>NC_090825.1:60448000-61082500 GCF_028021215.1 Eschrichtius robustus
TCATCCCATTTAAAAACTATATGAGGGTATGTATCAAAGTGTTTACTTACCCAAGGAGTGAGCAGATTTTTGCTTTTTATTCATTTCTATATTTGAACTTTAAAGCAGTAAAACCGTGTAGTTAACTATGTGTATTCATAGACATTTATAATAAGTAGAAATACAACACCAGGAAGAGTGGAGAGGCATTCAGGTCTCAAGCCCAGGTATTTTCCTCACACTCATGCCCAATTTCATTTACCAGCTATACTCCCATGGCTTCCAGGTTGTCTTAGCAGGGCACATATCCAACTCAAAGTCACCTTAAATGTAGCTTATCTAAGACTGAACCCAGAGTCTTCTCCAAACCCTGTCTCTTCCAGTTTACTCTGTCAGCTAGCAGCACCATCTGCCCAGTTATGCAAGCCAAAACCTAGGAGTCGGTCTCTATTTCACTACCACACCCTCTCTCCTCTTTCCCCTGCCTTCCAATATAGTGAATCAATTCACTGTCACTACTCACCTGGATTATTCTACTGGCTTCCTAACTGGTCTCCCTGCAGTCACTCCTTCCCTCTAGTCCATCCTCCACACTGCAGACATAGTGTCTTCAAAACTCCTATTTCATCATCTCCTGTTTAAATCCTCCTCATGGCTTTCCATTACTCTGAGGACAGAAAACAAAATCCTAGCCCGTAAGTCCCCACCTGGTCTAACTACTGCCAACCTTTCCCGTCCTGTCTCGTATTGCCCTCCCACTCGTTCTCTGGGCTCCAGCACTCTGGCCTTTTTTTCAGTTCCTCAGACATGCCATATCCTCTCTCATCCCAGGGCTGCCTATATTTTGTTATGTCCGGAATGCTCTTCGTCTACCCTTTTACCTAGTTAACTCTGACATATTCTTTAGATCTCTGCTAACTGATTCTTCTTCAGGGATGGCTCCCTTGTCTCCCTAATTGTCTTTGGTACATGTTCTTGAAAATCCAGATTTGTTTCATTTAGACTACTTATTTGGGTTCACAGCTAAATAGTGTGATTTGTATATTTGTCCATGTAAGCAAGATTTTGCTTTTTCTTGAAACTGCGTTCCTGGTGCCTAGCACCATACACTTACACGCATAGAAGAGGAAGAGCAAGATGGGTTTGGGGAACCACAAGTGGCTTGATATGGATGGAGTTTTATGTGACTGAGGAAATGGAAGGAACTGAAGCTGCAAGAGGATGTAAAGCAATGGCTTTTGAACCATTTTGACTATGATCCACATTAAGAAATACAATTTATGTCACAGCTCAGAATGTGAGGGTCTGTGTGTGCATATATAACAGGTTTTATATACCAATACTTAGCCATTAGTTCATGTAATGCACTTTTGTTTTCCAAATCACTGATTCCAGCCACTAAAGTGATTTCATAATTCACTAATGGGCTGTGCCCTACAGTTAGAAAAAGACTGATCTAAACTTGGTTTTCAAACTGTTTGACAGAACCTGTGGCATTGCCTTAGGAGCTACAGGGGTGTGTGTGTGTGTGTGAGTGTGTGTGAGTGTGTGTGAGTGTGAGTGATAGGGGTGGGAAGGGGTTAGGATGGCAAACTGGTGACTCCAGTTCTCATGCCATTAACAGAATAGGTCTACATTGATCTGGTTTACAATTCAAGATTCCAAATAGATTTCAAATGAAGAAAGAGTTTCACTGATTAAAGAAGAGGAGGTTGGGGTAGGGAGGAGAACTGAGCCACTTAAGTACAGTTGCTCTCACATAATGTGTTAAGAAATTTGGTTCTTATCTCTTTGCAAATGAGGAATTTCTGAAGGATTTTAAGCCAGGAAGGGCCCTCATTAGATTGCTTTATAGCAAAATAACTGGCTGATTGAAGAGAGGCAGAGTGGAGGCTAGCAGACCTCCTTGAGGGCTTGTTCTATCAAATATTTATTATTGAGCATGCAACAGGGGCTGGTTAGACCTGTGAAGGCAGAGAACTTGTTTGTCTTAGTCACTGCTGTGTCTTCAGTACCTGCCACAGGATTGGATGCTTAGGAGGTGTTCATTAAGCATTTGTTAATAGGATGGATGGAACACACATTTGTGGTACGTTAGGTACTGTTCTAAGTAAGCACTTAACATATATTATCTTCTTTGCTTCTGCCAGTATTTTATGAACTAGAAAGCTGAGACTTAGGTGTTTATTTTGCTCAAGGCCAAAAAGTCTGTGTGACAGAGTGGCAGAGCTGGGGTTTAAGTTTTGATTCTTTTCATCCCAGTGGGATGGTTAAGAGCCCTGGCTGAAGAGTCTGACTGACCTGGGTGCAAATCACAGCTCCACCACTCCTCAGCTGAGTGACATTTAAAATTTTATTTAAACCTCTAGCTTAATGTCTTCATGGGGTTGTTGGGAAGTTTAAATGAGAGAAGGCCTGTGTGGCACTGAGCACAGTGTCCAGTGCATAGTAAACCCTCAAATATTAGTGACTGTTAGTGTTATTATGCTGTGCTATCAATACCAAGAGCGCTGGACTTCCCTGGTGGCGCACTGGTTAAGAATCCGCCTACCAATGCAGAGGACACGGGTTCGAGCCCTGGTCCAGGAAGATTCCACATGCCGCGGAGCAACTAAGCCCGTGAGCCAAAACTACTGAGCCTGCGCTCTAGAGCCTGCAAGCCACAACTACTGAGCCCACGTGCCACAACTACTGAAGCCTGTGTGCCTAGAGCCTGTGCCCCGCAACAAGAGAAGCCACCACAATGAAGAGTAGTCCTCGCTCGCCGCAACTAGAGAAAAGCCCGTGCACAGCAACGAAGACCCAACACAGCCAAAAATAAATAAATAATAAATTTATATATAAAAAAAAAATACCAAGGATGCGGTTGGGAGTAGACTCGTGGAGCAGAGATGGTGGTTATTAGTAGAAGTCAGGGAGGATGACGGATGAGGCGAGTAAGTGGATGGGTCGTCTTCGTTCCCTGAGGTGCTGATACGCGGACAAGACTGCATCAGGAGCTGGGTTTCTTAATGTTGGAGAATGAACAGGAGACTGACCGGTAGATGATAGACGGTGAGAAAGCGTAGAAGGTATCATGGGTGACCCTTTGAGGTCATCCTCAAAGAAGGGGTGGATTTTGCATGACTTTGGAAATGAAGCCATTGGAGAAAATGATAGGTCTCACAGGTCACCCTGGCTCTCAGTACCCTGTGGGAGCAGGGGAGCTACAGGGAGAACTCGAACAACTAGATTTCAGATACTTCTATATAAGAATAAAAGTTCAGCAGCAATGCATTCATTCAGCAGGTGGCCTTAATATAGGCCAGGCGCTATTCTCGGCGCTTGGGATACAGCAGTAAACAAATCGGGTAAGACTTGCTGCAGTCTTGGAGCTTACATTTATTTTTAGATACTATTTGGTAGAATGCAAAGGCCAAGTAGTCACACGAAGGTCTTGATAGTTTCAAAAAAAAGTATTAATCCAAAATGGTTTCTGTTCACTTCAAAGTTTTTTCAAAAGCCAAAGTTCTTGGGGTGGAGGGGAAGGAGCAATTTGTTGTTGTTGTTTTTAATGGTTTCAGGTCTCTCTCTAAATCACACCTTTTTAGGGGAATCTTATAAACTCTGCCTTCAAAATATTTTAGTCATGTTTTTAAGGGTTTTGGATATGTAGACAGCAGTAGAACCTTACTGAGGCTGCAGCCCCTCATTTGATTATGTATCTCCTCTAATTACCGGAAATAATAGTAACTGCCTGCTCAAGACATTGGGGTTTTGTGGTTCTAAGTCTGAACAATAGAGCACTGAAGTACCAAGGAAAAAAATAGCAATATTTATCAGGTCGTTAGAAATTGGAGTTGATGGAAAACATTTAAATCAAAAAGTCCCTGGAGGATGAGGAGCAGACACACGTGGGGAAGCGGATGTGATGGAGGCAAACAATGTTTTGTGTCTGCTGAGTAAGAATGACTTTCAGAAATTTTCCCAACAGAAAGCTAGCTTTCCTCATCTCTGTTAAAATGCCCAGAAATTTCCTCATCTACGTTTCATTGCCCAGAAAGCAAGACAGGGAAAAGTTGGTGGAATATTATTAAATACATTTAAACATGTGACAGTGTGTTACTTAGCTTCCAATTACTAACAGACTTCTGCCAGCTCATTCATCTGATCATTACTTACCTTGACCAAAGGCCCAGGAGAATATATACTGAAATAATAAAGCTTTCATTAGCATTTATTGCTTTTCCTTAAAGCCTTCATTTTAATACTATGAAATCAGATTTTAGAGAATGTCATAATTAAGATTTTCATAAAGAGAAACATTTAGTACTATTTAAATATGTAATGACTCTCAGGGCTATCTGAATTCATTCACATCATAAACCCACTCAGATGGGCTTTAATCTCTACTACGACTGTGCTCCCTTTACTTAACCTTAATGTACAACACCTTCAAGGCCAATTTATGAACCACACACACACACAGAATTATCACTGCTTTATTATAATCGCACCTTATTAACAAGAAATGTTAATCTGGTTATATTCACCGGACTGGGCTCTGAGTAACTGGCAGCTCTTTTCAAAAATCAACTTTTCCTGGTAAGATGAATATTTGCCAACTTTAGGGTGTTTTAAAGAATGTGCCAGAAATTCCAAGAGCTACTCTAAAAGAGGAGTTCCAGAAGTGTTTTAAGCATGGAAGCATTTTTGGAATAACTGTATAGTCGTCAAAGGTGACAACTTTGAAGGCAGAAGTGCTTAAATGGGTAGGTTTTGATATATTTACTTGTAAGATTGGTCGGATTACTTTGTAGTCACAAGTCATATTGAGTTTGACTGGATTAGCTTATTTGGCAAATCAGGTATGAAATTTATGTTTTGAGAGAAAAATAGTTCCATCATGAGGGAAAATGACTTGGCAAACCTTTGTGGCTTATGTGCCTCTCCTCTCGGGAATCATCCCAGGGAACTTGCTCTTTCTGAAGTCCTTTGGATTGGTTTTGAGCTCCCATTCAGATAAGTAAGAGGAAAAAAAGAAGTCATAGTTATTGAGTTTAAACTATGTCAGAATTTGCCTAAATAGTAATCATTATAACAACTCTGTAAGGTATGTCTTATCTCTATTTTACTGATGAAGAAACTGGATTTCAGAGAGGTGGAGCTGGTTGCCAAGGTGACACCTAACATAAGTGGTTGGGAGGTTAGATTTTATTTTTATTTTTTTATGTTTCAATATTTTCACTAATCATAACATTTGAATACTCTTTTTTTTTTTTGAAAGCTTAGAGTTTAATTCACATCTGACTCCAAAGGCTCCATCAGCTCCTCGCACACACACCACCCCCCCGCCTTCCTAGTCAGCCAGATCCTACTCAGTGCCACAAATTTGTAAATGTTCTCAGAACTCTGGAGGCCTCTGATTTCCCCCCAGAGGCATTCTTCATAGTCACCTAGGTATCTTTCTCAGAAAAATCTATGAGGACTCCCTGCACTGGGCAGAGAGGCTGAGTAAAATATTAATACAAGAGGGAAAGATTAGGACCCCCAGTAAAGTGTTGATTCCTGAGGAATAGGGGGTCCCCATCAGGCACGTGCCTTTCTAAACCGCCCCCCACCCCCCAGACCTGGGTCAGGCAGTATAATGCTGTGGTGGGTAGATAATGCCTGCCACCTCCCTGCCTTCCCCGAATGTCTATACCCTAATCCCTGGAAACGCAGTGTTACCTGGCAGGGGGGAATTAAGGTTGCAGGTGGGATTAGGCTGCTGACCAACTGAACTTAAGATAAGGAGAGGGTCCTTTAAATGTGGACAAGGGAGGCAGAGTGATGCCTCGTGAGAAACACCGGTCCTTGCTGGCCTTGAAGAGGAAGGGGCCACAAGCCAAGGAACGTGGGCAACCTCTAGAAGCTGGAAAAGGCAAAAAACCAGATTCTCTCCTAGAGCCTCTAGAAAAGAACACAGCCCTGCCAACACTTTGAGATGCATTTCAAGGCTTCTGACCTGCAGAACTGTAAGATAATAAAATCTGTGTTGTCTTTAGCCACTAAGTTTGTGGTAATTTGTTACAGCAGCAATAGGAAACTAATAAAGGCCAACCTTGCTTCCTCTGGGAAAGCTGGCTTGCTTACCCTTAGCACCAGAGCTCGTGGATGGGAAGTAGCCAACGTTGACTCAAGTGTCAGCAAACACTAAGGCCATGATACAGAGGTCCTGGCACTGGTAAAGAGGTGAGCCAGAAGAGAGTTGTGGAAGGAGGTGCAACTCTTTGGTCCCAAGTCTGACTGGGAACCACGGATTGAGGTCCACCCTCCAGTCTGCTACTTATTAAGCTGTGTGGCCTTTAGCAGGCCATTTCACCTTGTTGAAGTGTGGAGCCTCACAGTAAAACAGGGATGATTATACCTGTCCTGCCAGCAAGTTGTTGTGAAGACAAAAAGAGTATGGTATGGGAGAGCACGCTCATTACCACTGCACACATGTTCAGTTCTAGGTAGTGAATCCCATAGAGTTAGTACCTCAGTTCTGTAGAAGTGTGATATACTATTATTATTTTTAATAATAAACACACATATGTGACTTGCAACATTTTCTTCTAAATCTGCAATTAACAAGAAAATCTAAACAGAACAGCTGATTCACTCAAAGATTGATGTTTCACTGTATTTTATGTAATCATAGCATGTTAGAGCTAAAGGTGACCTTAAGGATCACCTCATCCATTTTCCAGACAAAGGAGCAGATTCAAGTTGTAGAAAGGTAAGAAGATCAAACCTTTAGAAATAGAATTCCCTAATGAGTCCATGGCAGCAAAACAAAACAACAGCTCAGTTTTTATGAATCCCTTCTAAGACATTAAGACATGCACAGCCATTTAAAGTAGAAATTCAGCCCAAACCAAGCCAATCCCTTCCCTTCTCCAGCCTCCAGGGATGAAAACTTAGGTGCTTAAAGGGCCCTAGCTCTTTCAACCTTGGTTGTCATTACCCTGCTTTGCCCACACCCCCCTCCTCCCCGACAAATTTCAACCTAAAGAAGTGATTGATCGCTTTACATCATGGCAGGAGTTCAGGAGTCAGGTTCAGGGCATTCTGCATCCCAATTCCAGCCATCCACCTCACCACTGCATGCATTGCCCTCAAAGGCAGTGCTGGCTGGTGCTATTAGCAAGCCTAGTCACGTAAATCAGGGAAGCTCTGCCAATATACGCAAGGCATGTCACCATCACCCATTAGCAGTGACAACTCTAATTGTGAGCAGACTGTGCCGCAGCCAGAGAGGCTGATGCAATCCCCGGAACCCACCTCTGCACTTTCAGATCCCAGCTCTTAGCTGACAGGATGCCGGCTTAGCCAGTTGGTCCTGATAGCCCTTGTGCTTTGCCAGGTGAGCCAGCAGAAGCCCTCAAGGCCAAAGAGGCAGAATATCTGATGAGGAGGTTGGAGTCAGGTGAGCCATCATAGCCACTAAGAGTGGACGAGCCACTCAGGCTCATTTTTCTCCTCTGTCAAATGATGGAGTTGGACTGGACAAGGGCTGCATTTCCTTCTAGGCTTCTCTGGAATTGCCGATTATCTCAGTTCTTGTGTTGGAAGTTTTGTTTATCTTAAATAAGGAAGCTGAATGCTGGTAGTAAGGATTTTCCATTTGCAAGAGGTAAGTAATTTTATTTTTAACTATAAAGGTAATTTATGCTTGATATAGAAAAGTTATAGCAATGCAGAAGTGTAAAAAGTGTATAACTCCCACAACCAGTGGTAAGTCATCAGTCAGGCTAATTGCTTTCCCCATCCCCTGAACAGGCTACTGGTGCTCCCATTAGCCATCTATTTTGAAGGAGCGGTTAAGATTCTGAAAGTCAATCTTTGCTTATTTTAGTGGTTCTAACAATTGGTGAAACTGAGAGTGACATTTGTAGAAGTTTTTTTTTTCCCTTCCAAAAAGTCCAGATTCAGATCTTATAGCCCAACTTATAAATCCACATGAAGAAGTTAAATTTCAATACTTAAAAGAAAGATCATACTATTATTAGAGTAATACAAAAATTGCAAGAGACAAGAGAATAAAATACATTAAAATGTTAATAGCAGTCTAAGGTGACTGACAGGACTACGGGGGATTTTTTTTCAGATTTTCTTCGTAGAGTGGGGCATTGCATTTTTATTAATTGTGTAGTGAAGAAAATAATTTTAAGAAAAGTGTTCCTGATAATGACATACTAGGTGATTGGATTCAAACCAAACAGCCCAATAACTGACACTTATTAAATCTTTATTGACTAAACAGCTTTTAAAAATTTACTGCTACTTCCTTTTAGGTTATTGTTTTCTGTTAGGAATTCTACTTAGAGGATTAAAGATAAATGAATAATTATATTAATAATTTGAGAAGACTTGTGAAAATCTTAGACATTGAGTTCAGTGCCTCAAATATTTATTGAGCAGCTGTTACAGGCAAGTCACTGTGGGAGTAGAAGGATGAGTGAACTCCATCCTTAACTCCCAAGGGCTCAGGCAAGGGAGGTAAGACAGGAACCCACAGAGCCACACGCTAGATGGCCTTTCTAAGGGTTTTGAGATGCAAAATGCTGAGAGTCCAGAGAAGTAAAGAATCATCTCTGAATGATGAGGAATCCAGGAAAGCTTCATGTAGGCAGTTGCATTTGAGCTAGGTCTTAGAAAATGGGCGGGATTTTTCATACTTAGAAATTGAAGGGGCTTTTTAAGTGGAGGAAAGGCAAACTGAGGCACAGAGGTGCCAAGACCAGGGCATGTCAGAAGAACAAGGAGTCCAATTTGGCCAAAGCATACAGCATGTGTAGGGGAAGGGACAGATAAGACTGGCACAGTGGTAGAGGAGACTTGAATGTCAAGCCACAAAGCTAGAGCTTGTAGATGATGGGTGATCTTGGGGGTCCTTTGAGCAGGAAATGTGATATAATCAATGTCAGCTTAGGACAGTTCCTTTGGCCAAGTAGGGGACAGTGTGGGAACACAAGGATGGGAAGATGAATCCCAGATGCATAATAAATGGGGCCTGAGCTGAGCAGGTGGCATCAGAAGGAAGACAGCTGTGACACTTTGTAGAAATAGACTCAATAGATCAGGGGCCTAGGATTCAGTGAGAATGGTGCTCATATCCCACTCTGCCGTGACATTACTTAGTTCCCCTGAGCCTGTCTCTTCTCCTCTACAAAATGGGTGTAAGAGTAATTATATCATAGGGTTGCTGCATAGTAGGCAGTTATTCTTGTGAAGCATTTTAGCACAGCTCTGGCATGGTGAGTGCTCAGTACATGTTAATGTCACTGATGGTACTACCTGGAGTTGGAGTTAGGAATGAAACAGGTGTCAGCTCCGGTGACTGAGTAACAAGGCCAACAGTACGGCAGCTGGGAGCATGGCATCTGCAGGTAGAGACTGGATTTGGAACCCGACTCAACTACTTACTAGCTGTAATCTCGTACAAGCCACTTAACCCCTCTCTCAGTTTCCTTAGCTGTAAAATGGGCATAGTATTAATACCCGCCCCCCAAGGAGCTGCTGTGGAAATAAAGTGAGATAATACATGTAAATGTACCTGATACATTTTAAGAGCCCAGTAGTTATTAGTTATTGGGTCAGGGGTGGAGATGCAGAGTTGAATAGAATTACCCCTACCATCTCCTGTGGCAAGATATGCAAGTAGAGGTGGAGACATGCTGCAGGGGACTGGCCATGAAGGACAGACCCGGAAGAACACTCAAGGCTGGAGGTAGTCCGGAGTCGCTGGCACAGAGGTGATTATTGTACCTGTACGGGTATAGATGAACCAAGATTGGGTACATAAATTGGCCTAAGGAAACAATCAGATAAATCCAGAATACAGGACGTCTATAAGACATACATAAGATGGCCGGGACTTTTTAAAAAGTTAAATGTCATGGAAAAAAAAATAGTAAGGGGGCTGTTCTAGACTAAAAGAGACTAGAGTTATAATCAAAAGTAATGTATGAATCTTAACTGGGCCCTGTTTTTTAGAAAAGAGAAAAAGACACTCTTGGGACAATTAGGGAATTTCAATTAAGGACTCTATCTTAGAGACTATTGGGATAAACATGCTGAAATACTTTAGGGATGAAATGCCATGCATGTTTTGGGTGGAGGGAAGAAAAATAAATATGGCAAAAATGTTAACAACTGTTTAGGTGGAGGGTATATGTGGGTATTCATTGTAGTAGCTTTTCAACTTTTTCTGGATGCTTGAACATTTTCAAATTCTCAGAAAAATGAGGAAAAAAGAGACCTGAAGAAAAACTGTTTGGAAACCAGTCTACATCAGGAAAAGGAATTCTCTGGAGGAAAAGCAAGTTCCATCTACCAAAGGAAAAATTTCAAGAAGGGACAGATTAAGCAAGATGAAGGCTGAAAATAAATCATCATATTCAGCCATTGTGAGACTGTAGCGGCTTCTTAAGAGTCCAGTGTAGCATGCAAAGCTGACCACGAGTGAAGGAGTAAGGAATGGGGAGCAAATATAAGCAGCAAGGACTGCTCGACACTCCTTGCTTAGAGGGGGCTCAGCTGGGAGCATCCAGGCTGGGGGAGTCTTTCGTTTCAGTCCAAGGTAGACTGGGGCATTGCTAAAGAGGAAGACTCTGAAGAAAGGGAGGGAATGAGACAGAGGAAAAGAGGTAACGTAGTGGAGGAAGGGCCCAGGAAAGGTGGAAGAGGAATGGATGAAAACATGAGAGGAGGAGGTGGCCTCAGATGGGAGGGTGCCTTCCCCTTGGCCCAGGAGTGAGGACTGTGGAGATGCGGGGGCAGAAGCTCCCTTCCTAACAACAAGGAGGGATGGGGTCATGTCTTGCTAGTAAGGCGGCAGGTGTGAGGCAGTTAAGTGGGGAAACAGCACAGCTGCCACTGGGTCTGAAACAGGGGAAGAAAGAGGGCGGAGGTAAGGTAGGGTGCTTGGTACTGCCGGGCAAGCTGGGGAGGGCAGCGAAAAGAGGGCTTCTCCAGGACTGCCTTCCTAAGGCACTAGAAATGACAGGGTAATGAGCAGTCTTGGACACTTAAACGGTCTCCCGTTCAGAACTTGGTGCTGGGCAAAGACTACTCATCAAAGATTTACTCATTAGGAAATGAGGAAAACTCTTTTTTGGGTAAAAATGCTTTATCCTCATTTCCATGCACCCTCTACCCTGGGTTGCCCTGGCTGGTGTACAGGCACATGGTGTGATAGTCTTTGGTGTGTAAGGAAGCTCCTGTCCTTTCAAAGTCACCAGACACAAAATGGCCATGGCTCCAGGTGATCTAGGTTCACAGGGCTGTTGGAGCTCTCATTCCAAAGTCAGTCAGAGGAAAACCACCCCCTGCACGGATGCCACTAAACGCCACCTGCATTGGAGGCCGCTGGAGCTTGCGCTCCCAGGCACCCCGGAGGACCACGGAGTGATTTTTGGTTCTGCCGGGCCTCCGAAGTGCTTCTCAAGACCCCACATTTGGCGATTTCGATTCGGCAGAGCGGCAACGGGCCTGCGATCTCGCTCCCAGGCGAGGCTGAAGACGCCGGTCCGCGGGCCTCACTTTTTGAGTAGCGCTGGCCGGGGGTGGAGGGGTGGGAGCGGCTAAAACCTACAGGAAGACCTTCGTGATGACGTAGCCGTCCCTGGGGTCCCCCTCGGGCTCCTCTTTGAGCGGAGCGTGCAGCAGGGCCGAGCCCAAGGCCAAGGCGCCCTCCCGGCGGCTCACTTCCCGCAGCCGCGCCTGCAGCGCCTCCCTCTCGGCCTGCAGCTCCCGGCGCGCCTGGGCCGCCGCGCGCTCCTCCTCCTGCAACGCCCGCCGCCTGCGCTCCAGGGCGCGCTCGCCCTGCTCCACGGCCGCCTCGCGCCGCGCCAGCTCGCGCTCCCGCAGGCTGCCGCGCACGGCCAGCGCGCCCATCTGCTCCAGCAGGCGCGCCCAGTCGCCCTCGGCGGCCGCGGCGGGGGCGGAGGGCGGCGAGCGGCGGGCCGTGCTCTCCGCCAGCTCCCGCCGGTGCGCGCTCCTCAAGTGCTTCCACAGCGCCGGGGTGCCCGCGTGCCAGCCCGGGCCGCGGCCCACCTGCTCCCCGCACAGCCGGCAGGTGGCCCAGGGGCCCGACGCGTGGCCGGGGCGCGCCGGCGCCAGGTGGAAGTACCCCCAGGCCTCGGAGTACGGCGCCCCCAGGCGGCCCGCAGCCGCGTCCGGCCCGCCCGTCTCTTCCATGGTCACGGCCGGCTCGTCGCTCCTCATTCTCTAGGCAGCGCCTGCACCGAGGGACACAGGGTAAGACGACCACAAAATTACATGTGCACACGGGCACACGCTCCAACACACAACTTCTAGGACGAGAGTTAGCCTGTCAAGAAACCATGCCTCCCTCTCACTACTGATAAAAATCCTGTGGTTAGTTTGGGTAGATGCTTGCGTTTCTTTTTCAGTAGGTATTAACCGTTGATTCCGCAGGGGGGAAAAAAAGGTAGAAAATGCCTAGCCCTTCTTTCCTTAACCAGGAATTTTCTTCAAAATTCATTGGATTCCCTTGCTAACGAGTACTAAGACTAAAATTGGGAAGCCAAGCTTCTCATAAGAATAAGCTGAATAAGTGCTGTATGTATATGTTAGTTTTAACTAGTCTCCTTTACGCTCTTTAAAAAAAAACGAGCAAGGCTCCCTTTTGAATTCTTCTCGCAGTGTTGCAGAAGAAAGGAGTGGGGAAAAAAAGTTTCAGGAATGAAAATTTTGTTTCTTAGACTTTAAGGGTGGCAGTGCTAGGACTGAGCAGCTTTTCAAAAAGCTTTCAAGGAGACAACTTTTTTCAAGGTAAAAATCTCTTTGTTTTTGTGATTTTAAAAATGATGTGCTTATGAGAAACATGGACTACTGAGAATCATTAAAATGTTTTTAAAATACGCACATTTAGAAAACAGCAATATACAAAGCAGTTTTCTAAACTTTTACCTTCAAATCAGGCGGTGGGCTGTCTCTATCATTGCCTCAGGGTTTCTAGCCAGCCCGGGTTCTCAGGTGGAAACACTGCAGTGTGGCTTCTGAGTTCTCAAGAACCATCAGCAGTGCTAGGAGTAAATTCAGAGGACAGGCAGTGGAGTAAAAGAAATTCAATTAAACAGCCCTGAAAGTAGATACTAGAAATCCTGGATAGTGCCAGGTCCCTCTGGTGTTCATTCTGCCGACCCTCTCGTAGGTGCTCCAGTCATAAAAAAAAATAAAATTAGTTTTCTATATTGCTTATCCCAACTAAATGGCCCGCACACTATATTTGCAAGACAGAAAGCTTGGTGGATTCTCTTAATTAAGGAAGAAAAATAGAAGTAATAGCTGTTTGCTTTGTCCAACAAATACCTGTCGTTAAAGGGATCCGAATACAACACAGTGCCTATCACTGCCAGGTCTTTTCTATTAAGAAAACATTTCCCACTGTTACAACCTATCAAATGAGGGGGGAGATAGAATTTTAAAAAATAACTTCACAATAACTTTAAAAAATAACTTTAAACTTTAAAAAATAACTTTAAACTTTAAAAAATAACTTCACAAAGGGTCAAATGTGTGATTCTAGACAAATTTGCTTTGAAAGTTTAAAAATAATAGTAAGAGAATATATGACAGACTTGGAGCTCTCCTGAGAACTTATTTCATCGGGAAAATTCAGGCCGAGGTGGGAGAATAATGGACAATGAGATAGCCAGTGCCGGCTCCTACTGTCAGGTTTTGAACCAGCAGCAGTGGAGATGATGAAGTTCCAGAATCTCTTTTATTAAAGGCAACTAGGGACGACTGAAGACAAAGATAAAAACAGGAAAAATATGTTGCTTTAATAATAGTATTTAGTGAAGCTTTTAATTCAGTGCTAATAGTCTTGTTACAGATGCATTACACTTTTCTAAACCTCATTTGTTTTTTTCCCACCAAGCAAGTCCACTGAGATCAGGCAGGACATTTAACATATCTCTTGAATTAAAAAAAAAAAAAAAGAATGAATTTACCAGAATCATCCAAAAAAATAAGTACCGGGCCTCTTCTAACAAAAGAAATAGCTATTTACATATCTTCTGATATGAGGCATTGGTTTGAATATGGTTACCCATGATAATTAGTATAAAAGGTCTTTAGAAATTAAAGGCTAGATTTCCCCCAAGAGATTTACTAAATCACTGAAGTCCCCAAAGCCGGAGTGGTGGGATGAGGAGGGGAGTTACAGACCCCCTTCAAGGATAACTTTTTTGCAGTTAGTAAACATTGTGTTTAGTAAACAGAACCAGATTTTAGTCTTAGAGATGTTTTTTTTATCCAGCTTTACTTAAAATTTTTTTCTACATTTCTTTTTTTAGAATTCCATTCCTTCTAAATTAGAATCTTACCTTTCCAGAGTGTGCCCTTTTTTAAAATTACTAGACATACACAAAAGTGGAGAGAATAGTATAGTATTATGAGTGCCTATATTTACTTTATAAATTAAACGAGATTTAACACCATTGTAAAGCAATTATACTCCAATAAAGATGTTAAAAAAGAGATTTAAAGTTTTTGTATAACATTAAGACTATTGCTTTGCCTTCTGATATGCTTTCTTGAGCTGGGGGTTGAAAATTGTATTGCTGCAGACTCTCCTACCTCTGCCAGAGTCTGAGAGCAATTATTACTGATGTGCCCCTACAAGTGCCAGAGGTGACCAATTACTGTCATGCTTTACCTCCCTACAAGATGTCTCTGGGTTTCTTCAAAATCTGGGATGCCCAGAGGAGTGCCACATACAGGAGTGGCATCTGTTCTAAGACTTAAGGTGGAAAACAGGGATGAGAAGCACTGATTTTGATGTCTTAATCCTTTAGACTTAGTGGAGCCCTCATCTGGGCCAGGGACAAGCAGCACCACAAGTGTTGGCCAGCAGAGTGCTGCCCCTCTGAGGGCGGCAGAGGGACCTCCTCTGCCCTGGCAAGCCTTCACTCTCGGAGGTCTTAACCGGTGGAAGGCAGCATGGTTCAGAACTGCCTCACCTTCTCAGCCCTCCGACCACAGCCACATTCTGGCTCAAAAGAGTCTTCTGTTCAGACTCAGTCTCTAAAGAGTGACCAGCAGTAACTGTGGCCACAAGTCATTCCTAGCAGAGCCTTCCTAGGTCTGCTAAGCAATCCCTGAGCTCATTTCAACCATCCCTATGGTGCAGAGGGAGAGAAGCTTGGCTTGGAAGAGAAGTCTTAGAATCTTCAGCCACGACCCTAATATACAAAGAGCTCTTACAAACTGAGAAGAAAAAGACAAACAAGCCAATTGAAAAATGGGCAAGAAATATGAGTAGGCAAATGACCCAAGAGCAAAATCAGATGGCCAGGGAATTTGTGAAAAGATGCACACCACTTATATTCAGGGAAGTGCTATTAAAGTAACAATAAGGTCTCATGTTAGATCCATCACACTAACAAAAATGAAGAGGTCTGTCAGCCGAAGTTGGAAGGGGGGCAGAGAAAAGGGTATGCTCATGCATTCGTAGTGGAGATGTGAAGGCTTTTAGGAAAAGCAATCTGCAATCTCTATTAATTAAAAATAGATATAATTGGGGATCCAACTCCTGGGAATCTGTTCTGTAGAAGTAAAAGTACCAATATGTAAAGTAACATGTATTAGGATGTTTATCATAGTATTATTTAGAATGGCAAAAAACTGGAATCAAGAGAATGCCTATCAGCAGGAAAATGGCTGGGTAAATAATGTGTAGTCACCCCAGGGAATATTATGCCTCCATTAAGAAGGATGGATTGGAGCTCTGTCAGGGGGATTTCTGGAGGAACTGTTTAGGGAGAAAAGCAAGATGCATAAAAGTGTGTATAATATGATCTCACTCTCATTAAATAATAAGTAGATCTGTATAGGATATACAGATTAATGATTTTTTATATATATGAAGAAAAATAAGGAGATACACGATGGGTTGAGGGGGTGGCAGCTGATGTGAAAGGAGAAGGGGAAGAGGTAAAGACAAAAGGAAAAGAAAAAGGGTGCTGCGAAAGCATGCACGTGATCGTGTGTATACATTTAGGTAGAGTAGGTATATGGCAGGGTCTATACATAAATAAAAAGTAATTTTATAAAACAATCCTCAAGCATGTGAGCTCAGGCAGGCTTAGGCAGCCTTAACTCTGGAGACTGGAGGGAACAGTCCCATGGGGCATAGTGCGCTGCCATCTGGCCCTGGAGGGATCCCAGTGTGTGAGCTTGCTCAGTGTGGGTGGTTCGCTGTGCCCTGCCTGAGCAGAGGGAGATTCTATATCGACGGAAGATGGAGGACGCCATGGGAGGGCAGCCCACCTCACTCATCTCCCCCGCATAGGGCCTGCATAGGGCAGGCACTCAGGGGACACTGCATTAAATGAAATGAGCCCGACTTTATGTTTCTTAGCTCCAGCTCACCGGAGTCTCTATCTCCCCATCTGTCAGGAGAAATGATAAGATTAGCTGCCCCTAATAAATAGGTGGCTGAAATCAGATAATGCACACGATGTCACTGTTGGACTCACCAGTGCTATATCAATTCAAAGCATGAGCAAAAGGAAGCTCCCAGCATTTACTATTCAAACATGCCCACATGAAGATCTTAGTGGCTAAAAGGCAGTGCTGTTTTTTCCCTTTAACATACTCTGTTATTCGATAGAGGAAGTAGTTTAAGTTGGAAGAATTCTCTTGGGGAGTTTTAAATACAAAAAGCAAATTAAAAAGAATCATAGCTCCACTTCCCCACCCCCAACCAAATTTATTTTCACTTCCTCAGTTGATCTTCCTGCAAAATAGGTGGCTCATCACTCAGGTAGAAGATGATAGGGAGGCCTAGTTAGCTGGAGTCCTGTGATATGCATTTCTTCCTTACCAAGTACTGCCCCAAAACCGAACACCTATTAACTTGTATGGTTAGCTAACGAGAAGAAAACGAAAAGTAAAAGCTCTCTTAATTTTCCTTAAACAATTTAAAAACTACCAGAAAGTTGCCAATGAATGATTATTTCGTTTACGTCCGTTCACTTCATCCACTCTTTCATTCAAACTCTCCTTGTGTACCTGATCAGGGCCAGGACGTGCTTGCTGCCCAGGATGCCAAGAGGAGCACCACATAGTCCCTGCCCTCTGGAAGCCTACCATCTGGTGGGGAGAGATGCTTCAAGATGCTGACACCCACGGTAAAGATCAGAGCAATGCTCACTCATGAAGAGTGGGGAAGGGTGGGCTTGGGGACCCTAACACAAAGGTTCATGCAGATACCTGTGCTTAAGCATTCTTTCGCTTCCCCACCTTGCTCAGGGTACAACATTCACTAAAACACATCACCATGCGTGCTGACTCTAATAAATAAAGTTCCAGTTCTTTAGTTGTATAATTAGGCTTCCAAGCTCGTATTTTAAATAAAATTTCTTGAAGCTAAATAAGTGCACTGCTAGCATGAAATTAATTTAACAGTGGAAAATTTTGAGTCCAATTTCAGGGGGAAAAAAGCTGAAAAAAAAAAGTAGACTTTAGTTATTTCTTGGAAGAGGAGAGAGTAGTATTGATGGTATGATGCCTCTGAATTCTATGATGAGTTTCATTCCAGTATCCATTATCTGGAAGGGATGATAACGAAGTCTAAGCTGGTGGAAGATAAGACATTCATATTAATTACCTCTGCACTTGATGTTCTCTGAAGAAGTTTTATTCTTCTAATAACTTATCAGATTAAAACCCATATTCCTCAATATGATCTCCCTGAATACCAGTATAGAGAATAAAGGGAGAGATCAGAACCTGGATGAATACTTTGTGTAAATATGGGTGTATACATACAGTGTATGATTATAACATTGAGAATCATCCTAAAAACCACCCACAAAAGTTAATTTTATTATTTTACACTTGTGCTTGTACACATACAAAGTATCAGGCAGGCTCAAGGTCAAAGAATCAGGCAGTGTTCTCAAAAAATAACAGAAAGCTCTATTTGTCCTTCCATGGTCAAGTCTAATCACTTTAGTTGGATTAATCTAGCAGAGTTATAAACAAATATGTGTAGGTTGAGCCTGGCTGGATCTCAGGTGAGAAATTCACCCTAATGTCAAATCCACACAGACTTATGTGAAAACACTAAAAACATTTTTATCCACCAGTAACTTTAATCAAAGCAGAATATAAGAATTAAAACAAATAATTAGCCTTGACAACTGAAGTATCAAGGAAACCACAGTTCATCTGTTACCTGTCCATCTCTGTTGAAATATTAATTTACTGCCATATATTAATCTATTTATAAACAAATCTAGACAGTTAGAAAAATTAGTCTATAGTCACCAGGCTGAAGGCTTAGATGAAGTAAAAATGCTTCCAAACTGTAAAGGATGGATACCTCAGTTAGGGAATAAAGGGTTAAGTGTGAAAAAATTTGGAAAAATGTTACACATGGACTGTAGAAAATGTACTGGACCCACAGCTAATTAACTGGTAAATCAGAGATGTTCTCTAAATGTCATAAGCCAAAATTTTAGATACTTCTTCCATTAGCTAAAAGGCTGAGAAACGCTCTCTATTAATGTATTTTTTTTTAATGAAAATTGTGAAGCTTCTTCCCTAAGTGGACCTTTATTTCAGGCCTACATTATTTTATTTAATACATGTGTTCCTAAAAAGAAGGGTGTTGATCCATTTTCATCTTGTAAGATGCATTATTTAATATGAATTAGGGGGATTTAAAGCTGCCCTACTTTGAAGAGCTCTGTAACAAAGAGTTTTTAATTAAGAATTACCTGGTTTTGGCTCTTGGTCTTTGCATACATTGTTGTATACTTTTCATTGTCAGCTGCCTCAAGCTATTTTTGGCTAAAAAATGTATATAAATAATTACATTAATGAAAAGTACAGAAAATGATTACCCTAATTATGTCAATTTATTAAGCTATTTCTACAACAGTTTCTCTTAAGCACTGCATCTTTGTAGTCTTGGCTAATTAGAAGTTCGGATGGTAGCAGGTACTTTTTTTTTTTTTTTCTTTCGAGGAGGGAAAACTAACTTTGCTTGGTAAACTTTGGGCATTAGGTTAGTGTAAGTGATTATAGCAAACTGCTCCTGTATGTTCCTGAAGGATCAGAAAATTCCTTTGTTTGAGCACGGTGGGGATCGGGGTCTTTGTTTGAGCATCTGGCTTGCATTCGGTTTCTCCCCAAAGTGGGAAACATTCAGGAAGTCTCAATTAGAGAAAGGGCCGCCAACCACTTGCCCTGTTAAAGGACTGACTGCAATAAGGCAACTTTAATAAAGGGAGAGCACATGACTTTCGATATCCCTGAATAACTTTTTTGAAGGGAGACCGTAGAGCAGGAGCAAAAATGAGGTGCATAAAGAAACTGAACCGGGCGTTACGCAGAATCCCGGGTCCCAGTGCATCTTTTACAATAACGGTAATCCCACCACCGCGGAGGGCACGCCCGGCACCCCGTGCACTAGCAAGCCTGCGCGTCTGCGTCTGCGGGGCGCTGGCTGCTCTGCGATCCCCCGCCAGGCCCCGGGCTGGTCCCAGCTCACTCCACCGCCCCCAGGCAGCTTCCCGCGATCCCTCACCTGTCCCCCGGGACTCCCCAGTCTCCCGTGGGCACGCGCCGCCGCGAGTCTCGCAGCCCACACTCACCCCATCACCCCCGAAGCGGGAGGTGGGCTAGGTGTCTGGGATCGCCGATCCCCTCCAGGATCCTCGCAGACATTTTGTCCGGTGCGGAAACCTCAGCGCCGCGTCCCCCTTAAAGACACAGCGCTCCATTCATGCGCCTGGAGTGGAAAAGGGGGATGGAAACGTGTGACCTGGTGTTGAAAGGGCTGGGGAGTCACTCCCGAACCGTCCAGGTCCATGAGCGACAGACTTGTGTTTGCCCAGGTTTAAAAAAAAAAATGATGCAGTAGTTTAGTGATTTTTAAAAATGGAATTACTGTTTTATATCTTAATAGTAACCTTCCAAGACCTGGATTCCTGGGCTTGAGTCTCTGAGTGTAATTTTCATCCTTTCAGGTTCAAGGTGTGTGATGGCACAAGTCGTTAGAAGAAATCCCCTGAATCAAGGTCTGGACAGATAAAGGTAGGGCTCATTGGTGTTCACTAAAATCTTAGTAACACTAGCATGGTGTATCAGTCAGCTTTTGGTGGATTATGCTTAGGTAACAAACAACCCCTACAACTCGGTAATTTACAAAAACAAAGATTCATTTCTCAAGCAAATTACATCTGCTGCAGGCAGCTTTGGCTCTACTCCACTGGTGTCCTGGCTTGCAGGCTCCAGGTTGAAAGACCAACTTTTTGGGGACACGCTCACTGTGTGCTGGACCCAACCTTGAGGGAGGAGGAGTACTGATTTGTAGTGTTTGCTATTTCCATGATGGAAATACTCCCACCATGGCGGATTTCAGGCTACAAACAGTTTTACAAGAGGCTTGCCAAGTTTCTTGAAATGTAATAATCAGCTCTTACAAACCACTGGCACATGCTGCTCTTAAAACTGAAAACAGCTCACATTCTGCATGCTTCAGTTCTGCTCACCTCAGTTTTGCTTACATTCTATTGACCAAAGCAAGTAACATGACAGGGCCTATCAGTGGGGCCAGAAAGTATATTCCTCTTATAAGGAAGTCTTGCCAGTCACATGACAATGGGCAGAGATTGTATAATCCTTTTAAAAGAAGTTGAGTAAATAACTGGTTAGAATAATACAATCTGCCTTACATACTTTGGTTTAAGTAATTTCTTTTTGAAAACCTCATTCTTTCTATAAACCAGAGTTTCACAGTCTATTAATGGGGTTTCTCCTTACCATTCCAAGAATGGTTTCAGAAGAAGAAACCGGTTGGATGTCTTCAAAGGGATAGCTTTGCAATGTGAAGATTAAGTATTAGGTTACTACTTTTCTCCCAAAAGATGTCCATACTTATAGCTGAGGACATCTGATTAAAAGTACCTAGTATAAATGGATCAGATTAAAGCCATCTCTTATTCATGGTTTAATTCAAAAACAAAATTTTAAAGTTTATTGTACCTGACAATCCTTTTAACAAGAGGCTTTAACACTTTGAGTACCTTAAAAATCCATTTAGCCTTAAACTGACCGTGTAATGAGACACATGGTATTTTTGTTAGTTCTAGTTAGTGCTATTTGTACCCAAAGCACTATCCTATACCTGAGTAAGAGTCTTAATTCAAGACACCATTCCTGCCCTCAAGAAGATTACACTCCAGTGAGACAGTAAGACAAATGCAACTCCAGGAAGAAAGTGAAAAATGTTGTAAGAGGAAACCTTCATGTGCCACACTAAACGGAGAACAGCTACATCTTCTTGAAAGTGGCAGCATTTAACCAAGATCTAAAAAAGGGTAGAATTTGGACTCCTGGAATTATGTTTATTATGCTCACAAGATGTGTTTTGGATTTATTTTTAAAGTCCAGAGAAAAGGAGCCTGTCTTTTTTCTGTGTTTAAGTCAATGCTTAAACTTTCCTATAATCTGAAATCTTTCTTGTAGTTTTAAATTAAATTTTAAATCAAATTATAAAATATATCTAAAATATCTAATAACTCTTCTCCTTTGCCCCACACTCTTTGTTCAAATTTCAGCAAGAAAAACACTCTTTAATTCTTATTTTGGTGGTAGCAATTCCCTTAACTTTCATCATGCTGTTAACAATAAATAAATAAGAGGATCTCATTTCTGTCTTCTGCCATGGAAGTTGGCAAAGCATAAGGACTTACATTTCACTGATAATGCAGAATATTTACTGTCCAGATTCTTGCCAGAGATTATAGGCTTGAATCTGCTGTCTAATCCTTATCAAAAACCCAGTTTGAGAAAATTACTTATGGAGGTTGCCTCAAAGACATGAAGTTATAGAGCTGTGTATGTGGACCACACTCTTTTGGTACAATACATCCTTCCTATATGTGCTTTTGGTCTGTATTTTTTTCTTGGATGTTTTTGTCTGGTTTTGGTGTCAGAGTGATACAGCGTTATAAAATGAGTTGAGAAATATTCCTTCCTCTTTTATTTTTTGGAAGATTTTGTGACTAATTTGTATTAATTCTTCTTTAAATGCTTGTTGGAATTCAACAGAGAAGCCATCTGACCTGAGTTTTTCTTTATGGGTAGTGTTTTAGATTACTAATTCGATTTCTTCATTGGTTCTAGGTCTTTTAGATTTCAGTTCCTACTTGAGGCAGTTTTGGTAGTTTGTATCTTTCTAGGAATTTGTCCATTTCATCCAAGTTATCTAATATGTTGGTGTACAGTTGTGCATAGTATTCCTTTTTAATTTCTGTAAGGTTGGTAGTAATGTCTCCTCTTTCATTTCTGGTTCCTATATGTGCTTTTAATGAACTTTCCATTGGGGTCATGCCATCTGCCTTCAGTGAGGTAGTTTGTAGGACATAGCTACATAAAATTCATTATCACGATCAGTATCAATGTCATCGACTACAGTTGTCCACTGTATCCCACAGTGTTTCTTCTGTAGGACCCAGAGAGAAGACCATTCTCTGATCTCTCATGTCATGGAAAGCTCTGCATCCCATGAACAAATGGAACCTTTGAATCCTGTGGGCACTGTGGTTCATTTATTGGACTGTTTGCTTATTTCAGCTGCTAGGTGGCTGAGTCAAATATGGGATGCCTACGCTATTAGTTTCCTAGGGCTGCTGTAACAGGGTACCACAAACTAAGTGGCTTAAAACAAGAGAAATTTATTCTCTTACAGTTCCGGAGGTTAGAAGTCTGAAATCAAGGTGCCAGCTGGGCCATCTGCCTCTGAAACCTGTAGGGGAGATTCCTTCCTTGCCTTTCCCTACCTTCTAGTGGTGGCCAGTAATCCTTGGTTTACAGTTTCATCACTCCAATCTCTGCCTTTGTTGTGGCATTCTCCTTGTGTGTGTGTGTGTGTCCAATCTTCCCTCTTACAAGGACACCAGGATGGAGCTTGGATTAAGCTCTATCCTAATGACCTCAACTTAACTTGATTATATCTGCAAAAACCCTATTTCCAAATAAGGTCACATTCAGAGGTACCCTGGGTTAGGACTTTAACATATCTTTTTTTGCAGGGGGGACACAATTCAACTGATAACACTCACCTACCAGTTCCATATGGTAAACTTTTCTATGTGCTAACCTTTTATTTTCCTACCTTTATTTTCCTTTTGTCCCAATTCCCTGAATTACTTAGTTTTTCCTTAATTATATGCATCTTTGGCAGTGTCTGAAGGAAAGAAGGCAGAAAGGAAGGGGGGAAGGAGGGAAGAAAAGGGAAAAGAGAGAAAGGGAAGGAGGAAGAAAAGTTTGCCCCCCAAAATCAGATAGAGTTGCAGGAATGGAGAGTGAAGGTGGGGAAGACTGGCCGGAAAAGTGTTTTTGCTGTATGGGCTTTGTCAGAGCCTCAGAATTATTCTTTTGGTGAGGATGAGAGCCGTGATTAGCAGCTATCTGCAGCTTAGCTGACTTAGAGAAAAATTAGAAGGTAGTTTGAGGAGCTGAGGATTAGGGAAAGAAGGGTATGACATAGCTACTTTTAATGCTGACATTAGTAGACACAATATGGATCCAGGTTTTGTGGTGCTTGAAAGCTTATACAGTGTTTTGTTGTTGTTTTTTTGTTTTTTGTTTTTTTTGGTTGTGCCGGGTCTTTGTTGTGGCTCACCGGCTCCTTAGTTGT
Source organism: Eschrichtius robustus (assembly GCF_028021215.1). Lineage (NCBI taxonomy): Eukaryota > Metazoa > Chordata > Mammalia > Artiodactyla > Eschrichtiidae > Eschrichtius > Eschrichtius robustus. Next base: position 60,471,675 of record NC_090825.1, read on the forward strand.
GGCATGCGAACTCTTAGTTGCAGCATGTGGGATCTAGTTCCCTGACCAGGGATTGAACCCGGGCCCCCTGCATTGGGAGTGCGGAGTCTTAACCACTGCACCACCAGGGAAGCCCCCAGAAAGCTTATATGGTGTTGAGGACCCATGTATTCTAGCTACCGGGAACATAGACCCATTACATCATTTATTTAATGTATACAATTTACCCTGGACGACAGCATCCCATCCCTATAAGATACAAATGACACCTTAGCTGAAACTTTAATAGGCTATTCTAATGGTCTGTCAGGCTAGCTGCTTCTGGATGTGTATGTTTTACAGGGTCAGCCAAAGCTACTGAATAAACCATTTTCCCTTTCATCTGTTCCTCATCTTAATCCATCACAGGTGAGAATCCTAATCCTAACGCCACAGCACACCAAGGGTTCTCATCGCTCCACCTACCACTAGAAATGAGATCCTCGTTACCATCTGATGGGTAAATAATCCAGTTCCAGAATCCCATCCTGAGGTTTGGAGGGTCACAGGTTTTAAGCTTCTGCTTTCTAGCACCACTCTGGTTTTTAGCTTGTGTTCCCTTAAATGCAGTGACTAAGACAAAAACTATGACGCAAGTAGCTTGAGAGGTAATCACAGGAGGTAGGATGGGGGAGCAGGGAGAGTAATACACACCAAAATAAAGAAGCTTTATTTTTTTTTTAACTCTAAATAATTGTGTGCCTTTCAAATAATGTCTTCATTTTATATTTATAGTCATGATTGTAACAAAAGTTATCCCCACGTGATGAACTGTTTTCAATCCTCACCTTTAGGCTTTTTCAGACTCAACTTCTTCATTTTTGTAACTTTATCATTTTCTGTCATTTAATGTGTTACTATAGACTTTGTTTATTTTGTTGGTTGGCTTTTGGCTTGGAGTCTTAGGAAGTTTTTTAAACTTACCTTTGAAACTTGACATTTTCACTATAATTATATATAAGTGCAAGTCTCTTTTTGTTTGAAACATAGTGAGCTAAGCTTGGGGTTTATCCTGGAGGTAGTTTTAAGCAAGAGAGTTACACAGTAAGATTTCTATTTTAAGTATACCACTTCAGGGAAGGCTATGGGATGTGCGGGAAAAAAACAGACTAGAGACAGGTAGACCAATATTGCAATATTGTGGGCCAAAACCAAGATATTTTTAAGATTCAACCAATTCAATATGTAGCAGAAAATAATAAGCAAGAGAATGGGTGGATGACGGAATTGGTACATGTAACTGCAGTGTGGTTTGTGGTTCCATGTCTCCCTGCTGTCTTTTCGTGGCCTTGGTGTGCTTGAGGTGCCTGGGTTGCTGCTCAGAGGGCGGCATCCCTGTGGTACCCACCTCTAGAGAATAGTGTTCCCCCAGTGACCTCTTCCAGGTCACTGGGATGAGAGGGAGACACTGGTAGCAGAAAAAAATGGCTCTCTTCCTATGGGAATTCTCAGATGGGCCTTAGAAATTGATTTCTATTTCTCAGAACTATTAGGAAGAAATAATAGAAGGACTTACCTCAGAATTTCCACCCCTTTTCAGAATCCATTAATCCACCATCCTGTATTTTGTTGTGGTTTGTGTACATCCATTCACCATAAACTACTGCATGCCTCCGACTGTGGGTGGCTTGCAGTATCCAGGTAGGACCCACTGGCTGCCATTTCACATTTTCCTTCTCCCAGGGCTGTAAAATGCCTTGTAAAGACCCACAGTGCACTTTCTGGCTGCCTTCACTTAGCCCCACGTTTGCAATTTCTGTTAACATACAGTTGAATGGACAGTCGGAATCAAGCCTACATGCTGTGGGACACGCTAAGGAATGTTAATGTCTTAAAGTAGGGAATACTGTTTTTTTTAACTGCCACATCTTAAAGGGAAGAAGGGCAGGGCGACAGAAAAGGCAAAGCAGTATGAGTGACAGCAGTGAAGGCCTTCTTGTTCTTACCCACCAGGGTCCCCAGCGGGGGCTTGTGCTTGGAAAGCAGACCCGGCAGGAGGAGCCATGGTAGGTGGGCGGCGCCCCTGCACAGACAGCCTTGTCTGGGTGCGGCTGCATTGGACACTTGCTCAAAGTGCTGGCGGGGCTGGAGCGTCAGGGGTGGTGTCCATACTGCTTGTTTGAAGGCCTGGTGTGACTGTTAGGGTGAGCATCTGGAGGCTTATCTCCCCAGGGGTCCGTGTCCCCTGCTGTGGTCAAGGTTGATGTGACCTGACCCTGGTGGTCAGACATTCCACACAAGTTTCAGAAGTTCTTACTAGCTTCTTCTGCCAAAGGAAAAAAGACAAACTTGCACAAAAGAGCTGGTTTGGCTATTCTCTGAGATAATTAAAAAGAATAACAACAACAACAAAACAGTTTTGATTTTCTTTTGTGTCTTATTCTGCAATAGGAGAAAAGGAAACCATTGTATGTGTGGCTTGTGGATACAAACAGAAGTCAGATTCACAGATCTAGAGTTCAGCATCTTGTCCTCAGAGAAGCCAGGTCATTATGCTGTGGCCCTTCGGCTTTTCCTGGGTTGGCTTGGGATGATCCAGGCTGCCTGGATTTGTGAGTGATTTAATTAATTCAAAACCTCCCTCTCTTCCCAGCCACACGTCATTCTCATTTCTCAAGTCACCACTTTTATGAAGACTTCTTAGACTGTACGATGTGGAAGTGCATGATACAAACATGGAGGACAGGGGAAATTTAGATGAGAGAGATCCTAGAAGCTAGCCTTGCCTTCACAGGTCACCTGTAATGATCTCAGCGGCAGAAATCAGATCTCATATTTTATACATTCCCCCCATACAGCTTAGCACAGTGCTGGGCAAATAGTAGGTCTCAGTATATACGTGGAGGGATTGAAAATGCAGAACATGTACTATGCCACTTATATGAGGTATTTAGAGTAGTCAGATTCATAAAGACAGAAAGTAGAAGGGTGGGTGCCGGGGTGGGGGGGAAGGAGGGGAATGGGGAGTTAGCGTTTCATGGGTACAGAGTTCCAGTTTGGGAAGATGAAACGTTCTGGCGCTGGATGGTGGTGGCCGCACAGCAGTGTGAGTGTACTTAACGCCAGTGCCCTGGCCACTTTAAAAGGGTTAAAATAGTAAATTTTATGTATATTTTACCACAATAGAAAGTGTATTTTTTTAAAAGGCACATACCGTAGAAATCGGAGGTTCTTCCCTCATTCTACCTTCAGCTGCCCCACCTCGTGCGGGTGTGCAGAATCAATATCTGGGTGTGAATGAAATCTCCAGTTTGATGGGCATGCTGGGCAGGCTTCAGATACTGGGCTCAGCTTCCCACTTGCTAGCCCCATTGTTTTAAAAAAAAAACAGGAACGTTTGCATCAGGCTTTTAGTCTAGATTTGTCTTTGTAGTTCATGCCTTCACGAGAATGGTTAGGAAGGGGTCCAGATGCCGACCAATGTTAACCAGTGTTAGTTTTGCCCTCAGAGTAATGGGAAAAGGCAAGTGACGGTTTGACTGTGGGCATGTTACCTAAGATCTAAAAAACTTGAACCTGTAAAATGGGGATAATAGTCATATTTTCTTCCACTGGGTTGTTATGAGGATTAAATGAGATGAGTTACATGAGATACCCAGGACCCGTCTATAAATGGCATCAGGGAATTCTTTGATTTTGTGACTTCAGCGTGGCTTTGAGCAGAATCCAAGTGGACTACAGGTCCCCCGTAGACCAACAGTGCCTCGTCTAGGACGTGCGATCCCTCTTGTAACAAATCCCTGGAAGGTACCGGCTTGCTGCCTGGAGGAGCAACCGGACCAGAGAGTTAGAGGCCTAAAGGCTCTTTCTTGCAGACTGACTTCCCCACTCAGCCAGACACTGTGCTAGCAGCTCCTGGGCTCACGTGTCCTCAGTCGTGCTCTCTTTCTTTCGTTTAAATTAAAAAGATCTGGGGCTTCCCTGGTGGTGCAGTGGTTAAGAATCCGCCTGCCAGTGCCGGGGACATGGGTTCGATCCCTGGTCCAGGAAAATCCCACATGCCGCGGAGCAGCTAAGCCCATGTGCCACAACTACTGAGCCTGCGCTCTAGAGCCCGCGAGTCACAACTATGAGCCCGCGAGCCACAACTACTGAAGCCCGTGCGCCTAGAGCCCATGCTCTGCAACGAGAAGCCACCACAATGAGAAGCCCATGCACCGCAACGAAGAGTAGCCCCTGCTCACTGCAACTAGAGAAAGCCCGTGCACAGCAACGAAGACCCAACACAGCCAAAAATAAATAAATAAATAAAATAAGTAAATTAAAAAATAATTAATTAATTAATTAAAAAGATCTTGGGAAAGGACTCAACGAGACCCAGCCTTGGCTGGCCTTCTCACCTGCTTGGTCAGGTGAGACCAGATTTGGCCACTCTCACTTGGCCAGAGGTTGGAGTAGGGGGGCAGTTTTCAGTGAAGAGAATTTCTGCCTCCTGGAAAAAAGGAGTGTTGGGCAGAGAGAAACAAGGAGTCCACTGCACACAGTATTTCCTGCTCTGGACTAGCTGAAGAAAATCAGCCATGGGCCCCACCCTCAGGGGTCCTGTTCTATAGTAACTAATGACCTATATGTCATGGTGGCCTGTTTTCAAAGAACAGTTGCCTTCGGTTTCTTCCTAGGGAGTTGAGCACATTGATCTTAAGGTTTTTCAAGTTGGCATCTGAACTTATTTGACCTTGGTTTGATATGGGGGGAACTTCAGGTTGCAAAGATGAAATTGAAAAAATAAAAAATGCTTAATGAAAATACTTGAAATAAACTCAAGGCCACATTAACATTCAGTCTGCACTTCCAAACAGAAGCTATTTTTACATTCCTATTTACTAGTATGATATACTGTGGTTATTTTTCCCCATGACTCAATAGGATGGGATAATTTCCCCCTTTCTTCAAATAGTTCTCAGTTTGAATGTGACACAGAGTTCCCATTTTCCCCATAAATCGCATATTTATAGCACATGGGAATAGCCAGAATGCTATGCGTCTCTTAAAAGTACTTCTGTACTTGAATTACAGAGAAAATGACTCAATAGGATTCTGAACTTTGGGCACTCGATGGAGCTGGAGCAGAGAGGCGAACAGCACTGTGTGTTCTGGGCCGAGGTCCTATTTGTTCTGAACACCATCCTTGAGCCTGCCCCTGACTGTGTGCGCTTCGGACAGGGTGCTGGGGGGAGGCTGGCAGAGCGGTCAGGAACAGAGCTGGTTCACGAGCGGAGGCTGTGGACGTGAACACAGGCTAGACTTCATGGGCTTGGCTTCAGCTGTGCCCCGTACTAGCTGGGACAGCTCAGGGCAGTTTCTTAGCCTCTCTGCCGCTTTTGCTTTTTCCTCTCTGAACTGGCCTAACAGAAGGAGTAACACCTGGGGTTCTGGTAAGAATTTGACTAACACGTGTAAAACTCTTCCCATAGTGTTTGGCACGGAGTGAGCCATCAGTACATGATGGTTACTGTTCCTGAGGGAGGTACAAAGCAGGGCAAAGGTGTCTCTGTCCCTTGCACTCTTCTTCCCCTTCCAGTGTACTCCTTTGGAAGCCTGGTGGCCCCTCCCGAGACTAGATGAGCTCTCTACATGGGTAGGGGTGCCTTTCATACCCCTCAGAAAGCCAAGTGGGATCTGAGAGGGGGACGGGACACAGAATAGGCCCTTCCAAGCCCACCTCCGGTCCAGGCATCCCATTGGCCTTTGGGGCTGGTCCTCTCCATCACGTGAGAGACCGCATGATGGCCTGGAGCCAAGTGCATATTTGTCTGGAGGGTCCTCGGTGTAGCAGATGCCCCCTTTATAACCCTGCACTCTAGGTGACAATGGGCAGCTAGTTGAGCATTTAGGAACTTGTTTCTTATTGGGGTTTTTTGGTTTGTTTGTTTGTTTGTTTGGGTTTTTTTTGGCTGTACCGCACAGCACATGAGATCTTAGTTCCCTGACCAGGGATTGAACCTGTGCCCCCTGCAGTGGAAGCGCCGAGTGTTAACCACTGGACTGCCAGGGAAGTCCCTACTGTTGTTTTTTAAAATGAGTTTTATTTATTTATTTATTTTGAAATTTATTTATTTTTATTTTTATTTATTTTTGGCTGCGTTGGGTCTTCATTGCTGTGCGAGGGCTTTCTCTAGTTGCGGTGCATGGGCTTCTCATTGTGGTGACTTCTCTTGTTGTAGAGCATGAGCTCTAGGCGCACGGGCTTCAGTAGTCGTGGCATGCAGGCTCAGTAGTTGTGGCTTGCAGGCTTTAGAGCACAGGCTCAGTAGTTGTGGCGCACGGGCTTAGTTGCTTCACGGCATGTGGGATCTTCCCGGACCAGGGCTCGAACCCGTGTCCCCTGCATTGGCAGGTGGATTCTTAACCACTGTGCCACCAGGGAAGCCCTAAAATGAGTTTTATAGTAGAATTTATATACAACAAAATGCTTCCATTTTAAGTGTAAAGTTTGGTGGGTTTTGAAAAATGTACACAGCCATGTAAGCACCACCTCAATCCACATACAGCATATTTTCATACCCACCCCCATGTTCCCTTATATCCTGTTCAATTAGTCTCCCCTTCTTCTCACCCCCAGGCAACTGCTGATCTGCTTTCTGTCACTGTAGAAAATTTGTATTTTCTAGAATTTCATATAAATGTGTTAGGCATCTTTCATTCATCATAGTGCTTTGGAGATTGATCCATGTTGTTGCAGTGTATCCTTGGATTCTTCCTTTTTATTGATGAGTTTTATTCCATTATGTAGATATACCACAATTTGTTTATCCATTCCCCTGGTGATGGACATTTGGTTGTTTCTGGTTTAGGGGTATTGTATATATTTTTGAAAGCTGCTCTGAACATTTGTGTACAAGTCTTTGTGTGGATATACGTCTTAATTTCTTTTGGATAAATACCAGGAGTGGAATTACTGGGCAATACGGTAAGCATATGTTTAAATTTATGAGAAACTGCCGAAATGTTTTCCAACGTAGCCGTAGTGTTTGTTTTTTTTTTTTTTATGGAAGGGGATTTTCTTTTTTTATTTTATTTTATTTATTTACTTATTTATTTATCTATGGCTGTGTTGGGTCTTCGTTTCTGTACGAGGGCTTTTCTCTAGTTGCGGCAAGTGGGGGCCACTCTTCATCACAGTGCACGGGCCTCTCATTATCGCGGCCTCTCGTTGCGGAGCACAGGCTCCAGATGCGCAGGCTCAGTAGTTGTGGCTCACGGGCCCAGCTGCTCCGCGGCATGTGGGATCTTCCCAGACCGGGGCTCGAACCCGTGTCCTCTGCATTGGCAGGCAGATCCTCAACCACTGCACCACCAGGGAAGCCCAGCAGTAGTGTTTTACACTCCTATCAGCAATGTCACTGACACTTGGTATTGTCTGTCTCTTTTACTTTGGTCATTCTAGTGGCTGTGAAGTGATATCTTATTTTGGTTTTAATCTGCATTTTCCTAATGGTTAATGATGTTGAGGTCTTTCCATGTGCTTATTAGTCATTCATGTATCTTCTTTTGTGGTGTCTTTTCAAATATTTTGCCTATATTTAGTTGGTTTCTGTCTACACAGTTGAATTATATTCATTCTTTATATATTCTGCATATAATTCCTTTGTGAGGTATATATATTGCAAATATTTCCTCCTATTCTGTAGCTTTATTTTCATTTTCCTAATAGTGTTTTTCGATGAGCAAAAGTATTAATTTTGAGAAAGCCCCATATTCCAATTATGTTTCTAATTGTTTGTGATTTTTATGCCCTAAGAAATATTGGTCTATACCAGAGTTACAAAGATTTTCTTTTAGGTTTTCTTCTAGGAGTTTATAGTTTTCAATTTCATATGTTGTCTGTTATACATTTTGAGTTAATTATTGAGTATGCTGTGAGGTAAGGGTCAATACTTGTAATTTTTGCAGCATCCCTTTCCCCATTGAAATGCCTTGGCACCTTTGCTGAAAATCACTTGACTATACATTTGTGGGTCTCTTTCTGGACTCTCTGTTCCATTGGTCTACATGTTTCACTATCATACTGTCTTGATTACTATATTTTATAGAAAGTCTTGAAATTGCTTTGGTTATTCTAGGTCGTTTTCATTTCCATAAAAAGTTTAGAACAGCTCATCAAGTTCTAAAAAAAAAATCTTCTGGAATTTTGATTGAGATTGTGTTCAATCCATGAATCAATTTGGGAGAGAATTGCCATCTTTTTTTTTTTTAATAAATTTATTAATTTATTTTTGTCTGCTTTGGGTCTTCGTTGCTGATCGCGGGCTTTCTTTAGCTGCGGTGCGCAGGCTTCTCACTGACTGCAGTGGCTTCTCTTGTTGTGCAGCACGGGCTCTGGGCACGCGGGCTTCAGTAGTTGTGGTAAATGGGCTCAGTAGTAGTGGCTCGTGGGCTCTAGGGCACAGGCTCAGTAGTTGTAGCACATGGGCTTAGTTGCTCCACGGCCTGTGGGATCTTCCCAGACCAGGGCTCGAACCCGTGTTCCCTGCATTGGCAGGCGGATTCTTAACCACTGTGCCACCAGGGAAGCCCGAGAATTTCCATCTTTTTTTCTTTTTTAAAATTTATTTATTTTATTTATTTATTTTTGGCTGTGTTGGGTCTTTGTTGCTGCGCATGGGCTTTCTCTAGTTGTGGTGAGTGGGGGCTACTCTTCATTGCGGTGCGTGGGCTTCTCATTGCGGTGGCTTCTCTTGTTGTGGAGCACGGACGCTAGGCTCACGGGCTCAGTAGTTGTGGCACACGGGCTTAGTTGCTTCACGGCCTGTGGGATCTTCCCGGACCGGGGCTCGAACCTGTGTCGCCTGCATTGGCAGGTGGATTCTTAACCACTGTGCCACCAGGGAAGCCTCCAAGAATTTCCATCTTAATAGTACTGAATCTTCAGATCCATGAACATGATATATGTGTCTGTTAATTTAGGTCTTAATTTTTTTGCAATGTTTTATAATTTCGGTGTATAGGTTTTGCACATACTTTGTTAAATTTACTCCAAAGTATATCATGTTTTTTGATGGTGTTATAAATGTAAATGTATTTTAAATTTCATTTTCCGAATGTTCATTGCTGGTATATAGAAATATAATCAAGTTTTTATATTGACCTTGTATCCTATGACCTTGATAAGTTCAATTTACTGGTTTTAGTAGCTGTGTGTGTGTGTGTGTGTGTGTGTGTGTATGTGTAGATTCCTTAGGATTTTCTAACACAATAATGTTATCTGTGAAAAAAGATAGTTTTATTTTTTTCCTGTCCAATATTTATGCCTTTTCTTTCTCTTCTGAGCCTTTTTTTTTTGGCAATTGTTAGAACTTCCAGTTCAGTGTTGCATAGAAGTGATGAAAGAGGGCATCCTTGCGTGTTCACTATCTTAGGGAGAAGTATTCAGTCTGTCACCAGGAAGCCATGATGTTAGCTGTAGGTTCTTTGTAGATGCCCTAAAATTTAGTCTGCTTTTAATTATTACCATGTTCTGGCAATTCTAAACATGTCAGTGAAAAAACAGTGTCCCCCAAATATTATTTGTTAAAGTTCCAAACAATTGCTAAGTTACTACTGTTGGGTTTTATTAATATATGTGTATCTTAGAATTTGCACATTTATATTGATTATCCATTAGTAGTTGCATTTTATGTGGAAGTGAAGAGAATCCCTAGTCATAAGTTGCCCTCCTGTTCCCTCTGCACACACTGTGACTTGGCTGCGTACATTCTTTGGAGAAAACGTTTGTAACAGATTGAAATCGTTCCAGCTTGCCTCAGGTACAGTGTGCCTCCAGCCCCTGGGATGAACATATTCCTGTGTTTAACACAGTAGAGTCCAAATGAACAGTTACAGCACAATGAATGCAAAGATGAAGAAGCAGAACTTTACGTACCTCAATTCTGGGGTCTATGTGACTACTAGAGTTTTTACTTATGCTTAAAATTTAAAACAGTTGAAACCATGAGGTGTAATATTGATATTTTTGTTTGGTAGGGGCAAATTTTAATTCATACATGAACTTTTTTTCTGATTTGAGTAATATCCTTAAAAATTGAAGTTTATTCATCTTAATTGCTCTTGTTGTTTAACTGTAATATTCGTTTTTGTGGCGGACCAATATGTAGGTCTAAGTTTTTTTCCTTTTAAAAATACATTAATGGAGAGGGGGAAAAAAAGTCAGTCATTATGTTTGCATGTTTGTACTGTATTATCTTACTTTTTATTTTTTACTTTTTGTTTTGCTGGCAACATTACATGCACCAAGTTCAATAAAAGAGAACTTTTATTGTCAGCAGTTTTTTTCTGGTCGTCACTATTGTTCATTTCAGTTCGTGATTATCCAGGGCAGGAAATTTAGTACTCTAGAGGAGCGTGCTAGCTCCAGCCCTGGTTGCGTGGAGCCTGGGCGGGGCCAGCCCCACGCAGTTGTCACCTCACACACCACCCCACCAAGCACACAGTGTGCTTTGGTTTGTTGGTTGCTTGTGATTTGTCTTCTGGGGAGCATTGTGAGTTTTGCTCTGAGGCAGGGGCACAGATAAGACAGATAGATTAATGATTAAAAGGCATGAGGTAATTTTGTAAAGTTCTAGTGGAAAACCCTGGCCTAAGTGTCAGGCCTCTCTGCCCTGTCACCGCGTCATCTGCTTTTCACCTCTCTGGGGTTGAATGAGGCAATCTCAGTGATTTCTTCTGGTTCTGAAATTCAATGACTCTCTTGTCTCGTTATAAAATATAAGGAGTTATTATTACTGTTGTTGTTTGTATCAGTGGACAAAGAAGAGGCCCTAGAGACTTTGACCAGTGGGGAGGGAAGGACAACAAGGCAGTTAAGTATTTAAACATTTTCTAAAGGCAAACTGAAGAGTCTTGTCCTCAGCCATTTCAGTGATGCTCACTCCTATCATGATGGTGACCTTGCACCTCATTCCCAGGGCTGCGGGGCCTTTATTAAGTTAGATTGCAGAGGGTAGACAGGTAGTGGCTAACTCATGATGCGTCTGCCCTTGGGGCTTCTCTTGGATGCTTAGCTGAAACCCACTTCTGCCTGGAAATTTTCTGTGGACTCAGACAGCAGAGGCAGAGACTGTTCCGTCCCTGACAGAGGCAGATCCAATACCAGAGGTCAGAGCCTCTCCAAAGGTGCTCATGGATCACCGACGTCCAGATCACTTGGAGTGCTTCCAGTCTCACAGAATCAGAATCTAAGATCAGGGTCCAGGAATCTGCTCATAAACTGTTTGCCAGTATATATAAGGCATTCTGAGGATTGAGCATCGTTCATATAGGAGGGTGGCCAAGAGAGTGAAGATTTGAAAATGGTTTTCAAAGTTGATACAGTAGAAATGAATTACTAAACATATTTTACTGCCTTTGTTGTTTCACAATATCTTTTAATTATTAAATAACCAGTGTTTTGTCCTTCAAGCTCGTCATCCTGCAAAATCAAGAGATGTCATTTTAAGTAGTGTCAAGTACTGTAAGATAAAATGATATGACTGATAACGACAAATTGTAAGGTGACATTCATTACATGGAATCCTTAGCCTGAATGAAAGGTTAGGGAAACTATAGGTGTCTAATGAGAAAGTCAAGTTTAATTAATTGTACTCTGATGAATAGATTTGCATTGGGATTTGCCACCTGGGCTCAATAGCTAATTACAAGGACTGCCAATGAATAGTAGGTAATCTGCACGCCCAATTTCATGTTGGAGATGTCACAATTGCTGTTTGTTGAAGGACAGCAAGCCGAGGGAATGGATACCAACTGAAACTTTCTAGGGGCATCCTGAGATGGTGCTCTTAGAGAATGGATCCCGGTTGTTACCCACAGACTAAGATAGAATCAGTAGTTTCAAAGGCTGTGCTGTGTACCTGGTTGCCTTTGAATCGTGGAGGCAACAGGGACTGCAAGATGGCCTCTAGTTGACCCCCTTCTACTAGCCATAACACATCCAATTATTTCAGACAATACCGTCTCCCCCTGCTCTTCCAATTCTATCTCCCATTCAGGCAGCGTTCCTGTAATTTACCACATCAAGAGCATTTGACAGGATTCAACACCCATTCATCATAGAAGTTCTCAGCCGTCTTGGAACAGAAGAGAACTCCCTTAACCTAAAAAAGGGGATCAACAACAACAAGAACAAACTCAGCTAACATCGCACTGAATGGTGCAACACTGAATGCTTTTCCCTTAATACTGAGAAAATCACTTTGGCTGCAGAGTAAAGAATGGATTGTAGAGAGATGGACAAAAGTCAAGGATTTAATGGCATCTAGGAGGTTATTGCAGTAGTTCAGGCAAAGATAAAAGTTAGACTTGGGTGGCAGCAAGAGAAATGAAAGATGTTTGAGAGGTAAAATAGGGCTTATTCGCAGATTTGCCCAGTAAGGGGGTGTTGTTCTAAGGGTAACTCAGCTGGATGGATGGTGCTGCTACTCATTGAGCAGGCAAATCAGGAAGGTGGGAAATGTCCATTTTCTTCTGCAGAGACCCCCACCCTCTATACCCCAAAGTCAATTAGAAGGGTCTGATATCTACAGAAGAGATATGTATGCAGAAGGGAAGCATTTGAAAATATATTAAAATACGCAGGCCTCCCTGACTACACATAGGCGTTGAAGGAGAAACACAAGTCTTATGAAATAAACTGTTGAGAAGATGTGCTGATACAGAAATACTGGAGAAGAAGTGAGAATGATATATTTCCAGGTGCTTTATAACAAAGCTCTTTAACATACTATCTAATTTAGGTATCACTAGAGTGAGATAGAATTTTTCGGATACCTGTTTTCGGGTGAGAAATTAGAGTCTCAGATGTATTAAGTGATTTGTCCAACACTAATCAATAGTGAAAGGGTTTTTTTAATCGAAATCTTCAGATTCCAGTGTCCCTGATCTTTTTAATGCTGCGATGAGGTTAATTTCAGCTCTGAAGAGAGCCATCAGAAAGAATTCAGGTCTCTACAGTCTGGGGCCTCTCTTATTGGCTGTTTCCCTTTTCTTCCACCAGCTCAATCCTACTTACCCTTCAAAGCTCAGTTCAGATTGTTCAGCTCCCATAAATCTTTCATGCCCATTCCTGCCCACTGATTTCTTCCATATTAAAAAATTTAATTATATTTTACTTCATACAATATATCAAAAGTAGTATTTCAACAGGCAATCAATATAAAAATTGAGGTGTTTTACATTCTGTACTAAGTCTTTGAAGTCCAGTGTGCAGCTCCTCTCTACTTGGACATGTCCATGTCTTCACCTGCTGGCTTCTCGCCTCCGTCTCCTCCTCCCTCCTCCACCTGCGCCACTTCCATCACCTCCCCTTCCACTGCTACTGGGAAAATGGTACATTTTCCAGTTGTCACTTCCTCAGCCTGCACCGCTGCCACCGCCTGCCACCCCGACCCGTGTGTGCCACAGGTCTCTAGAGCCTTCTGCACAGCAGGGCCTCGTGGCTCTCCACCCTGAGAGCCGTTTTCCAAGCTGCTGTCAGTTGCCACCCAGGCAGAGGCTACTTCCAGGCCCTCTGTGAGGGGGAAGCCTCTTCCTGCTCTGTTTTGGTGGCTTTATGACTGTGACCCTTATGGACTTGGACCTGGGCAGTGTGGTCACAGCTCGAAGGGTCCCAGGGTGCACCCCCCTCCTCTGGAGCCTGGGGCAGTGACAACGTGTTGGTCTCCAAGCTGCTACCACCTCTGTCCACCATCACCTGTGTCTCCTTGGCTTCCTCAGAGACTCTGGCGCTGGTGCAGGTCTCCTGGACAGGTCAGAAGTAGTGAGGCTGTGGGTTTGGTTACTCCCAGACTAGCTGGGGGGCTGTAGGGATGTGTACTTTCCTCTTCCATCCTTGGACCTCCCCATAGAACTTGCACTTTGTATCATTCATTGTGCATGTGTGTGTGTGTGTGTGTATTTGCCACATTCTATTTGAACTGTTATTTAAATATGCATCCATTCATTTGTACCTTTATTATTTTATTCAACCAAAACTATTGAATGCATATGTACAGGCACTATTCTAGGTGGTAGTTTTGTATCTAAGTCTAGAATCCTCAGTTAAGCTTGAAGTTTTTTTTTTGTTGCTGTTGTAGTGGCAGGAAGACCCAGATCCTGGCGCAGAATATGAGCGTAGTGCTGGCGGAAGGGGAGAGTGGTGGGGACTTCTCTCTCAGCTCTGTTCTCTTGGGCCTGGATGCTGGAGAGTCAAGAGGCGCTTCAGAGTGCTCTGGGTGTTGAGGAAGGATGGTGCCCACCATGTGGAGGCTGATCTGGGTCTTACGTGAAGTTCAGGTGATGAATGAAAGAAGAATTTTATTTTCTAAGCCATTTCTCTGCCTGTTTCTTAGACCAGTGTCCTTTGTGTTTGAACTTAGTGTGAATGACCATCTTAGTGATTCTAACAGTGATAACAGAGAGTCAAAAGACAAAAGATTTCTTTAATTGTGAAGGATATAGAAATTTAACTGCATGTGGTCTTATAGAATACTCCTAGTCAGAGGTGCATTTTCCACCCCCTCTCCCTCGGACATCACATGGAAGCACACCTGTTAACCTAGGAGAGGTGAGGCGTCACCAGAAGAGAGAAACATCACCCTTGCTCTTTTCATAGGAGTGGGGGAGGGAATGGAGTTGTACCTTCTCAGCTCTCCGGCTTTCTCTGCTGTCTTAGACTGCATATCCCTAAAGTAAAGCCAAGACAAAGGGTCACAGACAGGTAGTTTGAGAAATGATACAAGATACCAAGAGTGAGGAATGGGAGAGTGAAACAAGGAAGGCAGAAAAGCCAATACAAGAATGTCCTATTAATACACAAATGACCAAGAAGCACATGAAAAAGTGCTCAGTATCACTAGTTACCAGGGGAATTCAAATTCAAGTCACAATGAGACACCTCCTGGATGCCTACTAAAATGGCTAAATTACAAAGACTGGCAGCAGCAAATGTTGTTGAGAATGTGGAATAATTGGAGTTCTCATAAATTATTGGTAGAAGCGTAAAACGGGACAACCACTTATGAAAAATCTGGCAGTTTCTCATAAAACTAAACGTACATTTCTATGACCCAGCAATTCCATTCCTAAATACTTACTCAGTGAAAATATCTATACACAGCCAGATTTGGGTAAGAATGTTCACAGCGACATTATTCATAATAGTCAAATACTAGGAACAGCATATTCACAGAAGGATGGATAAGCAAACTGGCGTGTTCATGCAGTGGGGTCCTGGTCGGCAGTGAAAAGGAAAGCTGTGGATACAACAATATGGATAAATATTAAAACGTGCTGGGTGACAGAAGCCTTACACAAAAGAGTACTCTCTGGTTCCATTTATATGAAGTTCTAGAACAGGCAAAACTAATCTATGGTGAGGAAAAATCAAAACAGTGGTCTGTGTGGTTGTATGTGTATGGAAATGGAAATTGATAGAATGTGGACATGAGGGAGTGCTCATATCTTCAGAGGATTTGGGTCACACAGGTACGTTTATTTTTGAATGGTACACTTGAGATTTCTGCATTTCACTGAATATAAGTTTTGCCTTAAAAGAAAAAAATCATAGATATTGACTTCTCGTTAATGATATGCATGCTGAAGTGCTTAGAGGTGAATTGTACTGTTGTCTGCAAATTACTTTGAAATGCATTTAAAAATGAGATATATTAGTAGATGGATAGAGGGATAGATAATAGACATGCAGTAAAGGAAAGAGTTAAATGTTAGTTGTATAATCTAGGTGGTGGATATATGGATATGAACTGTAAAATTCTTTGAACTTCTTTATGTTTGAACTTCTCTATGTTTGAAAATTTTCAAATAAAAAGTAGGGTAAAAAGAAAACTACCTTGTCAAGTTAGAGACATTTGAGCAGCTGGTGCTCAAGCCTACCAACGCTTTCTCAGAAGCTTTATGAAAGCCACCTCAACTTAACACCTGAGTGGTGAAAGGGAAAGCATTTATCCTTTGGTTTCTTTCTCATTATGTGAGTGCTAGGAGGCATCTTGCAAGTGTCCCACACCTAAGAGAATTCCCAGTGTAGGAAGCTAAAGGTCCCTCGCATGGGCTGAGGTCGTATGCTTCAGATTACACCTGGGGGCAGCAGGTCAAAGCCTATGCAGAAATGGTCATCTCCAGCAATGCTGCAGTTAAGAGTCAAACAAGAGGATGTAAGTGCTGTAGAGGAATCATTAAGTTAGTTACATGTCACTGCATAAGGAATGAGCCCCAAATTTAGTGTCTTACAACAAACAAGCAATTATTACCCACAGTTTCTCTGGGTCAGTAATTCAGGAGCCACTTAACTGGTGGTTCTGGCTCAGGGTCTCTCATGACGTTACATCCAATATTTCAAGCCAGGGCTGCATTTATCTGAAAGGTTGATTAGGGCTGAAAGATCACTACATTAGTTCACCCACAACGTAGGGCTGTTTGAGTGTCCTTATGATATGGCAACTGGCTTCCTTTAATGAGTGATGAGAGACAGAGGGGTCACAAGGCCTTTTATGACCTCGTCTCAGAAGTCATACACTGTCACTTGCACCACATTCTATTCCTTAGAAGTGAGTCACTAAGTACAGCCCACACTTAAGGGGAAGGGAATTAGGTGTCACCTTTTGAATGAAGGAGCATCAAAGAATTTGTGGACTTATTTTGAAACCACAACATATTTCCAATAGGGTTCAACCTTTGTCTTATATACTTTTCTGTTCTGCATTAAATCCAATCTGTCCAGAGTGGTCTTCAAACTTTGGCCAGCTGCAAACCCTACAAAGATTTAATACAAGAAGGTTAGTAGAAGAAGTTACATTCCCTGCTGCTACAGTATGTCCCTAGTCCATAATTAATATTTGTCATCTCTCTTTCCTACTATCTGCTCTAGATTTCCCTTACCCTCAGCTGGTTCTTTGGCTGATCTTGGTTGCTTTCCTGAATGGATGACTCAGACCCTTATCTCGGAGGGGTCTGGCCCTTTAGTTGTCTTTGTAAGGCCATGACTGCTGCAACTGCCTGTTTCATCATCACTGGTCAATCATCAGTTGATATCCCAGAGAATCTCCTGTGTTCCAGAATATTCCTCCCTGCACACATTATTTAAGAGCAGCCTTAGCTCTTCATGGTAATCAGAGTCAATTATTCTTGCCAGTATTAGAACACCTTTCTTTGCTTGCTAGTCTACTGCCTTGAGAGGCCAAAGATAACAGGTCATAGCCTCAAGTTCAGTAGAAGGCCTACCATTTCCCCTAGGGAAATATTCTCCTACCTAAATGTAGGATGATTAATTCAACAGAAATTGATTACTACAACAGAATTGTAATTGTGGGAATGGGAAACACAAATTTTAACTAGATTATAAGGAGTGTTGGTGAGTGGGGGGCCAGTGCTACTTCTGCCTCGTGTTTCCTGGACCAGTGTTGCTAGACACAGGGGACGTGGCACTATATACCAGTTCTTGTTTTAGCGCATATATACAGTATCCTGGAAGACAGTGTCTTAACAGCAGGATGTTTTCCCTGAGCTGACACTTAAGCTGAGTTATTTGAAGAACTTTCTAATAACTGCTTCCAGCCATGAGGGAGTAATCCAGTCTGGAATTACCTTTTGAACCTAAGCAAGTAGAAAACTAAGCAAAATATATGAAATAATTGTTTTCAAACCCTGGACAAGAGTCAAACAAGATTGTGATCCCTGGGAAGGGGGAAACGAATGGGACAAGACCTACCATTGCATAGGCTTTCTGCTTGTAGGTAGCTCCAAGGCTGTGCTTTAGGCAGAGGAAACTATATGGAATGTGACCGTCTCACTGAATTGGGTAGATAGAGATTGTAGTTCAAGAAGACCAAGGTAACTATAATTTTAGAGGCAGAGTACCTGAGATGAGAGAGTTATACAAAAAGAACTCAAGAAGTCTTTGTAGGAATCCTCTTGAATCTTTGTCTGAATGCCAGTCTAATCAGGAACACAGAAAGTGTTCTGGAGATGGATAGTGGTGATGGTTGCACAGCGATGTGAATGTACTTAATGCCACTGAGTAGTAGGCTTAAAAGTTGTTAAAATGGTAAATTGTATGTATGTATATTTTACCACGATAAAAAAATTTTTTTAAGTTGTCGCCACTGTTCAAGTATAAACCATGCCTTATTGGCCAGTATAGGTCATTCAATGATGATGACAAAAATCAAAGAGCTTGATGGAATTCAGTTATGTAAAATGGAATCTATGTGTATTTCCTACAAACTTTTTAAAAAAACTTAGATGCTTGTAGAAATTTAAATTACATTTTGCCTCTGTTAATTCCTAATGAACACATTCTGCGATCTGTCATAAATGAATAATCAAGAAAAAATAAGTCTACTCTAATATTTCTACTTGTCGTGAGCTTTCTCACTCCTTTCTCAGAGCTATGTCAGGAAAGTTCCAGCAACTGAACTTTATTTATTGTAGGCCCTTATTTTGTCCAAGCCTCAAGAAGCTATCTTTGCCGTGGATAGTTTCCTTGCCAGGACAGTTTAAATCAAAGAAGAGCGCTGTCATGTCAATTAATTCTCTGCTTTGCATCACCCTACCTGGTCCGACATCCTCGAGGCCCATTCCCACTAGCATAACCAGGTTCCTGGCTGAATGCATTAACCATGGCCTTCAATTCATTCAGTAAAACTATTTCCTCCTGGAGCTGGGATATATTTCCCCTCCTGCTTGAGCCAAGCCCTGGCTCTAGTTATCCTGGAGGCAGAGAGTGGAGGTGGGAGAGGGTCTTGAGGAGGACAGGCATCATCCTGCAAGGCAAGGTTCAGGTAAGGTCTTTGCAGGGTGTCCTGGCCAGGTGAGGCTGTTCTCTTCTAGCGGGGGGAACAAGGCTGGTTCTGCTCTCCTAGAGGATTAAAATATGTCTAGTGACAATATTTTCAGACTTGTCTACCCTATCCCAGGTCTTAAGATCTTAAACTTTTCCTTTAAGGACCCTAACTGAAATAGGAGACCTGTTGAGGCTTTGTATTGTTGCCTTTGTCACCTTATGACTCAGTTATCGGTTTAAAATTCAAGACAATATTCCCTGCACCTCTAGGAGATAAAGTGTTTTAAACATTGCCATGGAGACCTTCTAGAGTTCACAGTATACTTGAGTTGATTGTTGGTTAACCTGGCTCCATCAATTTCCTGTTTTCAAGATTTCTAAAGCAGTTTGCAAAAGCCAATGAATTCTCCATTTCTTATCATTATCATTGCTTCCGTATCGTTCAGGTGCACAGCAACTGCATAACCCAAAGCTTCTCCTTCTCCCTGTAGCTTATCCCAGTTCACCACAGGTGAGAGCCTTAACGGTGTTGCTACTGGAGCTGCACTTCCACCACAATGGGGTCCTTATTTCTGTCTACCTACAACATCCTATCCAAGGGGAGCCTCAAAAGTAGTAATTGCTGAACACCTCTGAATTGTGCATGTGTGACTGCCAGGAAGCTTTCAACAGGCATCACAGATCTTGGTGTCAGAGAAACCCTGGAGCAAAATCTAGAGATCCATAGTGTGGGTGTGGGCTGAGGTGCTGTCAGATGACACCTGTGTGGAACTGGCTGCCCATAGCAGTGACTGGGGTAAATGGCGGGGCCAGGATGAGAATGGTGCTCAGGACTCTGGTACACTGGAGGCTCTGCCTCTAGACAAGTATTAGTATACAAAACATTGTCAGCCCATTCCAAGCATTTACTTGAGCCCAAGTAAATTGGAGGTCAGTTCCTACACGCATTTGACCAGACCTAGGTCAAAGTCTATTCACCTTATCAATTTCCTGACTACTCTTTAATCTGTGTGGTTCTGATAGTGGGTTTGGTCTGAGTCTGAGGACCATGATCACAAATCCATTTCTCAGTGGATTAAAGGAGAAAGCAGGCTGGAGATTCCCAAAGTTACTGACATCCTTGCCTCCAGTCAGATATGAACCTGACGGCTATTTCATTCACCAACATAACTTTGAAGATAGTTTTCAGTATCAAAACTCTGTCTGAGGGACTTTCCTGGTGGCACAGTGGTTAAGAATCCACCTGCCAATGCAGGGGACACGGGTTCGAGCCCTGGTCCAGGAAGATTCCACATGCCACGGAGCAGCTAGGCCCGTGTGCCACAACTACTGAGCCTGCGCTCTAGAGCCCGTGAGCCACAACTACTGAAGCCCACGCATCTAGAGCCCGTTCTGCACAACAAGAGAAGCCACCGCAGTGAGAACCTGCGCACCACAACCAAGAGTAGCCCCTGCTCGCAGCAACTAGAGAAAGCCTGCGTGCAGCAATGAAGACCCAACACAGCCAAAAATAAATAAATTAAAAAAAACACACACAAAAAAACTGTCTGAATAGGTTATTTCCCTGTTCAGTTATTAGACATGTAACCTACTATATGAGCTAATATGTTCACATAAAAAATTACTAACATTTTCCTGACCAGTTTATTAATGAAGGTACCTTCTGATTTAAAAAATATCTTCAGTATAGGGAAAAGGAGAACAGATTCAATTATTACACTGTCACTATTCTTTTAAAAAGTTACAAATGCTTGAGGATGTTTCAAAACATTGTATTATGGAAAGTTTTTAACATACACAAAATAGAAAGAATAGAATAATGAATCCCCATGTACCTGCCAGCCAGCTCTCAGGGGGTCTTTACCAAGACTCCAAAGGAATCTAGAATTCTAGGCTTACTTTGCAGGTAGCCAAGATGGCCACTGCCAGAGAAGAATGTTTTTCTCACTATTCCCGTCACAGCTTGCCTACCCTGGAAACGGATCTCTTCCCTTCCAGTGGGTTTATTTGCTTAGGTTCTCTTTAACCAGAGGGGTCAAGGCCAGAGATGAGGAAGGGTCTAGCTGTGCCAACCAGAGGGAGCAGTGTCCTCCTGTTTCTCAGTAATTCGCTGTGCATTGGTGCTGATACTTGTCAGAGTTTTATTTAGCTCTGTTCGTCTTCTCCTTCTGGTGAAATGTCATTGGTTTTTCTTGAACTGTGGGATACGGTCGGTGACCTTCACGTGGGCTCCAGCATTACTGTCTGTAGGATTTCACAGTAAATGAATTGGCATAAATCACCAATCTTACTTCTACAGGGTTTGACTCTTGCATTTCGATTGGCCTGGGCTGCTCACTGTTTTCCGTCTTAGTTCAGGGAAATGAGAAAAAATTGTTTTGAAATTGAATTTTTTTTTTTTAGTATGTTTTTCTAACGAAACTCTGTGATGACCTTGATTGTGTTTTTCCAAATCTCCTCCCGTCTCACTTCTGTTTTCACATTGAGATGCAGTTTTTTTTCACAATCTGGAGCACAGAAAAAATATGGACTCTATTCTATGCTGTTCCGAACCCATATGGACCTCTGGGTTTTATTTGGGACACTGCATTTGAAAGGATATATTGGCAAACTGGAGTGTATCAAAGGGAGAGCTAAAAGGCTGGTTTGGGAGCAATATATGAAGAACAATTAACCATGGAGAAAAGAGGACCCAGGGGAGATGCAGTAGCTATCTGCAAAAGCTGTATTGAAAGCTAACTATGACCAGTGGGGGGAAGTTAGAGGAAGGCAAATTTCAGCTTTATAAGATCTTTATAATCTCAGAAATTATAAAATTAGATTAGATTAGAAATATCCAGCACTTAAACAAGATTGTCTCATAAGGAATTGTATTCTCCTCCCTAGGAGTCAGATAAATGCCAGATAACATGTCTTAGGAATATACTTATAGAGTGGGTTCCCAGTAGTAACAGAAAACCTGTCTAGAGCACTTATTTTTTGCCATGTACTATTCTGAGCACCTTTCCTATATTACTAATTTAATCCTCACAACAGCCTTATGAGATACGCACTTAAGATCCACAGGCTTTTATCCTAAAGACTTAAGACCAGATGTGTTTTAAAATTTTAAAGCCCAATTTGGATTGGGCTTCCCTGGTGGCGCAGTGGTTGAGAATCTGCCTGCTAATGCAGGGGACACGGGTTCGAGCCCTGGTCTGGGAAGATCCCACATGCCGCGGAGCAACTAGGCCCGTGAGCCACAACTAATGAGCCTGCGCGTCTGGAGCCTGTGCCCCGCAACAAGAGAGGCCGCGATAGTGAAAGGCCCGAGCACCGCGATGAAGAGTGGCCCCCGCTTGCCACAACTAGAGAAAGCCCTCACATAGAAACGAAGACCCAACACAGCCAAAAAAATAAAATAAAAATAAATAAATAAATAAGTAGGAGCTCTTTAAAAAAAAAAAAATTCTTTGGATTTTAGAAAGGTGCATGGCACATCTACCTCATGTTAGAAAACACTCCCATGGCACTGTCAAATACGTTAATATTTCTGTGGTGAGGCATATGAGTTTTACATTAAATGGAATACATACCTTTACATGAATTGGGTTAGATTTTGCTGCCAAATCAGGTCAGGTCACCTCTTTCCATGAAATAAGTTTTGAAATAATTTTAGATTTATGGATTCTGAGTTGTAGATGAGGGAATATGGACTCATTTTTCTATCTCTAGTTTGCAAATGAAGACACTGAGGCATAGAGATTAAATACCTTGCTCAAAGTCATACTCTTAACCACCCCATGGGCTGCCTCTCACTATGCTCTGCCTCTTCTTATTGAGTTGAGCTAAATTCCCGCAAGTGTCTCTTCCAATTCTGCGCGTCTTTGATTTCCTAACCTCTGATTTCAACCTGCCTCAGGCTTTTCCCACCAGGTAGAGATGCATTATGGAGATACCAAGATCTGTTCCCAGAGGCCACGTTGAAATTAGAGATATTTGGAAGAAGGAGATCACCTCTTCCTACTCCAAGCGGATTGTGTCTCACAGGTGGCATTTTGGTGTAATTGCTCTCCAAGCACTAGGCTGAGCCAGCTGAAGAGAAAATGATGTGTCATCATGATTTGTCTTCAGTGAACTTCCCTTTTGTATCTTTCACCACCACCTGTTACCCAGAACACCACCACATGAATCCCGATGGCTCAGGTTTGCCCCCTTTCCATCCGTGTTCCAGGACTGATTTTCCCAGTAAAGGAGCTGATGCCTCTTAACCTTTCTCTCACCATCTAGATATGCATTGTGGAGTAGTAGAAAGAAAATGGATTTGGACATTCAAATATCTGAATTTAAGTCTAGATGTGCAAACTTGGGCAAAGCCACTTAACCTCATTCATCAATTTGTAAAATGGGATAGATAGTACTTACCCAGGGATGAATTCAGGTTTTATGGACCTTGAAGTTTATACTCTTTGGGGGAACCCTTTTTAAACAAAAGAATACAAAATTGTGAATACAAATTGGGTGGGTACAAAATGTATATTTAGTTAGAAATAATGCCCATGGCCATATAAGGGGAAGTATGATGCTTTGGAAGTTGGAGTATAAAGAAACCATCGCCTTAACAAAAGGCCTTTTTTGTGTGTGTGAATATATTGCTAGGGCCCCTTCCCGGAGTTAGGAAGGGGTTCATTCATCAAAGGGTCTTGAAGCTTAAGATTCATTAGCATCATGGTAAATTTACTTCTGTGTCAACCTCATAGAGTTGTGAGAATTAAGTCACAAGACTAAATATATGCAAACCTGTTTTGTAATCACTAAACACTGTGCAGTGTTAATCTTTATTCTGATGCCTGAAACCAAGCATAAATGATTACTCAATAAATGACAAAATGGATGAAATTTGCTCTCACCAAAGTGTTATATGGGCTTATTGTATTACTTTTCCCTAGGCCTTTAAAAAATGTATCAGAAAAATATATGCATACATTTTTACAAAAGAGTCAAATATTGATAGAAGACTTGCAACAAAAAAATAGCAGTTCCATGTCTCGTGCTTCATATTTTCTAATTCCACTTTCCAGAGTCAGCATATTTCTTCAATACTGCTAAGTAATATGTATTATATTGCTTTCTCCAGATTTATCAATGTTGGATAATCTCTAGTAACTTTCTATTATGGTAGGTAAGGATTTTACTTTCTTCTTCCCATACTCCCAATATAGTTATAGTACAATTTTTATGACTAAATTAATATGAAATATTGTTTACAGCTGAACCATAGTGAACTATGATTATATTTCTTTCCATATGCATCTGTTTTACTTTCCTAAATTTGATAATATGTCATTTTTTCATGTCTTAGTTTTTTGTTTTATGTATACTTGAGTGTTCCCATTCTCCACAATAGCATTTTATATATTTTTCACACAATTAAATTCCACGCACTGCAGAGAGCCATGGAGGCCTCTGTCCCTCTGCTCCAGATTGCTCTTGTAACTCTGTGTGCAACAGGATGGAACTTCCATGTGCCGTCATGCTGGACATTTCCTTCACCTTTCTCCTATGTTGGGTTTCCTATTTCCTATATTCCTCATCTTCCTCTTTCCTGGTTTAGTCCCTCTTTTTGGTGGATCTTATTCTCCAGTAGCTTCCTGAGGAAAGCTATATGAGAGGTAGATTAACTGAGACTCTGAATGTCTCAAAATGTCTTTATTCTAGCCTTATAATTGACTGATAGTTTGGATGGATCCAGACTTGTAGGTTGAAAATCATTTTACTCAGAATTTGGAAGGCATTCCATTATCTTCTAGCTTCTGGTATTACTCTGAGAAGTTCTGGCATTCGAATTCCCAATCCTTTGTACCTGAAGATTTTCCTCTTTGGAGGTGGTCTAAAAATCCACAATAGCATATGTGGTAGATTAGATTATTGCTCAAAAATATTCACTGTTCTCCCTTCCCCTCTTACTTAGGTGAGTGGAGTGTGCTTCCCTCCTGTTTGATTCTAGGCTTGGCCATGTGGCTTACTTTGGCTAATGGGATATTAGCAGACATGTTGCAAGCAGAAGCTTGAAAAGCACTTAAGTGGTTGAGCTTGCTCTCCCATGCTTTGTCATTGGAAGCAGCAGAACATGCTGATGACTAGCCCACTAGTTCTAGGAGAAGAATGAGTAATACCTGGAACAAAGCCAATCAGTCCTGGCCAAGTTCAACCTAAATCAGCAGAGCTGCCCAGCTGAGCCTAGCTGAGATCTGCCAACCCTCAGCTGACTCACAGATCAATGATAATAAATTGCTGTTATTCTAAGCCACTGAGTTTTTGGATGTTTGTCATATAGCATTTTGTGGCAGTAGCTTTTGGTGTCAGAAATTGATATCTAATTGGTATTAGGAATTGGTATCAGTAGTAGGATATAGACACAAGAAGAACAAAAAATAAGTGGCGTTGGTTTGGGGACTGGATGGTGGGCAAAAGAAGCCTAATAGGCTGGAAAGAAAATGTAGACCTGTGTTATGTAGAGATGAAATGTTTTATAAATCATTGGTAACTTGAAAATTGGAATATTCACCTAAAAATATTTGGATTTATGCTGAGAGATCTCCAGAGAAAATGATGAAAGTGTGAGCTAGTTGTATTTATTTGCCAATAATAGGACTACAAGAAAGAGATGAGTTCATAAGTGAACCAGCCAGTTTTCAAGGAAAATGTAGATGGAATAGAGGGAGCCCAGGAATTGTTGAGTTGGAAAATAACTTTTTCATCTCCAACTGGCTACTTTGTAGCAAGTCAACTACATTTGGCCCCCGCTGTCCTGGAAGGCTCAGCAGTTCATCCTCATCGGGTTAGATACCTGTTCTGGCTATTGGTTTGCCGTTGTTGCTCACAGAGCTTCAGCAAGCACCACTATCTGAGGACTTATGGAACGCTAGATCTTAGTCATGAAATCACATACAACATAATGTCAACCACTGGATCCACTTCATACCAAAGGTGTGAGAGTAAGCTCATGACCATGGGATCCACTGGCCATGTCACATAACGCATCATCTAGAAGGAGCAAGCTTCATAAAGCACTGGAATGGTTACCAAGGCACAGCTGTATCTCCAGCTTGGAGATAATTATACCTTGAAAGGATAGGGTGCTATCCTTCAGGAAGCACTGTATACATTAAATCAGGTCCTCCATGTGGTATGCATCCTCAATAGGAAGACTGTGTGGGTCTGGGAACCAAGTGGTGGAAGCAGGAGTGGTACCCTGTATCATCAATCCCAACGACCCACTGGGGAAATTTGTGCTTCTTGTCTCTGCAGTTCTGGACTCTGAGGGATTAGAGGTCTTGCTACCCAAATGTAGTGCACTGTTGACAGGAGACACAGCAAGAGTCCCATTGAACTATATGCTATGGCTGCCACCAGGGCATTTTGGATGCCTTATAACCAATGACCAGCAGGTGAAAAAGGGAGTCATCGTCTAGGCAGAGATAACTGACTTTGATCAGCAGGAGGAGGTGGAGCTGCTTTTACACAATGGGGACGAGGAGGAAACGTGTCTGGATCCCAAGTGATCCACATGGGCATCTCTTCTCCACCCTTGCTCAATCTCCGAACATATATGGGCAACAAATTCTGCTTGAAAAGAATGTGATTACTAAGATGCCTGTAGAATGAAAGTTTGGGTCACCCCACCAAGTAAGCCACCAAAAGCTGCAGAATTGATAGCTGATGGGGAGAGGAATTTAAATCTGATAGTGCAGGTGAGAGAGAATGAGTACGATTTGTGACCTCAAGACAAATGGCAGCATCAGGGGCTGTAGTTCTTCCCATAACTTCTCTCTTCTAAGTTTCTCCTCCAGAAGAGAGGCCTATAGAAACCATGGAGAACTTGATCTGTATAGGGCAAGAAATGGACTGTAGTAGTCATAGAGGTGTACTGCTTAGATGTCCCTTAAAGATAATCTGCCATGTATATCATAGTTGACTGATAGCCCAGCTGCCACACCTCTGGATCCAATACCATGGGAACAAAGAGGCCATACTTCCCTTAGACAGCTTCCAGCTAATAACTGAATAAGGTGAGGGTACTAGAGCTAGGCTATGCCTACCTGTTCCTCTCATGAACAGTTTGTGGCTCAGAGACTCCTCTTTGGCC
This sequence comes from Eschrichtius robustus, assembly GCF_028021215.1. Taxonomy (NCBI): domain Eukaryota; kingdom Metazoa; phylum Chordata; class Mammalia; order Artiodactyla; family Eschrichtiidae; genus Eschrichtius; species Eschrichtius robustus. Next base: position 60,498,590 of record NC_090825.1, read on the forward strand.
TGGCTGACACCTTTTCAGAACTGTTCTGAGGTCTGAAGCTTTTCCTACTCAAGTCTCTCTTTCCCCTCTCCTTTCACAGGTATCAGACCTGCGTTGTGATCTGAAGGTTCTTCCCATCTACTCTTGTTCTTTATCCCTTTATCCTTCACAGACATTTACCCCAGTAAATCTCTTGTACATCTAATCTCCTCTCGATAGCTGCTCAAAGGACCTGTCCCATAGTGTTTTTGGTAATAGCAATTGACTTACTATGACTTGGTGTAGTTTTTATTCACTGTGTTGGACACTTGGGGGACCCTGTCCATTGAGCGACTTGAGACTTTCAGTTAGAGGAAATTTTATTTCTTCTTTTCAAATCTTCTCTCCAAATTTCTCTTTCTGGAACTCCTATTAAGTTGGATATTGGAACTTCAGGATCAAGCTTCTAATTTTCCTATCTTTTCTCTTCTATTGTCCATATCTTTTTTCTTTTTGTTCTGTTTTCTGGGAGACTTCCTCAACTTTATCATCAAACTTTTCTATCAATTTTCAAAATTTCAGGTTTCTTATTCTTTTTTTAAAAATTAATTAATTAATTAAATTTATTTTTGGCTGTGTTGGGTCTTTGTTTCTGTGCGAGGGCTTTCTCTAGTTGCGGCAAGCGGGGGCCGCTCTTCATCGCGGTGCGTGGGCCTCTCACTGTCGCGGCCTACCCTGTTGCGGAGCACAGGCTCCAGACGCGCAGGCTCAGTAGTTGTGGCCCACGGGCCCAGTTGCTCCGCGGCATGTGGGATCTTCCCAGACCAGGGCTCGAACCCGTGTCCCCTGCATTGTCAGGCAGACTCTCAACCACCGCGCCACCAGGGAAGCCCCAGGTTTCTTATTCTTAATTTCCAAGAGTTCATTCTTATTCTCTAGTTATTTGTTTTCTTTAGCATCTTGTTTTTATTTCCTGAATGCACCTTCTCTTCTTATCTAAGGGTGTTATTTCTAGCTTTTTTGTCTTTGAAGTATTCATTTATTCTTGGCATTGTTCTACTTCCTCTTACTTATTTAAGAATTAGGCACTAACCAGCTTAGTGGACAGTCTGTGAGCTTGGGAGGGGCTTGTCACCCCTTGGCTCCAGTGCAGCGTATATGGCATTAAGCTGGCTATTTCAGTGGCGGAAACTCAGATGTCAGTGTCTGTTGGACGTCTCTCTGGGACCATTAATGTCTGGAAAGAAGAATTTTCCAGTCTCATTATTAAAGGATCTAAGTCTAGCTGCTGGCATTTTTGAGACTGAGATGAGGAGGACATTTGTATCATTCAGTATTTTTACTCTGGAATCTAACTTCCACCATCCTAAAAGCTTTCTGGTTCAATTTTTTTCCCAAAAAAATATATGTAGGGAAGTTTTGTTTTTTTTTTTTTTAATCACTTTGTTTGGCTTGTGGGTGAGGACCAAATGCTCACTAAATGGATTCTGAACAAATCTCCCTATTTTCATCAGTTGCCTCCCTCCAATTAGTGCCTCAAAGCCTCAGCTTTTCAGGGGGGCATGCACTGCCAAATCAGTTTGCTTCTTGGTGAGTTCATGCTCTGCAGGTTCTTAAGTTCCACCTTTCTCTACTCTGCTCAGGCCAGAATCTTCCAGTCACTTTCTGTCTTCATGTATTGTGATTTGAGAAGAGAAGGGCCTACAGGTTTCATCAGTGCTGCATGTGTGTTTCTGTTTCTCATCTTACTTGTTGCTGAGAGGCGAAAGGAGAAACAAATCTCTTTTCTGTACGGCCTTAAAACTGAAGTTCTTCCCCAGGCTTTTTTCATGTTAAAATAGTAAATGCCTAATTCCTAACTAGCTTGTGTAGGTTATGCCAGGAGAGCCTGTCCTAGGAGAACTTGGGGCACCAACACTGCAGGTGTACATAGATGCAGCTGGATCGAATGCCAGGAGCAGGAAGCATGATCGAGATGGGAAAGAGCACTTTTCCAAATGGTTTGTTCAAAAATGGGATGGGGCTTCCCTGGTGGCGCAGTGGTTGAGAATCTGCCTGCCAGTGCAGGGGACGCAGGTTTGAGCCCTGGTCTGGGAAGATCCCACATGCCGCGGAGCAACTGGGCCTGTGAGCCACAACTACTGAGCCTGTGCGTCTGGAGCCTGTGCTCCTCAACAAGAGAGGCCGCGATAGTGAGAGGCTCGCGCACCGCAATGAAGAGTGGCCCCTGCTTGCTGCAACTAGAGAAAGCCCTCGCACAGAAACGAAGACCCAACACAGCCAAAAATAAATAAATAAATAAATAAAAATTAAAAAAACAAAACAAAAAAAAAATGGGATGGGGGCTTCCCTGGTGGCACAGTGGTTGAGAATCTGCCTGCTAATGCAGGGGACACAGGTTAGAGCCCTGGTCTGGGAAGATCCCACATGCTGTGGAGCAACTGGGCCCGTGCGCCACAACTACTGAGCCTGCGTGTCTGGAGCCTGTGCTCTGCAGCAAGAGAGGCCGCGACAGTGAGAGGCCCGCGCACTGCAATGAAGAGTGGCCCCCACTTGCCGCAGCTAGAGGAAGCCCTCGCACAGAAACGAAGATCCAACACGGCCAAAAATAAATAAATAAATAAATAAATGAAAAAAAAAAAAGGGATGGGAACTGTAACGGGGTTGAGGGTGGACTCAGTCAGATGTGGAAGAAGGAACAGATATGAGAAGCTCTAGTGCTCATGGGCTGGCCAAGGCAGAATCAAGATGGAAGCAGCTTATTTGAATTTCTGTCCAAGCTCTTCTAGTGGCCATGTCAGACCTGTCTGGATGCTACTACCTTAGAGAAGACTGCTTCCTGGTCCTCATTGTCTTACCACAAAGTAAGGAACACCAGTGGTCAAATTCCAGAGTCAGCGAGTGCCCTCTATAGAAAAGACCACTTCACCAAAACCTCAAAAAGTCACACTCTTGCTCTAGCTATGAGTCTATCTACTTTGCCCTCACATTTTGTATATCTTGTTCAATTTGGGCATTATTTTCCCCTGCAGGAGTAAAATAGAGTGGTGGATGTGGGGTGGTATGACTAGAGATTGGTCATTGTTAAAGCAAAGGGGAGGCTTCAGAGTCTGAGATGGCCAAGGGGGGACACCAAATCCACAGACCAACCAGAGCAAAGGCACAGATGTGTTGCCCACCCGAGAATCATTACAAATAAGGATGGCCACCCAGGGAGCAGGAGAAACTCCCTCCACTTCCCTGGCACCTTAGGCTGCCCATGTTGATAGTGACCGAAGTCTCAAAACCATATATCTAAACATCTGTTGTGACAAGTCCAAGGGCACTTATGACGACATGGAGTCTGAATATCTGAAATAGGTACCATCCTTGGAAAGTTGGAGCCTAAGGATGCCGTCTCCTCAGCCCCTCTCAGCCTGAAGCACCACAATGATTTCTTATCCTCACCCCTCCCTAACCTTTCACCCTCTGTCCCTGCTTTCAGGCCCTAAATGGATTAAGTTAGGAGTTTCCTAGGACAAGTGACACTTTTCCCTCTTGCTCTCAGTTTTTTTTTTTTTTCTTTGCCCAATAGCATGTATATTTTGAGTAGAACAAATGGGTTATCTGCCTGAGAGCCCTCTCCAGAATAGGGTGTTTCCAGAACAGGTAAACGGAGTGCTGTCATTCTAGTCTATTGTGATGATTAACAAGATTTCCTTATTTCCTATGAGTTTGTTTATCAAAGGCTCTAGTGTGGAATTTATTTAGGAAAAACAAATTCTTCCTAGCCTCTACTTCTTGGCTGAGAGGAATAGGGATTCATGGTTTAGGAAACCCCAAATAGGAAAACCTTCTTGTTTTTTCCTTTGAATTAATCAGTTATAAATTAATCAATTATTTTCAACTTTTCTACCTGCTTTTATTTCCCACAATCCAGGCCCCTTTCCTACTATGCCCAATCATCAATCTACAGGACTGTGTAAATATAATTCTTGTTGATTCTTTTAAACATTAACCATAATCCAGCCCCCCCCCAAAAAGTCTTAGTAGCGCAGTCCTAGCAGAGCAAATTTTAACACTGACCCAAGTGATTTGTTTTTTATTTAGATACTTTGAACTGAATTCAGAGGGTGAAGTGGTCATAGGTAAAACTAACAATTAGTTACCCCAAGCTTGCAATAGAGGCAAAGAAATGTCAAGTCATTAATGAAAATGACTCCAACTTCCCTCCTGAAACCAAGTTGTTCCCAGTATGTCGATGTCTGTCACAATCTGTGTAAAAGGGCAGAACATGCTACACAACAGCCCATTTGAAAACCCAGCTGCAAAACATTAAATTAGAACACACAGGCCTTTGGGCAGTGTGAGGCTGACTTGTCTGCAGCACGATAGTTGCCAAGGGAAACAGAGAGCGCTCTTTGCAGGGAGCCCTCAGGGGCTCAGCCAGTTCTCTTCCCCTTTATTTCTCATTCGGCTAAAGAGAGTGAGGCCACTTCCTGCTGACCACAGACGCGTGGGTAACCTCTCAGCAGAGCCAAGCCCAACTTGTTCATCCACAGAACTATGATTTAAATAAACAGTGGTGTTTTTAATCCACCAGGTTTGGGGTTGGTTTGTTACATAGCAATATAATCTGATGCAGTGTACTTCCCTGCACACTGTCTTTTGTCAATTTGGTAAAAATTCTCAGTCATTATCACTTAAGTTGTTGCTTCCTCCCCATTTCCTATTTCCCTCTTCCATAACTCCTAATGGGTATATTTTCTGTTATTTATGATTCTGTCCTTGGTGATTCTTAAACTCTTTTTTTCCCCCCCTTTTTATCTCTGTGCTACATTCTGAGTCATGACCTTAGTTCCAGTTTCCTTATTTTCTATGCAAGTATTAAATATATCTATTTAGTTTTGACTTTCAATGAATATAGGTTTCATTTATAAAAGAACTATTTGGTCCTTTTCCAAATCTACCTTTTCTTTTTCCATGATTTCCTGTTTTCCTTTGTACTCTCTATTCCTCCTTTCATCTTGTAAGTCATCTAAAACATACTTATTTTATAGCCATCTATAGGTTGATCTGTTTTCTCTACTTCGTGGGGCATTATTTCTCCTGTTAATTTCATGATCTGGCCCTGGGTGACTTCCTCCTATGATTTGTAATTTTTATTATGAGCTTATTTTCAGCAGGGTTTTTTCTCTTGGGGAAGCACTGTGTGCCTGGGGTTGTTAGATTGTCCCTTCACTGTGGCTGCAAGTTTGCTTCTGCTAGACTCCTAGAGACATCACCAGTTCTCTACTTGCTTTTATGTTCCTTCTCCGCCTGGTATTTCTGTCTCACAGTGAAAATGCAGAACTCATGTCAATGTATGACACAGGTATAGGTTCAAGTTTTTGTGGGTGAATTTTTTTTTTACCTATAGCCTGAGGACACAGGAACTTATCTGATCCTGTTTTTGCCAGTAGCCTAGCACTCAGGAACTCAGATTTTGCAGATTGCTCAATGCCCGCCCATTGCTTCCTTGCTCACACCAGAGACAACATCTTATTGGCCTGCAAGGGTGTTAAAATCCCTAGCTGGTCCAAACCCTGCACAGGCTACAGAAGCATTAGCCCCTACTTACTGCTCAGCCTCTAGGTTCCCTCTTTGTTTCTAGAAGAGGGAGAGTTCCCGTTCTTTCTGTCAATGGCACATATATACACGACTGTTTGTCCAGTGTTTCTCAGTAGCAGTAGCCGAAGGGGAACCCTTCTGCATCAACTCAGCCCACTGAAATGCTGGAGGTTCTCTTCACACTTTTGAGATATAATTTTATAATAATGAAAGGTAAAATTCACAAGAAAGACATAACATAAATTCACAAGAAAGACATAACATTTGGGAATCTGTATATGCTGAATCGCAGTGCATCAAAATATACAAAGCAAAATGTGTTAGAAACACAATCATCGTGGAGACTTTAACATGGTACGTTGAGACTTTACCAAATCAAGAAAGTAAAAATTAAACATAAAGAAGGATCTGAATAGTACTACAAACAAGGCGGGTTTACTACATATACATCACACAGTAATCTAGAAAAGTGACTATACATTTTCTGATGCTCATTTAACATTAAAACCCTCAAGAATTTAAACAGCAGTAGATAGAGTTGAATTGCTCATGGCTTGTTGCTAAAGGCATTTGCTGTACCTGTGTCATGGAAGGTCCTCTGCTTTGGATCCCCTCTGTGTCCAACTCAGATTTAAACTCTGTGGGCCACTAAAGTCCTCTGAATCATCTCCAACTCTGCAGGATGCATCACAGAGCCACTTTGTTCAGCTGCAATTTGGAGACAGGGTCATATCCGACTTTGGCTATTTCTGTACAGACCACAGATCCTTGAAGCAGGACACTCCTCCTTACCAGCATCTGACTCAACAAATCCACCTGTCCACTTAATTGGTGGCCACTACCCAGTAACTCCTACTGCCAATACCATAAGGTTTGTTTTGAAAACTTTGCAGCTTATTGTAATATTGCTTGTAATTATGAAAATTGAAAACAACGGAAATGCCTATCAAAGGGGGAATGGATAATAAAATATATTTGTATTATCCTGTGATATGATTTTTATCATAATATCCTAGTATATTGTGATGTGCATTATCATAATATTCTATTATATTATGATATGAATTGTTATAACAGCCATTAGAAGGAATGGGTTGTACCTATATGTAGCATAATATATCCATGTGTAAAATAATCTTTATGTAATGTCAACTCATGACAATGTAATAAAGAAGAAATTTTGTGGAATAAAATGTACATGTTGTCATTTACATGAGTTTTAAAACACATAAATAATATGTATTATTTAAGAATACATATATATGCGTGTAAAATTACCACAGATGGTTGGGATATACACTAAATTCATGATAGTTGCTTCTGGGGTTTGGGGTGAAGAAATAGAACAGTGGCTGGGGACTTAACTATTATCTGTTTTATTTAATTTATATAAGCACTACTGAGGCAAATATGATAAACTATTAATAAGTGTCAATTCTGAGAAGAAAAAATGTATGTGTGTGTATGTTAGTCTTTTTTCATTTTTCTTTTTTTACAACTTTATTGAGGTATAAATTATGTACAATAAACTACACATATTTAAAGTGTAATAAAGTGTGATAAATTTTGACAGATGTATGCACCCATGAAACCTTTACCACATGAAGACAGTGAACATTTCCATAACCTCCAAAAGTTTCCTCAGGCCCCTTTGTAATTCATTTCTCCTTCCTGCCTTGAACTTGGGCAACCACTGATTTGCTTTCTGTCACTATAGATTAGTTTGCTTTTTCTAGAATTTTATATAAATGGAATCCTACAGTATGTGCTTTTTGTTTTTGGCATGGTTGCTTTCACTCAGTTTCTTAAGAGAGCAGCAATTTCTCAAAAACAATTCGAAAAATCTTTAAAAACAATTTGAAAAACAATATGGAGCATATATCTGTGATTCAGAAATAGAAGAGGGAAGGAATCTGTGGAAAGGAGGTACCATTTGGGATACACTCCCATTAGGCAGAATGAACATATCTACTATAAGGCTTCCATATTCACCAAAATCTTCCCTCATATAACCTGTATTTTTAAATTTTCTGACACTGCCTGAAATTGCACAGATAAGAATCTTTTGACTATCTAAGATACCCATTTAAAAACAGAGGCATCATTGAGAATTCATTAATGGCAGTTGATTTGATGAGATACCTGTCATTCTAACCCCACCTGAACTTGGCTTTACTGGGGGGATGGATGCCGGGTCATGGGCAAGGGGAGCTCAGGTGTATTGAAGCATGGAGAATTGCAGAATGTAGGGAGATGTGAGTGAGGCAGCACCCTAGGAGACTTCTGACAACACTAGAATATTGGGAACTAGGAGACTGGGATAAGGACCCGAAGAGGTGGGAGAGGGCCAGAAAAGAATGTGGGAAGATATCCAAAGTTAAGAGTCACCCATTTCAAAATGTTCCCGAAGAGCAGCCTCCGCTGAGAAATTGAGACAGAAATTCTCATTTCATCTTTCTGCATCTCTTAAGCTTAAGATCAGAGAATTCTTATTCCCTAAATTCAACCTGATATCATTATTGCTCTGTGACCTAAATTGGCTTGGCTGGGAACCACTGTTTCTGTGGGAAAATGTGCCCAACTTTCAAATAACTGAACCATAACTTGTTATATGCCAGCCAGGAACTCCTTAGGTATATAAATCTTTGTACAATGAACTATGTTATAATGGAAATATTTTCACAGATATAATTCTTAATCTATAGACAATATCAGTCATTAAAACATACTGTTCAGTCCTTGGCCCCATAAGGGTAGGATGTTATGGAGAAGTTGGAAAGGAGCCAGGGGAGACAAAGTAAACGATGAAAGCTTTTGAAAAATAGCCCTTCAGGGAAAAGTCTACATTAGTTCAGAGAAGAGAGGTGTGAGTAGACTGAATATCAGTCTTCAAACTATAGAGGGATGTTACATTATTGACACCAAGTCTTTCTTCTCTGTTTCCATAGAGGGAGATATGAGAGAAAATGAGCTTCAGCTACAGTGGAAGGGATGTAGTCTGGTCAGACGTCCCCAACATGAAGGTTAGAATCCAGTCTCAAGTTACTAAGCTTCATTCTCACAAGGGAAGAAGTCATTCTTGAGATTTCTCAAGAGCTCTCTGCTCAGTGGCAGGCCAACTGCACCCAGACCTGGTCACCTGTCCAGGTGGTTTGCATACAGTATTATTTAGGAAACTGATAAGTTCTGTCCAAATACAGAAAATGCTTCAAGGCTACAAAGAGAGTAAAGCAAGGCTAGTGGGAAAGTCCAGACGAGGGAGATCGTAGCCTTCCATCCATCCATCATTTGACACGGTTGGACAAGGCTGCTCCAGACAGCCCTTGGAGTTAGAGCGTGCACTGGGAGGGCGGCGAGAGCCCCTCCGCACTGTGGGCAGATGGGCCACCTCTCAGGGTGGAGGCCATTTTTGCCATCGGTGTGTTTTCAGGGGCTGTTGAAATGCCTCCAGAAGAGAGCAACTGGGCCAGAAACTGGAGGCTGGGTCAAATGAGGAACAGTAGAGGGAACCACGTGTGTTGGTCTGGAGGAGATAAGCTCGGGCCGGGGAGGACAAGAAGTCATCTTCAAATATTTGAGATGCTGTCAAGTGCAAGAGAGATTGGAATTGTGCCGTGCAGCTCCAGAGGGAAACGCAGAGCCAGTGGTACAGGTCGCAGGGATGGAGTGTCTGCTGAGAAGAAGGAAGCGTTTTATAATAATTAGAGATATTCAAAGAGGACTGAGGCGCCTAGTGATGCAGGAAGTGTTTGTGTAAAGACTGGTTGAGTATCTCACAAGAACGTTGCCAGAAGAATTTCTGGATCTTTTTTTTTTTTTCTTTTTTTCCTAAGTCTCGCTAATCAAGAGAAACTTCTTGGAGAGCGAGCTGACTTAGCAATAAGCATTTTTCTCCTGGTGCTCAGGAAAGGTGGGCTTCGCAGTCTGAACCACTAGAGGGCGTCAGGACAGCAGCATTCCAGAGCCGCCATCCCGGCTCTTTAAATAGCAACCGATACTGAAACCTGGCTCTTGCCTCCCTAATTCTGCCTTCTGTGACTCCGCCATGAATCTTTCAGGAACGCTTACATCTGATTAAATTCTTTAATGTCCGAGGGGTCTCTGTACGTCCAGAGGCACAATCACTGCTGTTGGTACTTTAACGCTGGATTTACTAATTGTGTAAATAGATTAAACAATATTCCTCTGAAAATCTGAACGCTCCTTACACAACGAAAAAAAATTAAAACTTACGAATTTAACAAATGTAACATTTTCCAGACATTTAAATATTAATTTATAAGCTAATTGAATTTCTTCTAAAATAATGAGTATCCTATATCGGAATCTTTTAAATGCTACAAATGCCTTTAAAAGCAGAAACATACATATGAATCATCACAATGATTACAACACTTACTATTATGTTTAAACTTAAACTGTTATAAAGTACTTATATATACTTAAGTTTATTTCTCGTCTATCACTATACTTACTCTTATGAGTATTCTTATACTCTCCTGAGGATAGAGTATGTTTAAAAATGCATATTTCTTTACCTTCCTGGTGATATAGCAATTTTGTCAAACTCAAAAGCAAAAAAAAAAAAAAAATCATCTCTGAGTAGCTCAGGTTGGAAGTGCTGGGTTTTGAAACTTCTTACAAACATACAAAATCTTCCCATGTACTTAAAATTCTAGCAGATCTAATCAATTAAACTTAAAAACACAAGGTTACATTTTGGTACCTCAAAGTGGAGTGTTGCTATAACAAACACCTGAAACAAGTGGGATTGACTTTGAAACTGCTTAGAGCCTAGAAGAATTTTGAGGAGCATGATAGAGAAAGCCTAATTTGCCTTGAACAGACTGTTAGTGAAAATTCAAACTTGGAGGCTGCTGCCAGTGAGGGCTCAAAAGGAAGTAAGAAATGTGGAAACTGGAGGAAGAGATTTCCTTGTTAGGTAGTAACAGAAAGCTTAGCAAAATTGTCTCCTGAAATTATATGTAAAGCAGAACAGGTAAGTGATGAACTTGTTTATCTAGCTAAGATTTCCAAGCAAAATGTTGAAGGCGCCACCTGGTTTTTTCTTGCTACATATAGTAAAATGCGAGAGGAGAAGGAAAAAATGAGGGGAAGAACTGTTAAACAAAAAGGAACTGGGACTTGATGATTTTGAAAATTCTCAGTCTCTCCAAATGGCAAAAGATGTTAAAAGTAAGAAATGGCTTTCAAGCATGTGGCATAGAGTTAAACCCTGGCCTAGGAAAATGCCAAGTGGTTATTGTACTAGGTTTTGTTAAAACCTCAGGAAGATCTAAAGATCAGAATAGTATTCAGTCACATGATGGAACCTCTCTAGAGATGAAAGGTGTGCCTCATACAACTTCTCAAATAATAAGGCCTGTCTTGAGTTGTCCCTTAACCATCTCAACATCTTTACCCTAGCTAAAGGAGTGCCTGTCTCAAAAGAACAGTGGATGTTACTCACATGTAAGGGAAATTGACAGGAGACCCACAAAGTATTTAAGAAATTTATTTTGGTGAAAGCACTGCCAACTTAAACGGAAAGGGACAGAAACAGTACAAAATGAAAGGAGGCTGTTAGATCTCCAAACTACTGGCAGGAAGCAGGATGATAAAAGTACTCAACTGCAAATGTGCTACCTTTCATGAAAAAGGTAACATGACTCAGAGGGCAGAACCAAGAGTTACTGTGGATTATTCCCAGGCCCTAGAATCTAATTAAGGAACTCTGGTAAGCGTTTGCTAGGCTGAATTTCAAAATTTCTTTGGATTGGTAACTCCTTTTCACCTTTCATATATCCCGTCCCATTTTAAATAGAATGTGTATAACTATTTTACATACCTGTTCCTCTACTGTGTGTTGGATGGTTGGGCATCAGATAGCTTGTCTAGTTTTGTAGACTGAGAGTAACTATACTTAAGCAGACTCATTCCTACCTGGACCTGATTTAGATGATGAGATTCTAGACTTTGAGCAGATGCTATAAAGGTATGAGATTCTTGGGGAAATTGGGAGGGAGTAAATGTATTTTTCATGTGGGAAGGACACAAATCACTGGGGACCAGAGGGTAGACTGTGGTGGACAGACTCTAGGGTAGCCCTTACATTCCCTGCCTCCTGTGTGTGATTCCTCTTGAGTGTGAACGGGACCTGTGAAATGCTTCTAATTGGTAGAATTTGGCAAAGGCAATTGGATATGTGTGATTATGTGCACATGATTATATTACATAAAACTGCAATTCGTCTTGCTAGGAGACCTCCTCTCCTCTGCTGGCTTTGAAGGAGCAAACTGCCTTGTTATGAGCTACCATATGCATCAAGGAGCTGAAGACAGCCTCCAACTGATGTCAGCAAGAAAATAAAGTCCTCAGTTGACAACCTGCAAGAAACTGAATACTCCAACAGCTGTATGAGCTTGGAGGCAGATCTGACCCCAGTCAAACTTTTGAAGTCCACAGGCAGGTAAGCAGAAAAGGAAGATCACGAGCAGGCTGGTATCCCATGAACGTGAGCCAGAATTCCACAAAGACAGGTTGAAACTCATATTTGTTCTTGTTGTCTTTGAACTTGTTGACAAGGGTGTCCTACAGAAGCTGGAGTCCTTCGTCATGGGGCTAAACACATACACCTGGCCCAGGAGTCAGACAAACTGAACGGGAATCCAGGGAAGGAGAGCAATTGCAAGCCCGGATGCTGCGTCACACCAATGAGGTGAGTAAGCAGATCAGAAACAAGGTGTGTCAGCTCCAAAATGACTTATACAGGTACCAAAATATAACATCATATAAACTTATACAGTCTTAAATATTTCTAAACTGTTAACAATGTTGGAACAACTCTCTTTTACATTTAACCTTAAAATCCCAAGTCTAATTTGCACTTTCAAAAGTTCACCATGGCTGTTGAGTGGAGTATTCTCTTATATGGTTGTATAACATTGTGTTTATACATTTATCAGATAACAGATATTTGGATTGTTTTCAGTTTTTGAATGTTATAAATAATGCTACTGTAAACATTTACGTACAAGTCTTCGTGCAGACATATGTTTCTTTTTGTTTTTTTGTTTTTTATTTAACATCTTTATTGGAGTATAATTGCTTTACAATGTTGTGTTCGTTTCTGCTGTATAACAAAGTGAATCAGCTATACGTATACATATATCCCCATATCTCTTCCCTCTTGCGTCTCTCTCCCACACTCCTTATCCCACCCCTCTAGGTGGTAACAAAGCACCGAGCTGATCTCCCTGTGCTATGCAGCTGCTTCCCACTAGCTATCTGTTTTACAGTTGGTAGTATATGTATGTCCATGCCACTCTCTCACTTCGTCCCAGCTTCCCCTTCCCCCTCCCCGTGTCCTCAAGTCCATTCTCTATGTCTGCATCTTTATCCCTGTCCTGGCCCTACGTTCATTAGAACCTTTTTTTTTTTTGGTTTTTTTTTAGATTCCATATATATGTGTTAGCATACGGTATTTGTTTTTCTCTTTCTGACTTACTTCACTCTGTATGACAGACTCTAGGTCCATCCACCTCACTACAATTAGCTCCATTTCGTTTCTTTTTGTGGCTGAGAAATATTCCATTGTATATATGTGCCACATCTTCTTTATCCATTTATCTAGACATATGTTTTTATTTCTCTTGGGTAGATTTCTAGGAGTGGAATCACTAGGTTGTATGGTAAATGTATGTCTAGCTTTTAAAGAAACCGTCAAACTGTCTTCTACTGTCGTTGAACTATTTTACATTCTTATCAACAATGTATGAAGATTCCAGTTCTTCCACATCCTCACAAACATTTGGTGTTGTCTCTCTTACATTCTAGCTGTTCCAGTAGGTATATAGTAGAATCTCATTGTAGTTTTAATTTGCATTTCCCTAATGACTAATGATTTGGGCATCTTTCCACATGCTTTTTAGAAATTTGTGTACCATCTTTAGTGAAATATCTATTTAAATCTTTTGCCCGTTTTTAAATTGGGTGGTCTTATTAATGAGTTGGAAGAGTTTTTTTATTTCTTCTATATACAAGTCCTTTATAAGATCTATAATTCTGTATATTTTCTCCTAGTCTATAGCTTATTTTTTAAAATTTTTGCTTAGTGATCTTTTAGAGTACAAAAGTTTAATTTTGATGAAGTCCAATTTATCATATTTTCTTTTAAGTGTCATGGTTTTGTTGTCATATCTAAGGACTCTTTGTTCAACCCAAAGTTACCAAGATTTTCTCCGATTTTTTTCCCAGAAGTTTTATGGTTTTAACTCTTATATTTAGGCCTGTGATACACTCGAGTTCATTTCTTATATATGATGTGAGATAAGGGCCTAAGTTTATGTTTTTGTATGTAGGGGATATGCAATAGTCACCATTTGCTGAAAAAAGACTAATTCATTCCCCCATTGAATTATTTTGGCACCTTTATCAAAAATCAGTTGACCATAATGCAAATGTTTATATCTGGACTCTCAAACTTCATTCATTGATCTATATGTATTTCTTGCACCAATACCACACTGTATTGAGTCACGTGGCTTTATAGTAAATTTTGAAATCAGGTAATATAAGTCTTCTAACTTTGTTCTTCTACTGCAAAATTATTTTGATTATAATAATAAATTATTATTTTGCATTTCCATATAATTTTTAGGATCAGTGTGTCAATTTCTATCAAAAAAAAAAGCGTGCTGGGATTTTGATAGGGATTGTGTTGAATATACAGATCAATTTGGGGAGAATTTCCATCTTGAAGATATGGAGCCTTCCTATCCATAAATAGAGATTGTTTCTTTGTTTATTTGAATCTTCATTAATTCCTCTTAGTAATGTTTTATAATTTTTAGTGTATAAGTCTTACACTTCTTTTATTAAATTTATTCCTAAATATTTTATTCTGTTTATGCTTTGTGAGTAGAATTAAAACATTTTTTATTTTCAGATTTGTCATTGCTAGTATAGAAATACAATTGATTTTTTAAATATTGATTTTGTATCCTACAATATTGCTAAACTCATTATTAGTTCTAGTCATCTTGTATGTGGATTCCTTGGGATTTTCTGTGCACAAGGTGATATCATGTATGAATATAAGCAGTTCTACTTCTCCTTTACCCTCAGTCTACTTTTAATGAGCTATTATATTTTCTTTTCTACACTGGTCAGACCCTGCCTTGGCTCATAGTATTTATTCTTGGCCACCACGTGTTCCTTGGGGAAACAAACAAAACAAATTAAAAAGATAAAATAATGATCACTGTAATCCCTACACTCAGGGACAACCTTTATGAACCCGTGGGGTGGATTCTTCCAGACATTTTTGCTAGAGGCATCATAGCAGAGCTTGTGATGTACTGAGCCACATCCTTCAGCCACCAGATTTCAGCATAGCTGTGGTGAACATTACTGTGGTGGTCAATTACTTTGCCAGCGTCCATCCAGGCTCACATCACAGTGTCTCTTGCCTGTGCTGTCTAGGAGTCTGCAAAGTCTGCTCAGCTATATATAGGCACAACTCATACTTTAAGTCAAGTAATACCCCTGGGTTGGGGGCAGCTCTAAACCAATGAGAGCAGGATTTCATAAATAAATGCCCCAGCCTTCCCATCCTGCAGGACATAGAATGTAGACAGTTCTAAGGCGCCTTCTACATATTCCTCAGAGCCCCTATGGGATTGAACCCCAGTTGCCCACAGCTGTAACCCACTCATTTGTTGACTTTTCTCCCTTCCCCATTTGCCCCACTTCTGTTCCCTAAGATTCCTAACTCCCCTCCCCCCCCCCGAATTATCTGCACCCAAGTCCTATCTCAGGGTCTGTTTTCAGGGAAACCTAATTAAGGCAGGCAGCATATTTGGTCCCTTGACAAACTGAGGTATGTCTATGGCACAACCATCCAGAGAGTGACACGACATAAATACATAATGACACGACATAAAAACAATGAAAATAGCTGAGGAAACTGGGAGAAGAGAAAACTTACAGAAATAATTATAGTCATTTTAAAATTCCTGGAAAGCATTCATGTAGAAGAGGACCAGGGGAGATACGAGCATTGATTCTAGGTTGTGTATCAGATATTAGGCAGTGTGCCAACACATGTGATATCTTATTCCATCTTACAACAATCCAGGGAGGTAATTACTACCTTTATCTTTCAAATGAGTAAACTGAGATACAAAGAGTTGAAGCGACTTGCTCAAGGTCCAAAACTAGCAAGTGTTTGAACTGAGATTCAAATCCACACCTACTTGTGCCCTGGCTTGTGTCTTCCTGCTGTCCTGTGCCTGTTGCACTGACGGGCAAGACTGGGACCAACAGGCAGACATTCTGAGTCTGCAGAATTGTCTTTATATGAATGCAGAGCATGACGGAGATTGTTTAGATGTTCACTGATGCTATTTTCTCTTCCTGGATGCAGAAGAACATTTCATGTTCCAGCTTCCTTTACAATTAGATTGGGGCCGTGTGCCAGGGTTCTGGCAAATGGGAATGTGCAGATGTGATGCACCTGATGTTCTCTCTCTCTCTTTCTTTTTTTCCTCTTAGCTAGCTGAAAGCAGAGAACTCAGTAGAGGATTCTGGGAAGGTCCTGGGAGATGGCAGAGGTACCAGATAGAAGGTATATGGATCCACAGGGCATGGGCTGGGATGGAGCACCCGATGTGTTCACACTGGACTGGGACATGAGCAATAAGTGAACATACGTTGGATTAAGCCACTGAGATTTGGGGGTTGTTACACAACTGGCATTCCCTAAGAAGCCCTGAGCTTCCTGTCTCAGAAGGCACACAAGCAGTGATCAGATGTTCAACTGCCAAGGCTGTTGTAAAAGGGGTTTCTGGGAGAGTGGACCAGATGACCTGTAAAAATGATAGCTCATGTTTATTGAGCTGTTATAGATCAGGCATGTACACGCATTCTCTCATTTAAGTCTACAGTGTACTTCATCATGCTCATTTAATACGTGAGGAAAGCAAGGCACAGAGAAGTTAGGTAACTTGCCCAAGGTCACACAGCAAGTAAGAGGTAGAACCAGACACCCTTCTTACCCCTTCCAGGTACTTCACTCTTAATCACTACTCCCCACCGTCTCTAAAGCCAAAGTTACGGTTTGAAGGCTTGCAGACTGGATCATTTTTGTCCGTGCAGGAATTTTTTGTTTTGTTTTTATTTTAAAATTTCAGACTATGCTTAAAAATAAAAAGATTTCACATAGAAACCCAGTTTTGCAGTTTCTCTTGAAAATCCAGAAATTCTGACAAAACTGGCTTATAGGCCATGATAGCAACAGGCAGCTAGAGCTGAGGAGTTGCGACCCCTTTAGGTGAGCCATCAACTTGTCTCCTCATCAGGCTCCAGGAGCTTTTGATTTAGTGAACCCTGAAAGGTTCCATCTAAAGCTAAGTTCTCCCCAGGAACAGTGTTGGGCATATAACAGGAACTCAACAAGTATGTAGGAAATGAATGAATAAAAGCAGAACTCAGATTCTTTCACCCCCTCCCTCTTCTTCTTCCAACTCTCCTTCCTATGATTGGGAACCAGTGAATCTGAGTCCCTAGGTGGTTAACACAAAAGACTAATTTCCCTTCTTTTCCAATCAGCCAAGACCCAGGTTAAGGTACCTACAAACACTGTGCCTGACCTGGGCTCACAGTGACATTTTCTACCAACTGAAAAGGTTCGCTTCTTAGTGACTAGTGTTTGTTCTGAAGAACCAGCCGAAGCTGGGGCTGCATGGCCAGGCAGGTTGTTTGGTTCTGTCTTTGATTAGGCTGTGCACAAGGGACCCTTTGTGCAGTCTGTATAGCAGGGCGCAGACAGGCAGGCGTGCCTGCTCCCAGCTTTGGAGACTCTCTCCTAACAGTGCTCAAGATGGACAGGCACAATTTAATCCTCCTGGTTTAGAGCAGCCTCAGACCGCTGGACTTACGTGTGGGTGTGTAAGCCTTGCACAGGGGAAGCTTTTCTTCCAGGGTTGTTAGCAAAGCTCATGTGGAGGAGTCCAGGTGTGGGGCATGGCTTGGATCGGCAGCCGTGACGCACACAGTGTGAGCTCCAGAAGCTCGCGGACCCCCTTAGCCATCACTGCCCATCCCCACCTCCACCCTGTCATCCCAACCCAGACCTGGGACAGCACTGCCTTTCTCTGGAGGGCTGGTATCTTGACCTCAGGGAGAAGGGGATTACAAGGGCTCCTCCAGGAGGGAACCTCCTGCTTATTTGTCTGCAGGAAAAAGGGGGTCTCTCCATAGGCTTTGACTTCTGAGGCCCCTATTGTGGAGCAAAGTGGATTGCTTAAAGCAGCCGTTCTGGATCTGCAGTGATTTTGCTCCCCCAGGGGCATTTGCTAAGCCTGGAGGCATTTTTTGGTATTAACGACTCGGGGTGGGGGAATGCTGGTGGCTTCTGGTGGATAGAGACCAGGGCTGCTGCTACACATCGTACAGTGCACAGGACAGCCCCCTGCAACAAAGAATTACCCATCCCCAAATGTCGTATGTGCCGAGGCTGAGAAACCCTGCCTTGAAAGATGGTTTTATTCCTTTTTTTAAGCTTCAAAATTATAAAAAGCAATTTATTATTTTATAATCAGAAAAATAAGTTATTTTAAATATAGATAAATATGTTGGACTTCCCAAGTATCACCTTCTTTCATTATTTACAATAGTGTTGGCACATAGTAGGTACTCAGTACCTATTTGTGCAATTACCTTATTTAATTGGTTATAAGTGGTTACTTCTTTCATTGAGGCAATATACAGCTCTTTGGGGGGGGAGGGAGGGAGGTATTAGACAGTCTATTCATTCATTCATTCATTCATTCATTCATTCGTTTTTCTGCTTCTGGCTTTATTTAGCACATGGGCCCCTGACTCCAGCTGCACTTTGTTTAATAAAATGTCAGTTTGCTAATAAGGTTGGCCTCTCTCTTTCCTCAACCCTAACACTGTTATTTGAGTGCATTTGACTTGGTGAATTTCCGATCCATCTGTATGAGAACCAGATTTGATATTGATATGGATTGTAGCCATAAAGCTGTTTTTCATTGAAAAAGAAACATTTTATAATTGAAAAATTGAATTGTTACTTGTAACACTTGAGTCAAAAAGTCCCAAACTTAAGAACTTCATATTGTTCAAAACGGGAGGCCAGGTGGAATCTGGACTCACTTCTGGTACTGCTTGGCACCTGTCAAAATTGCTGATGGCCCCTGTGGCTCTGTGAACTTTGCCTCTCCCATTTGGTCAATGGTTTCTTTATGGCATTGTCACCACCTGAAATTCTATCAGATATTGTGTACTTGTTTTACTGTCTGTTTCTTCTAGATGTGGGTTCTCTAAGGGCAAGGACCTTCTCACTTATTCACTGCTGTGCCTCGAATGGTGCCTGGCACATGGGGGGCACTTAATGAATATTTGTTGAATGAACAAATGGTAGAGCAGAGAGGCCCAGAGACCGAGTGACCCACCTAAGGTCGTACTGAGCCCAGCCGTGTAACCAGGTCCAGGCCCTCTCATTTGGCCTACCCCAGCTCCCCCAACAAATACTCTGTCTGGGGGATGCTAGGCAAGCTCTACTAACACCGCAGAGCTGCCCAAGGAGACTCAGGAGCACAAGGGTGTAGTATGGTATCCTCATCTCCCAGACAGGAGAGGCTGCTGGAGGAGTGAGCTTAGGACATGACACATGGGGTAACCAACCTGGCTGGCCTGGGACCGAGGAATTTCTTCAGATGCAGGACTTTCAGCCTAAAAGGGGAAAGTTCCAGTTAAACGGGGATGAATTAGTCACCCTATGTGACAACAACATTCGTGAAAATCTGTGGTGCCCTACAGTGGATACTTCCTCTGAGAAATGCTTTCAAGTGTCAGGGAATCATGGACTCTTAGTGGTAGAAGGGAGAGACGTCAATGATCATTGAGTCCAGAAGTTGTAGACTCATCTGTCTGCATGAAACTGAGAAATGGGGATGGTGGCAAATTGGGGAATATTTGTCCCTTGTAAAAGGAGGTGGCCGCACTCAACCTGAGGTGAATATTGACCTGTGGGAATGAGAGCCCATGCAGCCAGGTGGGCTCATTTTCCAAGAAAACCCTGAAATGTGTGTTGGGGGTGTGGGGGTGTGTGTGAGAGAGAAAGAGAGACACAAGTAAGAAAATCTACTGATTTTTAAACATTGGCAACTACTTTTTTAAAGTGTAAAGATTATGCAGTGTAACAAAGTGTAACTGCAGGCCAGGTCTAGCTCATAGGCCACTGATTGGGGGCTGCTGACATAGTCTGCTGTTTCATTCTACACAGGGGGGAAACTGAGGTACAGAGTACAATGAGTGCACAGCTAGGAGTGAAGGATCCAGGCCCCTGGAACAAAGAGCTTCGTTAAAAAAATCATTTTCTGGGAACCCTCTTACACTGTTGGTTGGAATGTATATTGGTGCAGCCACTATGGAAAACAGTATGGAGGTTCCTCAAAAAACTAAAAATAGAGTTGTCATATGATCCAGCAATGCCACTCTTGGGTGTATGTCGGACAAAACTCTAATTCAAAAAGATACATGCACCCCAATGTTCATAGCAGCACTATTCACAATAGCCAAGACATGGAAGCAGCATAATGTCTATCGACAGATGAATAGATAAAGAAAATGTGGTACATATATACAATGGAATACTACTCATCCATAAAAAAGATTGAAATAATGCCATTTGCAGCAACATGGATGGACTTAGAGATTATTGTACTAAGTGAAGTAAGTCAGACAGAGAAAGACAAATATCATATGATATCACTTATGTGTGGAATCTATATGACACAAATGAACTTATCTCCGAAACAGAAACAGACTCACAGACATAGAGAACAGATTTGTGGTTGCCAAGACAGGGGGGCTAGGTAGGGAAGAAATGGAGTAGGAGTTTGGGATTAGTAAGAGTTTGGGATTAGCATTCTATATATAATTAGTATTATATATAGAATGGATAACAACAAGGGCCTACTGTATAGCACAGGGAACTATATTCAATATCCTGTGATAAACCATAATGGAAACGAATATAAAAAAGAATGTGCGTATATGTATAAGTGAATCACTTTGCTGTACAGCAGTGATTGACACAACATTGTAAATCAACTATACTTTAATTTAAAAAAACCACTTTTTATAACGATTAGTTAATTTGGCAAGAGGGGAGGGGGACTGTAAAGGGAAAAATTAATTGAGCACCTACTATGTTTCAGACAGTTAATGATTTCACTGTGAAAATCACACTCAATTTTTACAACCCTTTGAGCAAGTTACTTAATCTCTCTGTGCTTGTTTCCTTATGTGTAAAATGAAAATCATAGTAGGTAATTCATGAAGTCGTGGTAAAGATTAAAGATTCATATGAAATGCTTGAAACCAGATAGTAAGCGTGTGTTGGCTCTCAGCGCCATTGAAGTAGGTGTTATCCTCATCCTCATTGTACACTCAAAGAAACTGATTTCTGAGAGGTTGCTTAAGTTGCCCATATTGTCCAGCAATAAATTAGAATCAAGAGTTGGACCCTGATTGTCTGAATATAATTACGGGGTCTTTTCCTCTACTCTCCTTGTTATACAACTAGGCTGGTGTTATAAATTCAAGATAAGAAAAACAAAAACAGCCCGTTTTTCTCCTTGGTAATCATTGTACAGACAGTCAAGGTCAGAACTTAAGTTCTGTGGTATTTCCCTACACTTTCAGCTGAGTATCATCTGCAATGATGGAAGAGAAAACATTACACAGATAATAAAAATGGTGGATAATAAAATAATTTCTCTTTGGGCATTCATTATGCAGTTTTGGGGGGCAGCTAATTTATCTTCCTAATTATGTTTTGCTTAAGCTGATTTTAAAATTAGTTTGTTTACCCTGGGCACATACTGATTAACAGCAGGGAGAGGTGGCCTAGAAACATCTTGGGTGGTAGAGGGAAGATATCTTGAGATTTGGGGGAATTTCCTTGGATAATTTTCATGTAGCTATGGGAAGATAGAAGGTTGATATGTTGATGGTGCTCTGAGAATAAATCATTATTGGGATTTGTTGTTGGGAGTATTTAAATATAAGGCTATGGATTGCAGACCCAGAGAGTTGAATGGACCCCAAGCTCCTCCTTGTTTAGTCTTTAGTGCTGAGAGTTCAGACAATCAACGCAGGTAAATCAAACAAGGAGATGGAAAAGGAGGGCTAACTGGAGGTAACTCCAGGAGTTTCCTCTCAATAGGTATCCAACAAAGATAAAATGCCTATTACGTACTGTGAGTTATGCCAGGAGCTCAGGCTAGCAAGATGAATAAGGCCATTGTCTTACCCTGTGGGATTCCACAATCTATTAAAGAAAACAGACTTGTAAACAGAAATCACAGCCCAGTGGGATCAGGGTTATAAAAAAGATAGGGTCAGAGTGGAGAAGAGACAGTGACAATCTGCCTAGTCAGGAAGAGGAACCTTCCAACCCTCTCTCCTCCTCTGCCCTCTTTGTGTTGAGGGTGGGAGCAGGAACCCTTGCAGGCTCAGTGTCAGCTGGCTTCTGGCTGGTCCAGCCAATGGGAGGCAAAGGTGCCAGACTGGAGGGTAGCGGAGAGAGGCGGGTCGGGGTATCTTTCCTGTTCCTTCACAGCATCTGGGTCTCTGCCATGACTCCACTTCCCGCTGGACAGGCCCACTGGGGTACAGCTTCTGCAGGGTGATCATGGCCCCTGGACTCTGGTCACCTCCTCCGATTGCCCCTCCAGCCTAGGAGCGGTAGCAGCTTCTTGCTGGTGCTAATCTCACTGTCCCCTGGTTGGTGACTCAGTGTTTTCCATCACCTGCTTTGAAACCAATCCCCTACACTAAATTCACTCCATGTGAATAGAGAAAGCCATTTCTGTATTTCTGGGTGGGCTCTGATGGATGTAGAGGGCTGCCAGGGGAGCAGATACTTGAACTGGTTTTTAAAGGGGAAGAAGAAATATGCTGGGTAAAGATCCAGAGTATCCTAAATACACTTGGAAATGTGAGACTTTGAGGATGGAGATCCAGGAGGGACAGACCACCCCGGCAATGGGGAGCCACTGAAGATTTTCAGAAAGGAGATAAAGTATGCAGGTATTTTAGAAAACTCACCTGACTGACTCTGCTCAGTACAGACTGCTAAGGAAAACAGCAGAGTGGGCATGAAGCCTAGCTAAGAGGCAATCACAACAATTCAGGCCAGAAGTCACTGAGGCTTGAACTATAACAGCCTGATGGATAGATATAGAGAGGAAAGGACACACCCTAGATATTACACTCTTAATTAACTCCAAGAAAAGAAATTTCTTATTTTCCTGGGACGTAATAGGTGCTCAATAAATATTTGTTGAATGAATTAATATACTAATAACTGCTTTTCTTTTCTTTGATATTATAAATAATGCTGTTATAAACATTTAGTACAAGTTCTTGTGTGGACATGTATTCATTTCTTTTGGTTATATACCTAGGAGTGAAGTTTCTGGGTCATATGCTAACTCTGTGTTTAACTGCTTGAGGAAGTGCCCGACTGCTTTCCAAAGCGGCTGCACCATTTTACATTCCCACCAGCAGTGTAGGAGGGTTCTGATTCCTCTGTATCCTCACCAACATTTGCTTTATCTGAATTTTTTTTTGTCGTTATTGTCACCATAGGGCGTATGAAGCTGTAAGTCACTGTGATTTTTGATTTGTGTTTCCCTGTGATTAATGATATTGAGTGTATTTTCATGTGCTTACTGGCCATTTGTATATCTTTGGAGAAATGTCTAGTCAGGTCCTTTGCCCATTTTAAAAACCTCAGTTGTGCCCTTCCTTCCCCACATTTCTCCCGCCTCCACCAGAACCCGAGGTGCTGTGATAATATTTGACCTGTCCTGCGGAACCTGTTACACAGAGTCTCTGCTTCCCCTTTTCAGGACAGCATGGGGTTCACACCACTCTAGAGCAGCTCTCTATTTACTGAATGTCCTTGCCCATTAGAGCCATTCTGTTAGCAGGGATTTACTGAGCACTTATATACTAATAGCTGATGTTTACTGAGCACTTATCAGGCACTGTGCTCAACACTTGCCAGGCATTTGTCTCAGGCCTCATTACAGCCCAGTGAAGTGGTGCCACTTCTGTCCTCATTTTTACAGATAAAGAAGACACACAGAGGCTGGGTAATTTGCTACAGTCATGCAGCTAGTAAGTGGCAGAGCTGGAATTCATACCCAGGTATCTGACTCTGGCACCTGGGTTCTGAGCCACTAGACTTTGCTGTCTAACACTGTATGCTGTGTGCAGCTGGGGATATAAAGAAATGTCAGGTAAATCTGTGGGGAAGAAAGATGTGAATACACAAAGAGTAAAGCTTCATGCTAAAAATATAAAGTAATTCAAGGCAACAAAAGAAAATCTGCCATAAACCGGAATGTGATTATTGCCTGATAGGGATAATGAGAGAGATCATCCCAGACTAGGGTAATCAAGGGAGGCTTAAGGAAGGAGCTAAGATTAGACTTGTGGTTTTCCTGCTAGTTAAGGAGACACGCTGAATTCCTTTGAAACAATGTAAGAACAACTTGGAGGTCACTAGTGGACTAATGCAAATTGCAGCAGGGAATTAAAGAAAGGAGCAATTAGTATGGACTGTAAAAAGGCATCTGGGTAATCCTCCAGCTCCCAGCTCCTGTGGCTGGAGCCTCGAACGGATGGCCCATGGGCAGAATCCCTTTACTAACTTCTCCGCTGGACACACATAGCAGACTCATTTCATACATATGCATATTCTTAGGTTGAAATAGGCCTTTTCTGGGACTCCACCTTTTCCTTTAGGAGTGGCCTCTTCCTATTCTTTTTTTCACACATCACCTGTGATCACAGCAGGGAAGACAGAATCCCACTACAGCCAAGAAGGAGACACCATCCCTCCTGGTCCATGCAGGGATGATGGAATGGCAAGCATCACATGAGACTTGAGTTGACTCACTTGATGGCTTATTCATTACCTAACTCAGGAAAGTGGCCCCAGCAGGATGAAGTTGGAGAGTCTGAGCATGGAAACAGGAGAATGCCTGCTTGTCCCCTGAAGTAAAATCTGTATCTTTTCAGTCTGTCTTATTCCTTCTCTTGGGGAAGTCCTCCCCTACTCTGTTTGGTCTAAGAAACTGAGAAAACTCAATCAAATTTACTGTCCTCTACCACAGAGGAGAGGATATAACCTAGCTGGCAAGTCAGATGACTCAGCTGGCCCCCAGGCTGGTGACAGGGTCGCCCCTTGCTCTCCAGCCATCATGGATCTCTGTACCCATGCATAGTCCCTGTGGCTAGACATCCTGTGAAAGCAAAAGGACTTTGGATATACATTGACAGTTTTTATTCTGGGAAGAAAAGATCTAAAAATGTCTTTTTCTCCCAGCCCTCACCAAACCTAAGTATTTAATTAAAAAAATCAATTTGATAAATAATAAATTATATTGTTATTCTAATTTATATATCTTTGATGTATAAAGAGTTGGAGTCTTTTTTTTTTTTGGTCATTGGTTTTTTTTCCACTTTAAAAAAATTTTTTTAATTGAAGTGTAGTTGATTTACCATATCATGTAAGTTTCAGGTGAATAGCACAGAGATTCAGTTATACATATATATGTGTATGTGTGTGTATGTATATATATATATACATACATACACACACTTTTTCAGATTCTTTTCCCCAGGTTATTATAGAATATTGAGTATAGTTCCCTGTGCTAAACAGTAGGTCCTTGTTGATTATCTATTTTATGCATAGTAGTGTGTATATGTTAATCCCAACCTCCTAATTTTATCTCTCCCCCTAACCCCCTTTCCCCTTTGGTAACCATAAGTTTGTTTTCTGTGTCTGTGAGTCTCTTTCTGTTTTGGAAATAAGTTCATTTGTGTCTTTCTTTTTTTTTTTAGATTTCACATATCAGCAATATCATGATATTTGTCTTTCTCTGTCTGACTTACTTCACTTAGTATGATAATCTCTAGGTCCATCCATGTTGCTGCAAATGACATTATTTCATTCTTTTTTATGGCTTAGTAATATTCCATTGTGTGTGTGTATGTATATATATACACCACATCTTCTTTATCCATTCCGTCGATGGACATTTAGGTTGCTTCCATGTCTTGGTTATTGTAATAGTGCTGCTGTGAACATTGGGGTGCATGTACCTTTTCGAATTAGAGTTTTCGTCTTATATTTATTTGATTTATAAAGAGTTGGAGTCTTTTTCAGACTCACTGGCCACTTATATTTCTTCTTTTGTGAATTACTCTTTTGGATGCTTTTCTAATTTTCTATTGGTATGTTCATTTTTTTCTTATTGATTTGTAAGAAATCAATTCTTTGTATGTTAGGACCTCACAAATTTGTCTGCCTTAGTGTTGCAAATATTCTCACAGTTTGTCATTTTCTTTGGTGCTTACAATGAAATTTTTTCAGTGTAATTGCAATATAATTTATATACAGTAAAATGCATCCACTTTAAGTGTACAATTCAGTGAGTTTTGATAAATGTATATACCCATGTAGCCATGACCAAAATCAAGGTATATCAGTAAAACATTTCTGTCATCTCAAAAAAATTCCCTTGTGCCATTTTACATGGATCTAATTTCCATCATTTTAGATTAGATCTAATTTCCATCATTTTAGATTAGTTTTTCCTATTTTAGAACTTAACATAAATGGAATCATACAATATATACTTCACTTCACAAAGCATGTTTTTGAGATTCATCTATGCTGTTGTATTCTCAAAATAAATAACTAAGAAAATGAAAGGCAAGTCACAGATTGTGAGAAAATATTTAATATGTGTATCTGACAAAGGACTGGTATCATGGATATTTTTAATATACAAAAAATTTTTCTAGTTTTTACAAAGTCAAACATATCAGTCTTTTTCTTAAAGCTGATGTCTTTGGTGTTATTCTTAGAAAGTCACTATTATCCCTCACATTAAACAACTATTATAATTTCTGGCATTTTTATAGTGTTAAAATTTTAATTGAAAATTGAAATAAAATTAAATCTAAAATGAAACATTAAAATATTTAATCTACCTGAATTACCTTTCAAAAATGTTAGCAAATTATCCCAGTACCGTTTATTGATATTCCATCCTCCCCCTCCCCCAATTTAAAATGCTTTGTTTACTAAATATTAAAATAGTTTAGACACTTTGGTCAATTCTGGTCCTTTTATTCTGTTTTTCAGGCTTGGGAACAGCTGAACACTCTTAGCAGTGCTAATCTCTTTTCTGTTTTGTACCCTGTGAATACTGGCTCCTCTCTCTCTTTCTCTTTCTTTCTCTCTCCCCTCTTTCCCCCCTTTCTTTTTCTCTTTCTCATCCTTTTCCCCAGTGGTTTGTTGAAATACAAGTAAGCCAACCACCTTTCCCCACCAAATCATCTTGATGTTATCTTTGGGTTTAGTGAAAACATATTTTTTCCCTCCCAACTTTATTGAGGAGTAATTGACAAATATAATTGTATGTATTTAAAATGTATAATGTGATGATTTGATATACATATATCTTGTGGAATGATCACCAAGACCAAGATAATTAACACATTTATCACCTGTGAGAATATTCTTGATTTTAATAATGAGTTCGTGTTTACTTGGTGAGAGTAAGGCAGAAATAAGGGTATTAAAGCTAATAGGGGGACTTCCCTGGTGGCACAGTGGTTAAGAATCCGCCTGCCAATTCAGGGGACACGGGTTCGAGCCCTGGTCCGGGAAGATCCCCCATGCCATGGAGCAACTAAGCCCGTGCACCACAACTACTGAGCCTGCATGCCACAACTGCTGAGGCCCATGTGCCTAGAGCCTGTGCTCTGCAGCAAGAGAAGCCACCACAATGAGAAGCCCGCACACCACAATGAAGAGTAGACCCCGCTCACAGCAGCTAGAGAAAGCCCGTGTGGAGCAACAAAGACGCAACACAGCCAAAGATAAATAAATAAATTTATTTAAAAAAAAAAAAGCTAATAGGAAGCCAGCCCATTACTAACCAATAATTCAGTGGCCCTGATCTTAGCAATGAGTAGAGAGAAAATGAGCCAGTGTTTTTAAATCACAGAGATCTAATTTGTGCCTTTCCCAGGATACAAGTCCGTAGGTGAGCCCCAAAGAATTATTAACCATTCACAATAGTTCTTAGTAGTAATTGACTTATTTGCACAAAGAATTGATTCCCATATTTGCTTTAACCAGACCTACAGACTAAATATACTTGACTTCAAATAAAGAAGACAGGTTAAAAGGGAGCATTAATCTTACTCATGGGAAAGTTACATTAAAATGATTTCTATGTTACTTTTCAAAGTAGCCATGTGCCACTGATTTTATCCATGAGGCAAGCATGTAAATAAATACCAAGAGAAGGAGCAAACAGAATACCTTCTGAACTCAACTTTGTAATAGGAATGAGGGTCAGAGATAAAATTATGAGGACCCTAAACAGACACAGCAACTTAGGAAGAGAGGGAGATGGAGAAACAGCTTGCATGGCAGTCCCTTCCCTGTTAGTGTAATGTCACTCTCTGTATTTGTCTTTGGGGAGATTATGGCTTAGTTTATTTAAGGATAGGATTCTTATATAGAGTGTTTACATGGCTTAGTTGAAGTAATGGATAAGAACACTTAATAAATGCTTATTTATGCTTAATAAATTTAAGGATGTCTTCATTGTGCTTCTGAAAGTATAAGGAAGACTGAAGAAAGGTTGTTATCTACTGAAAACTGGTGATAGTGGGACTTTTAAGAAAAATCTTCATTTCCCCTTGAATAACCACTACTAACAGTTTGGTACAAATTTTCCCCGTCACAGTTTATAAAACAAGTCTCACTTACAAGGATATAATAAGGAGTTTCTTTTCCCCAGTTCTTTGGGTCTGGCCCAAGTGGACTGGGTAAGCAGCTGTTTTGCAAAAGCTGGCCTCTCTCCTTTCCCCCTTCACAGTCTCTGCCCAATTGGCCAGCAAATTAATGAGGCTTAATGTCATCCAGTTTTTGAGTCAGGAATTAATAAACCATAGTCTCATAAAAAAATTGTTGATATGTTTATGGTATGTGAATTCATACTTTAAGAACTCCATACTCTGTTTTACAAGCAGAGCTTCTGCACCAGCTCTAGCTTTCCCCATGGATCCTGTGGCCTTGTGGTCCCGTGGCCTTGTGGTCTTCTTCTTTGTACTCTGGTGTCATCTGTTAAGGACACTGAAGGTCAACTTCTAATCTCACTTTCTGGTAAATAAATGGTCTGCATGACCAGGATGAACCTCTAAATAGTTCAATGCCATGGAATCAGGTGGAAAGCTAACAGGAAAGTCCTTGGAGGAGGAAGAGAGAACGGACAGCCCATTTTTGACTCCCATGGTTGACTTCCATGGTTGACTTCCAGTTAAAGTAATTGGCATGTCATGCTTCCTACTTTTGTAAGGTATGACATTTTCAAAACCAGCTGGCACTGTGGGACCTGATCCCAGTTCTTTTACAAACTAGCCAGATGGGCATTGATCATTCTGATAGTGTCTGTATCTTGACCCCTTTTGTTCGTAATGGTGACAGTAATGTGTGTGTTGTGCCTCTCACAGTGTCATTCTAAAAGCTGTATGTAATAATAAATGTGACAGGGCTTCGTAAAGTGCAGAACACTGTATGTTCTTCTAAGGATGATGCCCTTTGACCCCTTCACTCGGGGTGGGGGGGGAAGCTAAGTGCCTTGAAATCCAGAGGTCAGAGTTATAGGTTTACCTGTACTTGCTCAGTCCTTCACCCAGCAATTCCAGTATGTATCTGCCAAAATAATGTCTAGAGTGGAAAACTCAGGAGAACCACTCAGCTCCTGGCTTTGAAGTCAACTCATGGGACCAAATGAGAAGAGACGGTATGCGTAGTAACCTTATATCTAAAACACTCCACTGCTGCTGCTTCTTCCCTTCAGACCCCACCCCCCAGCCCCAGGCCCGCAGACTCGCATTCCCCAGAACTTAGTTGGAGTTAACAGAATCACCCCAAGCAGAATGTGTTGGCTATGAGAGTGGGTGTTGGGGACAGGCATAGGTGTCTTTGTAGTGGGGGGAGGACAAAGCAGGAGTGACTGGAAAGCATCAGAAGTTATCCCAGCAAAGTGGCTTTGCGAAGGCACAGGCAGAGCTTTGGGGAGGTTCTGCAGACCTCTCCCCACATCCATGCCGTTGGGTATTAGCACTTCTAGCTGATCACAGGTCTGGCTCCTGAGCCCAGTGAGGGCAAGATAGTGGGATGCCCTTGAATGCTTAACAACCGGTTTGATGGAGGAAGAGGCAATAAATAAAGCCCTGATTTGTAGTGTGAACCAAATTCTCTGGTGTAAGTACTCCCACCCACCATGGCTAATTTCAAGCTACCAGTGTGACGTCATTGGACACGGAATTGGGAAAAGATGTGCAGTAACACACCAGATGTAGTATTTGCACCGTAGAGACCCAATAGACATAAATAACCTCAAGTGCGTAGATGAGCGTATCATGAAGTAATTAGGAAGTGATGAGGTTTAAGTGTAGATTACCCTGTTTTTAATATAATTTATTTAATTGTATGCCTATGTAATATAACTTTTAATAATGGCAGTGTTTAACAACGATCTGGCAAAAATTCTTGAAATTTTGACACTCGGTTCCTGTGAGCCAGGACAAGCTGGGTGCAAAGGAGAAGAACAAAACGCTGAGTGTTAGTGGAATATCCAGCCTCTAAGTAGAGTACAAGACTCCTGCCTCCTACTTCATCCCCTCCTCTGGCAGGACAGGAACCCTAAAGTGGGTCTGAAACAAACAACTCGGTTTCCTTAACTATCATAACAACAAAGAATAAAACAAAACAACAACAAAAAAAACCCAAACCTTTACCCAGCTGGTATAAAATCTCCATCTTCATGGTTAACCCATGTCTGTCTAGCAGGGAGCAGGTATGGGAGGGAAGGGTTACAGGAAAGGTGAACTTTGAGATGTAAGGCAGATGAGAGCTTGGGCATGTCAAAACAGACAGGGACTATTATAGAAGGTTCTAGAAGCCAGGAGTGGTATTTGGTTGCTGGATTCTTAGACTGGAGAGAGGAAGCAGGAAGATGATGGGAGGAAGCCAACACCTTGCCTTCACAGTTCTGCCCTAGGTCAGTTCTGGCACACTTTTTGAAGAACCACATCCCTTCATGAGACTCTTATGGTAAAGGAAAAAAATCTTCTGTGATCTCAGAAACATGGCTCATAAGATAGGTCTCCCACAATTCAGGCCACAGAGCCATCCTCGGCAGCCATAATGAGACACAAAATGAGAAGTGCCTGAGGCCTGGGTCCTACTGAATCCTACCCCGCTGAGTGCACATGGAAAGGAAAATGACCAGATGCCATTTCAACCCATTATCGGTCCAATCTACTTCTTGAGTGGGAGCAGAGTTAGAAATCTAGTTCTAAAAATAACACTGTAATCTGTGTCCTTGAATAATCACACCTATCTGAAGCCAGCGTGCATGCGTGTATGTGTGTGTGTGTGTGTGTGTGTGTGTGTGTGCGTGTAGGGTGGGGTGAGAGAATGAACACTACCTTGCACATATATGCAGCAGTAATTTTCTTTCCCATTTTATGTTTTCTTTCTACCCACACTGGAGAGTGGCGGAGGAGGGAGACAGGGACCAGCACTGCTGAGTCCCTTCAGGACCCAGAACCTTCCATGGGTTATCCATGCAGTGCTCACCAGCCTCTGAGGCAGGCAAAGTCTAGCAGCCAGGAACAGGTAAAACTGTGTTTTAAACTTATTTATTGGACACCAAGGCCACTCTCTTTTCCCCATGCTCTGTGGCTGCTAATCACGTCCTTCACAGATGAGACCAGAGATGTCCAGAGCTGGGTCATACTCATCTCAGTACACCCAGCCCCAGAATGGTCCCCATCACAGAGGAGAGTTCTACCAATTCATGTTGAGTGTATAGTGATTTCAGAGCAAAGACAACATCTCAGTGTTTGACTCACAGAAAGTTAGTTGGGAAGAGACTCCACAATCATCCTAGATTTAGTGATACCCCTTAAGAGTCAAGACATAAAAACAGAAAATGGCGGACACCAATCCCTGCACCTGTATTAACAGGTATTGGTTTATTTGTAAGTGTGGCACCGCTTGTCACCATTCCTCAGAGCACTTTGAAGTCAGATGCCCTTTGATGACAAAGTTGTATTAGACTGTACAGCAGACCATGTCTGTTTTTGGCTTTGGGGTACAGGGATGCTTAACACTTTGAAGAAAAACCTAATAGAGGCATAGCTAGATTGACAAAGATGGAACTTGGTGGGAAAGAATGTTTCTACTACAGAATTATTTACCATGGGCTTCCCTTAGATCATCGTAGTCCAGAGTATGTTTAAAATATGAATCAATATCCCCAGGCTGAATTGCACACCACTTTTCAGTGGCACATCTGAGTTAAGGGAGCCACAGAGACCTCCATCTAATCTACACCAGCTCCGTCCCTGTGCAAGAGGACACTCAGCTCTCCCCTCCTGCACTCGCCTTTCTCTTCTCCAGGAAGAGAAATGTCCTCTCAATTGATTCCCAGGAAACCTAGGGACAAGCTGGCTGCCCCTGAAAAGGGAAATTTGAGTGGAAGAAAATAGACTAGGGGAAGCTGAGGGCATGAGTAGAAGGAACTGCAACATCTGCTAAGAATGCCACTGCATCCCAGGAAACCCCCAGCGCGGAAGTGAGGCCCACTCTGTGGGACTGGGGATTCTTGAGGGAGAAGAAACATGGTCCCCGTGACGTCAGAGCCCCCACCTGTTTACACCAACTGGTTTCCACCACCCAACAGGGTAAATTGAGCTGCACATTTGATGATGAGGAAGTGGAGTGGAATGTGAGAATCCTCGTTATTGACGTCAAGCTTGCCTTTCATTTTATTTATACCCATGACATTGTGACACGGGATCTAATTTTCCATTGTATTTTTTTCCTCTGTTAGGACGCGAGTGATGACAAGTGAATTTGTGCCGGGGCCTGGAAAGCAATATTTTCAATTAATTTGAAGCCAGGGTCCCTGCAGGATTCGGTGTCTCTGCCTTCCCACCTGCCCGCCCCTCCCTTGAACTGCTCAACTGACCATTGCAAAGGGCGGAAGGGACCATGCTCCTACAGAGGATGGCCCCCCCGGGAAGTCAGATCTTGAGGCATCCAGCTGCCCACTCCTCACTGGTGACAGTCTGTTCCTTCCTGGCGCAGACGCTGGAGGGAGGCCAGGGAGCAGTGAGGCCGCTCGGCAGCCCCGGCACAGGGCCCCGGCCACCGTCTGCACGTGAATCTGGGCTCTGGCGCCAGGAGTGTGGCTCCGGGTCCCTGATCCAGAGCTGCCTGTGCAGGAACCACTCGTGCTCTGGTGGGCCCCACTCCTTCTGTCCCTTAGGGGCGAGGCCGGGTCAGGAGCAGAGATGGATCTGGAAGGAATGGCAGGAGCAGTTAGGGCTCCTTGACTGGGGCAAGTGTGAGTTATGTCCCCATGTGCCAAAGCGGCCTTTGGAGGTGTGCCTAGGATGGAGGAGAGAGTGGCACGTGTGTCCGGCTAGTGAACAGGGTGGGCGGTACCCCCAACTTCCTTGCTGGGGGCCCAGCCCTACGAACAGCCTCCCTCCACTACCTCCCAGGCCTCCACTCCAGACGCAGTGTCTGTAGCATGGGGCCCTCTCCTGCCCTGAGATGAAAGCTCCGCCTAGGTCCCTGCAGACCTGCCACTATTTCAGTAGGGCCTCCTGTCACCAGCTTTTCAACAATGTTTTCCAGCCTCTGACCCCAGAGAAATCTCAACTTCCTTGTACTCAGTTCAGAAGATGTTTGTTATTCAGGATTGTGATGCAGACATCTGATAAGAGAGGCCTCAGGCCTTCCGCGCTAGTAAACCAACAGAGTCTGAGGATTTAAAAACCGAGAAGCCCAAGGACAACCACACCCTGAGAGGTGGCAGAGTGCCAACTCCTGTCACCTGAAATCTTCCAAGATTTTTAGAAATGGGTGTCAGTGAGTTTTCACTACCTTTACTTTCCATATCTTGTTTGTTTTGCTTTTGAAACGAAGGTTTCCAGTAGCACCAACAAAACTGGATCTGTGTTTTATTGAATCTACTGTAGATCGTAGCTTGCCTTGGTGTTGCCTTCTAGTTGTGTGTCACTTTTCTCTGTCAATTTAGGTAAAAATGGCACAGAGTAAACTGTTGTCTAGAAATACAGTGTGGGAAGCCAGAGAGAACACCTCCAAAGCTGTCCTGGTATCTTACCCCTAACTGACCCACAGGGAAGGAGTTGCTTGGGGCGGAAGGGGCCGTCTTCACGTGCAGCAGCTTAGGGCCAGGTCTTTAGAATTCCATCTGCAACAGCCCACCCGAGACCTGGTTCTGAAAGCCTGTGTCTGTTAAAGCAGCCTGTCTCAAATGCTTCCCGTGGGCGGCTATATCAAGCGCTTCCTACTAGGTGCTGGGGTGGAGGTGAGGGCCAAGGGCAAGGAGTTATGAATGAGACACGGGCCATTTCCATCAGCCAAAAATTACGGAAGTAACACAAGGCTGTGGGAAATACAAGTATGGTGGTAAGGAAGGACTAAGTGGACTCCATGGGCTCAGGATATAACTGGACGAGCTCTAAGTTTCATATTGGAATATTGGTGCCACTTAGACATCCCTTTCCCAAGGCTCATTGGAGGGTTGTTTGGGACAAGTGCATGAAATTTGTAGTCAGACAGTCCGGGGTTCAAGTACTTCTTTATGAGTTCTGTGATCTTGGGAAGGTACTTAAACTCTCTAAGCCTCAGTTTCCACATCTATAAAAGGGAGATACAGAGCTTGTCACTTAGGATTACTGTGGGGATTGAATGAGATTTGGAAGACAAGCATGTCCGCAGCATTGAGCGCATAGTATGGGCTTCCTTGCCTTCCCCACTCGGACTGGGGATGGGAGAGCCCCACAGAGGGTCTGCTTTTTTTCTTTTTTAATTGAAGTCTAGTTGATTTACAGTGTTGTGTTAGTTTCAAGTGTACAGCAAAGTGATTCAGTTATACATATGTGTATTCTTTTTCAGATTCTTCTCCATTATAGGTTATTACAAGATATTGAATATAGTTCCCTGTGCTATACCATAGGACTTTGTTGTTTATCTGTTTTATACATAGTAGTGTGTATATGTTAATCCCAAACTCCTAATTCATTCCTCTGCCGTCCCTTTCCCCTTTGGTAACCATAAGTTTGTTTCCCTTATCTATGAGTCTGTTTCTGTTTTTAAGTAAGTTTATTTGTATCATTTTTTTAGATTCCACATATAAGTGATATCATGTTATATTTGTCTTTGTCTGACTTACTTCACTTAGTACGATAATCTCTAGGTCCATCCATGTTGCTATAAATGGCATTATTTCATTCTTTTTTATGGCTGAGTCATATTCCATTGTGTGTATGTATGTGTATGTGTATATATGTATGTTTGTGTGTATGTATGTGTGTGTATGTATATGTATATATATATATCTCACATCTTCTTTATCCATTCATCTGTTGATGGACATTTAGGTTGCTTCCATGTCTTAACTATTGTAAATAGTGCTGCTACAAACACAGGAGTGCATGTATCTTTTCGAATTAGAGTCTTCGTCTTCCGGATATATGCCCAGGAGTGGGATCGCTGGATCCTATGGCAACTCTATTTTTAGTTTTTTAAGGAGCCTCCGTACTGTTTTCCACAGTGGCTACACAGAGGGTCTGCTTTTAAGTCTTAGCCCAGCCAGGCGGTTCCACTTTTCTGAGTGCTCTTTGTGATGGGCTGTGAAGGTTGGGAATCTGTGTGTGGACGGAACAGATATGACGGTGCTGATTAAGATGTGGGGCAAAGGGGCAGGTGATTCCCTGGGTTCAGGGACACAGTGTGGGGAGAGGGATTGTCTTCATGAGTAGGCGTTGGAAGAGACGAGCTGAGGGACATGGAAACATACGCGGCTAACCTGATCCTCACCGAGCTCTCCAAGGAGGAACTGGGTTGGGGCGGGTGAGGTGGCCTCTTCCAGGACTCTTCTGCCTTAAGTCTGCCTTGGAAGTTCATGTGAACCTGTTTTTGTCTTGGGGTCGTGGGTGGGAGGGAGGGGATACTGAGGGCCCATAGTACACTCTACCCTGAGCCAGAATCCCCAGGACAAGCCCCGAGGCCCTTCTCCTGTCCCCCAACCCCTGTCGTGGCCCCAGCAGCCAGCTACCCATAATCGCCTGGGAGTCATTATGGGTGTTCCTGCGTCATGTGAAGGCTCGGCCGGGGTAAGCATCGAGTGACACTGCTGTCAGGAGGGATCTTTCATCAGCCATGGGGAGAAAAAATTTTAAAGTTATTTTTGTGAGGAAATTGAAATCCAAACATCATACCTATCTAACTGAGCCAACGTGGAAAGTGAACCTTGATTCCATATTATACGCATTAGACGTGAAAGAGAAGAGTGAAATTTTGGGTTAACAGAGACCCTGAGGCATCTGTGCTAGCTTCAGAGTGGCTCCAAGCAAAAAGCAAGAGTGGTCAAAGTCTACCGAGACTCTGAAAATCTCATATAGTTAAAAATTTTGCTCTCTTCCCAAACTACTGATAAACAACAACTGCCTAAATCTCCGGATCCACCCCCCCACCCTGCCACACACACCCTCTTATCCACGTGGTTTCTCAGCAATGGAAAGAAAAGAGAGGCTGAGACACAGGGGGTCATGGGTCGTCTTCACTCTATATGGTGAGTAAGTGAAGCTTGGCTGTCTTTTATGCTGTGTCGTTCATGGCTAGAGGCAAAAGTACACATGGTGGGCTCAAGAAGGACTCTGGAGCCTCACAGGCAGGCAGGTTGGCTCGTGAGCGGGCTATGGTTAGAAAAAACTGACAAATAAATAAGCATTGCTTGAGTACATGCTATGTGGCAAGCACAGTGTAAAGCTTTGGGTAGACATGGTCCCTGCCCTCATAGAACTCAGAGTCTGGTGAGGAAGATAGATTTTAAGCAAAGAAACACGCTAACAGTTATATAATTTGCAGATTGTGATAAATGAATAGCTATCGTGAGAGAGAATAACCGTGGGGATATAATATAGACTGGGGAGCTGGGGTCAAGGAAGGGCTCTCTGAGGAAGTGACAGTAAAGATAAAGCCTAGAACAGTGCTGCTCAAATTTTAATGTGCATCAGAATCACCTGGAGAGTTTGTTACAAAACAGGTCTCTGGGTCCCACCCCCAGAGTTTCTGATTCAGTAGGTCTGAGGTGGGTCCCAAGAATTTGCATTTCTAATAAGTTCCTAGGTGATGCTGAGGTTGCTGGTTTGGAGACCAAGCTCTGAGAACCACTGGCCTGGAGGATCTATAGGAATTAGCCAGGTGAAGAGCGTGGAAGAGAAGACCAGTGAGCGGAGGGAGAGGCGTGTGCCAACACCCTGATGTGGGAAAGATCTGGGAGCTTCAGGTAATGGAACGGTCAGTGCCCTCAAGGCAGTGAATTAATGGACCAGTGGCTTGAGGTGATGTTAGAGATGAACCTGACCCTCACTGCCATCCTGAAACTCACTCTAACAGAGCTACTGCCAGTGGTAGCATTTCTAAGGATGATGGTTCCATTGACCCTTGGAGATGTCCTGCTGCCACGTGGCGCTAGTGGAGCTGTGCTGGCCCTGAAATATTGTGAGACTAATGTGATAATGTATGCAAAGGGCTGAGCACAGGTCAAATGCCCGGTCCATTCTAGTTTTCTTTCCTCCCTCCATTCCCTGGCTTGAAACATGGCCCTGTCTCAAGTTCCCTATTTTAGCTAGAGGGACATGTTGCTAAATTGGTGCTGTCCTGGAGATGCAAGCAAAAAGAGTTCATGTGGAAGGAATCCGTGGTACCTCAGCTTGGATTTGGTTCAATAACTATAGATAAGGAATCTGGATACCACTTCCAAAGGGCAGGTGTATGTGTGTGTTTTCCTACGTCTCATGCAGTTTATAAATGTCGCAGGATTTTAAGCCAAGGGAAGCATGGGTTGGGTTTCTGGAGCCAAAGTGCACAGTTAGCATTAGGCCAATTCAATTCTGAGGACAGTTTTTTAGTCCTCACTCTATGCCAGGTGCCACGCTAGGTGCTGGGAAGACAGAGTTAGGTGATCAAGGCTGGGTCCCTGCTCTTGAGGAGCTCCTAGTCTCACTGGGACATGGATACAAAAATAACGCAGAGCGGTGGGATAAAAGCCATAACAAAGTTCTGTACAAAGGGCAATAAAAACTCAGGAGAGAGAGCAGTTCTGCCTGGGGAAGACGGAGGTCACAGACAGTAAGTGACATCAGAGCCAAGCCTGGAAAGGAAATATCTAGAGAATGAGCAGAACTGAAGGCTAAATGAACAAATCTTTAAGAACTTTTTTGTTATTGTCTTATGCTCTGACCTAAGTCGTCATTATGAGCTTCTAAGATACATGGCCACATGGTGCTGAGTTTGACTTAAAATATTGCATAAACCGTTATATATAGAAACACATATGGAAACAATCTGAAAATATTTCTCCTCAAATATAGTGCCATTTGCTTTTATGAATTTGCTATTTCTGGATGAAAATGTGAAATACGGTTTGGTCTTCTGAGACTCAGAAGAAATTATATCACTATTCCAAGTGAAAATAATTTTGGTGGTTTATTCATACATTTATTTAGTCAGTCGACAAACGTTTAGTTAGAAATTTCAGTTTTTGGAGCACTGCAGTGGAGGCAACAAAGATATGTAAGACATTGTCCTGCCCTCAGGACTCTTCAAGCCTTAGGAGTGAGAAAAACACCTGGACACATAATTCTAACACAAGTGAGTAGTAAGTGGTACGAATGAGTACAGACAAAATGCTCCAAGTATCTACAGGAAAAAAAGCTATTTTCTGATCAGGAAAATCATAGAAAGCTTGACCATTTATGGAGAAGCCATTTGCACTAGAGCTAGTAGGGTGGGAAGGGATTGGACATACAGAAGGGGGAGAGGTATTCCAGGCAGAGGCAGGTCTGTGAACAAAAGGAGAAGGAGGTCACTTGGAAGTGGCACTTTGTCCCATTTAGGGTGTGACCTGGGGAAAGAGCTAGAATTGGTAGATGTCAGCCTCACAACCAAAATTTGAACTTGATTCCACTGGCTGTGACTTCTTGGAATTTGAAATGCCAAGCATTTGTCACTTGTTTCCTTGTGCGCTTGTTTTAGTTGGCATCTCAGGCCTGACCTTTGTCTTGGCAAAATTTTGTCCAACCCATAGGATATATTTCAAAAATCAGTCTGTGTAGGCTGATAGTAGTAAAATCACAATGTGGCCCCAAATAGCTGTAAAGGCCACAGATTGAAAGTAGACCCTTTTCTTTAGGAATTTGTGACTCCACCTCTGGAGGTTGAAAGAAATGGGTTCTGTATTGGAGTCCCTTCAGGAAACAATGAAGGCTTGCCCTACAAAGGTGTGGATGGGTGTGGGCAGGCTTACGGGAAACCGACAAGGGATGATGCAGTTTCCATGGGCTAGTGAGAGCCGAGAGGCTGTTACCACCCAGAGGCCAATGGTAACATGCCACTAGGAGGATGGTAATGGGCTCAGAGATGCAGCAGATGCTGGGACTGAGAAAGCTCTGTGCTGCTATGGAGACACACAGCTACTGCCCTGCTCCCATCCTATGCTGGTACCTCCCATTGCTGAACCCAGCTCTCGCAAGCCAGAGACCAAGGGGCCCATGATGTATTCCTTACAGGTCAGCCTCCCAGGGCACAGGGTCGGGGAGGAAGGATGGAGAGCCCATCTGGAGGGGCAAACAGAGACTATCCAGCACAATCCTTTTTAGCTTTTGAATATTTTTAGCTTTAGTAGTATGATTCCAAAACAACCCAAACTACGATAAGCCTTCATTTAACAAATATGTTCCAAACACCCCTATTGTTCTCAGGAATTTAAAAGAATTAAGAAACACAGAAAATAGATTGGATGGATAGATGAATGCATGGTTGGCGAAGGAGTCTTTGGCTGGGACGATTCACTAAAGAGTAACTCAGCTAGATTGCGAGGTTGGTGAATACTGGGATTGGGCTGGGTTTCTTCATTGTTGAATCCTCGATGCCCAGTACTATGCCTGGAGCTTAGTAGACCCCAATAACTGTCTATCGGAATAACCTGATGGGTGAAACATCAAGAACACCAAGCAACATAAATGTAAGTCTGGGGTCTTAGGTCAGGGGAACCCAAAGTTAGGGTCAGGACCTAACATTCTCAGACCCAGGAGAAGCAGGTAATGACAATGTTTATCTTTCTGCTTCTAGTACTTTTTAGGTCAAAGGACCTCCCAGGAACAAAGGCCATTTAATGCTGTTGGGGAGATAAAGGATAATCTTTCCTTTCAATCTTTCAATCTTTTTCAGCAGTTTAAAAGGACAACATTATAACTCCTGCATTCCAATCTCAATTCATTCATTCATTCATTCATCTATTCATTCAGTGACTTAGCCCTCAAGGAGCTTAGTCTGGTAGGAGCTACACACATGACATAGGAAACTGCAGTGCTAGTGCTGGCTACACACAATGCAGGCCGCTGTGGGAGCAATAGGGGGGCACCATACACGGGCCGGAGGTCTCCCAGTAGGAAAGCTGGGTCCTGAAGGACTATCCCACCTGTTTACTTTATCGCTGGCATCCACCCATGCCTTCTCCCTCAAGGGCAGAATAAAGAAGTAAGAAAGTATCAGTAAGTAGATAAGTAAGTAAGTAAATAAATGTCTTGAGATGCAAATTACTGGCTAAGGTAACACTTGGACTCAGATGCATTCACACCAAAGTGCCATCAGCCAATCAGTGAACTCAGGTGGAGGGTTCATTCCTTCCTCACCCTAGAGAAGAGGAGCAAGAGGTCAGGAGGGCACAAAGCGGGTGTCTGGACGGGAGAGAGGAGAGAACAGGTACAGCAAGAGAGGCTGGGGGCTGTCTAGGCAAACCTCATTGACTGTAGGATTTTTTTTTGGAGGATCAGTACTATTTACCTTTAACTCTGCAAACAAATGGAAGGTGTGTGAGGAGGGTTCTTTGTTTAGCCGTGCTCATTTGTTTGCTTTTTTTTTTTTTTCTTAGCCCCTAGCAACTGAACATAGGGTCCAAGGTCTCAGAAATGTTGTTATGGACCTACACGGTGTGTGTTAACACGGGTCCACCTGATTTATGAAGGTGGTTGGCTGGTTTTAAAACATGGGCAATTTTGTTACAAATTTGCTTCATTCCCAGAGGTTTTGTTAATCAGTACATTCTTGTCTTTCACTTGAGTATTATGACTAGGAATGGGAGGAAAAAAATAAGTTGGGGAGGAGGAGCAGAGGGGGGAAAAAAGAAATAGAGTGTTGGTCAAAATCTAAGGGGCAAGGATTTGTTTTTAAAGATTTTTTTGATGTGAACCATTTTAAAGTCTTTATTGAATTTGTTACAATATTGTTTCTGTTCTATGTTTTGGTTTTTCCACCGGAGGCATGTGGGATCTTAGCTCCCCATCCAGGGATTGAACCCGCACCCCTGCATTGGAAGGTGAAGTCTTAACCACTGGACCACCAGGGAAGTCCCTGGATGTCTTAATTTATCTATATTGCCCTCATTTTTCAAGAAAGCCTGCTAGAGTTTGAGAATTTGATTAAAATGCATTTTAATTCTTAGATAAATTTGGAAAATAGAAGTGTTTTTTTAATTTACTTCCTCCTCCTTCCACTTCATTTTTTAACAGAGGATAAAACATCTAGCCCCAGAAAGTTTTGTTGGTTTAAGAGGGTGTGTGTGTGTGTGTGTGTGTGTGTGTGTGTGTGTGTGTGTAAGGCTATACTTCATTTTCTATAAGAACACTAGTTCTGTTAGGGAGTAACTCTCTCCATTTGCAGTCTTTCAGGTGTTGAGAATTTTGTTGTCCTTGGCCTGGAAGATGTTAGGCTGGGATGGACCTCTGGCCAGAGGGCAGATTACTTACCTTCTGGCCTTCTACTGAAGTCTCCTTTGTCCAGCCCTCTCTGTTCACCTCTTGAAAGCCTTCGAGGCTAGATCCTTAGCTCCCCTGCTCAGAGCTTCCTCTCGTATCTTTATGTTGATGATGCCCAAATTTTTAGCTCCAACCCCAACATTTCCCATCACCTGCAGACCTGTTTCCTCTTACTGGCTAGACATCTTTCCTGTGTGTTCCCCAGGTACCTCAGACCCCATTGACTCAAAACTGCTCACCAGAGTGCTTGCTTTTGCCCAACCAGTGCCTGTCTTAGTGGGAAATGCCAGCATCCAAGAGTCGCCCACTCGCAGCCCATTGGTTTCCAAATCCTATTCTGTGCCTATCCTATTCTGGCACCATTCCTGATGCCAGTGCTGTCTTTCAGGCTCTCCTCCGCTCTTCTGGATGATTATTAGTTGTCTCCCTGCCTCTGTTAGCCTTCTCCAACACATGCTTGCCTCCACCACCAAATTTATCTTTATAATGTACAAATCTCCATGTTGTGTAGTCCTTGTGCAAAATCTTTCAGAAGTTCTTCATTTTCTAGCTCTTCATATCAGTGGACAAGTTGGTTAAATAGTTTCCTTCTCTTTATGTGGGTTTTCCTCCTATCACATGGGCCACAGCTCCTTCCTCTCTTTGCTGGTATCTCCTCTGCTGAACCTCGAAGGGTTGGCAGGCCCAGCACGCGGTTCTCCGCCCTTTCTGATTACACACCCCGTGGCTTACAGAAGCATCAACACACTGATGACTCCCAAATGTATGGCTCCAGTCCTGACCTTTCTACTGAGCTCCAGACACAGATCCAGCTGCTTCCTTGCCATCTTCACTTGGATGTCTAATAGAGACTCAGACTGAACAAGGCCAAAGCAGGGCTCTTGATTTCTCACCCATTCTTTTCCTGCTCCTTCCTCACCCTTCCCCATCTCAGTAAATGGCACAGCCATCCACCCAGCTGCTCAGGCCAAAAACCTAGGGGGTTTTGCTGTTTCTTCTCTCTCCTCACTCCACTCCCCACATGCACTCCATCATGAGTCCTGTCAGCCTTACATTCAAAACCATGCATCCCCAACCTGATCATTTCTACCGTCTCTGCCGCTTTCTCCCTAGTCATCACCGCCTCCCCCTGGATTGTGGCAACAGCCTCCTGCTGCCCTACGAATCCCTAGCATGGATCCTCCACACAGTGGCCAGAGTGATCTTTGCAAAAAGCCAATTGTATCGTGTTTCTTCTCTGCCTAACACTGTCACCAGGCTTCTTGTTGCACCCGGCCATACCCACACTGGCCTCCTGGAACTTACCAAGCTTGTGCAGCCTTAAGGATTTTGCATTTGCCATTCCCCTCTCTGGGATCCTCTTCCCTCAGATCTTTGCATTCCCAGCTCCTTGGGACAATCCATATGTCAGTACAAACATTCCCTCCCAGAGAAGCCCTCTCTGACCTTCCAAAGTCACTTCTCTCTGTCTCTTTCTATTACGATCATTTGTTTTATTATCTTCAGCTCATACTAAAATGATCTTCTTCTTTCTTTTATTTTTTCATGTTAATTGTCTCTCTTCCCTCCACTAGAATGTAAGCAGTATAGATTCATCTTGTTTCCAATCTGTTTTTTATATATATTGGATATAAGTATCAGTGAGTGGGGGAGGAGTTAGGCTCTCAAACACACTCGAAGGAATACTTGGGCACAGTGGGCTCTCTTCAGATACAAGTGCAAGTTTATGCTTCTGGCCTCCTGCTGAGAAATGATGAGAGAGATTTTATTGGTACTGCTAAACTTCCCAGTCCACAATTAATCTTTGCATATCTGTAACTCCAGGCCACAGGGCTAATGCCCACCCGTGTGACGAGACAGGTTTACTCAAAACTCTCTATACCTCTCTGTCTTTGACTTGAGCCCTCCTGAGGACAGGTGTCCAGGTTGGAGAATGTCTGATCTAGAATTCTGTAGGAGGTGTGTTGGGTTTCCTTAGGGTGGCTTTGTTAGTTGGACTGAGATTTCAATATGATTAGGGAAGACTGGGGCTAGGATCCTGAATCTACTCACATATTTAGAGTAAGGGAGGCCACAGGTGACACTAAGTGGCCTCTCAAAGTCTGTTGTCAGAAGGTCAGTAATGTTACTGTGTATTCCTTTGGTTTGGGATAGGGATGGTGGTAATGGGATAATGCTATACCAAATGGATGGAAGAATTACAAGAGGAGTTTAATGCACATATTGCCATAGAAGGTAAACCATGGACTTAATTTCTCCAGAAATTGCCAAATGCTGGTAGCACTTGAAGGTACTGGTCTTTCATATTGCGCCAATCATGTAAGTACCAGCTTGTCAGCACTGTCAACATCTCCAATCTTCAAAGAATGACCAGTGATATGTTCAGAGGCGCCTAAATGGTGCACCCCATTTGTTTTAACCTCATCAGTGGAACCAAAGTCTTGTTATCGATACATAACTGCTGCTCTTCCAGCCCTGAGTGGTCAGGCTGCTTCTTCTTTTTTTCTTTTTAAATAAGTTTATTTATTTATTTATTTTTGGCTGCGTTGGGTCTTCATTGCTGTGTGTGGGCTTTCTCTAGTTGCGGCAAGTGGGGTCTGCTCTTCGTTGTGGTGCGCGGGCTTCTCATTGTGGTGGCTTCTCTTGTTGCAGAGCACAGGTTCTAGGCGCTGGGGCATCAGTAGTTGTGGCACACAGGCTAAGTAGTTGTGGCTCGCGGGCTCAGTTGCTTCGCGGCATGTGGGATCTTCCCGGTCCAGGGATTGAACCCGTGTCCCCTGCATTCGCAGGCGGATTCTTAACCACTGCACCACCAGGGAAGTCCTGGTCAGGCTTCTATTTATTCCCTGTGAGAAAACAGCTCCCCCTCGCCACCACCCCGTGTATCTCTGCTTTTTGGGTTATGGACCTGAAACAGGTAGATTCCAGTACAGGTCAGGTGCCACCAAAAGCCAACAGCCAACAACCAACCAGGAGCTGCCTTACTCCCTCTCATATTCCAAACAGCTAGACACATAGGGCCATAGGCAAAGCTGTGGAATGGGTGAA
This sequence comes from Eschrichtius robustus, assembly GCF_028021215.1. NCBI lineage: Eukaryota > Metazoa > Chordata > Mammalia > Artiodactyla > Eschrichtiidae > Eschrichtius > Eschrichtius robustus. The sequence continues at coordinate 60,543,251 of NC_090825.1, forward strand.
GTTGGTTTTTGCTGCCCATTTCCTTTTACCCCAGAAATGTTTACTCTTCCTAAGTAAGCATTGTGTTAAGTTGCTCTTCAAAGAAGAGAGCATCAGATACACAGTACACAGTCTTATGAAGGTTTTAAAGGCACAAAGAGTTGCCACAGATAGAAATATTTACAGTTTTAAATTTTAGGATAGAGCAATGCTGAACCAATTAGGACCAAAACAACAACAACAACAACAAAAAACCACTCCGAGGAAATTATAAGCCATGTAAAATCTGGGTGGAGGAGACATTATAGGCATGAGCAGGGCGTGGGCTGGACTCTAGCCCCTCTGAGTTAAATCCTCCCATGTTGGCTATGGCTACTTACCTGGCTTAGTCCAGGGAGAGACATGGGCACTGTTTCACTCCTGGCAATAGGGGTGCAAAGGGAGGGACAGGCCAGTGACACTACAGTGGAAGAGGTGGCTGGTTGGTTCAGAGAGCAACGGAGAAGGAGGGAAGCCAGATGGCTGTGGATTGAATTGGGAGAGTTGTTAGTGGCATTAACCACCAGGAATCAGATTTGGTAGGGAGGTGATGCTTCCTGGTTCAGAAACTTTCATTGTGAAATGTTGGTGGGACTCTCGTAGAGATGTCCAGTAAGCAACAGGAAGTGTGAGAACAGTGCTTCATTATGTTGTTGTAGACTTTCCAGCCACTCCCCCACTAGACTGGGAACTCTGTGCTTTGGGTTCTTTTCCCTTTGTTCTCTCCCTTCTTGGTTTCCTTCCCTTTGCTTTAGTTCCCTTTCCTTCTCCTTCCTTCTTTCTTTCCCTTTTCTCCTTCCCTCTCTTCCTCTCTTTAAAAATCATGCATCACTCCATAACCCCCTTCAAGGTACACAACAGGGTTAAGTGTTGGGCTCGATTTTGCTGTATTATAGCAGGGATGGAATAGAAAGCTTTTAAACAGTAGGCATCCAAAGACACTGAGAAGCTAACAAATACACTCAGACCCTCAGAACTCTGGCTAATAGTCTTGAGACACCGTCTGTTTCTAGGCAGTATCTCGGGAACAGTAGACAACCTGCTGGTTGCCACAGGCATGTACTGTGCACAGCTAGCCTCCTAGTACTTCTTGAGCAGCTCTTCTGGAAAATCTCCACACTTCCAGGAGTGAATAATATGGCTTTTGTTTTTCTTTTATAGATAATGAGAAAAGGGATTCAGAGGATTTGGTGTTATTATTGTTTTTCTCATTTTCCTTTTCCTTTACTTTCTGAAAATATTTGTACTTTTTCTTGGGTTGACTTACCCTGAGTTCTTCAAACTGTCCTTTTACCTGCTGGGTTATTTTCAGACTTTCTTTTTTTTTGACTGTTTTTTTTTTTTTTTTTAATTTTAGTTTTTGGCTGTGTTGGGTCTTCGTTGCTGTGCGCGGGCTTTCTCTAGTTGCAGCGAGCGGGGGCTACTCTTCGTTGCGGTGCATGGGCTTCTCATTGCGGTGGCTTCTCTTGTTGCGGAGCACGGGCTCTAGGCATGCGGGCTTCAGTAGTTGTGGCTCGCGGGCCCTGTAGCTCAGGCTCAGTAGTTGCAACGCACGGGCTTAGTTGCTCCACGGCATGTGGGATCTTCCCAGACCAGGGCTCGAACCCGTGTCCCCTGCATTGGCAGGCGGATTCTTCCACCAGGGAAGCCCCAGACTTTCTTAAAGTTGTGTTGCTTTACCCCCCAAGTCTCAACCTGAACTTGATCTTTCACCTTCTGATGTCTTTGCTGTTCTGCTTTTCCTTGTCTATACAGGGCCTTAAAAGGCTATGATTGTGAAATAATGATAGATTATGCTTCTGATTTCAGTGACCTTAACCCTTCTACCTAATCTTCTTTGCCTTACTTTTCTGTCTGTGGAAGGAGGAAGTGTATGAGTTTTGCTGTTGTACATAACACATTACCACAAATTTAGTGGCTTAAACACACACATAAACTATCTCACAGTTTCTGTGGGTCAGCAGTTGAGCATGGATATACAGGTCCTCTGTGTTAGCTGGGGCTACAGTCTCATCTCAAGGCTCAACTAGGGAAGGGTTCAGTTTTGGGCTCTCCTGGTTGTTGGCAGGACTTAGTTCTTTTCAGTTTGTTGGACTAAGGGCCTCAGTTTCTTATTGGCTCTAGGCCAGAGGCCCCCTCGGTTCCTTGCCACAAAGGGCCTCCCCAACATGGCTGTTTGCTCCATCAAAACCAGCAAGAGACAGCGTTTCCTAGCGAGACTGTGTACCATAATCACTGAAGTGACATCCCCATCACCTTTACCGTACTTTATGGATAGGAAGCAAGTCACAGGTTCCCTGACACTCAAGGGGAGGGGAGTCCACAAAGGCATGAACGCCCGGAGGTAGGGATAACTGGAGGCCATCTTAGCGTCTGTTCACACAGAGAGGAGTGCCGTTGAGGGAAAAGGCTTTGAGCTCCTTAGAAAAAGACAATAAAGGCTATATTCATACTGCTCTCATGCCTTATGGTTGACCTTTATAGATTATGGCTAACACTAAAATAATAATGTTTTTCCTTGTCTCTCTCCGTGTCCTATGCACTAGGTTTTACTTCTAAAAATGACTTGTTTTCCTTTTCTGCCATTAGAAATCGCATCAGCCTCTCTGGATGAGAAAGTCAGCCGGAAAAGATTGCTGTTGTTGATCTTGGTTTTGGCTGGACTGACTCAGCCCTGTGGGCAGTTGAGAGAGGAAAGGCCTTTGTAAATGCTCCCTAGGTCTTTGTTAGAAATCCGTCCCCCTAGAGGAGCCAGGTATGGGGCAGGTGTGATAATAACCACAGCTGGATGCCAGGCTTATTCACAGCTGAAGGATTTAATTGGGCCCGATTCATTACTTTTTCAAAGTGCCTGAAAGCTTAATAGTATCTGCCCAGGCCTTTGATTCCAGCTCCCAAAATACATTGGGAGGGGCGCTAAGGGTAGCAGTGCCTTTGGCTTGATCCACGTTTGACTCGCGTTGGTAAATTGTCCGCACGATTAAGGCTGAGGGACAACACCCCCTCACCAGCCTATCCCGCCCCGCAACAGACACATAATCAGGTGTCCTTTACAAATTCATTTGAATACAAAAGTCCTCCTTTAACTTTGAGGAAGAACGATCCCTATCTATCTATCTATCTATCTATCTATCTATCTATCTATCTATCTATCTATCTATGACTAATGTCTCTGACATTAGAATCTCTTTAAAATGATAGTGTATACGAATTTGAGTTGAGGAATGAGGCAAATCTGATCCTTCAGTGTTTTCTTGGGGGTAGAGGCGCACGGAGAAGAGAGTGGAAAAGGATGGGCATGGTGAGGAGAAAGCTCCGTGTCCAGATTCCGAGTCCCAAGAAACCAGACTGGGCAGAGCAGGCGAGACTCGACTTCCCTCGAGGGGCGGGAGAGGCGCTGCGGGGATCGGAATAGCTAAAGGCGGGGGGTGGGGGGTGGGGGGTGCGCTAAGCGGGCTCAAAGTCGGGGCTCACACCCTGGGAGGGGCGCTAGGACCCAGGCACTCGCTCGCTCGGGACGCGCCTGGGGAGTGAAGGCGCAAAGAGGCTCAGGCTCGCGGCCAGAGTCCCTCGGAACGACCAGCCCCTCGACTCGGGGTGCGGTCGCCCTGTGCCCTCTGTGCGGGCCTGCGGCGCGGGCCAAGGGCACCGCCGGGGCGCCCAGCAGCCGCCCGCCGCCGGCATGGACCCGCCGAGTGCGCGCCAGGTGAGCCCGGCGCGTGGGGTCCGCATGTCCCGCGCGCCGCCCCCTCCCACCCTCGCGCCCAGAGCTGTCCTCACACCTCTTTAGGACACCCCGCAGCCAGGGAGAGGCTCCCCCCACCCCCGGTCTCTCCGTGTCCTGGTGCCCAACTCCCTTCTTCCTTCCCAGGAGGGGAGCACCTCGAGTGTCTGCTGTAACCGCCCGGTTTATAATTCCGAATAATACCAGTCGCCCACCAACAGCGCGGTCGGCATATGTGTGGCGCTTTCCCTGGCACTAGCCGACCTGCTGCTACGTCGGGCCAGCTGCACTGACTCCTGTTGCGCCCCGAGTTTCCCACGCGGTCTCCGCGCGATCGCGGTGCCCCTGCCTTCCTCCGCCCTTGCCGTGGCTGCGGAGCTGCCTCCCCTCCCGGAGAGCGAACCGCCCACCGCCCCAGCCCTCTGGCGTGGGTAGAGGGCAGGACGCTTCGGCGCCCGGGACTCCGCGATCCGGGGGACCCACTCCCACCCGCGCGCGCACCTCCCCAGACCGCGCTCGCGGGGCACCCAGACGGAGCGTGAGGTTTATACCACTCGCCTCCGGTGGGGGAGATGGAATGTGGGTGCAGAGAAGGGGCTCACGCTGTGGGGCGTAGGAAAGTGCGGGTGAGAAAGGTCTTCCGTGCAGGAGAGGCGTTTCGGCCAAGGCGGAAGCTGCGCAGGAGAGCTGCCTCTCTGAACTTGGGGGTGACCTGGTGGGCATCCGAGTGTCACCTGAAGCGCACTCAGTTACCAGGATCAAGTAGACGCGGTCCCTGGACTGTTGCGGGAGGGGAGGCTTGCACCCGCATTTACAAAGGCTTGCCGAGAGGTCTTCAGCCTTCAGAAGGCGCTCTGTACCCTCAAGACTAGCCGTGCCCAACCATTCTGCTTCCGGCTCAATCTGATACCAGTTTACCGTCTCCAGGTTGCCAAAACCAGAAAAAAGTCGCTGACGAGTTGCTATGGGCGAGCTTCGAGTTGCTAGGGCTGCAAGACCACCGCGGTTGGGTGGTGGCTATGGCCCCCCGCAACCTTTGCGGGCCGCCAGGTCGGGGCACTGGGGGGCGTGCCTGCTCTGATAATCACAGACGCGTGTGTCAGAACCTGAAGTTAAACGCGTAGTGCTAACCTAGAAGAGAAACTTCCTCTAAACTGTGTGTTGGGAGACAATCAGCAAATACATTTACACAGGGCCCGTGGGGGTAGATGAGGGGCAGAGGACCCGCCCTCTAGGATTTTATGATCTGCTGGTTAGCATCGCCAGTTCTACCTGACTGCCCCTCTGACCCTGAATGAACTGTTTTAACTTTGCTCGGTTTTCCAAGAAGCATAAACGGAAGAATGATAATGTCCCAGCAGTGGAAGGAGCATCTCTATTGGAAAGCTACTACCTGGGTTCCAGCCCTACCTGTACCACTGACCAGCTGTGAAACTTTGGGCAAGACACACAACCTGTCTGCGCCTCAGCTGGCACAAAAAGCTCGAAAAGACCCTTTACTTCTGGGAACTTCTGTAACAGTAATTTGCCAAGGTTAGATAGCCTTCCCAGGCTCAGTGGTTCTTTGGAGTCTAAATTGCGCTTGGTTCCACAGAGCGTCCATGGACCAAAGAAATACTAGATCAGAATCAGAATGTGGGTGAACTGTATTTTAATTCCAGTCTGTTTATAGGGCTGCACAAATCTTTCAGGTTTAAGGTCTGTGGAAATAAGCCTGGCTGGTTCAGTTAATACTTAGAATGCCCCGGGAAGAACCTCAAACAGAAAGTCCTGTTTTAAGTTAGAGTATGGTTACATAAAAGGTTCCTTCCGTGCATTTGAAAGACCTGTGCCATAGCCACCCTGTTACCTAAATGAGTAGAGGAGAAGGCCCAAACTGATCCCTCAACAGAAGAGGGCTGGGTACACTGCATACTTCGTGGAGGCATCTTGGGTTATACCTGATAAACAATTTATTTACCTGGGAATGACTCTGTTAATATTAACTTCTCAGAAAAGCAGTTTATCAGTTTAGTAATGAAATAATGAAATTGTCTTTAGAGGCTACATTAAGTATCGGAATGCCTAATATTGCTAGAGTTTACTGGGGTAAGCACTGCTTTAAAAAGCACTGCCTTTTAATTTAATTTCAGGCAGGGAAATAAGCAGGATGATTTATTATGTTTTCTTACAAGATAATTTTTTAAAGGAGATTAAAAAAAAGCAGAGTAAATACAATACGAACTAAAGAAACCTTGTTTCTTCAGGTTCCAGAGATGAATAACATCATCATTACCATAATGGTGCATATCTATTAAGCACTTACTATCTGCCAAGCATTGTTCTAAGCACTTTATGTACCTAGTCTCACGAAATCCTATCAACAACTTCTGAAGGAAGTGCTATAATTTCTTTCAACCTTACTGGCGGGGGAACTGAAGCTTCTTGCCCGAGATCACCCAGCTGGTAGGCGGTAGAACGGACCAACTCCTTGAGTTCATTGCGATAATTCAAACGATATGCAAGATGGAGGAGGTGGGGAGGGTCAAAAGTGCCTACTGAGTGTTGGGTACTTTATACCCCTCAGTGCATGGGTATTAATACATCTTTTGTGAGTTGTATTTTTATTTTCTTTTTCTAGGTATCCTTTCTTGCTTTTAATATGATTTGGGCATCTTTTAACATGAGCAAAGAGAGTGACCTCTTTCTTTTTAACTATGGTACACAGATTTTTTTTTTTAATTACTACTCTTACTTTAATTAATTAATTAATTAATTTATTGGCTGCATTTGTGTCTTCGTTGCTGCACACGGGCTTTCTCTAGGTGAGGCAAGCGGGGGATACTCTTTGTTGCTGTGCGTGGGCTTCTCCTTGCAGTGGCTTCTCTTGTTGTGGAGCACAGGCTCTAGGTGCATGGCCTTCAGTAGTTGCAGCATGTGGGCTCAGTAGTTGTGGCATGCAGGCCCTAGAGCACAGGCTCAGTAGTTGTAGTGCATGGGCTTAGTTGCTCCACAGCATGTGGGATCTCCCTGGTCCAGGGATCGGCCCGTGACCCCTGCATTGGCAGGCGGATTCTTAACCACTGCACCACCAGGGAAGTCCCTGGTACATAGATTTGAGTGCAGATGGATGAACCATCATTGATTTAACCAATTCCCCATGAGTCGGCATTTGGATTCTTTCTAAATTTTCACATCACATATGGGGCTGGCATTGTGGGTCTTCTTATCTATATATTTCTGCACACCTATTCAGATGTTTCTGGTAGATCAATTCCTAGGGGTGGAATTGTTATGTGAAAGAGCATGGTTACTATTTGATATGTACTTTTTAATAGATACTGCCAACTTGCCTTCACAAAAGGAAATGTAATTTCTGGTTTGGGGTCCAGTTCTTCTGCTAACACGTTTTTGGGCTTTTGATAAATCAGTGCATCTGAATGGGTCTCATGTCTATCATTTATAAACTAGGGGTGGTAGGACTTGTTGGTTCCAAGGTCTTTTCTGCAAATATGTATAATTAGAAGATGAACAAATAAAATTGTCCATATTTGACCATTTTTTTACCTACACAAACAGAAGTTTAATATGGGTTCACCTAATGACACATGAACTCCTAAAATACCCATTTTTGGTATCCCAGGTTTCTGAGATTGATTTGTATGCGGCCTTATCTCACATACAAATCTGTGTCCTGCTCTCTTTTTATAAAGGTACCAGTTGTACTGGATTAGGACCTATCCTAATGACCTCATTTAATGTTAATTATCTTTTAAAAGGCCTTCTCTGCAAATACTGTTACACTCAGAGGTAGTAGGGGCTAGGACTTCAGCCTGTGAATTTGGGGGGACACAATTCAGCCCATAATACACTGTCTCTGTCAGATGGCACATACTGAGGTGTAGGCACCCTGTTTTTATTTGAGGGCAATATGTTTCTGAAGCTACATCATGGAATCCTCTCTCTCTTCCTATTGCATGTCCCCCATTGTCTAAAAAAAAGTGTTGTTTTTTTAATTCCCTGGGTGTTCTTTAAAGGGGCTCAATATTACTACTTGTATCAAGTAACCTTTCGTCAGTGACAGTGAATCTCATGTGAGACAGGGTGACTGTAGGTGAGAGGTGGTAAGCATGGTGGTTAAGAGCCTGCGTCCTGAAGCAGGCTGCCTGACTTCTAATCCCAGCTCCATCACTCACCAGCAGAATTTCCTCATCTGTAAAATGGGAAGAGTAATACTTACCTCGCTGGGTTATTGTGCCAATTAAATGAGATGAGGTATGTAAAGTGATTGGCATATACTAGGGGAGTCAAAAATGGTTGACTATTATTATTTTTGCAACTTCAGAAGCTCACGGAGCCTTTCAGGCTCAGTGTGCCCTGCCCCAGGCTGCACCCCAGAGGCACAGACAACCCAGAGGCTCTGTTCCTGGAGCTCCCAGGGCTTCCATGTGTGCCCTAGTATGATAGTCATTGCATGACCACTGTCAGAATCCAACAGCTCACACACATTAAAGTCATAGGCTCATAATTCGATTTGAAAGCTAAAAAGGAACACAAGAGATATTCCCTTAAATAGCTCATTAAAATGATCATCCCCATTTCAGTTGTGGCAACCAGGGTTGGCAATTGAAATGATATGTAAAAGCAGCATTTCAGTTTTTCTAAGGTGTACCCTTGCCAATTTTAATGCCCCTGGAATCAGGGTGTGTTTTGCAGTCAATGGCACGTGAGAGTTAGGAACGTTTTCCCATTAACCTGCCTGGGAAGATGACCGCAGACTTACCTTCTCACAGCAACTTTTCCTTGGAAACATAAGGGGTTAAGATAAGTGTGGATTGCTCTATACCTGGGGTGGATTATCTGTCTTGATTATTGTGAAACTCTAGATACCTGGGACTGCCCTGGGACTGGGAGAACTTGGAGTGGTCACGTGGCCTTAGGCCTGCAGGACTAGAGCAATATAGAGGCCAATAGGAAACCAAGGTTGTGGCTTCTTTGGGGCAGGGTGAACCATACACATCATCCCTAGCAACTGTGTTCATCCCCACTGTGGTAGAGGGAGGCCAAGACTCTGCATCGGGAGTAGTTGCTGGCCTTCCTATGAGACAGCAGATACATACTGTGTTTCCCATCCTTTTTCCTGCTATGAAGCTAAGGAAGGGCAGTGCTAGATTAAAGTCAAGTGTGTTGTGAATTGATTACCCATCTGGATCTGTGACTACTGCTGGTGGGGCAGCACCTCATCAATTGCTGTTGGTCTGGCAGTGATTGTGATGTATTTGTCATTGCCTGTGAATTCATCTACTGAGTTTTAGCTTCTGATGTTTTCAACTTTCAATGAGATAGGTAATACATGTCTTGAGTTTAGTCGCTGATTAAGATGACTTCAAAAAAGTTACACTGTGATTTGGCACTGAAACAAAAAGTTATTGTTTACATGGTTACAAAGAGAGTCAAGGAAATAGAGCATGGGGTATAAATTTGATATTGATAAAGCAAATATTTGTCATTGGAGGAATGACGCAATTTCAGTTCTGTTTTCTTTGTGTTTTTTTTTTTTTTGCAAAGTAGCAGCCAAATACTTTTAATAAAGAAAAGATACCCACAAGCACACAGAGCTAGATTTATGTTTTATTATTGAGATATGTGCAAAAGGATTACCTATCACGTCAAGTGACTAAACTGAAGGCAGGAGAAATTGTCTAATCCCTCAGTATAGATGAAAAAATTCAAGGCTGTGAGAGGCTAGTGAGGCCAATTCTTGTATGTTACACGATTGTCATTATGCCATTATGTCACAGTTTAATGGGCAGCATTTTTTTTTTCTTGATGGTACATCAAGCGATGGTGTTTTGTACAATCAGTGGTATCTTAGATTTGATGGAATATGGCAAAAGTGGTAAAGAGGGGTCTGGAACATAGGTCTCCTGCCTCCCAAGCAGTTTAATTTCCCCTGCACACACATTCCCTGACCAAGGTATTGTCTGACCCCAGCTTCCAGATTGGTGACAGAGTCACTTGCATGACCCTGAGAGTGAGGAGCCTAGGCTGCAAAATTTAAGGAGGTCTTCAAGGGCAGGGCCAGCATCTGAGAGTGAGTGCCTCCTTAAAATTGCAGTCTAGCTGCCTTGCCCTAGTCCCAGCCCCAGTTTTGATCTTTGAAAGGGATTTCAAAGTTTTCCCTAGATGATTAGGAAAATTAAATGGAAGTATAAATGGATGAAAAGGCAATCATCTAAAACACATGGCCAGCCAATATCCTGCATTGCAAATATGAGTGCTCCTGAGTGAGATCTATGGAGAGCATTACCAAGAGTGTTTGGGACGTTGCTAAGAAGGTGACCTCATAAATGCATTAACACTGCATGAGTTCTTTACCCTTTACATGTGTTAGGAGGCCATGGCTGATTAAATAATAGGAAAACAAATGATTTTTCTAAGTTTCTAAGATCTTTTTTTCTAGTTCCATTTAGCATTTTTAAAAGGAAAATTCAAGGCCATTTTCCTTGCAAAGGAATGGAATGTGAAGAGGAAAATTCAATTCCTCATCAAGTCTCCTCTATTTTGAAAACTGCACAAAGATCTTCTTAGTAACCCAAGAGTGCTTTAGAAGGCTGGGGGAGTTCTAGATCCTGTCCTGGCTGGTGGTGGTGATATGAGGAAGACTAAGATAAATAACATCGACAAAGCATTTACTCTGAGCATCTTTGTCAAACAACCCATTGAATGGCATATGTGCCTGAAGAGCATCGTTTTGCAATACACATTTTTATGTCTCAAAGAGGAAAAACTCAGTTTTATCTCAGAATGGCATTTTCCGAGGGACAGTGGCCACTGAGGTATTTTCACCATCTGTCTTTTGTTGAGCAGGTTTTTCTGTTTAAGGAAGGGCATTTCAGATCTTTTAATGCGGCAGGCACGGAAGTTCTCAACATGCTGTCACTCACATTGTGGGAATCCATTCTGTTGGAAGGGCCATAGCTCCCCCATTGATCTCTGCAATAGCAGAAAATATGCCACAGCTGCTGGGATTGCACAAGAGAGGAAAACAAGCAGGAACATGGGAGAGGAGAGTGGAAGGAGGAGAGGGGAAGGCGTCTGGAGGAAGGGAAAAGCACTGTGTCCCAACCCTTTTGCATCACGGCACACAGAGGACAATGACGATGTTGTCTGGGATGCTGGAGGTGGTGGACAAGCCTCTGTCTGCTCCGGGCCCTGCGTGGGTGGCCTGAGGGCCGAGAGAACCAGTCTCTTGTCAGGCTGTTCCAGTTTGGTCAATCCATCTGAGAAAGCCCTGGTGGAAAGTGTAGCCCTCAGGAGGAGGGAGGGAGGGAGCCCCGGGGCCACTGGATTATCCTACCCACCTGCCTCAAACACCGGATGGCCTCTTGCCTCGGCCCACATGTAGCTGACATTCTTATTTCATCCCGAAGCCCTGCCTCATATGCTCGTCTGCAGGATTTTTCTCAGTTTCTGTCTGAGCGAGATCTGGAGGCCAGGGAGAGCTGTGGGTGGCAGAGGAGGATGAAGGCAGCCGAGGATGGTAGCTTCTCTCCTCTGACTTCTATTCTATAAAAGGAGCAGATTTCCACTGTCCACGCGACAAGTTATTACTGAGCATCCCGCATGTGCCAGACAAAGTTTCTCTCCCTTGGTGCTTACCTTCTGGTGTGGGGAGTTGGTAAAGAACGAGAGAGCGAATCAAGAGAAAGCAAGTAAGTCAGAGAGCAGTATGTGCTAGGGAGAAAGAGCACCAGGGCGAAGATAAAGCCGGAAAGGACTCCCTAAGGTGGGGTGGGGAATGTTGGTTTATTCACTAGGGAGGTCAGAGAAGGCCTCCCTGGAAAGGTAACATTTGAGCCGAGACCCGAAGGAAATGGGGAGCGAGCCGCGGGGATAGTTAGGAAACGTGTTCCAAGCAGGAGAAATAGCAGGTGCAAAGGCCCTGAGGGAGCACCACATGTTCAAGGTACAGCAAGGAGGCCAGTGTGGCAGGTAGAAGCTGAGGTCAGAGAGGTCACAGAGGGTCAGGCCGCTGAGGACCTTGTCCTCTGCTGTAAAGACTCTGAGCCAGATGGGAGTGATGGAGCCTGACTTAAGCTGTAGGAGGATCATGCTGGCTGCTGTATTGAGAATAGGCTGAGGGGAGCCAGGGTGAAGCCTTGGTCCAAATAAAGGTCCACCTCCACCTGGAAGCCTTTCCTCATAACCAACCTTTGAGGGCCCCTAAGATAGTTTTAAAGGAGAAAAGTGGATCATAGTTTGTTAGCTGAAAAATATCACTCTAAATAAATGAACCTAATCAGTGGACAGATGAGAACTGATGGAATCATTGGTTGCAGAAATGTATCTGATAACTGGGATGGTAGAGAGAAAAAGAGAAGCCCACCATCCATGGATTTGGTGCCATTGCCAAGTGAGGCACAACCAAAAGCCAAGAGAAAGCAACTCTTTCACTGATATATGACCTGACACGCACCTGGGTGTGACAGAGGTGCTCTTGTGAGCTTCCTTTCACTTGGTCCCAATGATATCAGTCGTTCCAATGACTGCTTTCACAGGTCTGAAAATCCCACCATCACTTTGGGTCTAACATATGCATCAGCTGTCTGATCTGTTGGCCAAGGCCTTCTACAGAATTAAAACAACTGCTGGCCTCTCAACACATATTCCAGAAAAACTTCAATCAGCTCAAGGCAAAATAGGCTCAAGAATAACATGATTAGTAAGGAATGGTGAGTTTATTTTCTTGTGCTTGATACTCAGGTATATCGCTCATACCATAGGCTGAGTGGTTTAAACAACAGATGTTTATTTTCTCACAACTCTGAAGACTAGAAGTCCAAGACCAAGGTGCCATCAGGGTTAGTTTCTGGGAGGCTTCTCTCCATGGCTTGTAGATGGCTGCCTTCTTCCTGTGTCTTTTTTTAAAAAATTTATTTAGTTAATTTATTTTTTTATTTTTTTCTGCGTTGGGTCTTTGTTGCTGTGCACGGGCTTTCTCTAATTACAGTGCTTCTCATTGCGGTGGCTTCTCTCGTTGTGGAGCACAGGCTCTAGGTGCACAAGCTTCAGTAGTTATGGCTCGCAGGTTCTAGAGCGCAGGCTCAGTAGTTGTGGCTCATGGACTTAGTTGCTCCACAGCATGTGGGATCTTGCCGGACCAGGGCTTGAACCTGTGTCCCCTGCATTGGCAGGCAGATTCTTAACCACTGCGCCACCAGGGAAGCCCTTGCTATGTCTTTATAGGGCCTTTTTTCTGTGTGCTCACGGAGAGCTCTATGGTGTCTCTTCTTCTTCTAAGGGCACCAGTCCTATCAGATTAGGGCCCCACCCTTATAACCTCATTAATCTTAATTACCTCCTTAAAAGCCCTATCTCCAAGTATAGTCATTGAGGGTTAAGACCTCAACCTTTGAATTTTGGGGGGCACACTTCAGTCTATAACATCAGGCAAATGTTGCAAGTTTAAAAAAATATATATATACCTTTGAAGTGTACAGTTTGCTGGTTGGGGCAAAGTATGCAATCACAGAATATGTCCATGAATCATTACTGCAGTCTAGATATAGAACAGTCCTGTCATCCCCTCCCTTGTGCTCCTGCCCAGTCAGTTCTCAACCCCACCATAGACCTCAAGTAGTCACTTGTCTTCTTTTTATTCCAATAGACTCGATTTATCTTTTTTAGAATTTAATATCAAGAAAATCATACATGAGCCTTTTGTGTCTGTCTTCTTTCACCCAGTGTAATGATTTTGAGATTCGTCCATATTACTGTGTATATCAATTAGTTTGTCACATTTTATCATTGAGTTGTATTCTGTTTTATGGATGTACTACAATTTATTTAGTCACCTGGTAATGAACATTTGGGTTATTTCCAGTTTCAGGCTATTATTTTAAGCACTGCTCTAGACAAGCCTCTGGGCATATATTTTCATTTCTCTTGGGTGAGTGCCTAGAATTGAAATCTCATGGTTGTAAGGTAAGTGTATGTTTAATAAGAAACTGTCAGACTGTTTACATTCCCAGCAGCAATGTATGAGAGTTCCAGTTGTTCCACATCCTTGTTGTCACTTGGTATTGTCAGCCTCTTTCATTTATAGCCATTTTGGAGGATGTATAGTGATATCTCATTGTGGCTTTATTTGCATTTCACTAATGACTAATAATGATGCTGAGCATTTTTTTTCATGTGCTTACTGGCTATTTTAATGTCTTGTATTGTGAAGTGTCTGTTCCAAACTTTTTGCCCAATTTTTAATTGAGTTGTCTTTTGGTTATTGATTGTAAGAATTCTTTATATATTCTGGATACATCTTTGAATATATATTTCTTCCAGTCTGTGGCTTGCCTTTTTATTTTCTTAAAATTATCTTCAAAGGAGCACACTTTTACACTTTTGTTGAATTCCAGTTTATCAAGTTTTTTTTCTTTTATGGGTTATGCATTTTACATTCTTTCTAAGTAATCTTTGCCTCCCTCAAGTTCGTAAAGATTTTCTCCCGTGTTTAGTTTTAGCTTCTTTAGTTCTATGATCTATTTCTAGTAAATATTTGTGTTTGGTGTAAGGTAAGGGATGAGGGTTGCTTGTTTGCGTTTTGTTTTTGTATATGGATATCCAGTCATTCCACCACCATTTGTTGAAAAGGTTGTATTTTCTCCATTGAAGTATCTTGGCACTTTCATTGCAAATTAATTGACTCTCATAACCTGAGTCTGTATGTGGACACTATCCTTATGACAATACCACTCTGTCTTAATTACTATAGCTTTATATTAAATCTCAAAATCAAGTATTGTTTATCTTCCAACTTTGTTCTTTTTCAGAATTCATTTGGCTATTCTGGGTCTTTTGCATTTCTACACAAATTTTAGAATCACCTTGACAGTTTCTAACAACAACAACAACAAAACCTGCTGGAGTTTTGATTAGAATTGTATTGAATCTGTTGATCAATTGAGAGAGAATTGACATCTCAGCAATATAAAGTCTTCTGATACAAGAATATTATATGTATCTGTTTATTAAGGACTTCTTAATTTCTCTCAGCAGTGTTTTATAGCTTCCAATGTGGAGATCTAGAGAGAAACTTTTATGGTTTTTAATATCATTGTAAATAGTATTTTAAGTTTCAATTTCCAATTGTTCATTGTTAGCATATAGAATACAACTGAGTTTTGATTGTTGACCTGTATCCTGTAATTTTGCTAAATTCACTTGTTAGTTCTAGTAGCTTTTTCTGTAGGATTTTTTTTATGTGCACAACTATGTTTTCTGTGAATAAATAAAGTTCTACTTCTTCCTTTCCAATCTGAGTATTTTTCTTTCTTTTTAACTCTTTATTGTGCTAGATAGGGCCTCCAGTATAGATCTGGTGATAGTGCACATCTGTGCCATGTTCCTGATCCCCTGTTCCTCATTTCACTTTTAAGTAGGATGATTGCCGTCAGTTTTTCATAGATTTTTTAAAATCAGATTGAAAAATTTCCTTTCAACAGCTGATTTATTGAGAGTTCTTATCATGAATAGGTAGCAAATTGTCAAATGCTTTTCCTACATCTATTGAGATAATGGTATGTTTTTTCTTTTATTCTATTAAAGTAGTGAATTATATTGATTGATTTTTTTTTTTATTGTGGTAAACACACATAACATAATATTCACCATTTAAATCATTTTAAAGTATACAATTCAGTGCTGTTAAGTATGCTTACAATGTTGTGCAACCACCTCTACTCTCTAGGTCCAGAACATTTTGCTTTCTCTAAAAGGAAAGCCCGTGCCCATGAGGCAGTCACTCTCCACTCACATCTTCCTCCAGCCCATGGCAACCACTAATCTGCTTTCTGTCTCTGGATATTTCATATAAACAGAAACATAGTATGTGGTCCTTGTGTTTGGCTTCTTTTACTTAGCATAATGTCGTCAGGGTTCATCCATGTTGTAGTATGTATCTGAACTTCATTTTTTTTATGGCTGAATAATATTCAATTGTATAGATATACCACATTTTGTTTATCCATTCATCTGTTGATGAATATTTGGGTTGTTTCCACCCTTTGGCTATAGTGACTAGTGCTGCTATCAACATTCATGAAAAGGTTTTTGAACATCTGCTGTCAATTCTTTGGGGTATATACCTAGGAGTAGAATTTCTGAGTCATATGGTAACTCTGTGTTTAACTTTTTGAGGAACTGCCAAACTGTTTTCCATAGCAGTTTCACCATTTTACATTCCCACCAGCAACAATGTATAAGGGTTCCAGTTTCTCCACATCATTACTAACACTTGTTATTTTTCTTTTTAAAAAAGTTTTAGCTATCCTAATTCGTATGAAGTGACATCTTATTGTGGTTTTGAATTGCATTTCCCTAATATGCTTGTTGGCCATTTGTATGTCTTCTTTGGAGAAATTACTATTCAAGTCCTTTGCCCCCTTTTCCATTGGGTTGTTTGTCTTTATGTAGTTGAGTTGTAGAGTTCTTTATATATTCTGGATCGTTAACCCTAATTAGGTATATGATTTTCAAATAGTTTCTCCCATTCTGTGGGTGTCTTTTCACTTCCTTGATAGTGTCCTTTGATGTACAAAAGTTTTTAATTTTGATGAAGTCCAATTTATCAATTTTTCTTTTGTTGCTTGTACTTTTGGTATTGTATTTAAAACACCTTTGCCAAATCCAAGATCATGAAGATTTGTCTCTATGCTTTCTTCTAAGAATAATTTTAGCTTATAAATTTGTCTATGATGCATTTTTAGTTTTTATATATGGTGTGAGGAAAGAGTCCAACTTCATTCTTTTGCACACTGATCGACTTTTGAGTGTGAAACTAACTTTGCATTCCTGGGATAAATACAACTTGGTCATGGTATACTATTTTTTAAAATATATTGCTGGATTTGATTTACTAAATTTTGTTAGGGTTTTTGCATCTATGTTCAGGGATATGTTTATTTGTAATCTTCTTCTCTTATAATGTCTAGCTTTTTTATTTTTTAATTTTTTTTTGCTTTGGTATCTGGATAATTCTAGCCATATAATATGAATTATGAAGGGCTTCCTATTGCTCAATTTTATGAAAATGTTTGTGTAATGTTGGTATTATTTATTCCTTGTGAGTTTTATAGGCTTTACCAGAGAATGTTTCTGAGACTGGAGTTTTCTTTGTAAGCAAATTTTAAACACAAATTCAGTTCCTTTAGGGAAATTTAGATTTAAAAATATTTTTTCTTGAGTGAGTTTTGGTACTTTGAGTGTTTATAGGAATATGTTCATTTTATCTAAATTATTAATTTGTTCACATAAATTTGTTTGCAATATTCTCTTCTTACCCTTTTAATGCCTATAGGGTGACTGATGTCAATAACTGGTGTTGTCTGTCTTTTTTTTTTTTTTTTAATTTTATTTATTTATTTATTTATTTATGGCTGTGTTGGGTCTTCGTTTCTGTGCAAGGGCTTTCTCTAGTTGTGGCAAGTGGGGGCCACTCTTCGTCACGGTGCGTGGGCCTCTCACTATTGCGGCCTCTCTTGTTGTGGAGCACAGGCTCCAGATGCGCAGGCTCTGTAATTGTGGCTCATGGGCCTAGTTGCTCCACGGCATGTGGGATCTTCCCAGACCAGGGCTCGAACCCATGTCCCCTGCATTGGCAGGCAGATTCTCAACCACTGCGCCACCAGGGAAGCCTTGTCTGTCTTTTTTTATTGGCCAATCTTGCGAGAGGTTTATTAATTTTGTTGATCTTTCTAAAAACCAGCTTTTTTATACATTGAGTTTGTCTATTGTTTATTTGTCACCTACATGTTAATTTCTGCTTTTATATTTATTGTGTCCTTCTTTCTTCTTAGTTTAGATCTAATTTGCTCTTTCTTTTTTCCTAGACTCTTAAGTGGAATCTTTGCTCACTGGATTTGGACCCTTCTTCTAACAAAAGCTTTTAAAGCCATATATTTCCCTTTAAGTACCACTTTAGCTGCATCTACAAGGTTCGATTTCTTTTCATTTTTATTCAGTTCAAATATTTTCTAATTTCCCTTGTGCTTATTTGACTTATGGGTTACTTAGAAGTATGTTGTTTAATTTCCAAATATATCTGGATTTTTCAGATAATTTTGTTATTGAGTTCTACTTTAAATCCACTGTGATCAGAGAACATTCTGTGTATGAGTTCAATATTTTAAATATATTGAGACTTTTTTATGGATTAGCCTATAGTATATCTTGGTGAATGTTACATGTGTACCTTAAAAAAAAATGTGCATTCTTCTCTTACTGAGTAGTGGGATAAATATAAATTATGCCAAGTTGACTAATGGTATTTTTATATACTTACTGATTCTTTTTCTATTTGTTATATCAGTTTCTGCAAGAGGAAGTTTCCAAGTATAACTGTGGATTTGTTTATTCCTCTTTTCAGTTTTATCAGTTTTTTATTAGTGTATATTGAAGGTCTGTTATTGAGTGCTTTCATATTTAGGATTGTTATGTCTTCTGGATGAACTGACCCCTGTATCATAATGAAATGCCCTTTGTATTCCTGAGTATAGCTTGCTCTGAAATCTACTTTATGTGATATTATTATAGACACTCCAGCTTTCTTATATTTAGTATTTGCATGGTATGTCTTATTCTATCCTATTACTTTATTAACTAATCTGTGTCTTTATATTTAAAGTAGATTTTTAAAGATAATATATACTTGGTTTAATTATTGTGCTTGGATCATTTACATTTAATGTAATTAGTAATCACAATAATTTAATTAAAATATCTCTATGGTAGGATATAAGGCTATCACATTAATATTTGTTTTCCTATTTTGCATCTGCTCTTTCTTTTTCCCTTTTTCTCTGCATTCTTTTGTGTTGAGTAATTTTAATGATTTTCTTTCATATTAGTTACTTCTTTGTTTCTTTTCTTAGTAATTGCTCTTAGATTTACAGTATATACTTTTAAAGTTATCATAATGTACTTTCAAATAATATTATGCTCCTTAGTGTTTAATGCAAGAATCCTACAGTATACTTCCATGTACTCCCTCCCATTCTTTGTGCTATTTTTGCATTTTACTCTTACCTATTTTATAAATACCACAATACATTGCTATTTTTTTGCTATAAAGTTAATTATCTTTTAAAAGCAACAAAAATTTTAAAAAAGTATTTTATATTTACCCTCATATTTACAGACATTCCTTGGAGATATTGTGGGATTGGTTCCACACCACTGCAATAAAGTGAATATTGCAAAACACGAATCACATGAATTTTTTTGTTTCCCAGTGCCTATAAAATTTCTGTTTACACTATACTGTAGTCTAGTAAGTGTGCAATAGCAGTATGTCTGAAAACAATGTACATACTTTAATTTAAAAATATTTTGTTGCTAAAAATTGCTAACCATCAGATGAGCCTACAGTGAGTTGTAATAGTAACATCAAAGATCACTGACCACAGATCAGCATAACAACATAATAATAATGAAAACATTTGAAATATTGGTAAAATTACTAAATTGTGACACAGAGACACAAAATGAGCAAACTGGAAAATTGGCACTGATAGATTTGCTTTTTGCAGGGTAGCTAGAAACCTTCAATTTGTAAAAATGCACTATCTGCAAAGTGCGGTAAAGCAAAGCACAATAAAACAAGGGGTGCCTGTATCATTTTAATGATATTCATTTATTTGTGTGTATTCAAGTTTCTAACTGGTCTCATTTTCCTTCTGCTTAAAGAAGTTTTAAAACTTTTCTTGTAATGCATAATTGCTGGTGATGAATTCTCTCAATTGTTGTTTGTCTGAAAAAGTCTTCATTTACCTTCATTTTTTGAATGATATATTTTCTGCACAGGTTGGCAGTTTCTTCTCTTTTTTTTTAAACATCTTTATTGCAGTATAATTGCTTTACAAGAGTGTTAGTTTCTGCTTTATAACAAAGTGAATCAGCTATACATATACGTATGTCCCCATATCTCTTCCCTCTTGCGTCTCCCTCCCTCCCACCCTCCCATCCCACCCCTCTAGGTGGTCAAAAGCACCGAGCTGATCTCCCTGTGCTATGCGGCTGCTTCCCACTAGCTATCTATTTTACATTTGGTAGTGTATATATATCCATGCCACTCTCTCACTTTGTCCCAGCTTACCCTTCCCCCTCCCCGTATCCTCAAGTCCATTTTCTAGTAGGTCTGTGTCTTTATTCCTGTCTTGCCCCTAGGTTCTTCATGACCATTTTTTTTTCTTAGATTCCATATATATGTGTTAGCATACGGTATTTGTTTTTCTCTTTCTGACTTACTTCACTCTGTATGACAGACTCTAGGTCCATCCACCTCACTACAAGTAGCTCAATTTCGTTTCTTTTTATGGCTGAGTAATATTCCATTGTATATATGTGCCACATCTTCTTTATCCATTCATCTGTCAATGGACACTTAGGTTGCTTCCATGTCCTGGCTATTGTAAATAGAGCTGCAATGAACATTTTGGTACATGACTCTTTTTGAATTATAGTTTTCTCAGGGTATATGCCCAGTAGTGGGATTGCTGGGTTGTATGGTAGTTCTAGTTTTAGTTTTTTAAGGCACCTCCATACTGTTCTCCATAGTGGCTGTATCAATTTACATTCCCACCAACAGTGCAAGAGGGTTCCCTTTTCTCCACACCTTCTCCAGCATTTATTGTTTGTAGATTTTTTGATGATGGCCATTCTGACCGGTGTGAGATGATATCTCATTGTAGTTTTGATTTGCATTTCTCTAATGATTAATGATGTTGAGCATCCTTTCATGTGTTTGTTGGCAATCTGTATATCTTTGGAGAAATGTCTATTTAGGTCTTCTGCCCATTTTTGGATTGGGTTGTTTGTTTTTTTGATATTGAGCTGCATGAGCTGCTAGTAAATTTTGGAGATTAATCCTTTGTCAGTTGCTTCATTTGCAAATATTTTCTCCCATTCTGAGGGTTGTCTTTTGGTCTTGTTTATGGTTTCCTTTGTTATGCAAAAGCTTTTAAGTTTCATTAGGTCCCATTTGTTTATTTTTGTTTTTATTTCCATTTCTCTAGGAGGTGGATCAAAAAGGATCTTGCTGTGATTTATGTCAAAGAGTGTTCTGCCTATGTTTTCCTCCAAGAGTTTGATAGTGTCTGGCCTTACATTTAGGTCTTTAATCCATTTTGAGTTTCTTTTTGTGTATGGTGTTAGGGAGTGTTCTAATTTCATGCTTTTACATGTAGCTGTCCAGTTTTCCCAGCACCACTTATTGAAGAGGCTGTCTTTTCTCCACTGTATATTCTTGCCTCCTTTATCAAAGATAAGGTGACCATATGTGCGTGGGTTTACCTCTGGGCTTTCTGTCCTGTTCCATTGATCTATATTTCTGTTTTTGTGCCAATACCATACTGTCTTAATTGCTGTAGCTTTGTAGTATCGTCTGAAGTCCAGGAGCCTGATTCTTCCAGCTCCGTTTTTCTTTCTCAAGATTACTTTGGCTATTCGGGGTCTTTTGTGTTTGCATACAAATTGTGAAAATTTTTGTTCTAGTTCTGTGAAAAATGCCAGTGGTAGTTTGATAGGGATTGCATTGAATCTGTAGATTGCTTTGAGTAGTATAGTCATTTTCACAATGTTGATTCTTCCAATCCAAGAACATGGTATATCTCTCCATCTATTTGTATCATCTTTAATTTCTTTCATCAGTGTCTTATAATTTTCTGCATACAAGTCTTTTGTCTCCTTCGGTAGGTTTATTCCTGGGTATTTTATTCTTTTTGTTGCAATGTAAATGGGAGTGTTTTCTTAATTTCACTTTCAGATTTTTCATCATTAGTGTATAGGAATGCAAGAGATTTCTGTGCATTAATTTTGTATCCTGCTACTTTACCAAATTCATTGATTAGCTCTAGCAGTTTTCTGGTAGCATCTTCAGGATTCTCTATGTATAGTATCATGTCATCTGCAAACAGTGACAGCTTTACTTCTTCTTTTCCGATTTGGATTCCTTTTATTTCTTTTTCTTCTCTGATTGCTGTGGCTAAAACTTCCAAAACTATGTTGAATAATAGTGGTGAGAGTGGGCAACCTTGTCTTGTTCCTGATCTTAGTGGAAATGGTTTCACTTTTCCACCATTGAGGACGATGTTGGCTGTGGGTTTGTCATATATGGCCTTTATTATGTTGAGGAAAGTTCCCTCTATGCCTACTTTCTGCAGGGTTTTTATCATAAATGGGTGTTGAATTTTGTCAAAAGCTTTCTCTGCATCTATTGAGATGATCATATGGTTTTTCTCCTTCAATTTGTTAATATGGTGTATCACACTGATTGATATGCGTATATTGAAGAAACCTTGCATTCCTGGGATAAACCCCACTTGATCGTGGTGTATGATCCTTTTAATGTGCTGTTGGATTCTGTTTGCTAGTACTTTGTTGAGGATTTTTGCATCTATGTTCATCAGTGATATTGACCTGTAGTTTTCTTTCTTTGTGACATCTTTGTCTGGTTTTGGTATCAGGATGATGGTGGCTTTGTAGAATGAGTTTGGGAGTGTTCCTCCCTCTGCTATATTTTAAAAGAGTTTGAGAAGTGTAGGTGTTAGCTCTTCTCTAAATGTTTGTTAGAATTCGCCTGTGAAGCCATCTGGTCTGGGGCCTTTGTTTGTTGGAAGATTTTTAATCACACTTTCAATTTCAGTGCTTGTGATTGGTCTGTTCATAATTTCTGTTTCTTCCTGGTTCAGTCTCAGAAGGTTGTGCATTTCTAAGAAGTTGTCCATTTCTTCCAGGTTGACAGTTTCTTCTTTCAGCACTTTAAAATATCCCTCCATTTTCTTCCAGATTTTTTAGTTTCTAATGAGAAGTCTTTCATTCTTATCTTTTTTCCTCTGTATTTATTATGCCCCTTTTCTCTGGCTTTTAAAGATTTTCTTTTTATCAATTTTTCCAGAATTATATTATATTGTGTCTTGGTATGGTTTTCTTTTGGTTTATCCTGCTTGAGGTTTGTTGAATTTCCTATATTTGTTGAGTCACCGAGGCTCTTTTAGTTTTCTTTTAGCTTTCTCTCTCTCTTTTCTTTAATTTGAATAGTTTTAATTAGCTTGTTTTCCCGTTCACCAATCTTTTCTTCTACAGTGTCTAATATGCTCTTAGTCCTATGTAGTGACTATTTGATTTCAGAATTTGTAGTTTTCATTTTTAGAACTTGAATCCTTTTTAAAATCTCTTCTTTTAAAAAAAATTATCTTCTCACAATGTTTATGTTTTCCTTTCAATACTTGGACAATAGTTATAGTGGCTCTTTTAGTGTTCTTATCTGTTAATTCCAATATTTCTCTTATTTCTGTTTCCATTTACTGGTCTTATGGTTATTGGCCATATTTCCTACTTAGCACACCTAGTAATTTCAATTGTGTGTTAGACATTTTGAATGTTACATTGTTGAGTGTTTAGATTTTGTTTTCTTTAAAGAATGTTGGATTTTGTTTTGGCAGACAATTAATTTAATTTTGGTTCAATTTGACCCTTTAAAGGATTGTTTTTAAGCTTTTAAATGTATATCTGGAGTAGTCTTTTCCAAGCATTCTTTAACCTTATTATTAAAGCATGACTCACTGGGTTTTCTACTAAATTTTTGAGTGATCAGCAAGGACTTTCTATTCTGGCTGGTGAGAACTTGGATGGCTTCCAGTTCTTCGTGAGCTCTGAATTGTTCAGCTTACAGCTTTCCAGTCACTCTCTTCCTGGTCTGTGGAATTTTACCCTACTCATGCTTGTCTTAGTATTTAGTAAACTTTCAAGTATCCCTCAGTACTCTTTGTATATATAGTTTCCTGTTTCTGAAACTCTGTCTCATAAATTCCATCCGCAAAAGCCTCTCCAAACTCTGATTTCTGTTACCTCAAGTCAGTGACACCACTGGACTCGGGTTGGGACTCCTTCCCTGCCCCAAGGTATGGAATGTGTCTCCAGGATAAAAGCTAAGGTAATATTGTATACCTCATCTGTTTTCTTTCTCTCAGGGATGACAGTCCTGAGCTACCTATTGTCCAATATCTGAAAATAATTGTTTTGTATATTTTATCTGTTTTTTTAGTTGTTAATGGAAGAAGGGTAAATTTGGTCCCTGTCTCTTCATCACAGCCAGAAGTAAGTCCGTGCTACAAATATTTATTCATGATCCTACACAAAAGGTTGCCATCTTTTTTTTTTTAAGGTTGCCATCTTGAATGCGATTCTATTTGAAGATATACTCTGAGATATTTTGTGTTCTTTTTTCTTCATTCTTCCATAATGTAAAATATAAACAATGGATATTGCAAAGAAATTTGGAAGAACTGCACTACATTGTTTATAATTGTGAAATTGTCTGTCCCACAATGGCTTCTATGCCTATTTTCCTTTTTCCACACATCCACTCCAAATAGACTTCATACGACTTTCTGATACAGTATTTAGGCTCTGAAATGACTCTCAGACCTTTCTCAGGGGAAATTTCTAAGCCCTGATAGCTGGAGTTCTAATAATGGCCATTCATGTCTTGCTTCCTACATTTCCTAAGAATAGAGGTTACTTGAAGTTGTGGCATCTCTAACTCATTATTATATATGTTTTATACTTGTACATACAGGAGAATATATTAAAAGTACAATTAATGTGGAAATTTATGCCATCTGAATTATAATAAGCTATGAATTTCTTACAAAACTTTCTACAGTTTAGTGCTTAAAATGTCTTATAAATGTATAGATTTTGTGGCTGGGCTGTATCTCTCTCAAAAGTGTTAAGAAAGGGAAAATCTTAAATCCTGGCTTGATTCCTTAATTTAACAACATGAGACAATTCTCATACTATATCTCTCCTAATGTGTCATTTTCATTTCTAAAATCTAGGGTTGTTTTTTCCTTTTGAAGTTGATGTTTATGTTGGTGATTTCAAAAAAATCCCCCATTAAGAAGGATCTGAATCTTATCTTTTAGATCTCAGTGAGAAATACAGTACATATTGCCTAAACCATATATATATGTGTGTGTATATATATATATACACACACACACACACACACACACACACACACACACGTATATATTTAAGGGCTATGTAAGATTTTTATAACTTATAAAAGTTTTATGACTCCACGCTCAACAGAAAGCAAGTAATTATTTAGCCATGCTAGGTGGGACTTCAGGTTAATGGTAAACAGAAAGGAGATGTTGAAAGATTTCATATCCAAAGGTAGAAGAAGAGAAGTATACAGAGATACATCATACATGCAGAAATTGTGTACAGAGACAAAACATGTAAAGTACAACAATTACATAGTAAGCCACCTCCTAAGTAGTAGCCATTGGTATTATTGTTATTCAGCCATTGTTCTGAAACTAATTTTATTTGCTTTGTGTACTTACACTGGCTTGAATTCACACTATCTTCCTCCTCCTATTCCCTAGGACACTGCTTTCCAGAACTTTACTTATTGTTCCTAAAAGTTAGTGAACGTTTGTCTTCCTAGGCTTCAACACTATATATCAAGAAAAAGAAAACCAAGTATGCTACTGGAAATTTATATAGCTCTGCTGGTGTGCATTTAAACATAAAGTTTACTTCTGTAAGTTCCCCTGCCCCCCGCCCCTGCCACAGCATGCTGCCATGTCTCAGAAAGGGTGAAGACTCTTGAGAACCTGTCCTAAGATGTCCCTGGCTTGGAGGGGCATCACTGAAACCCACAACCTTACAATTGTTATAAATTGCCAGATGATAGTGCTTTGTGACATTGCTTTGTATAATGAAACATTCAGGTTTATGCACAAGTTATATTATGCTTCAGAAAATAAAACATCACAGGTAAAGGGTTTTTTTTGGTCATTGTTTTTGTTTTGTAATATTGTTATTTTATGTATAACAGTGGTTTTCAAAGTGTGACCCGGCATCAGGAGCATCAGCATCATCTGGGAACTAGTTACAAATAAAAATTCTCAGGCCCTGCACTCTGTTTTAGGCGATTTTGATGTATGCTAAAGTTTGACAGCTGCTGGTGTGGAGAACCCTGGAAAGCCTCCTGTATCTGACTTAATTTATTATAAGCCACATCGTATGAGGTATGAAGAAGTAATCAGTCATGCCCCCAGCTACTGTTGCCTAGGAGATGTTTAATGGTGTAACACGGGAAGTGCCACGCTGCTGAGCAAATGTCAGACTCCGAGAAGGAAGAGCCTTTCTGCCAAAATTCCTTCTAGAACACCTCCTTTCACAGCCCTAGCAGCCCAAGGGAGAGGATTAAGACATCAGAACCACAGAAGGTGCTAATGCAGGGCCCTTGGGCTGATCTGCAGCCTGGAGGCACCTTTAGCTAGTTAAGAGGGAAAATCCCAGGGCTCAAAAGCTGTCCTCGAAGCGGACGTATCAAAAGACCGCATTTAACAATCTGGACATGAAGCAAGAAACTCATATCCCTGTGTAGACCAGACTGTAGGGAAACCCAAGGACGTCTTGGCAAAGAGACTGTGTTCTTAGCTGCACTGGGAAAGGAGGGCCATGATCTTGTTAGTGTGGAGGACCTAGAAGCTGACATGCCTTCTCACTGTGTGCTGATATGGCCTTTTCTCTGTGTGTGAGCCTGGAGAGAGAGAGAGAGCGCTCTGGTGTCTCTTCCTCTACTTATAAGGATACCGGTTCTATTGGATTAGGGCCTCACGCTTATGACCTCATTTTACCGTAATTACCTCCCTAATGGCCCTATCTCCAAATCCAGAACAGTCCCTATTATCCCATGCCTGGATTATTATAGCGCCTTACTGATCCTCATTCCAGACTCCCTTCACCAGTCCTTCTTGAATATGCAACCAGATTCACCTCAGTAAATTCGCACTTTTAAGGTACAGTCTTACTGAAAAAACCTCAGTGATTCCCAATGACTAGAATTTTGCCAAACTCCTTACTCTGGCATTTGGTTCCCTGGTAGGTCCAAGCCTACCTTGTCAGCCAAAATAATGCTATACTCTTCCCCCACACCACACACCTTTTGAATAACCTACTTCATTGTTCTTCAAGCATTCAGTTTGTGTGCCCACCTTTAGGCCTTTGCTCACATTATTCTCTCTGGAATGGCCTCTTTTCCACTTATTCAAATACCGCCCTTTCTTCCAAGTGCCACACTCCTCAGTGACATCTTCTGCATCACTCCACCCACAGTGATCTTTCTCTCTGCGCTTGGATTATTTTTCCAAAGCAAGTGTTAACACACTTCTCTGGGTGTGTGTCTGTGTTCCTGATAGAACTGTCTGAGAGTGGGTACTGAGGATGTTCCTTCTTTGCGTCCCTCTCAGGACCTGGCACAGTGGTGGGTGCTCAGTGTTCTTATTGTGTGGATTGGTGGATGGATAGATGACAAGACCGATACTCCTTTGGTAAGGTTTTTTGAGAATCTTAAATGTCATCTCCTCTGAGAAAACGTCCATAACCTACCCCCTCTCTATCACATCAATGTATTTTGAATCCCTGTATAAGCTTCACAACTACCAGAGAATTGTAGTGTTTGTTTGTCCTTCTAATCCCCCCATCGTATTCTAACTCTATAGAAGAGACTGTTTCTGTCTTGTTTCCCAGTGCCTAGTTAGTGTCTGATACATGGTAGCCCCTCAGTTAATATTTGATGAATGAATGAGTGAATGAATGACTTTAGCATCACATAGTGTAATGGAATCTTTTGGAGTCTAGCAAAGTGTGCATACACATAGAGGAGGACCTGCTTAAAAACCTGAACCTTTTTTTTTTTTTTTTTTTTACCCATGAAGCATTGAGGAAATATCACACTAATTTAGAAACAAATGTGCTTTGCTTTATATATTATATAGCTTAAGTCAAATCAGAGTGAATTAATAATTTGTACCCTGACTTAATACCCCCCCAAAATTATAGTGCTGTAGAAAAGTATTCATGAAGCCATGCAGTCTACTATTTTTTTAGAAAGCCAATGTTTAATCATTTGGCAAACACAAACTTATTTTGCAAGACAAGAATTTGTTTTCTAAGTCTAGATTTTCACATGGGGAGTTTCCTTAAGGGTGGTAGGACCTACATTGACTTCCACTACATATAGGAGAATTTTCAGTCTTCCATTTTCTGTCTTCTTTCTTTCCCTTCCAATCTTACCATCCCCACCTCAGGAGACACTGTCTAGTTATCTCATCTGCTCACTGTCTTCTGGATCCACCAAGGTAAATTCTGCCTCTGTGCCTTTGCTCATGCTGTTCCCCTTGCTTGAAAAGTCCTCAACCTCTGGTTGAGGTCCAACTGACATGTCCCCTTCTCCAGCAAGCCTTCCCCAATTGTCATAACTACTAAAAAGAATTGCCGGTACTGCTCATTTTTGCTCTTATGCCTTGAGTGTCAGCTCATGTATTATGCTCTGTCACTTCTTGTGTGTAAGTTTCATCTCCCTGATTGCTCTGGAAGCTCCTTTGGAGTAGGACTGTACCTCGTGCTTCATTTGTATATTCTTTTTTTGCCTGATACTCTTGTGAAATGTATTCACAAGATTTTTGGAAATGAATATTTCATTTTTCATAGCCTAACTATTTGAGTCTGGGAGAATTCTGAAGATGAGTAACGAGAAGACTCTGGAGGCCCCTCTCCAGGGCTGATCCAGCCTGCCACCGCCCCACCCAGGCCCCCCGCCGTGATGTTCTTGTTAATGGTCAGATCACTTTTGAGTACATGGATTCAGGGCCCAGTGTTCAGTGGATTCCATGTTTGATGACGTTAACCTAAAAAAGTCAGATGTTGGCTGAATCACCTTCCTGCATCTCTTTTTGCATATTCTACAACTGGCTTGGGAAAACTATCCTGTGGGCCAAACCTTCTCCTAAATTTCACTTGGTCTGTGGTAAAAGGTCCAAAAAGTGATACACTTACAGTTAAACATACAACTTACAA
This sequence comes from Eschrichtius robustus, assembly GCF_028021215.1. NCBI lineage: Eukaryota > Metazoa > Chordata > Mammalia > Artiodactyla > Eschrichtiidae > Eschrichtius > Eschrichtius robustus. Next base: position 60,571,911 of record NC_090825.1, read on the forward strand.
CTTATTTTTACTTCCTTAAAAGAGCTGTAAATCCACTTGGTAGGAATATTTCACCATGAAAATGGTTCCCATGTCTTTTTTTGACTCTCACTTTCTTTTAGCCTCTGTACCTTTGTGTCTTTGTGCATCTGGTTTTGTATTTCCTTTGTAAATTACAGAGAAATTTGTAAAAAACAGAGAAATTATTTCTGTCTCCATTTATGTCTGATCCTTTTCCTTCTTTAGTTTTTTTCCATCTTCTACCTTCTGTCTGAAAGAAAAAAAATCAGTGGGAGTCCATAAAAGAAAATATAGTTAGCTAGGGAGTTCCCTGGTGGTCCAGTGGTTGACTCCACGCTCCCAATGTAGGCGGCCCGGGTTCCATCCCTGGTCAGGGAACTAGATCCTGCATGCATGCCACAACTAAGAGCCCACATGCTGTAACTAAAGGTCCCACACTCAGCAACGAAGATCCTGTGTGCTGCAACTATGATCTGGTGCAGCCAAATAAATAAATAAATAATAAATATTTAAAAAAATACTTAGCTAAAATATTTTTGAGGAGAGAATTAAGAAACATGATGCTCATTCATGTACATTATTTTTGTATTTGGTGAAATCGGTTTTTTAAATTAATTAATTAATTAATTAATTAACTTATTTATTTTTGGCTGCGTTGGGTCTTTGTTGCCGTGTGCGGGCTTTCTCTAGTTGTGGCGAGTGGGAGCTACTCTTTGTTGTGGTGCGTGGGCTTCTCACTGCGGTGGCTTCTCTTGTTGCAGAGCATGGGCTCTAGGTGCGCGGGCTTCAGTAGTTGTGGCATGCGGGCTCAGTAGTTGTGGCTCGTGGGCTCTAGAGTGCAGGTTCAGTAGCTGTGGTGCACGGGCTTAGTTGCTCCACGACATGTGGGATCTTCCCGGACCAGGGCTTGAACCCGTGTCCCCTGCATTGGCAGGCGGATTCTTAACCACTGCGCCACTGGGAAGTCCTGGTAAAATAGTTTTTCACAAAAAGAAATTTGTCGTGCTCCAACTTCTTATCTATATCACTTTACATTCACTTATGAACCTCAACAGATAGACATGCATTTTCCATAGTTGTAATCAATCTACATATACTATATATAAATATTTAATCCATACACATTTAAATAGCGGTATTCTGACCGCTAGTGTAATTTGTTGAGCTATTCCCTAAATGTTTGATGTTTAGATTATCTCCATTTTCATTATTGTAAATAGTGTTGCAACATCTTTGTATAAATTATTGTTTTATTCTTTTGACTTTTTCTGATGTATATTGCCAAAAGGAGGATTATCAGGTCAAGGCATTCACTGGCTTTAAAAACCAAAAACATAGAACATAACCCTCTACTCAATAAAGAAAAAACCCAAACCCCTTCCATCTTGAGGTATAACAGTTAAGAGAAGAGAAAGGCAGAAAAGGAAGAAATGAGAAAAAATCATTCATTCATTCAACAAATATTTCAGCATGTACTATATGCCAGGCACTAGGAATTTGGTCCATCAGTGAATAGGAAACCAAAAAATCCCTGCCGTCGTAAAGGCTACTCTCTAGTGGGGGAAGATAGAAAATGAACATAATAATAAATGAGCTAATTATATAATAAGTTGGAAAGTGAGAAGTGCTATGGAATAAGAAAAACAGAGAAGGGGGGGAATCAGGAGTGGTGGGGGGACAGTGGAGGGATAAATAAGAGTTACTCAGATGCTCAGAAGGCAGCATCTGAGCAGAGACTTAAGGGAAGTGAGGAAGGTAGCCCTGTTCTTTTTGACAGCATAAGAGGCAGAGGGAAGGGCTCCTGGCTAATATTGTTAGGTGTCTTGGGGAAAGAGCAAAGAGGTCAATGTGGCTGGAGAAGAGAGAGTGCGGGTGAGAGGGGAGAGAGCTCAGAAAGGCCGGGCAGGGGCCACATCAGGTAGGATTTTGTAGGCTCTTGTAAGGACTTCAGCTTCTATTCTAGTCCCCCAAAGGAGGCTGTGGAGAGGCTACACTGGACTCACCTTCTTTGGACCTGCCCTTGACGCCTGCCTCCAAGTCTCTGGGATGGGATCAGGAAGCTGCTGTGTTTCTGACAAATTCCTCAGGGTGATTCTGATGTGCAGTTAGGTTGAGGACTACTCTTTCAGGTCAAACATTCCACTGTTCTAAATTTAAAATAATTTAATAAAAGAAAGTAAAAATTTCACAGCATCCCCGAATGTTGGTGATTTAGAGACGTTGAAGATGATGTAGGAAATTGAGGCCCAGAGGTTAAGTGACTTGCTGGAGGTTACACAGCTATAAGAAGCAGCACTAGTTTCAAGTTCGCCCTTCTCACTCTGAGTTCAGTGAACCTTCCACTGTGCCAGGCTACCTAATAAACTGTATCGTTTCACTTATCAGGTGGTTAGACTTCCAGTAAGCTCCACCATTAGGAATAAAGTTTGAATTCAGAGTTCTGTAAGGTTGATTGGTTGATTAAATGTTTGATTACCTAAAGATTAATCTGAAAGCTGCAATTGTTTTAACCTTTATGGTTAAGAATCACTCAAAATATATTAGTCACATTTTATTCTTCTTTAGAGGAATTCTGGAAGAGTTATACCGATTTAGAATGGGAAGGGACCTTAATTGTTCAGGGTCTTGCAGTGCTTCTGGGTCATAATTCTGAAATCAGTTCTTGTTTGACATCAGTATAAAACATACAAGCCGTTCAGCTGACCCTGGACATTTCTGAGGTTTAGAAGAAATTTCTGATTTACTTCGCTGTTTGATTTCTTTCTTGGACACTGGCTGTAGCTAAATTTTCTTAACTCAGATTTTTTTATAATGTTGGTTTTTCTGGCCTTATTCTGTAACTTGAGCCTAAATTTTATCTGCAATGTCTGAACTTGTAGACTTCGTGGTTATCGTGGAATGCACTGAAATTGTGACATGGGAATTGGTCCAGAAATCACTTACAGGAGCAAGAACTCAGGCCTCAGAGCTTAGCTAGGGAACGATTTCAGTTAAACCATTTTTCCTCCACTTGCACGCTTCTGGATGTTTCAGTGACCAGATTTGTGCCAGTGATGGGGGCAGGTTACACATTCCCACTGAGAACACTTGGTGGAGATTATAGGGATACATTATTTTTTTCCTTTCACTAAGCCAGAATTGGCAGTGGAAGCTATGTCTGAGAAAGATACTGAAGCTATTGGCTGTTCTGGGAATGGGAGGAAGAATTTATAGCTAGTGCATTTCCCCCATTCCCTCTTCTGTTCCTGCAAAAACTCACATTCAGTGAAAGGCTCGGGTCCCAATAACTAATGGTCAGTTAACATACTAAAGCAGCTCAGTCCTGTTCAATAGCCATCTAGGGGTTATTTACTTCTCTCAAGTCTTAATCTTTTTTTTTTTTTTTAATTTTGCTTCTAAATTTTTTTTTTTTTTTCTAAATTTGCTTCTGGGTGACTTGTCCCTTCATGACTCAGCTCCTAATGTTCTCCACCAGAAGACTGGTTGTAATTTCTGTTTTATCATAGTCTTCTTGCCTTCAAAGCCTCAGTGAGTGACTGGCCCTTTTCTCTTCTCTGGGAGGTTTCATCATAGTAACCGCATTCCTAGAGAAAACTCTGAAGAAGTAGACATGGGGCATGAGAATTAGCATGGCTCTAAATGTCAAAAAAGGCTGACATTGACTGGTAGCTCTGTGAAGGATAATGACTGAAATGGGTGTATAAAAGAGAATCATAGAGAAACTTTAGGAACTGGTAACTCCTGACCTAACATTGCATCAGGGATTGGTATGGAGGCTAGTGCTTTTGTAATTTAACTCTGATGATGTTTGCCCAGATTCTGAATGGTCCCTTGGAAGCAGAGCAGATGGCAGCCATCAGGCTTAGGCCTATTTCAAATGGATGACTGTCCCTATATCTCAGTCTTGACCATTTAATGTGGTATTCTCACAGGCATGGATAGGGACAAGGAAGCGTGGAAGGGAACTGTGGTGGAAGCTACGATGCCAGGAAAGAAGGACTTATTCCTTCAGCTGGAGGAATGCTGCCAGCAGATCGCCCTCTGCTCAGCTGTCAGTCTCATAAGGGCATTGCCTCAGCTGAAGAGAGCCACCTGGCCCAAGGCTACTGTGGTGGCCTGCAAGTAACTGCTGATTCATGTGAGAGTATAAAGGCCTATCCTCCTAGACCCAATTCAGGACAACTCTGATGCATCATCCAGTTTCAGGATTTTCCCTGCAGGGTTGCCTGAGGCTCTTAGTGAGGCTGTATTCTAGCTCAGTTTCTCCCTGCTCAATCTCCATTCCCCCTTCCTACTTCCCTCCCTCCCTCCTTTCCTTCCAGATGTTGATTAGGGTCCTAGAGTATTTACTCATAAACCTCATGCCTGCTAAACACCATTTCAGGATCTGCTTCTTGGGGAACCCAACCTGCACAGAAATTTTATGAGCAATTTGCCTGTCCATTAGAAAATATAGCATAGACTTCCTCTGCATTAACTAGAGATACACTTTTTCATGTCATCAAATATTTTTTTTAAAGAGACCAAAAGTTGGAAAGTTCTAGTGTTAAAGTGAGAAGAGAAACAGAAGTAGAAGACTTAGGTTAGCTTAGGTTAGTTAGACTAGGTTAGGTTAGTTCTTTCTCCTCTGTATATCTGAATTTGAGATTTGCTTCTCTATGAAGGTTAGAAGCTGTAATATAAAAGTCTTGATCCAGTCATTCCCAAATTTGATGTTATGGGGAGAGAAAGGGAGGGAGGAACCAACAAAATTATTTGAAATTGGATACTTCTTTGTGCTTTGCATTAGGACTCTGTGTTCTTGCCTTTAACCTTATAAGCAGCTCTACTGTTGAGTCCTTCCTTGGACCATGCATGTGATGCTGTGGCAGCAGTGAGGAATCACTCAAAGAACCAGTGAATAAATGAGCAGTGGTGCCTCGAAGCTCTAACCCAGATTGCACAGCGGGGACGATGATAAGCAGCCTTCTTCTGAAGGTATTCTTGCTCCCCTCGAGTGAAGCTGTGTAGCCTCACTCAGGGGAGTGAGGGGAGGCAGTTTTGACTGCCCAGCCTGGGGTGTCAGGCAGAGCAGTGGACAACGGGAGGCTGGATGGAGTAGAAGCCAGGGTGAAAATTTAGTGACACCCAAGGAAGAGGTGAAAACTCTGGAGGAGAAATCCAAGAACCGCGCGAACAGCTTCTTTCTGTTCTTTCTTTGGATCTTAGAATTTGTGTGTTCAAGTGCTTGGCCCTCTGCAGGCCCTCCCGTCCCTTGGCATGACCTCCAGATGATGAGTAGACATGGGATGGACTTCTTTTGAAGACTGGGTCGCCAGCCATCCAGCTCAGCCTTCAGAGTGCGTGGGGAAGCGGGGGACTATGGAGGCATGAATTCTCTCCTTAATGCTCTGAGTGTACTGGGAGGCAAGCAAGTCAGATGGGTGGGCATGGTCTGGAGGGTCCCTACAGAGCATCGTGGTGTTTTATTGGGATGTTACAACGTGTTCGTGAAAGGCCAGAAGCTTGTTGCGGCGCTCCCCAGGCTACACCGCCTTTCGGGGCCGGCCCGGGGTGTGTGCCGTGAGGGGAAGAGGGGCTGGGGAACCGGAGGGCGGCCCCGGGACGGGTGCAGGAGGGATGAGGCCTCTGGACAGCGGAGGAGGGGAGGGCGCCGAGGCGTGGTGCCTGCTGCTGCTCCCTGGAGCCCCGGGGGCCGAGCCGGGCGGCGGGCACTCTCTGCTCAGCCCTGGAGAGCGCGGGGAGCGGCGGGCGGGGCCGAGGGGCGCAGCGGAGCCCGAGAGGCGGCGGCTGCGGAGTGAGGGCGCCGCAGAGGAAGGCGGGCGGGAGGGAAGGAGGGAGGGAGACGCGCGCGCGGACCGAAAGTAGGGAAAGAGGTTCAGGCGGGCGGGCGGGCGGTGCTCTGGCCCAGGGGCCGCGGGAGCCCGGCGAGGTCGAGCTGGGCGGCGGCGCGGGCCGAGGGCGGAGGGGAGGGCGGAGGCGCAGGGAGCTCGTTTGGGGCGCCGCGGCGGGGAGGGTGGCGGCCACCCGTGCGCGCGGGGCGCTGTGTGTGCGCGCTCTCCCGCTCGGGGAGGAAGATGGCCCAGAAGGGAAAGTTGGGGTGACGCGCGCAGCCCCGGGAGGCTCGGCGAGGGGTGCCGCGGCGAGCCCGACGGAGCGGCGGCCAGACAGGCCGGGGGGTGAGCGGTCCGGGCGCCGCCGCCAAGGCGCCCGCCCCCTCACTGCAGGTGGCCGCCGCGGCGCTGGGGCCCGGCGGCCGGGGGCGCGGGCGGGCGCTCGAGGGAGCCCGGCCGAGGGATGGGCTGCGCCCCCAGCATCCACGTCTCGCAGAGCGGCGTGATCTACTGCCGGGACTCGGACGAGTCCAACTCGCCCCGCCAGACCACCAGCGTGTCGCAGGGCCCCGCGGCCCCCCTGCACGGCCTCTTCGTCCAGACCGACGCCGCCGACGCCATCCCCCCGAGCCGCGCGTCCTGGCCCCCCGGTGCCGCCCGCGGCCGCAGGGCCCGCGGTGAGCTGGGCAGCGGCAGCAGCGCGGGCTCCACGGCCCCCGCGGCGACCACCTGCAGGGGCCGGAGTCGCCACTGCTGCAGCAGCGCGGAGGCCGAGACCCAGACCAGCTACACCAGCGTCAAGGTAAACGCCGGGCGCCGGCCCGGGCTGGAAGGGGGCCGCCTGCCCCGTCCGGCGGGTAGGGGGCTCCGGCGGAGTTGAGTGGCCGTGACGTGGTTGGTTTGGGGAGGTTGTCACTAAGGAGGAGTTTACTTTTCATTTATGGGGGTGATGAGGGCCCAGGAAATGTGAGCATTAAAGACCCCTGGAGGGGTCCAGGGCGCTGGTTCTGGGGCACCGGGTGGAGAAGGGAAGCAGGTGGGCTGGCCCGTTCCTCACTGAGGTGGAGAAGGCTGGGCTGGGTCAACTCAGGAGGAGGGGTGGGCATCACTGAGAGCGTTCGGTGGCGAGTCCCACTGAATGAAATCGGAGCTCCGGGCTGGATTTGCGTGGCTCGTAGGTGAATGGTGCAGACTCGGTGCAACGGTACTGTAGTGCCCTCGTGTTCAGGTTTTTACCTGGGGACACCAGCCAGGTTGCATGGAGTCTCAGCCACAGGGACCGAGTGTGGGATTTGTGAATGAATGAGGGTGTTTCTGTTTTCCGGAGGGATGGAGGAAGAGGACCTGCGTGGAACCTGTTGTTTATCACTTCTTTGGGTTGGCTGCGTCTTGGACATAATTGAGAGAATCGGGTCGTGAGTGAGGAGGGTCGGCTGAGCTACAGTGAGGGGAAGTGGTTTCCGTGCAGTGTAGCTGTCTGAAGATGATTCATTCTGCGCATATGTCTTATCTTTCAGGAGAGTGGAATTTTGAGGAACTAGAAAAAATTAAGTGATTAAAGCAGTCACTACTTATTTCTTAATGCCAGAAGAAAAATGATGATTTTAATAGTGCCTTCCTGTGTGTTCTCAAAATACTATTAAATCCAAGAGGTTTTTCATTGTGTAAATGTGGCCACTGGGCCTTTTATCCTTATATAGCAAGCAGAAGGACAATGGCACATCCCACAGTACAGAGGAAAAGAAGTATGTCTCTATGACTGTTAATGTGAGGTAGAATCACAGTTTTTACATGGTCAGTAAATTACCAGGAATCGTTCCATTGATTATTTGGTAAAGGCACGATTGTATAGTTAATACTTGAAAAGTTGTTCAACAGCTGGAGGCGGCTAGTGTGAGGAGGCTCCTAGTCTTCACTGGATAAAGTCAGCTCTCAGTGGAGGGGTGAAGAGAAGGATGACATGTGCTTACTTCAGTCTGGAAGAGCAAAAGGTTCTTTTAGTGAGCTTACTTTAACAGCATCTGACTTTGTGACATGAAGCTTAACTGATGTTTACTTATAGTTGTAGAGTTTCTCTGGTAATAATCATGTAATATAATATGATAATGTACTCATTATAATACAAATACCATTTATTGAGCACCTACTATGTACCAGGTATAAGCTTTCTCTTCTAGCTTTTGAATGTTAACTGTGTATTGATAGAATATCAAGAACTAGAGACCTGGACTCATGACAGTACAACCTACTAATTGAACATTTGTTATAAAGGTATGTGCTGAACACTTTCTTTTAAGTTCCCCCCCCCCCCAACCAGTTCACATGAAGTTACCACTAGGAATAATTTCAGGGGATTAAAATGTTATATTTGGTGAAATAATTAAATTGGAATTTTATCAATAAAGACTATCCTTTGCCTTCTTGTTGAAAAGGAAATCTGCAAACATGAAGCAGTAGTTCAGAATGGTGACAACTTATGAACTCTGTGATACTCTTTTTGGTTTGCTTAAGAGAAATTGTGTATTTTTGCCTTTCAGAGTAGCAAGAATCCCAATTTAGTACCTGGCACCTCTAGCTACTCCATGTTTGTTCAGTGAAAGAAAGAATAATGAATGAACTCATTCTCTATGTTTTAGTACTTCTCTCAAGAGGCTACTTAGAGACCAAATGAAATAAAAACTGGAGGGAAAATGAGTCCCAATTATTAGCAGCTAATATGAACTTGTATAAATATCATTGCTACTTGGCTGAAGTGTTAAAAGGCTTGACCTGGGTACAAATTTAACGTACTTTGCTTTATCAACCAGATTTCCAAATAAGAGCTTATTTCATTCCAACCCATTGCTGGAAATGTTGGACTAAAACTGCTGGTTCAGTTTATTCAACACTAATTTGCATGTGTAGAGCTCAGAAACTATAGATTTGAAATTAGATTTGAGACCGGAATTATTATTTATACAAACCACACAGAATTATTATCACAGAATTGTTTTAATATATTTAACAGTATCCTTTTAGGACGTGTGACTCAGTGTTATAGTATCTTTTTCAGTTTTCACATGTTCCATGTTCTTTTGTGGGTAAGGTAATTTTATAAAGACATTACTTTCATTTCTTTTTAGAAGAATTCTTCCACCTTAAGAGTTTGAGATAGTTGCTAGTCATGCCCCGCCCCGCCCCCTCCCCCAACACACACCCTCCCTTTTCCAAAACGCTCAGGTGGAAAAGTAAAGTCTTTGCCATTTGGTCTTGTTTACAGTGGTGATGGGGTTGTAATAGATTTTTTTAAACTTTCTCTTTGTACATCAATTATAAACCATATCTTCATTATCTCCTTGGTCTCTGGTGTTCCCCAGAGTGCAGAAATGTGTACTTGATTTCTCTCTCTCTTTTCTAGCAAGAATTCATCTCATTAGGCTTTTAGAATGATGAAGCATTATGATGTCAAACATGATGTCGACAGGAACCTTCCTGAATACCTAATTTACAAAAAAAAATGATAAACATTAATAATTCATGTGCAGTACAATGATATCATGTGGATTTCCATTTCTGGTAAGAAGTTAGATTTGTCTTCCAATTGCTGTAAAAAATGCAGGTTCCTAGCAATTTGTCTTCCTCTTGTTTGCCTTTTAAAAAATAGTACTCCAACAGGAGAATCCTGCAGAATGCTCACTCCTGAAATTGTGCCAGTTTTGTAATTCTTGTTCAGAAATCCTCAGAGGAGATGGTTGAACCTCTCCCCGGGAAAATCTGGGGATTCTTACAAGTCTTCTTTTCTCATCCCAGCTGTTGTGGCTGGAGAGGCATCCGGGACTAGGCAGCCAGTTGTAGAAAAGAGTCTTTGTTGACAGTTCAGTCAACTTGCAGCCATCTCTGTGTAGTTTAACTATTTTGTGGATCAGACGCAGGAGGTTCTCAGTTTCCAAGTGATTTTGTGCTGGTAGGCAGCCTCACCAGTTCCCCATCTCCTCCATTCATTGTGCTCATTTATTCACGCAGTCAGTATTGTTACCAGACTCTGTTGTACTAGGGGTTCAGGGAATATCCACAAAGTTTGGTAAGCAAATCCTAATGAGGATGGTCAATCTATTGCAAAAGGGTGTGCTTAAGCCAGTGATTCATTACTTCTGTATTATTCTTTCCATGGTTTTCTGAATCAGTGAGGATAATCCCAAGTTGACTATATATAAAGGGAAAATAAATAGGTAATTTTCTGACCTTATGGTAAATAATGAATGAGATTTTATTTCGGGGAGGGGCAGAGGTATTTTGGAAAAAAAAATCATTTTTGTTCTCTAAACTAATATCCTCAAGCTTTAGTGTACAACAGAATTACCTGGAAGGCTTGTTAAAGTACAGATTGGTGGGTCCCACTCCCAGAGTTTCTAATTTAGTAGGTCTTGGGTGGGGCCTGAGAATTTGGATTTCTAACAGGCTTCTAGGAGACGCTAGTTTTGCTGATCTGGGGACCACAGTTTGAGAACCACTGCTTTTAAATGAATTAAATTGACTGTCTGTGGGCCAGATGAATTAGGTGTGGCCACCTCCAGCAGGGTATATGGTACCACATTGCATGTATTTGGACTACTAGTCACAGCCCTGCCTTCTTAGTTTACTTTTGTAATGTGCCACCTGTCATCTCTATCCATGAAGTCGGCCTGGAAGGTTGGCTGGAAAGTCTGTAAGTGGAGAGAGGGCTGGACCACGTAGCCCATTCTGGTTTCTTGAGGTTCAAATTCTCCTCAGGATCTGTTGGGATTTGCAGGTCCTGATGTCTTGCTTTGTCATCACAATCCCTCACATGCCTCTACCCTGCTGGAGCTGTGTCCTGCATGCTGGGAAATTGCAAGCCAAGGGAGGAGCTTAAAACAGGGGCTGATGTGACGCCATAGGCTTATTCAGTTCTCGGCTCTTGGAGTTCTTGCTAGTCGTTTTCACCATGTTTATTTGTTTTAATTTTAGTAAAGCCCTAGTTTATTTTCTGTCGTAGCTCATTTCATCACAGTTTAGTGCCCCCCCCCTTTCTTCCAACACATGAACTATAGTCATTGAGCAAATTTTCCTAATTTTCACTGCTTTCTTCAGTAGTCACACTAATTTTTAAGAACTGTCAGATAATTCTTCCTTTGGACTTCGGTAAATCAGTTCTCAAATCAGAAAGTAACACAGCAAGCCGCTACTTTTCAGAGGTGATGCTTTTCTACGGAGTCCCACCCTGGTGGACACAAGGCAGGACTTGGGCTGCAGCAGGACAGGACATGCTGGTGAGGGCCGGACAGCTCCTGTGCTACCAGATTATGATGGGCGAAGGCCAGGAATCAGAATAGGAGGGAGGGAGTGAGCCCTGTAGCACCAGGTGGGAAGACAGAGTCCAGGGTCTGGGAAACCAGCAGGGTTTGGAGAGGAGCACGTGAGTACTTAGGGGCCAAATGGGCAAGTAAAAATCTAGAATTCAGGGGCTCAGAAAGGTGACAGCTGTTGAACTGGGTTGAGACTTCTGGTTGGGGAAAAAAAAGGGAGATGCTGATGACCAATCAAAGGGCCGTAAGTAAACCCTGCACGTAGGTGAGGCAAGACCAACCAACCAGGCCTTCTGACACCTGATCAGATGGTATCTGGACAGGAAACAGATTGCATATCCACAAAAGTTTAGGAAAAATAATCCAATGAAGGGATTGATTCAGAGGTGTTGGCAAGATGAAAGGAAAGCAGCAAATGATGATGAAGCACCCTAAGACTAGAAAAAGAGGGTGCTGTCACCACCTAAAAGAAGCCACAGGAGGGAATGGTTATGGGAACCTGAGAAACCAAACCTATAGGACAGGGAAGCCCCCCCCCGAAGCTGCGGTCTTAAGGAAGAATGCAGTGACTGGAGGCCTATGGCCTGGCAGGGGGAGCCAAGGGAGTAAATACCTCCATGCTACTGTTCTCCTTTTCAGGAGGTACCATCTTTGTCCAAACACATTTGGAAACCAGAGGGCAAGGGAGCCCATTGATCGAGATTTTACAGAACAGGAGAGAATATCCTGACCATCCCCCAGAAGGCCCTCTGTAACCAGTGTTAAAAGGTGGTCAACATCATTTGAGATACCCTAGGAAGCTCAAATTGAGATGAGTAATTTTGATCATTTTCTAAAATAATGGCATTTTTGAAATGGCCACTTAATTTATTGTTTATATTTCCTGTCTGATGACTAATGATGTTAAAGTGTGTCCACTTGTGTTGTGTGGAGACCTCCAAGATATTGCTGAAAACATCTCCTCCTCTTTTCATTTCACTCTCCACCTTGACTCTGCTTAGACATTTTCTTAGTCAGCTTGGGGTGCTATAACAAAATACCATAAACAGGGCGACTTAAACTCCAGACATTTCCTTCTCCCTGTTCTGGAGGCTGGGAAGTCCGAGATTAAGATGCTTTGTGAGAGCGTTCTTCCTGGCTTCCAGATAGCTATCTCCTTGTTGTGTCCTCACATGGCAGAAAGCAAGCAAGCTCTGTTCTCTCTTCTTCCTCTTAGAAGGACACTAATCCCATCATGGGGACCCCACCCTCATGACCTCATCTAAACCTAATTACCTTCCAAAAGTCCTGCCTCCAAATATAGTCAGGGTTTAGGGCTGCAACATAGGAATTTTGGAGGATGCAAACATTCAGTGCGTAACAGACATGTTTCTATCATTTCCTCTGTTCCTTGCCCACTGACCCCTCTCCCCACGATCTCAGAGCCCAGAGGTAGGGGGTGGGGGTGATAGCACTCTTTCTAGGTGAGAAGTTCCTTAAGTAGGAACCTAGCTTAGCCCATTTATTCTATCTTTGCTCAGTTTTTACTTTCTTGCTCTCTACACCTTCTCTCCACAGCCTCAAAACATTAATAAATGAGTTTTACTATGTGTTTATAAGCTGATATTTTCACTCAAGAATATGTATATTTAAAACATTTAAAAATATTCAAATGTGTTCAGGAGTTCATTTTTAAAAATAGATGTTACCTTACTATGTATAAAATAGATAATCAACAAGGACCGCAACTCTACTCAATATTCTTTAAAAACCTATGTGGGAAAAGAATCTGAAAAATAATGGATATATGTATATGTATAGCTGAATCACTTTGCTGTACACCTGGAACTCACACAACATTGTAAATCAACTATACGGCAATATAAAGTAAAAATTAAATTAAAAATTAAAAAAAATAGATGTCACCATTATCTTACAGTGGAAGTCTCGATACTTATGTTTTAATGGAAAACACCACTTTATTTTTGAAAACACCACTTTTTTTTTTTTCTTGAAAACACCACTTTTTAATAAGTTGCAATATAGATTAGTTTAGATTTGGTTGCTAATAGCTTTTTCCCCATTTTCTCTCTTCTCCCACTGGCAGATAAAAACCAGGCTTTATTCAGGATTTTGATGCTTTATTCTTTACCATCAACTTTTTTCAGCTCCTCCTTTCTGCTTTCTCAGGGACAGGTCACAGAAAAATAGTTTAGAAGCTTGTGATTGGTTTAATAAAAATCAAGAGATGATTTTGCTTTCGGATAATCCATCACTGAAAGACAACTTGTCGTGGTTGTCTCATGTTTCCAAGGCGATTCCAGTTTTCTTGTGTGGTTTGTACATTTTGCAACAAGTTGTGTAGAGTAGATGTAGTAACATTAGCTATTAAAGTCTCGCTATTTGTGGACTACTTTATATACATGAGCCACTAATTATCATTCCCATTTTACAGAGGAGGAAAACAAGGCTGCAGAGGTACAATACATTGCTCAAGGTGGGGGCTGAAATTTGAATACAAGGTTGTCTGAATCCAACTCCCAAGTTCTTAACCACTGAACTTTATTGCCTTTTACAGAGGCCTGAAGGCCCAAGCGTGGCTGGTACTGGAATCACAGTTATTTAGAATAGAGTGGTAGGACGGGAGATGGGGAGCAATCAGACGGCCTTGTGGGTGAGGTTTTTCCTGTTATAGATCCACCGTCACCCCCTCTATTAGCTCACACTGGAGTGTTGTTTTGAGATGAGTGGAGAATGTAAAATGGAGAAAGCTTTGGTAGAACATGTTGCCCAGTACTTGGCACTTTGTTAAGTACTGCACTAATATTAGCTGCTAATAGTCTTGTGGTTGCTATGATTTCTGTTTTGGTAATTAAATTGAAAGTTTGCTTATTTAGATTTAGATATTTTTGAAACACATAGTTGTTTTTTATTGGAACATGTATCCCACTTTCAAGTAGATTGATTTGGCCAATGTAGGTGACTAACTGGATTTATATATAGACATGCTACCCTGAAGCTTTGGAAACCTCTGGGTGTGGTCTGAGTCAATTGGATTTCCAAAGGAGATGACACAGTAGAATCTAGCCAGTCAAAGGCCCAAGCTGGCGTTTAGGTTCCATGACTGTTGGACCTGCATCAGGCTTCTGCCTTTAAAGCTCAGGGCCTTGGTGTTATCTTGAGGTGGTTCCATGTGGAATTCTTCTTTGGTGTAAACATGTAACCTGAAGCCTTAGTCTATAATTGGGCTTAAAGCCATTTTGCAAAAGCTCTGTTGATTTTTATGTTGTGGCATTTCAGGTGCTGTCAGATGTAGTATATTGTTGGAAAAATGATACACTGTAAATCTAACACCGTTTCCTCCTAGAGAAGGTATAATGATTAGCTACAGGGATCCAGTTGCCTGTGTGAGTCACAAAAAGGAGGGAAGACCCCGAATTTTGGAAATTTTTATAGGAAAACTTCTTAGTAACCTATCACACAGGTTAACATGGATAAAAAGAAAAGTGCCGTTTTCTGACATCAGATCCATAAATAACATTAAAGCTCTGGACCCGGAAGGTGATGACTTCAGGGTTGATGGGGCTTTTGTCCTCTTCCGAGTTCCTGCTGAGGAAGCTTCAAAAGCAGTGGCCAGATGGAGAGGAAGGTACCAGTTTATGAAAGCCAGTAATGACCCAATGGCCCAAACCCCTCACCCACAAGTGGTCTTTGGGTCATATGAGGCATTTTCATTTGCAGCTTAAGAAACTGATTGACAGTCGTGGCCTATAAGCTGGGTGACTGTGAGGAAAGCAAAAGGTGTTCCACTGGGTGATGTTTCAGAAGGATCAGTAGCGTTTTGAACTGAGTGGTAGCTGGAGCTGAAAGTTTCTCTTTTCCCCACGATCTGATACAAACTCTGTCCACGATATCTCCTTTGCAGAGTTCCCTCGAGAGAGTGGTACTCAAGACAGTGATGGCCAAATAAAGAGAGAACAGAGGAAAGGATCAGCTTTGTCAGTGGCTGGGCCAGCACAGGTGAAGATTGCCTGGTGCGTGCTCTGGGAAGTGGTGGCTTGCTCTGTACCGGAGGCTTAGGCAGACAGGGTTGCATGGGGCTTCCTGCCCTCTTCCTCCCAAATCTATAAGGCAGGGTCCGCAAAGCCAATTCCGGGACTCCTTACACATTGGACCACCACAGGCCCTCCTGTCCCTGTGGTCGGCCTCTCTGCCCATGTACTCCGCCATACGCGGAACCCAGGTGAGCTGCCCCTTGGGTGAAAGCCCAGCACCTTCGCCTGCAGTGATCTGGCCCACTAGGACAGTGGCATGTCAGGACTGGCTGACTCTGATCGTGGAGGCTTCCTCTTCATCCCTTTGGGAGGAGCTGGTGAGGGGAAGGGAGCTTTGTCCACTCCCCTCACCTCCCGGGGGTGGGGGGGGGCGGGGGCCATGGCTGGGAGGAGTGTTGCAGGCACATTCTCTTCTCCCCTTTGTTGGCTGAGATTTTCAAGAAGGGAAAAGGAGGCGGAGCACAAGACTAGAACCAATTCTGTGTGTCAAAGGTGAGAACGGTGAATCCGAAAAAAGAATCAGGAAATGCTTTGGATTAATGAAAAAGGTAACCCTCACTCTTATATGCAGATTATATGACAAACAGACTTTGTAAAGAATCCAGTTGGTATTAGGAAAGGGTTTTCATATAGAAACAGTGTTATACGTGGCATTTAGGTTTCTAGGTTAGCTCAAAAAAAGTAGTTAGCCCATGATGTGGCTGGAATATATTTACAGTGTTGTGAGAGAAACATAAAATTGAATTAGAACTAGCGTTTCGTTTGTACGCATGTCCTTTGGGAGAAGTGGGTTTAATTAGAAGGTGATGAAGCAGATGAGGAAGAACCTGTGCAGTTCCCTCAGGGAGTCGTTATCCTAAGTGATCCTCGGTGTTCTGAGGAGGTGAGGGGCTCAGGTGGTGATTTTGCCCCACATTGGTAGGGAGAGAGCTGGGGTGCAGGGGGCTCTAGTGGCTTGACCAGGACCCCGCAGCTAGGGACTCAGAGCTACTGCCAGTACTCTTTCCATTGTGCTGTTTCACCTCCAAAGGCACTAAATTGTCTCGTTTCTTTTAGGCACTTATTTTCTGCTTCATCTACAAATATTTCAGTCTGTATCTTTAAAATCTAAGAATTCTTTGTTTTAAAAAGTCATAAAACCACTCTACACCAAAAAATTTAATAACTACTGTCTTAGTTCTGGCTGCTAAAACAAAAATCCCATAGACTGTGTGGCTTATGGACAACAGAAATTTACATCTGGAGGCTGGGAAGTCCCAGGTCAAGGTGCCAGCAGATTCGGTGTCTGGTGAGGAACTTCTTCCTAGTTCACAGAGAGCCATCATCTCATTGTGTCCTCACATGGAGGAAGGGGTGAAGGAGCTCTCTGGGGTCACTTTTATAAGGGCATCTGCCCTCATGATCTAATCACCTCCCAAAGGTCCTACCTCCTAATATCACATTGCGGGTTAGGATTTCAACATATGAATTGGGGAGGGGCACAAACATTCAGTCTATAGCAGCTGCTTAATATCAATCACATTTTTCTAATTGTCTCTAATTGTCTTATTATTTTTTACAATTTGTTGGTATCCAAATAAGACTCACTCATTGCGATTGGTTGGTTTATCTCTTAAGTCTCTCTTAACCTATAGGTTCCCCTTCGCTCTCTCTTTTTCCACTTGCAGTTACTTTGTTCAGGACCTTGGGTTGTTTGTCCTGTGGATATTCCCCCAGTCTGCACTTTACTTTTTGCATTCCTGGCATGTGTCTTAACATGTTTCCCTGCTTTCTCTGTTTGTTAGAAACTTGCAGTTATTTTTAGAGTTTTGGTTCAATTATGCTCAAGTTTGAGGGGTGGAAGTGGGGCGAGAATACATTTTCAGTGATACCGTGTTCTTACAGCAGGAAATATACATTTTTTTGTTTGTTTCTTGGGTTGTTTCTTTGTTTTGTTTGTTTTTGCTGTGACTGTCTTTTTGCTGTGATGCTAACCAGTATTAACGACCTTTGCTTACATCCATTTATCATTGGGGGTGTCAAATGGTGATATTCCTGCTGCATCCTTTCCTTCACTTACTAGCTGCAACATCTCTAAGAAGAAAAACTTCCCCTCATCGGTTAGTTGGTTTCCCTGGGATACAATTTATGTGCGAAAGGCAGGTTAAATGCGTCAATCTTCCCTCTTATTTCCAGTTATCAAAATAATGAGTTGATTCTCTACCATTCTCCTAAGGTAACAAGGATGTTTCACTTGTTCCTCTGTTTGCTTGCTTAGTAACATTATGAATCAATTTGGCTCACACATATACTATTTTTAAATTGAAGTATAGTTGATGTACTAATCATATGAGTTACAGGTATACAATATAGTGATTCACAATTTTTAAGGGTTATACTCCATTTATAGTTGTTATAAAATATTGACCATATTCCCTGTGTTGTACAATATATCCTTGTAGCTTACTTTAACACATATAATTGATGTGTGTCAACCCATTGCAGTTCTTATACTTGGATGCTCAAATTGTCCATTTTTGGCTGGAGGGAGCTTATTCAAGTTGGTGAGGCATTTTTCTTTTTTTATAAATTTATTTAATTTATTTATTTTTGGCTGTGTTGGGTCTTCGTTGCTGCTTGCGCGCTTTCTCTAGTTGCAGTGAGCAGGGGCTACTCTTCGTTGTGGTGCGTGGCTTCTCATTGCGGTGGCTTCTTTTGTTGCGGAGCATGGGCTCTAGGCACGTGGGCTTCAGTAGTTGCAGCACATGGGCTCATTAGTTGTGGCTCGCAGGCTCTAGAACACAGGCTCAGTAGTTGTGGCGCACGGCCTTAGTTGCTCTGTGGCATGTGGGATCTTCCTGGACCAGGGCTCGAACCCGTGTCCCCCTGCATTGGCAGGCAGATTCTCAACCACTGCACCACCAGGGAAGCCCGAGGCATTTTTCTTGAAGAAATAGTTCCAGCTAAGTTGACTAAGTTATGTCCTTCTTTTATAAACATTCTTTGTAGATGAGGCTTGCTGACCACCTGGAGGTGGAGGCATGACTTGGTGTCTGCCTAGCCATCCCTAGTCATACCAAGCCTCAAACATCATGGAGATTTTGAGGGGAGCCATTGCACAAGGCCTGGCTGCAGCTCCTTTCCTAGAATCTTGGTGGCTACAAAAAGGCAACCTGGTGTGATGGAAAGATACTCACTGACCCAGGCTTGAGTTTCAACTCTGCCCTACACAAGCTTTGTGGCCTTGGAGGTGCTGCCTAATTCCTTGCAAGGTGGGAATAATACACTGTCAAAAGGATTGGTACAGCCATAACAGACGTACGGTCCCTGTAAACCTTCTAGGTTCTCATGAATATGTGTGTGTGAGTCTAAGTCTTTGAAATTCAGAATGTATTTTACACTTAACAGGGCATCTCAATATGGATCAGCACATTTCAAGTGCTTAATGGCCACATGGCAGCTATTAAAATGGAAGAAGCGAGGAAGAAAGTAAAACTTCACATTAGAGTTCTTTCTTTTCCATTTTCTTTTTTTTTTAATTGAAGTATAGTTGGCATACAATATTGTATTAGTTTTAGGTATACAACATAATGATTCAATATTTATATACATTATGAATTGATCACCACAATAAGTCTCATAACCATCTGTCACCATACAAAGTTATTACAATATTATTGACTGCATTCCCTGTGCTGTACATTACATCCCCATGACTTATTTTTTTTATAACTGGAAGTCTGTACCTTTTAATTCCCTTCACCTATTTCACCCACACGTGAGTTCTAAATCAAAAAATTACAATTTGACATTGTAACTCGACAAGAACTACAGCACAGTAATTGTGCTGGTTATTTGTCTCTTGGGTCTCAGCTCCATTCCTGCTTTTCCATATTTTCCTTTGTATCATGGGGGGCTAGAAGCCTGCAAACTGCATCTTCCAGACTTCTTTGCCAGCAGGTCTACTCTTAGATTCTGCAAGTAGGAGGTACTGGTAGGAAACTGGGATGTGGGAGAAAGGAGGAGACAATAGCAGTGGCTACTGCTAAGTGGCAGTGGTACAACTTTCACAGTGATGGTGCCAGCATCACTGATGAGTACAAGTATGGGCTTGTGGGTAGCAGCCCAGGGTGTTAACAGTTTCTGGTCTCTGGATGTTACCCTTTCATCTTCTGTTTCTCCAGTTTTTATCTCCATCTTTTTGCTCTTCTGTACCTTCCAGCACCTTGTAAACAATTCTCTACACCAATCTCCTTCTACTTATGTAGAGGATCTCCTTCTACATATGTAGAGGAATTTCCGTTTCTCCCACTGGACACTTGGAGTCTCAGGTCAGAGAGAGCTAGGTTATAATCTCTGTGCCACTTACTTTGTTCTGTGGCTTAACTTCTTTAATTTTCAGTTTCTTCCTCTGTCTAAGGAGGATCATAGAAGTAACTGCCTCACAGAGTTGTTTGAATATATTATACATTCACACACGCACACACACACACACACACACACACACACACATAGACACACGTTGTTAGCTTTGAACATAACTCTCAATACGTGTCTGCAAGACACAAACCAATTTTTGAAGGCTCGTCATTTAACATTTTTTTATTATGGAAAAGTTCAAATATATACAAAAATAGAATAGTATAATGAAACTTCATGCAAACATTACCCAGTTTCAACAGTTATAAAATTAAGGCTATTCTTTTATATATACCACCCACTCTTCCCCCTACTCTGGGATTATTTTAAAGCAAATCTAAAACATCATATTATTTCAGCCGTAACTATTTCAGCATTTAGCTTTGAGGTAAGGACTGTTTGAAAAACAACCATAATACTGTTAGCATATATAAAAATTAAGATAATTGCTTGATATCATCAGATACCAAGATAATGCTCAAATTTCCCTAATTAGCTCATAAATGTCTTTGTTTTTAAAAAATGTTGTTTGAATCATGGTTGAAATAAGACCCACGAATTGCAATTGGTTGATATGTTTCTTAAGTATCTTTTAATCTGTAGGTACCCCTTTCTCTTTTTTCCCCTTAAGATTTGTTTGTTGAAGAAATCGGGTCATTTGTCTGGCAGAGTTTCCCATAGTCTGGATTTTGCTGATTACAGTCCTGTGGTATCATGTACCCCATTCTTCTGGACCTATATTCCCTGTATATTTTTAGTTAGATCCAGAGGTATATTGGTTGGTTGGATTCAGGCTTATTTACTCAGACTTCTTTATAGATAGTGTTGTGTACATCCATTAGGAGGCATATAATGTCTGGTTTTCTGTTTTTGTGATGTTTCATGATTGATGCCTAGATCCATTAATTCATTAGGGTTGCAAAAGTCTGTGGTCCATTCTTTCTACAAAACTTCTGGAACGCTTCTATAAAGAGAAACTCCCCTCATCAACTATTTGACTATGCTGAGGTACAGTTCATATGGGAAAGATGGGGTAAATGCTTGAGACTTCTCTTTTACGTAGCAATTTTCAAAATAGTGGTTTGATTCCCTAGCATCCTCCAAAGATAACCAGTGATGTTTTTAGTATTGTTATAGACTTATCAGTTTATAAATATCAGCTGTGTCCCAGTCAGCTGCAGTTATTGTTCCTACTGATGCTCAACTGGTCTATCTTTGGCAACTGGAAGTAGCCATGTTGTCTCCTAGTTATCTCTGTTAGGTCGTTTGCCTGATGGTGTGACAGGATGTTCCAGTTTCATCATGTTCATTCCCTGCTATGGAGTTAGTCATTTCTCTCAGGACCCTAATTCTTCTTATTGAAAGATGGTTCTTAGAGACATGATCTGGGCAGTGGAGTGATCATTGCTAATGGACTGGTCATTGTCTCCTGGCTTTTTAAGTGGACATAGACAGAAAATAAATGTTTTTAAAGATAAAATGCATCATGAGTTTATACTAACACTTCCAGTTCAGATTTAGGGCCTTTTCTTTAACCTCATCAGTCTTAACATTATTTCCTCTTCCCATGACATAAATCCTGGTTCTTAACAACACCAGGATAATTCCTCATTTGTTCTATCCCACAACACACATGCAACTGTCCCAGAATCATCGCTGAAAACAGTTTAGTATTTTTTCCCAGTAATTTTTTACATTAGAGTATATCCTACTAGGGATGAACAGGCAAATTATTGTGTTTTAAGTCATTTGAATGTTCCTTTTTATGTAGCAATCCTATTAACAGTGGAATGGTGATGAATTCAATACAGTTACATTCATTTGTTTCATTTTACTTTTGATTTGCTCTTTTTAAAAATTTGATTTTGTTATAATAATGTAAATTTTTTACATGTTACAAAGTAAAATCTTTATGATGTGGTATACTCAGAGAAGTTTAGATTTTATCCCTATCTTCTACATACTGTGCCCTCCATCAAAAAGTAACTATATTTAAAATGTTTGTGGTTTTTATAATATTGTTTTAATTACATACAACCATGTTTATATCCTCCATTCCTTAGATAAATGGTAGCATACTACCTCACTTTCCTGCGTTTTGCTTCTTTCATTTAACAATATATCCTAGAGATCACTCCACCATAATTCATAAAGATGTTCCTCATTCCTTTGTATAGCTGTATAATATTCCATTGTATGGCTGTACAATAGCTTATTCATCCAGTCCGCTATTGATATTTTTTGAATTATTTTTTGCTATTATAACTGTTGCTGAAGAGAATGGTCCTATGCTGATATCTTTTCATATTATGATATCTTTTTTTTTTAGTGCAATAATGAAATAATTTTTTTTCCAGAAAGCCCTTATTTATCTAATCTGGGATGTTAACTTCTGCCCATCATATAGAGAATTTCTTTGGGCCCTTTAGTTCTCTAGAAATTGTAAAATACTAATATAGTTTTTCTCGAGCGTAAGATCTCTAGCAGAGGGTTCTTTGTGAGTAAAACCTGCTTTTTTCTGTTTTTACCCCAGCTATAGTTTCACTTTCATGGAAGTGTGAGATCTCTGAGAAAGATTTTCTAGAGGAGGTTGGTCCTCTCAATGGTAAATGTCTGTTGGATACTGTAATTCTCCTCACCTTTTCATGGCAGCAAAATGGTTTCGGAAGAGTTGTGACTGCCTTTTCACCTTCACTTCTGTCTCTCCACTTACCTTAAAGTTCAGCAGTTACATTATCATTAACCCTGTCAACACCCACAGAATACATCCACAGGGGGCTCAGCATCACTGATTGTTTTAAAGAATTCCCTTGCATCTTCATGAGGACTTAGAACGTAATTAATACCTTATCTTAATTTTCAATCATCAAGACCTAAAATCAAGGTTTTTTTTTTTCCATTTTAGAAATTGAATGCACAGATGTGTATTCTTTCGTATGTTTAAAAATATGATTCTCTTTTCTGTGCTAGAATCACATATCTGATCTACAGATACTTTTACTGAAGTGCTTTCTTATGTTAATGTCATTTGTAAATGGATCTTGGTTTTTTTCCTTATACAGATATATCAGCTTTATCAGTGAGCAATGCTTAGGGTGGCTCCTGAGTTGTATATGAGTGAATGAGAAAGTGTGATGAAGTTGGGGTGGCGCAGGGGAGGAAAGAGAGAAGCAGGGACGCTATCAAGAGAGAGAGCAAACATGTATCAGAATGAGATGGATTTTGGGGGTGCAGATTAGAAACTGAAAGATGGAGAAAGTGATATAAAAAGTGGCTGTGTGCCTGTGCATGTCCAGAAGAGATACTCTTGAAGGTAGAGTAACTTTATTGTGTGTCATGAAAGAAGGAAGACAGAGTTGTTTACCTGCCTCAGTTTAGGAGAGAGAAGCAAGTTTGGGTCACGGTTCCTTCTGCGGGCCATCAGGTGGTGCTGTCAAACTAGGGCAGCTTGGTTGTCAAACATGCAGAAGCGTTAGGGTAGATTGGTGCAATACAACAACAGTTCATAAATATTTATTGAGAGTCTAACTGAGCATCAAGCCCCTGTGTTAGATTTAGGATACAAAGATGAATAAGATGATCCCTTCCTTAGGGGAGTTTATATTCTAGTTGGGATGGGGAATGACATACAAATAGGTACAGGCATACCTTGGAGATATCTCAAGTTCAGTTCCACACCACTGCAATAAAGTAACTATTGCAATAAAGCAAGTCACATGAATTTTTTTGTTTCCTAGTACATATAAAAGTTGTTTACACTATACTCTAGTCCAGTAAGTGTGCAATAGCATTATGTCTAAAAAAACAAAACACTTTATTGCTAAAAACATGCTAACCATCAGCTGAGCATTTGAGTCATAATCATTTTGCAGTTATAACATTGACGATCTCTGATCACAGATCACCATAACAAATACAATGTAAAGTTTGAAATAGTGCGAGGATTAACAAAGTGTGACAAGAGACATGAAGTGAACAAATGCACTGATAGACTTGCTCAGTGTAGGGTTGCCACAAACTTTCAATTTGTAAAGAACACAATATCTGCAAAGTACAGTAAAGTGAAGCACAATAAAATGAGGTATGCCTGTATTTATTGCTGTGTAAAAATACCACAGATTAAGTGGCTTAAGATACACAAATTTGTTATTAGTTTCTGTGGGTCAGGAATCCAGGCACAGCTCATCTGTGTCCTCTACTTCAGGGTCTCTTACAAGCCTGCAAGGTGTTGGCTAGGGCTAGGTCTCATCTGAAGGTCTGACTGGCTTACTGACATGGTTGTTGGCAGGATTCAGTTCTTCAAGGCCTTTTACACTGAGAGACTCTGTTCCTTGCAGGCTGTTGGCCATAGGCTGCCCTCAGTTCCTTGCCACATGGACCAGTCAGATATGGCAGCATGCTTCATCAAAACCAGCAAGAGAGACTGTCTTTTATTTTATTAAATTAATTAATTTATGTATTTGGCTGTACCAGTCTTAGTTGCAGCATGTGAGATATCTGTTGCCACGTGCAGGATCCATGTGCAGGATCTTCAGGTGCATCATGTGAGATCTTCAGTTGTGTCATGCAGGATCCTTAGTTGCAGCATGTGAACTCTTAGTTGCAGCATGCAAACTCTTAGTTGCGGCATGTGGGATCTAGTTCCCTGACCGGGGATTGAACCCGGACCCCCTGCATTGGGAGCACGGAGTCTTAGCCACTGGACCATCAGGGAAGTCCCAAGAGAGACCGTCTTTTAGTAAGATGTCAGTCACAATCTTGTGTATCTTAATTACAGGTGTGACAGCCCATCATCTCTGCTGTATTCTATTGATTAGAAGCAAGTCGCTAGGCCAGCCCACACTCACGAGGATGGGATTCACAGGGGTATGAATACTAGGAGGTGGGAATCATTGTGGGAGATGTTAGAGTCTGCCTGCCATACAGGTGTTTACTATAGTTTGCTAATGTCTGAGAGAGGTAGGGTTCCGCAGAAGCAAGAAGGAAGAGCATCTAACCCAGCCTGGCATGCAAATGGCCTCTCAAATAATGCAAACTTGAGTGTCACCTTGAACGACAAATAAGGATTAAGTTGGTGTGTATATGGTAATAGGGAGAGGAGGAGGGAATTTTAAAACAGAAGGAACAGTGTGCACAGACATGGGAGCGGGGTGGGTGAAATAGGATGGTATGTCTGAGGGCTACCATCCAACAGTTTAGTGTAAACTGTGGGTGGAAGACATGCAAAAGAGTCAAATATAAGGCAAGGGCCAGTTTGGGGGTTTCTCCTTTGCCAGGCTAAAAAAATGAGAACTTTATCAAGGGGATCACAGGGAGGGTTTTAAGCAGGGTAGTGACATAGGGTTGTGGTTTCTTGATCTGGGAAGATTGTGGGAGATTGACTTTGATAGCTTTTACAATAATTCAGGCAAGAGATAAAAAGGGCCTGGATTAAAGTAGTGGCAATAGAGTGGAGGGAATACATTTTTTTAAAAAATGTTTTTTTATTTATTTATTTTTGGCTGCGTTGGGTCTTCGTTGCTGCGTGCGGGCTTTCTCTAGTTGCAGAGAGCGGGGGCTACTCTTCGTTGCGGTGTGCAGGCTTCTCATTGCGGTGGCTTCACGTGTTACGAAGCATGGGCTCTAAGCAGGCGGGCTTCAGTAGTTGTGGCACACAGGCTCAGTAGTTGTGGCTCGCAGGCTCTAGAGCGCAGGCTCAGTAGTTGTGGTGCATGGACTTAGTTGCTCTGCGGCATGTGGGATCTTCCCGGACCAGGGCTTGAACCCGTGTCCCCTGCATTGGCAGGCGGATTCTTAACCACTGTGCCACCAGGGAAACCCTACATTTTTATTTTTTAAATTAGGAAGTGATTTGATGTTTCGATAAGGTGGAGGTGGGAGATGGAATAATCTGGAGTGATGCCCAAGTTTTGGTGTAGTTTTGTCAGAACATCCTTGCTGGGGGCAGGGGAGAGAGAAATGGGAAGACAGAAAGGATGGGTGGAAGGAAGAGGTCTATAAAGTGTGTTTGCAAATTTATGTAGGTTTGTAGATTTAGTGACTGACTGCAGATGAGCTTAACTCCAAATATTCTTTACAATGTTTATGTTCTCAATGTAATCAATGTAACTATGTAAATTTACTTTCTAGTCAAACCATATGCCTCAGTGATAAGAGGTAGAATCAAATACAGAATTCATTTTCCTTGCAAACAGTTTGATAAAAGAAAAGTTGGTGTTAGAATTTTAGTAAGCCTAGACCACAGGTGGGGCCCCCTGTCCAGTCCTGTCTAGTGCTTGGAACATTGTAAGTACTACTACTTAAAATACTACTACTCCAGAACAAGTACTACTCCAGAACACTTGGTACAAAGTGTCATGTCATTGACTTTTTCTTCAATTGAGTTACAATTCATATAACATAAAATTCACCACTTTAAAGTGTATAATATAGTGGTTTTTAGTACATTCATTATGTTGTGCAACTATCACCAATATCTAATTCTAAAATATTTCCATCCTACCCAAGAGGAACTCCATACCTATTAGCAGTCAGTCCCAATTCCTTATTTCCCCAACTCTTGGCAACCATTAATCTATTTTATGTCTCTATGGATTTGCTTATTCTGGACATTTCACATAAATGGACTCATACAATATGTGGCCTTTTGTGTCTGGCTTCTTTCACTTAGCATAATGTTTTCATGGTTCTTCTGTGTTGTAGTATGTATCAGTATTTTATCCCTCTTTATTGTCCAATAATATTCCATTGTATGGATATACCACATTTTGTTCATCCATTCATTGATGGACATTTGGGATGTTTCCACTTTTCGGCTATTTTGAATAATGCTGCTATGAACATCCTGTACAGGTTTTTGTATGAACATATACTTTCATATCTCTTGGGTATATAGTAGGAGTGGAATTGCTGGATCATATGGTAACTCTATGTTTAACTTTTTGAGGAACCATCAAACTATTTTCCAGTGCAGCCACATCATTTTACATTTCTACTACCAGGTATGGAGGGGGGTGTCTCTATTTCTCCACATCCTCACCAACACTTGTTACCTGTCTTTTTTATTAGGGACATTCAGGTGGATGTGAGGCAGATCTTATTGCGGTTTTGATTTGTATTCCCCTAGTGGCTAATTCAGGGTTGTTTTAAAGAACTAAACAAGATACCGTAGGTGAAATCTGATATGAATTTGGGTCTCAGTTCTATGCTAGATTCAGGGAACCCCCAGAATAACTGTGTTAGTGCTTCTTTTCATTTTTATTTGCCCTGTAGCCTTTTAGCTCAGGAAGGCAGAGCACAGGCCTAACTCCCACACTGGGCTTTACGCTCTGTAATATATTCATATACCCAAGTATGCCAGAATCCCCTGTGGATTCTATCCCAGAGCTCTAGAATCACAATCCAACGGGCCGGGACTTACCTGGTGGAGCAGTGGTTGGGGGTCTGCCTGCCAATGCAGGGGACGTGGGTTCGAGCCCTGGTCTGGGAAGATCCCACATGCCATGGAGCAACTAAGCCTGTGAGCCACAACTACTGAGCCCGCATGCCACAACTGCTGAAGCCCGTGCACTTAGAACCCGTGCGCCTAGAGCCCGTGCTCTGCGATGGGAGAGGCCTCCACAGTGAAGAGTGGCCCCTGCTCGCCGCAACTAGAGAGGGCCTGCTTGCAGCTATGAAGACCCAACGCAGCCAAAAAAAAAAAAGTTTAAAAACCAGATTAAAAAAAAAAAAAGTCTAACGGGCCCCAGCCTGTCCATTAGAAAAAACCTACACATTTGAATCACTGCCCCAGTTCCCGTCTAAGAGAAGTAATTGGTAGGATTTTGAGGAAAGGCAAACAACTTGAGGTTAAGTGGCACTTTCTTTTGCTGCCACAGGAGGCTCCATTGAGTACATGCCATTCAGATCTCACAGTAACACCTGAGAGGGTTATTCACCATTTTTACAAGTGCAGAAACTAAGGTTTGGATTTGGTTCATAAGCTTAGTATCAGTATGAAATCTTTGGAACACTGGAATTAAATGTAGGGCCAGGTTTCCGGTTTGGGCACAATGAGTCACACATTGTGTGTTGGTTCTTGATATTTGTTTTGCTAATTTAGAGGGAATGGAGGTAAAGATAATTCCCAAATGGTGGCTCATGCAAAATTCATGTGTAGTTGTTTTGGAATGCATATTCTACCTGCTCATGTGAATGCAGATGCAGCTGCCGGCTGTGGAAATTCCCAATACAGCAAGCTAAACAAGCCAGGCTGTGAAGACCCAGCTAAAAAAGACTTGGAGGAGGTCTGTGGAAAACTGCCCTTCCTACTTTTCCAGTTCTTATTTTGATTAAGTAGCATTGCTTTGTAGAAGGAAATAAAGTTCCTAAGGAAACATTCTGTCTCTCTTTAGGCTGCCTTTTCCCTGGTTATAGTGGAATGAATTGGATTTATGCTTAAAAGGAGGGAATTTCAAATCACCTTCTTTTCTAGCTTCTTTTGTATGATAATCAGAGAAGGTAGGAATGATAATGGTAATAATGTCAAAAGGGAGCTGTGTGACAAAAGATTTTGCTGCATGTTAATTCAGAATTGATTGCAGTTGTCAAAGTTGCATCAGTCAGGGAAACAATTCAACTCAGATGGTTCTAATGAAAAGACTTAAATGGAGAAAAGGTGTGAGCAGAGATTAGGGAAGACAGGAAACAGTGAGGTGCCCCGATTAGCAACCGGATCTAGGGCTGAAGGGGCCAAGAGAGGAGAGAGCATTGCGGGCCGTAGGGCCCCTGGCAGGAGCTGCGCTCATGATGGCACAAGCTATTTCCAGGCCAGGACACTGAAGCAGGGAGGAGTGGGGAAGAAATGCCCCAACCTCAGTTTCCCCTCGTCCTCCACTGCCTTGCCAACGTGAAGCCAGCTGGGAAAGGAGGCTGGGGGTGCAGGCTGCAGAGGTGAGCTTCCCCGGGTACGGAGCAGTGGACGGGGGTAGTGGGTTGCAGTTGGAGACCAGTTTGCACAATAACCAACTATTTTACAGTGAGCACATTCTATTTTTTGTTAATTTTAGAAGGTGTTATTTTGGAGAACGTTGAGAAATAGTGCAAGTATAGAAAAACGTCTGTTTCTCATTTTTAAAAAATTCCACTCTATTTCACATTTACTCCTGCAGAAGCTTCTTATCTTTTACATCGTAACTTTGTTATGAAGTCTCTTAAACTTTGCACATTTTTCTTATTTTCCTAATACATTTGTGCATATCATTATACTGCGATAAGCCTAAAACAGAGGGTGCCATGCTTTCATAATTGGCAGGGGGTGATTTTAAAATTTCCCTTTTCAGATGAACGCGTAGATATTAGTGAATTATTCTAAGGTGTTCACTGGTCTTCAAGTCAAATGAGTCAAAGTGGAATTTAATTGAGCGTTTTTGTAACCCCAGGCTGAGGGGAAGATGCAATGTGTTAAAGACATCCAGATAGCCGCATATGTCTCCCTGCAGACCCAGCTGGGAACTATTCTGCTTCATACATTGATGAAATATGCCGACTTGCAGTGTTGGTGGTAACCTAGTGACCTGCTTTCTCTGTCATCCTGTATGTAATTCTTCTAGGTCTAAGTAAAGGGCAGATGAAGGTCTGTGTCTCTGGGTGCCTATGGGGTTGCTAGGAAATGGGTTTCAAAGTGCTTCATGGTGATGCAGGAGGTTGAACTTTTTTGTGAAGGGTTGTCATGGAAACCAAGTACATCATTGCCTTGTCTGACTAATGTATCTTTTAATGATCAAAATTGTAATACAGGGTTAAGGGATTAAAAATGATAAAAAAGTGAAATGATAAAACCTGTAACTTGAGGGGGAATGCTGCTGCAAGTAGCACATCTTTTGAATCGGAAGATTTCACTGGCAGTGTAATTCAACGTTGGTCGGGGCTTGGCTGTGTGCAGTGATGGGAGCTAATCAGTTTGTTTTCCTTCTTGTCTTCAGAGTAAGAAAACCATGGTTTCACCCTGTGGCTTTTTGCTGTGGGGTTTTATTACCAACTCCAGCTCCTGAGCTTTTATGCGAGGTAGAAGGCAGCACACCCACACTGTGAGTGCCAGCGAGGTTGCCAGGGTCGGTTCTTTGGTTGGTTGATTGGTTTTACATCTCCCTTACCCTCTCCAGCCCCCTTCCCCCAAGAACAGGCCTGTGGGGTGACGGTGATAGCCCTACTTGCTCTTTGCTAAGCACTCAGCTACCCACACATCCCTGGAGCAGATCCTGGAGCAGAGTCTGCCCTGACCTCCTGTGGTTGTTATAAGGGCCCTATAAGGAAGCGAGATCCTCCTCTTCTGCAGACTGAGGACAGAACCTTCTAGCATTGTAGGTATGATGAATGCTGCTTATATTTTGATCACTAGCTTATTAGGATAAACTTTCAAATGAAAGTACTTAGGATAGGAGAACTGAACTGAAAAGAGACTTTATACTGTGTTTAGTGGTTCACCTGCCTCCATGGAGATTGAGCTCCTGGGATTTCATTTCCCACTCCCCAGCTGTGTGTGTGTGTGTGTAATAGACTTTTGTTGCGTTGGAATAAATCTGCTTGTTTGTTTTCGGCCTTTGCAAAATATCTTTTATTAATATTTCCAGATTTAATATATTTGAGTTTTTTGCATTTAAGGGGGAAAAGTTTGACATGAGTCCTTAGATTGACAATGGAAATAAGCCAATTTAAATAAGTATTTCACTGAGCGGCATTTAAGACCCAAATCTATTTTCATTCATTCCTTCCTTTGTTCACTCATTCATTCATTCATATAGCATATGTATATATATTTTTTAAATGTGACACATACTTTTAATTTTATTTATTTATTTATGGCTGTGTTGGGTCTTCGTTTCTGTGCGAGGGCTTTCTCTAGTTGCGGCAAGTGGGGGCCACTCTTCATCGCGGTGCGCGGGCCTCTCACTATCACGGCCTCTCTTGTTGCGGAGCACAGGCTCCAGACGCGCAGGCTCAGTAATTGTGGCTCACGGGCCTAGTTGCTCCACAGCATGTGGTATCTTCCCAGACCAGGGCTCGAACCCGTGTCCCTTGCATTGGCAGGCAGAGTCTCAACCACTGTGCCACTAGGGAAGCCCCCATATATATGTTTTTAATGAGTACCTACTTTGTTTTGGGTACTTCCGGTGCATCTATTGTTTTTACAAAACAGTTGTCAGGTGTCAGGAGGTACCTTTGAGGAACTGAAGGCAGAGGCTAGCCAGAGCCCAAGGCCTGTCCCAGAGTGGCCACAACCAGGAGGGTGCCATCTGGCAGCCGTACTGGGATCCCCTTGCTGAGGTCCCTGCATTCCCATGACTTGCTTCTTATAATTTTGGCTGTTTCTCCAGTTGCAGAGTCTTGGCTGCAGCTCTTGATGACAAGGTGGAACACATGCCCAGCATTTCTTTATGTCCTTCCAGTATTGACCTTCTGTAGGGAATGTCACCTTTATTGATAAAATGGCTCCCAGAACCTAGCACCCGAAGGACTGCGTGGCTCTTGACTGCATCCCATGATGTTTTGTCCTCTGCTTTGATCTGCACTGCTTCCACCTCTGTGCGGGCCTCTGGGTGGGAGTGGGGCCCTCCTCCCCACTTTAAGAGTCTAGCCAACCCATACACTTAAGGTTCTGTCTGTGCTTCCCCAGAGTGGAGATGAGACAAGACTGTCATATTCTAGAGGGCTTGGTTGAAGACTCAGGAATGACGAAAGAGAACAAGCGGAGTGGCCGCTCAGAGACCAGACCCTCTGGTTTGCTCTCGGGTCACGGCAGCTCTTGTTCAGTCTACCAGAGGCCTCAGGCTGGTCTTGCCTTCCCAGGGCCCCTCTATAGCAGCTTGACCTTTATCCTCTCTCCTCCAGAATCCTCCCCCAGATTCCTAGACCTCTGAAGTCCAGACCAGATGAGACTAAGACTTTCCTAGGATATGTGTCATCTTTGAGAATATATGATTCTTGCTTAGGTTGTTTTCTCATCTGTTTAACGGGGTAAGAGTGATACCTCTCTCCTTTGGGAGTAGTGAAGATTAAATGAGAGTATGCATGCAAAATGTAAGTGGAGTGCCTGACACTTGGTAAATGCTTGTGGTCATCACATTACTGCAAAGACCTCCCCTTTAGTCCTTTTCCACCATCACCCCAACCCCCATCTATGAGGACCATCCTTAGTGCTCCTGGCCTCAGCATAACTACGGTAGTCATTGTCCTATGCCATGGCTGCCTCAGGGCCCCTCTTGTATCCGAGTAAACCCATGACCCTGCCTTCCTTCCAGTATTTATCTGTATGTTGTGATGTGATGTCTGTGTGTGTGTGCATGCGTGCATGTATGAACTCCGAGTTGGGAAACATAAAAGTGGGGGTATAGACTAAAAATGGCTGTGTTTATCGATCTTTTAGTATATCGTTCAATTGGTAAAGTATTCAGAGTAACCTTTGTTGTAAAATGTTCAGCATTTTATCCCCATTTCCTGTGTGTATCTCAGCACTTGGCCTGTCAGCATGGGAATAAGATCCTCTGGGCTATGCTTGTGCTCTCCTCTTAGGGACTCACTCTTGCCGATCAAGGACCAGGAGATTGCATACAGGGCATTCATTCATTCATTCAGTTATGCAGCAAGTATTTGTTGAGTACCTACTGTGTCCTCAGTTCAGGGACTACAAACAAGGTCTTTACTCTGTTAGAATTCACTCACCATTTTCATTCATGCATTCAGCACCTCTTGAAATTCTGTGTTCATCTTCTGATCAACGAGAAATATTTCTTTCATATCCTTTTTTTTCACTTATACTTTCATTCATCTATTCAGCAAATATTGATTGGGGGCCGATTATGTGTCAGGCAATGTCCACGATACTGGGTTCTAGCAGCAAAAAAAAAAAAAAAAAGGCAAAACTTTCTGTCTTCTTAGAGCTACATTCTAGTTGGGGGAGACTACCAATAGAAAAAACAAGTAAGTAAAATATAAATATTGTTATGGACTGAATGTTTGTGTCCTCCCTCCCAATTCATATGTTGAAATCCTAACCCCCAGTGTGATGGTATTAGGAGATAGGGCCTTTGCCTTTGGGAATTGATATGGTCATGAGGGTGGAGCCCTCATGAAAGGGATCTGTGCCCTTATAAAAGGGACCCCAGAGAGCTCTCATACCCTCTTTTCTGCCATTTGAGGACACAATTAAGAGTTGACTGTCTGCAACCCATAAGAGGGCTCTTACCAGAACTCGACTGTGCTTGGGACCTTGATCTCGGACTTCCAGGCTCTAGAACTGTGAGAAATAAATTTCTTTTGTTTATAAGCCCCCCAGTCTATGGTACTTTGTTATAGCAGCCCAAATTGACTAAGACAAATATGTTAGTTAGAGATAAGTCTTAGGGAGGAAAACAATTCAGGGAAGAGGAGAGGAAATGACCTTCTGAATAGCCAGTATTTATATCACATTTCATATCACATTTCACTGATGTTAAGACGCACTTTTTCAAAAAACATTTTTGCAGCTCTAAAATTGGTATGCATCTTGTAATTGATAGCATTTACTAATTTAATTGACAGTATTTAAAATGGCAGATAAAATAATTGTGTGTCTTATAATGCATAGCTTCTTAGATTTAATAAATATGACCCTCACCATGTACCAGGCACCGTTCTAAGCAATTTGTTAATTCATTGAATCCTCACAACAACCTTATTTAGGTTGGTAGCATTATTATTCTCCATTTAAAGATGAGGAAACTGAAAGCCCAGAGATTAAATAATTTACTGAAGGTAATTTACTGAAGGAAGTGGCAAAGTCAGGATTGGAACCCAGGCTGGTTGTGGAGTCTGAGCTCTTAACTGCTGTGATGTATTGCCAGAGAGGGTCTTTGGGAAGGTGACTTTTGAGAAAAGACTTGAAAGAGGTGAAGGGGCAAGCCATGTGGATGTCTGGAGGAAGAGTGATGCAGAGGGAGTCCCTCAGTCTGGAATGGGTTTGGCATTTTGAGAGAACCACAAGCAGGTCTGTATTTTTGGAGTGGAATAAGTGAGAGGGAGAGGTAGGGGAGGTGAGGTCAGAGAGATGACGGGTGGGCACATCATGTGTCAGTTTAATCTATCTTAAGGACTCTGGTGTTTACTTTGAACCACCTTCTAACCAGAGGAGTGATTTATTTTACTAGGATCATTCTGCCTGATGCATTGAGAATAGTCTGAAAGAGACAAGTTAGGAGCTCACTGGAATAATTCAGGAGAGAAATGTCCATGGCTTGGATGAGAGGGGTAATGGCAAGAGATGGTAAGAAGTGGTCAGATTCCATATGTATTTGGAAGACACAGATGACATAATTTCTGATGGATTAAGTTTCATAGTATGACATGGTGATGATGATATGAAAAACAATAGCCAACATTTGTATATTCTCACTAAATAATTTATACATGTTAATTTAATTAATCCCTGTAACAGCCCTATGAGGAAGTAAGTACTATTATTATTCCTATCCTATAGATAAGGAAACTGAGGCACTGAAAGTTTAGGTAGTTTGTGTGGTATCACAGACTAGTTAGTGGTGAAAATAGGATTCTAACCCAGGTGGTCTGGATCCAGAGTATATTTTCAACTACTACATTTTATTGCCACTAAGCTGAGAAAAAGAAAGGAGTCATGTGTGAACTAAGATTTTTGCCCTGAGTAATTGAAAACCACTGAGGTGGTGATAAGTACTTTTTAAAAAAGAAATGATAGTAGCCAGATAAGGTTTGAAGATGTTAAATTAGAGTTGGCTTATAGATAGCTCTGTGGAGATGTTGCAAAGACAGTGGAATATACAGGTTTGGAGTTCAGGGGCAAGGTCCTACCCATTGACATGAGTTTGAGAGTCATCAGTACATAGATGACACCTAAAGCTATGAACCTGGATGGGATCACCAAGGGAGTGAGTGTGGACAGAAAGAAGAAGAGATCCAAGAACTAGACTAAGTCCTGGGGCACCCAGCATTTAGAGATTGGGTTGATGAGGAGGAATACAGTTCCTGAGAATGAGTAGCCACTGGGTAGGAGGAAGAAAGTGCAGTAACCTGAAAGCCAAGTGAAAAATAGTGCTTCAAAGAGGAGGGAGTCATCAACTGTGTCAGATGCTCCTAATAGATTAAGTAAGATGAGGACTGATATTGGACCGTTGGATTTAGAAAAGTGAAGGTCATTGGTGAACTTGACCAGGACAGTTGCAGCACAGTGATGGAGGCAAAAATCTACTTAGAGCAGTTTAAAGAGAGAATAAGGGAGAGAAATTGGAGACAGCAAATTTAGAAAACTATTTTGAGAAGTTTTTCTGCAAAGCAAAGAAATGGGATATCTTCTAGGGAAAGTGTTCTATAAATGTCTGTTGGGTTCAGCTGTTTGATGGTGTTGTTCAGTTCTTCTATATCCTTGCTGATTTTTTGTCGAGTACTTTTATTGATTACTGAAAAAGGAGTGTTGAAGCTTCCAACTATAATTGCGGATTTGTCTATTTCTCCTTTTAATTCTGTCAGTTTTTACTTTATGTATTTTGCAGCACTGTCATTTGTTGATTACAAGCTTAGTATTGTTATGTCTTCTTGGTGAATTGACCTTTTTATCATTATAATGTCCCCTTTTAATCCCTGGTAATTTTCTTTGATCTGAAGTTTACTTAGACAGATGTTAATGCAGCCACTCTTCATTTTTCTTGATTAGAATTCACATGGTATATCTTTTTCCATCTGTTTACTTTTAACCTACCTATATCTGAAGTGCATTTCTTGTAGACAGCATATGGTTGTGTCATGTGTTTCTAATCCGTTATAATAATCTCTGTCTTCTAATTGATTTGTCTAGACCATTTACATTTAATGTACTATTGATGTGTTTCCATTTAGATCTACAAATTTATTATTTGCTTCCTGTTTGTGTCCTCTGTTTTTTTATTTCTATATTTCTTCTTTCCTGCTTTCTTCGAGTTATTGAAAACTTGTTAGTGTTCACTTTAAATTTATATGTTATGTTTTTGACAATATTTCTTTGCATGTGAAAAGTCCACTTAGAAACATTGTTCTACTTCAAGTGGTATGAAGACATCTTCATATAGGTCCTTTTATCCTACCCTCTTTCTGTTATAGTTATGTATTAGATCTATGTACATTAAAAACTCCATCAGATGTTATAAAATTATCTTTCAACTGCCAAACATATTTTAAAGAACTCAAGAGAAGAACAGTAGTCTACTGTATTTACTTAGATATTTACAATTTCTGTTACTCTTTCTTTGTTCCTGATCTTCCAAGTTTCCATCTGGTATCATTTCCCTTAGGTCTGAAGGATTTCCTTTAGAAATTTTTTTAGAGCAGGTCTGGTGGAAACTGATTCTTTTAGTTTTCCTTTGCTTGAGAAAGTCTTTATTTCACCTTAGCTCCTGATGGCTATTTTCACTGAATATAGAATTCTGGATTGACAGTTCTTTTCTTTCAGCATTTTGAAAATGTTGCTTCACTTCCTTCTGTCCTTCATAGTTTCTGATGAGAAATCTTGTCATTTGAATCATTGTTCCCTTATAAATAATGTGTAATTTTCTCTGGATGCTTTTAAGAATTTTTCGTAGTCTTTAATTTGCAGTAGTTTAATTACAGTGTTTCTGGACATGGATTTGTTTGGGTTTATCCTGTTTAGAGTTTGCTTAGCTTCTTGAATATGTAGGTTTCACCAAAATTGGGAAGCTTTCAGGCATTATTTCTTCAAGACTATTTCTGTCTTCTCTCAAACTCCCATGGCATTATGTTTGACCTTTTGTTATTGTTCCACGGGTCTCTGAGGTTCTGTTAATTTTTTATTCAGTCTTTTCTCTCTGTTGTTCAGATTGGATAATTTGTATTGATCTATCTTAAAATTCACTGATTCTTTCCTTTACCTCCATTCTAATATTGAGCCTGTCTAATTAGTTTTTTACTTTGGTTATTTTATCTTTCAATCCTAAAACTTCTGTTTACTTCTTCATTATATCTTCTATTCTTTGCTGAGACTTACTACCTTTCTATTTGTTTCAAGTGTTAACCTTTACCTATTGGACCATATTTATAATAGTTGCTTTAAAGTCTTTGTCAGATAATTCTAGCATCTTTGTCACTTGACGTTAGCATCTTTTGATTCTGTTTTCCCACTCAAGTTGTGACTTTCTTGGTTCTTATGTGCAGGAATTTTGGATCGTATTATACTGTGAGACTTTGTATCTTGATTAAATCTTATGTCAGATCCTGATATTTTTGTTTCAACAGGGAATCAACCCAGTTGAGTTTAGGCTACAAGTTCTTATCAGCCTTCCGTGGGTTGCAGTTTCACTATAAGTTTCATTTTCAAAGCCTTTACAGTGCTCTTTGCTTGTGTCTGGTGTTTATGCCACCCAGTGGCCAGCCTGTGACCTGGGAGGTGATCTGTCCCATAGTTTAGTTCTCAAAGTCTGTGGTATGCTGTTTAATGTGAGATCCATGTGTGTGCAACTTGTAGGTGACCCCAGGAGTACATAAACAGCTTTATGGATTTGCTTTTCCAAGCTCTTCCTTCTTTGCAATCTTTTGGTATTTTCTAGTTCCCAGGGCTTCCCTTTTTGGTCTTCTGGCCAGGAATCTGGGACTTTATTTACCTCATTCTGCTGTACACTTCCTGTCACTGTGGCCACATTTGGAGCCAAGCGATGAGGGCATAGAGTTAGAAAAAAAGAGTAACAGGGATTTGATCACCTTCTCCAGACCACAGCTTCTCAGACTGAAGAGGAAAGTTCTCTTCCCTTAGAGTTTTAGTCTTGAATGGATTGCTGCTGCTACTGTCACAAGACAGCTTGAAGGCTGGGATGAGAGAAAATGGAAAAAGATGGAAAAAATGGGGAATCCTCCCCCTCCAAGTGTTAGGAGACCCTTTTCCCATTCTTTGAGCCAGAACTAGGGCTTCTTCTGGAGTTTTCTTTGAGAGCACTGATGGTTTTCAGTCTGCACTGAATATGGGCCAAGTGTACCAATGGGGGAAAAATGGTCAATTCACTACCAGTTCAAAGGTACTTTGAATTCTGGTTGTCTTCTCCAGTCCACCTGCTACTATTTACTTTTCAAGGTTCTCAAATAACTGCTCCATGAATTCTCTCAGGTTTTATAATTGCATTAGGTTGGAGAGACAGAATGGAGTGTGCTTACTGCACCTTACCCAGAACCAGAACCTCTGGATATTTTACAGGAGGCCCATTGGCGTGGGCCATGCATAAGTTTGGTGTTGAAACAAGTTAAGGAGGGTTTTGAACCATAAGAGAGTGTT
Organism: Eschrichtius robustus; assembly: GCF_028021215.1. Classification (NCBI taxonomy): domain Eukaryota; kingdom Metazoa; phylum Chordata; class Mammalia; order Artiodactyla; family Eschrichtiidae; genus Eschrichtius; species Eschrichtius robustus. The sequence continues at coordinate 60,609,778 of NC_090825.1, forward strand.
TTGTTGCTGCTTGTGGTGGTAGTGAGCGAGGTGATGTGTTCTTGCTGGTGCCTTTTTCAGAGACATTTTAGCAGCTATAGCAGCTCTGTTTTTTAAACGATAACTTAGAACTTTTAAATGCAAAATCTGAAATGCAAGCTGGCCAGACGCTTGTGATTTTTTAGCAAATCAATTTAGCTTTCCCATTTCCCCAGAGAAATCATCCAAGAGTACTGTGAACTTTGCTTTAAGAACATATTATCCTGTGAGAGAGTTAGGGAAGGTGGTTGGGAGCTGGCCTTGGACATCAAACAGACTTGAATTCCAGCCTCAGCCTTGTCACTTAGTAACTGTGTGACCTTGGTCAAGCTGCTGAACCTTTTTAACCTTCATTCCTTTATGGGTAAAATGGAGATAAATAATGATAGTGCTTACTTGATACAATTGCTATCAATATGTGATTCAGTGAGGTAATGTAGGTAATGCTGTTCATATGCTGTTGATAAATGTAAGCAATTATTCTTACTATGATTGTTTTTGTGTCATAAGTAAAATGTACCTATTTAAGCTCCTCAGATTACTTTTAATCTGTTGAAGTATATGGCATCTAATCACTATTCTCTCAGTATTTCAGTTCATACTGAACATCATTTAAGGTGTTGAATCTTGAGATTCAAGAACAATACACTTTTTTTAATAAATTTATTTTCATTTATTTATTTTTGGCTGCATTGGGTCTTATTTGCTGCGTGCAGGCTTTCTCTAGTTGCGGAGAGCAGGGGTTACTTTTCGTTGTGGTGCTTGGGCTTTTCATTGCGGTGGCTTCTCTTGTTGCGGAGCATGGGCTCTAGGCGCGCGGGCTCAGTAGTTGTGGCGTGTGAGCTCTAGAGCGCAGGCTCAGTAGTTGTGGTTCACGGGCTTAGTTGCTCCACGGCATGTGAGATCTTCCCAGACCAGGGCTCGAACCCGTGTCCCCTGCATTGGCAGGCGGATTCTTAACCACCGCGCCACTAGGGAATCCCTCAAGAACAATACACTTTGAACTATGGTATTTCTGCTAGTGAAAGTATTTGAATAAATATTGTGAGTTACTTTCAGTACTTAACCAAAGAGAAATGACATATATGGGTTGGAGTCATGGTAAGTATATCGCTCAGTATTCTGGATGTTTCATACAAGAGCTGCTTCTCTGATGGTGTTGTACTAGTGACTGCTCTAGAAAAAGACCTCTTTTCAAGCGGCCACCATCTCCTTTGTTGATGGCAATTCCTGTTTGCAACTGTCTTACTCTTCTCTTCTTCATTCCTTATTTTTATATTGAAAAAAAGTCAATGTGTGTTTACTGAAATGAACAACAATCTGGTCACTTCCTAGGAAGTTTTGTAAACAAAATTTATCAAAATGCTGCTTGGTTGTAACTACATATTATTCAAAAGGCTTCTTAAATATTTTATTCCTGCATATTTGGAAATCTTTATTTGAAAGGCAAAATATTTTTATTTTGTGGAAATGCAATCAAGGAGCTCTTGGACGTAAGAATTAATATTTTTCTTTACTTCCTTTCACACACTAGTGGTCTTTTGCATGAAATTTTACATAATTGTTTTCTTAATTAATTGAAACTCAAATGCTTTTGAATAATTTTTTAGTGTGGTTATAACATTTTATATTGAATATTTTGCCAGAAATAAATTAATAACTAGCCCCTATTGATGGAGAAAATGTTGGCATAATATTATTTGACCAATTACAAGGCAGAAGTACACTGGGTTTTTCTGCAGGTTATGCTTATTTTCTTTCTACATGAGTAGAATCTGGTGTACAAACCTTCCTGTGAGCCCCGAGTTTTAATTAAAATTTAAATTGCCTTTCTGAAAAACTCTCAGTTGACTGACTAAAACAAAATGTAGAAAATGTCTTTATTTTGACTTCTGTGCTGTCATTGGAAAGCTTGTTGAAACAGAAGGAGCACAGAAAAGGTATTGATGAAGGAAGCAAAACCACTTATATTTGGATGCACTTGGATAGACTGAAGTCCAAGTGCTGCTGTCGTGTTCCTCAGCTCAAGGACCCCATACAAAACATCGTGTTCCCAGGGGATAATGGACCAGTAGCAGGGATAGATAAACATGTTTTAAAAGCCACCCAAGTAGAAGAGCATTCTGGAAAGACAGGCCTGGGTTATTACAAGAATGAGATTTCCGGAGAGGAACATGTTTAACCTCATCCGAGATCTTCACAATAGATCTGAAGCTGGAGGAGTCTGTGTCTGTTACAAAGACATGTGGAAAGTTTTAAAATTACACAGGGATAGGAGATTGGGCTATTTTCATTGAAAGTGTGAATTTTAATTTCAGAAAGATTGGCTGTTATTTTCCACACTAAAATTATCCATTAAAGGAGAGAAAACATTGGTGCAGACCCCTTAATTACACAGAGAATTAGAGAAAAGAAAGGTGACCAGATATCATTAGCAAAGGTGCTGAAGGAGAAGTTAACAGATAGTAACTAAACATATTTCATCCACATCAGCATGTTTTAAAGTGTATTTCAAAGAACACTAGTTGTGCAGGATATTAGACCAAAACAAATAAAACAGTGGGAGGTCTAGAGCTGTCTTGAATGAGGCCATTTGTAAGCCATTAAAAGAAGCTAGATACATTTTTTAAAAATATTTATTTATTTATTTATTTTGGCTGCACTGGGTCTTGGTTGCGGCACGTGGGATCTTCGTTGCGGCATGAGACTTCTTAGTTCAGCATGAGGACTTCTTAGTTGTGGCATGCAAATTGTTAGTTATGGTATGCATGCAGGATCTATTTCCCCAACCAGGGATCAAACCTGGGCCCCCTGCATTGGGAGGGTGGAGTCTTACCCACTGGACCACCAGGGAAGTCCTGCTAGATACCTTTTTGATTTGATAAAATAGTAAGTATGATTTGGAGATCCAGTTTATCATGTTGAGATTTTATTAGTGAGACTTCAGGTAAGACATCAATGTCTGCTAAGTTTTCTATTAAAGCATCAGTCAAATTTCTTTTTGCTCATTAGCTTAACCATTCTAAAAAATGTCAAACAAGAAATTAATTGTACTTTATACTCGCTATAACATATTTTTTTTTTAAGTGGTGCCTTTTAATCAAGATTTGCAATGAAGTTGGTGGGAGATGTTCATGGTGCACTTATAGTTACTAAGCTTGAGTCTAACTTCTTGTGGGGGTGTGGGTGGGGAGAGGTTCTCAGAAGATGCCTTCTATAGTATAGCCACAGAATAAAATGTAATATAGTGGGTAGAGCCATCTATACTACCAAAAAAAAAAGATATTCTATATTTGGGACAAATTTTATGCCTTTTAGGAGTTATCACTGCATTTTTTATGTTAAAAAACATCTTCACTGAAGTATAATTTACATACTATATAGTTCATCCATTTTAAGTCTATAATTTCATGAATTTTAGTTAATTTATATACTTCTGCAAATATCACCACAATCAAGTTTTAGAACATTTCTGTCACCCCTAAAAGATCCCTAGTATTTGTCCCACCCCCAGACCCAGGCCACCATTAACCTCTTTCTGTTGTTGTTTTTGCCTTTTCTAGAAATTCCATTTAAATAGAATCATACAGTATGTAGTCTTTTCTGCCTGGCTCCTTCCACTTCACATGTTTTCAGAGTTTATCTACATTATACCAGGTGTTAGTCATTTGTTCCTTTCTATTGACAAATAGTATTCCATGGTTAGGATATACCATGTTTTATGTATGCATTTGTCAGCTGATGGACAGTTGAGTTGTTTCCAGTCTTCTGCTATTATAAATCATGCTGCTATGAACAGTTGCATACAACTTTTCATGTGGACATATGTTGTCATTATTTCTCTTGAGTAGATACATAAGAGTGCAGTCAGGATTGTATGGTAAGAGTATATTGGACTGCCAATAAAATGGACAACCTGGAAGAAATGGACAAATTCTTAGAAAAGCACAACCTTCCAAGACTGAACCAGGAAGAAATAGAAACTATAAAGAAACCAATCCCAAGCACTGAAATTGAGACTGTGATTAAAAATCTTCCAACAAACAAAAGCCCAGGACCAGATGGCTTCACAGGCAAATTCCATCAAACATTTAGAGAAGAGCTAACACCTATCCATCTCAAACTCTTCCAAAATATAGCAGAGGGAGGAACACTCCCAAACTCATTCTACGAGGCCACCATCACCCTGATACCAAAACCAGACAAAGATGTCACAAAGAAAGAAAACTACAGGCCAATATCACTGATGAACATAGATGCAAAAATCCTCAACAAAATACTAGCAAACAGAATCCAACAGCACATTAAAAGGATCATACACCATGATCAAGTGGGATTTATCCCAGGGATGCAAGGATTCTTCAATATATGCATATCAATCAATGTGATACACCATATTAACAAATTGAAGGAGAAAAACCATATGATCATCTCAATAGATGCAGAGAAAGCTTTTGACAATATTCAACACCCATTTATGATAAAAACCCTCCAGAAAGTAGGCATAGAGGGAACTTTCCTCAACATAATAAAGGCCATATATGACAAACCCACAGCCAACATCATCCTCAATGGTGAAAAACTGAAACCATTTCCACTAAGATCAGGAACAAGACAAGGTTGCCCACTCTCACCACTATTATTCAACATAGTTTTGGAAGTTTTAGCCACAGCAATCAGAGAAGAAAAAGCAATAAAAGGAATTCAAATCGGAAAAGAAGAAGTAAAGCTGTCACTGCTTGCAAATGACATGATACTATACATAGAAAATCCTAAAGGTGCTACCAGAAAACTACTAGAGCTAATCAATGAATTTGGTAAAGTAGCAGGATACAAAATTAATGCACAGAAATCTCTTGCATTCCTATACACTAATGATGAAAAATCTGAAAGTGAAATTAAGAAAACACTCTCATTTACCATTCCAACAAAAAGAATAAAATACCTATGAATAAACCTACCTAAGAAGACAAAAGACCTGTATGCAGAAAATTATAAGACACTGATGAAAGAAATTAAAGATGATACAAATAGATGGAGAGATATACCATGTTCTTGGATTGGAAGAATCAATATTGTGAAAATGACTGTACTACCCAAAGCAATCTACAGATTCAATGCAATCCCTATCAAAGTACCACTGGCATTTTTCACAGAACTAGAACAAAAATTTTCATAATTTGTATGGAAACACAAAAGACCCCGAATAGCCAAAGGAATCTTGAGAAAGAAAAACAGAGCTGGAGGAATCAGGCTCCCTGACTTCAGACTATACTAGAAAGCTACAGTAATCAAGACAGTATGGTACTGGCACAAAAACAGAAATGTAGAGCAGTGGAACAGGATAGAAAGCCCAGAGATAAACCCACGCACGTATGGTCCCCTTATCTTTGATAAAGGAGGCAAGAATATACAGTGGAGAAAAGACAGTCTCTTCAATAAGTGGTGCTGGGAAAACTGGACAGCTACATGTAAAAGAATGAAATTAGAACACTCCCTAACACCATACACAAAAATAAACTCAAAATGGATTAAAGACCTAAATGTAAGACCAGACACCATCAAACTCTTAGAGGAAAACATAGGCAGAACACTCTATGACATAAATCACAGCAAGATCTTTTTTGACCCACCTCCTAGAGAAATGGGAATAAAAACAAAAATAAACAAATGGGACCTAATGAAACTTAAAAGCTTTTGCACAGCAAAGGAAACCATAAACAAGACGAAAAGACAACCGTCAGAATGGGAGAAGATATTTGCAAATGAAGCAACTGACAAAGGATTAATCTGCAAAACATACAAGCAACTCATGCAGCTCAATATCAAAAAAACAAACAACCCAATCCAAAAATGGGCAGAAGACCTAAATAGACATTTCTCCAAAGAAGATATACAGATTGCCAACAAACACATGAAAGGATGCTCAACATCATTAATCATTAGAGAAATGCAAATCAAAACTACAATGAGATATCATCTCACACCAGTCAGAATGGCCATCATCAAAAAAATCTAGAAACAATAAATGCTGGAGAGGGTGTGGAGAAAAGGGAACCCTCTTGCACTGTTGGTGGGAATTTAAATTGATACAACTACTATGGGGAACAGTGTGGATGTTCCTTAAAAAACTAAAAATAGAACTACCATATGACCCAGCAATCCCACTACTGGGCATATACCCTGAGAAAACCATAATTCAAAAAGAGTCATGTACCAAAATGTATATTGCAGCTCTATTTACTATAGCCAGGACATGGAAGCAACCTAAGTGTCCATCAACAGATGAATGGATAAAGAAGGTGTGACACATATATGCAATGGGATATTACTCAGCCGTAAAAAGGAACAAAACTGAGTTATTTGTAGTGAGGTGGATGGACCTAGAGTCTGTCATACAGAGTGAAGTAAGTCAGAAAGAGAAAAACAAATACCGTATGCTAACATATATATATGGAATCTAAAAAAAAAAAAAGAAAACAAAATGGTCAGTAGAACCTAGGGTCAAGATGGGAATAAAGATGCAGACCTACTAGAGAATGGACTTGAGGATATGGGGAGGGGAAAGGGTAAGCTGGGACAAAGTGAGAGAGTGACATGGACATACATACACTACCAAACGTAAAATAGATAGCAAGTGGGAAGCAGCCGCATAGCACAGGGAGATCAGCTCGGTGCTTTGTGACCACCTAGAGGGGTGGGATAGGGAGGGTGGGAGGGAGGGAGATGCAAGAGGGAAGAGATATGGGGACATATGTATATATATAACTGATTCACTTTGTTATAAAGCAGAAACTAACACACCATTGTAAAGCAATTATACTCCAATAAAGATGTTAAAAAAAAAAAAGATTAGTAGGAAAATAGAAAAGAAATTGGGATAAATATGACCTTAAACAATAAGATTCTAAAAAAAAAAAGTATATTGGACTTTTTAAGACACTGCCAAATTGTTTTCCAAAGTGCCTGTAACATGCTACATTCTCATCACAACCACTGCATCAGTTTTTACTAGAATAAATGGTTAATGGTGAACTTACGAGCAGGAAGTACGGTGTGGAGGAGAGCTGAAGAAGACTCTCTACCGCCAGCACCACTGTGATAAGAAGGATGCTGGGGAGTCAGATTGGACCACACGAACAAAGGGGAGGGTCGGAGTAAGAAGATCCAGGCTCGGTGGTTGCAGCAGACCTGGAAACAATTCAGATGGGCAGTGTTTGATGCAGTGTTAGAATGAGTTAGACTGGGGGCTGGAAGTGCTGGTGGCCGCTGACATCTGACATGAGCTCCTGGGCACAGAAGCACTCTAGTTAAAGGCATGGGCTACAGCATGAGGCTCCAGAGTGGAAGACTGAAAACAGGTAGAGCAACAGGACCTTCAGGCTCGTGGTAAGGCTGCAGTATGGGACACTCCAACTTCGGGCAGAGACACAGGGTCAGATACAGGGATGGAACCAGGTCGGGGAGGAAATATCAAAGAGCTGAGCCTAGGAAACCTCACAGGCTCCAGGGACTGCCTTGGGTCAGCTTGCAGTGAAGATGCTGTAGAGACAAGCTTCTTACCGGTTTAAGTGATCCAGCAGGCCTTGGATAGAGAGCTGAGTCTTTGATATAATAATAGTACAATGATAACGGCAACCAAAATTTATATAGTACTTACTTTACACTAAGTACTGTTCTAAGCACTTTACATATAAATTTATTTAATTCTCACACCAACCCAGGAGATAGATGGGTCCTATTTTTGCTAACCAAGACCCTAAAGCAGAGGTTAAGTGACTTGCCCAAGGTCACCCAACTAGTAAGTGGCAAAGCCAGGATTCAAATAGAGGCCATCCTCTTAACCACTAAGCTAACCTCCTCTCATTGTCATCCTTGTCACCTATGCCTGGATCAGCTTAGGACATTACTGACCCCAGTGAGGGGCTGGAAAGCTTGAGGCAGGAGAGGCAAGACCCTTGTTGAAAAGTTAACAGAAAAAAAATCCCAGAGGCATAGGCCACAGATTCCCTCTCAGGATCCCACCCGAGAGTCAGTATAAGCATAGGGCAAGGAGGAAATGGTAAATGTAAAGGGAGCCCTATGTGGAATTATTTCTTAAATTGCTTAAAACAAACCTGCAAAACTCATCTCTCAAGCTCTATAACTACTACTTGAGTCGTGTCCAAGATAGTTCCAATAGTAATGAACTAGAACCTTCCATGTAGGTTTTGCATGATTATAACTACTCTGTTGGTTTCAGTAGGATATTCTCCTACCAAATTAGCAAGATGTTGTACAAACTAACAAAAGTTTAAAGAATGAATAGTATATAAAATAAAATAAAATTATCTTTTTGGTTTGGGGAACGTTAAAATGAAATAGAAAAATATGTTGAAACCAAAGCATCTCCATCAACACTTTGTGACTTTTCAATGACTTTATACAGAAAATATTAGATTCCTTAAGGAAGCATGTGGGTAATCTCCTCCTTCTTCTCCTCCTTATCGACCTCATCAATAGTGACTATTTATTGAGCATCCATTGTCCCTCTGATCATAAAGAAGATAATGCCCAGCCTTCAGGGACTCAAGAGGTCAGAGAATGGAGTGAGGTGATCATCCTTGGGCCTCCTTTGCCTACCTCATTTCCCTTTCTCTTTGGTCTTCATTTCCTAGGGAGGCTGTGTGTGTGCTTACATGCTGTATCATTATCTCATTTGATCTTCATATCAGTCATGGGAAATAGGTACATTATTATCCTCATTTCACAGAAAAGGAAACTGAGGTTTAAAGTTTACCTAACTTATCCAAGGTCATTCTGAGTAGAATCTGTGTTTTTACCACTATGTATTTTGTATCCCTCTTTCTCTCTCCCATCACCTTTTTTTGTTTTGTTTTTGTTTTTTTTATTGAATAAAAATTCTTTAAATTCTGTAGTGCTTCTTTTCTCCCTCTTTCTCTCTCCCATCACCTTTTTTTTGTAGTTATATATATATTTTTTTAATTTTTAAAAACATTTTATTATAGAAAACAATAAAAACAATAAAATATAAACAAAAATAGCAGTATAATGAACTCTTCTGTATCCATCATCCAGGTTCAACTCATAGTTAATCTTTATTTTTTTTTTATTTCTGAGATATACATTATGTATATGTATATGTAAATGTATATTTTAGTTATATTGTTTTACTGAATAAAGATTCTTTAAATTCTATAGTGCTTTACAAGTTTCAAAAGTTTCACACACATGATTTCATATAATCCCATAATAACCTTTTGCCCCCTACCCCTATAGTGCTCTTCCCCCCCACCACTGGTAACCTCCAGCTTGTTCTCTATATCTGTGAGTCTGCTTTTTTTTTTTTAATAGGTCTTTATTGGAGTATAATTGCTTCACAATACTGTGTTAGTTTCTGTTGCACAACAAAGCGAATCAGCCATATGCATACACATGTCCCCATATCCCCTCCCTCTTGAGCCTCCCTCCCATCCTTCCTATCCCACCCCTCTAGGTCATCGCAAAGCACCGAGCCAATCTCCCTGTGCTATGCTGCTGCTTCCCATCAGCCAACTATTTTACTTTTGATAGTGTATATATGTCGATACTACTCTCAGCTCGCCCCAGCTTCGCCCTCCCACCCCATGTCATCAAGTCCATTCTCTATGCCTACCTCTTTATTCCTGCCCTGCAGCTAGATTCATCAGTACCATTTTTTTTTTTTTTTAGATTCCGTATATATGTGTTAGCATACGGTATTTGTTTTTCTTTTTCTGACTTACTTCACTCTGTATGACAGACTCTAGGTCCATCCACCTCATTACAAATAACTCAGTTTCGTTTCCTTTTATGGCTGAGTAATATTCCATTGTATATATGTGCCACATCTTCTTTATCCATTCATCTGTCGATGGACATTTAGGTTGGTTCCATGTCCTGACTATTGTAAATAGTGTTGCAATGAATTTTGTGGTGCATGTCTCTTTTTGAATTACGGTTTTCTCAGGGTATATGCCCTGTAGTGGGATTGCTGGGTCGTATGGTAGTTCTATTTTTAGTTTTTTATGGAACCTCCATACTGTTTTCCACAGTGGTTGTATCAATTTACATTCCCACCAATAGTGTAGGAGGGTTCCCTTTTCACCACACCCTTTCCAGCATTTATTGTTTTCTAGCTGTTTTGATAATGGCCATTGTGACTGGCATAAGGTGATACCTCATTGTAATTTTGATTTGCATTTCTCTAATCACTAGTGATGTTGAGCATCTTTTCATGTGCCTCTTGGCCATCTGTTATGTCTTCCTTGGTGAAATGTCTATTTAGGTCTTCCACCCATTTTTTAACTGGATTGTTTGTTTTTTTGATATTGAGCTCCATGAGCTGTTTGTATATTTTGGAGATTAATCCTTTGTCTGTTGTTTCATTTGCAAATATTTTCTCCCATTCTGAGGGTTGTCCTTTTGTCTTATGTATGGTTTCCTTTGCTGTGTAAAAGCTTTTAAGTTTAATTAAGTCCCATTTGTTTATTTATTATTTATTTTTAAAATAAATTTATTTATTTATTTATGGCTGTGTTGGGTCTTCGTTTCTGTGCGAGGGCTTTCTCCAGTTGCGGCGAGCGGGGGCCACTCTTCATCGCAGTGCGTGGGGCTCTCACTGTCGCGGCCTCTCCTGTTGCGGAGCACAGGCTCTAGACGCGGAGGCTCAACAGTTGTGGCTCATGGGCCCAGTTGCTCCGCGGCATGTGGGATCTTCCCAGACCAGGGCTCGAACCCGTGTCCCCTGCATTGGCAGGCAGATTCTCAACCACTGTGCCACCAGGGAAGCCCCCATTTGTTTATTTTTGTTTTTATTTCTGTTACTCTAGGAGGTGGGTCAAAAAAGATCTTGCTGTGGTTTATGTCAAAGAGTGTTTTTCCTATGTTTTCCTCTAAACGTTTTGTAATGTCTGGTCTTACATTTAAGTCTTTAATCCATTTGGAGTTTATTTTTGTGTATGGTGTTAAGGAGTATTCTAATTTCATTCTTTTACATGTAGCTCTCCAGTTTTCCCAGCACCACTTATTGAAGAGGCTGTCTTTTCTGCATTGTATGTTCTTACCTCCTTCGTCATAAATTAGGTGCCTATATGTGTGTGGGTTTATCTCTGGGCATTCTATTCTGTACCATTGATCTATATTTCTGTTTTCGTGGCAGTAAAATATTGTCTTGATTACTGTAGCTTTATGGTATAGTTTGAAGTCAGGGAGCCTGATTCCTCCAGCTCCGTTTTTCTTTTTCAAGATTGCTTTGGCTATTCGGGGTCTTTTGTGTTTCCATATGAATTGTGAGATTTTTTGTTCTAGTTCTGTGAAGAATGCCATTGGTAGTTTGATAGGGATTGCATTGAATCTGTAGATTGCTTTGGGTAGTATAGTCATTTTCACAATGTTGATTCTTCCAATCCAAGAACGTGGTATATTTCTCCATCTGTTTATGTCATCTTTGATTTCTTTCATTAGTGTTTTATAGTTTTCTGAGTACAAGTCTTTTGCCTCCTTAGGCAGGTTTATTCCTAGGTATTTTATTCTTTTTGTTGCAGTGGTAAATGGGAATGTTTCCTTAATATCTCTTTCTGATTTTTCGTTGTTGGTGTATAGGAATGCCAGAGATTTCTGTGCATTAATTTTGTATCCTGCAACTTTACCAACTTCATTGATTAGTTCTAGTAGTTTTCTGGTGGCATGTTTAGGATTTTCTATGTATAGTATCATGTCATCGGCAAACAGTGACAGTTTTACTTCTTCTTTTCCAATTTGTATTCCTTTTATTTCTTTTTCTTCTCTGATTGCCATGGCTAGGACTTCCAAAACTATGTTGAATAAGAGTGGCGAGAGTGGACATCCTTGTCTTGTTCCTGATCCTAGTGGAAATGCTTTCAGTTTTTCACCATTGAGTATGATGCTAGCTGTGAGTTTGTCATATATGGCCTTTATTATGTTGAGGTAGGTTCCCTCTATGCCCATTTTCTGGAGAGTTTTTATGATAAATGGGTGTTGAATTTTGTCAAAAGCTTTTTCTGCATCTATTGAGATGATCATATGGTTTTTAATCCTTAATTTGTTAATGTGGGGTATCACATTGATTGATTTGTGTATATTGAAGACTCCTTGCATCCCTGGGATAAATCCCACTTGATCATGGTGTAAGATCCTTTTAATGTGCTGTTGGATTCTGTTTGCTAGTATTTTGTTGAGGATTTTTGCATCTATGTTCATCAGTGATATTGGTCTATAATTTTCTTTTTTTGTGATATCTTTCTCTGGTTTTGGTGTCAGGGTGATAGTGGCTTCGTAGAATGAATTTGGGAGTGTTTCTCCCTCTGCAATTTTTTGGAAGAGTTTGAGAAGTTTTGGTGTTAGCGCTTCTCTAAATGTTTGATAGAATTTGCCTGTGAAGCCGTCTGGTCCTGGGCTTTTGTTTGTTGGAAGGTTTTAAATTATGGTTTCAGTTTCATTACTTCTGATAGGTCCCTTTATATTTTCTAATTTTTCCTGGTTCAGTCTTGGAAAATTTTACCTTTCCAAGAACTTGTCCATTTCTTCGTGGTTGTCCATTTTATTGGCATATAATTGTTTGTAGTAGTCTCTTATAACCCTTTGTATTTTTGCAATGTCAGTTGCGATTTCTCCTTTTTCATTTATAAATTTATTGATTTGTGTTCTCTCCCTTTTTTTCTTGATGAGTCTGGCTAAGAGTTTATCAATTTTGTTTATTTTCTCAAAGAACGAGCTTTTTATTGATCTTTGCTATTGTTTTCTTCGTTTCTATTTCATTTATTTCTTCTCTGATCTCTATGATTTCTTTCCTTCTACTGACTTTGGGGTTTCTTTGTTCTTCTTTCTCTAGTTGTTTTAAGTGTAGGGTTAGATTGTCTATTTGAGATTTTTCTTGTTTCTCGTGGTAAGATTGAATTGCTATAAACTTCCCTCTTAGAACTGCTTTTGCGCATCCCTTAGGTTTTCGTCATCGTGTTTTTGTTGTCATTTGTTTCTATGTATTTTTGTAGGTCTTCTTGATTTCTTCAGTGATCTCTTGGTTATGTAGTAGTGCACTGTTTAGCTTCCATGTATTTGTGTTTTTTACATTTTTTTTCCTGTAATTGATTTCCAGTCTCATAGTGTGGTCAGAAAAGATGCTTGATATGACTTCAATTTTCTTAAAGTTTCCAAGGCTTGATTTGTGACCCAAGATGTGATCTATCCTGGAGAATGTTCCATGTGCACTTGAGAAGAAAGTGTATTCTGCCACTTTTGGGTGGAATGTTCTGTAAATATCAATTAGATCTATCTGGTCTATTGTGTCATTTAAAGCTTGTGTTTCCTTATTTACTTTCTGTTTGGATGATCTGTCCATTGGTGTAAGTGGGGTGTTAAAGTCCCCTACTATTATTGTGTTACTGTCAATTTTTCCTTTCATGGTTGTTAGCATTTGGCTTATGTATTGAGGTGCTCCTATGTTGGGTGCATAAACATTTATGATTGTTATGTCTTCTTATTGGATTGATCCTTTGATCATTATGTAGTGTCCCTCCTTATCTCCTGTAACAGTCTTTATTTTAAAGTCTGTTTTATCTGATATAAGTATTGCTACTCCAGCTTTCTTTTGATTTCCATTTGCATGTAATATCTTTTTCCATCCCTTCACTTTCAGTCTGTATGTGTCCCTAGGTCTGAAGTGGGTCTCTTGTAGACAGCATATATACGGGTCTTGTTTTTGTATCCATTCAGCCAGCCTGTGTCTTGTGGTTGGAGCGTTTAATCCATTTACATTCAAGGTTATTATCAATATGTATGTTCCTATGACCATTTTCTTAATTGTTTTGGGTTTGTTTTTGTGTGTCTTTTTCTTCTCTTTTGTTTTCTGCTTAGAGAAATTTCTTTAGCATTTGTTGTAAAGCTGGTTTGATGGTGCTGAATTCTCTTAGCTTTTGTTAGTCTGAAAAGCTTTTGCCTTCTCCATCAAATCTGAATGAGATCCTTGCTGGGTAGAGTAATCTTGGTTGTAGGTTTTTCTCTTTCATCACTTTAAGTATATCCTGCCACTCCCTTCTGGCCTGCGGAGTTTCCACTGAAAAGTCAGCCGATAACCTCGTGGGGATTCCTTTGTATATTATTTTTTGTTTTTCCCTTGCTGCTTTTAATATTTTTTCTTTGAATTTAATTTTTGTTAGTTTGTTTAATATGTGTCTTGGTGTGTTTTTCCTAGGGTTTATCCTGTATGGGATTCTCTGTGCTTCCTGGACTTGGGTGACTATTTCCTTTTCCATGTTAGGGAAGTTTTCCGCTATAATCTCTTCCAGTATTTTCTCAGACCCTTTCTTTTTCTTTTCTTCTTCTGGGACCCCTATAATTCGAATGTTGGTGCATTTAGTGTTGCCCCAGAGGTCTCTGAGGTTGTCTTCAATTCTTTTCATTCTTTTTTCTTTATTCTGCTTCTTGGCAGTTATTTCCACCATTTTGTCTTCCAGCTCACTTATTCATTCTTCTGCCTCCGTTATTCTGTTATTGATTCCTTCTATTGTGTTTTTCATTTCAGTTATTGTGCTGTTCATCTCTGTTTGTTTGTTCTTTAGTTCTTCTAGATCTTTGTTAAACATTTCTTGTATTTTCTCAATCCGTGCTTCCATTCTATTTCTGAGGTTCTGGATCATCTTTACTATCATTACTCTGAATTCTTTTTCAGGTGTGTTGCCTATTTCCTCTTCATTTATTTGGTCTTGTAGGTTTTTGCTTTGCTCCTTCATCTGTGACATATTTTTTTTCCGTCTCATTTTTTTTTTTTTTTTTTTTTAATGAGTGGGATTGTGTTCCTGTTTTACTGGTTGTTTGGCCTGAGGCTTCCAACACTGGAGTTTGTAGGCCATTGGGTAGAGCTGGGTCTTGGTGCTGAGATGAGGAACTCTGTGAGACCTCACTCCCATGAATATTCCCTGGGGTCTGAGGCTCTCTGTTAGTCCAGTGGTTCAGATTCAGAGCTCCCACCACAGGAGCTTCCGCCCAACCCTGGGCTCGCAAATCAAGATCCTGCAAGCCGTGTGGGGTGGCAAAAAAAAAAAAAAAGGAACAGTAACAAAGTAAAAAATAAAATTAGACTAGGAAACTAGCAGATATGTTAGAAAGAATATAAAAATAAAAATATAGATGAATCAACAACCGGAAGGTACATCTGTACCAGAATAGTAAAAAAGAGGAGGAGGGAAAAGAAAAAAAAAGGAGGGGGAGGGGAAGGCCTTGGCTGTGGAGAGCAGGGCCTAAGCAAGGGTGAGGTTTGGGCAGTGGGTGGGGCCAATGCTCAGGACCCACAGGGCTGGAAAAGGCCCTGGGGGCTGTGGGGGGTGGGGCTTAGGCTCAAGGAAGAGAAGGGGCCCAGGTGTGCCCCCTACCCCTGGTCTCAGAGGGTGGGGTATCTCACCTGGGAGCCCAGCAGGCTTCCTGGGCTTGAATGGGTGGTGCAAACACCCTCCTCTCCTCTCTTGCTCCTCTGGTCTGGGGTCTGGGAGGACCCCTCCTGCCTGCCTCTCCTGATCTCCCTGGCCTCCTTCCTATGCCCCCATGACCAATGCAGCCGGGGTGGGGGAGGGGGAGCCTTACAGGGCAGGGGACCGGCCTGGGAGCTCAGCAGGCTTCCCGAGCCCGAGTGGGTGGGGCAATCGCCCTCTGCTCCTCAGCCTCTCCTCCCGGAGGGCCCCTCCCGCCTGCCTCTCCTGATCTCCCTGGCCTCCCTCCTATGCCCCCAGGACCCACGCGGCCTGGAGGGGGCTTTGGAGGGGGGAACCGGCTTGAGAGCTCAGCAGGCTCCCTGGCCCAAGTGGGCTAGGCAATCGCCCTCCACTCCTCTCCCGCTCCTCCCGGAGAGTCCCTCCCATCTGCCTCTACTGATCTCCCTGGCCTCAGGGGTGCCGATCTTGTCTGGCCTCCACTTCTCCTCCCACCTTGGTCCCTCTACATCCTACCGGTTCACTCTGGGGTTCCTCCCGTGTCTCCTTGGGGGTCAGGGTCCCCCACCAGCAGCCGGCAGGCACCCTGGTTGTGGGGAGACGCTAACTCTTCGTCTTCCCACACCGCCATCTTGACTCCTCCCCTGCTTTTTTTTTAATTCACTAGTTTGTTGTATTTTTTTGATTTCACATATAAGTGATATCTTACGGTATTTGTCTTTCTCTGTTTGACTTATTTAGCATAATGCCCTCCAAGTCCATCCATGTTGTTGCAAATGGCAAAATTTTATTCTTTTTTTATGGCTGAGTAGTATTCTACTGTTTATATATACCACATCTTTATCCATTCACCTGTTGATGGACACTTAGATTGCTTCCATACCTTGGTAATTAGTAAATAATGCTGCTGTGATTATCGGAGTGCATGTATCTTTTCGAATTAGTGTTTTTGTTTTTTAGGAAACATACCAAGGAGTGAAATTACTGGGTCATATGGTAGTTCTATATTTAGTTTTTTGGAAAACCTTCGTACATTCCCACCAACAGTATATGAGGGTTCCCTTTTCTCCACATTCTCGTCAACATTTGTTATTTTTTTTTTTGGTGATAGCCATTCTGACAGGTGTGAGGTGATATCTCGTTGTGGTTTTGATTTGTATTTCCCTGCTGATTAGCGATGTCCCATCACCTTTTCTTTCCTCCTCAACTGGTCATAATATAAAAACAACAGTGTTTTTCAGGTTGTTTGATGGATTTTTTGCACTTCATGCTTGATCTACAGACCTACCTTGTTGATCCAAGATGGCTGAGCGTGTCACTCAGGGGACATGGCACAGACCATACTTAGATGCTTCTGTTGCAGGGATCTGCCAGCTGCAGCTGAGGACCAAATCCGGCTCGCTGCCTATTGTTTTACAGCTTATGACTTAAGAACGACTTCTATGTTTCTTTTGAAAAAACGAATAGAATGTTTTTGTGACAGGTGAAAATTATATGGAATTCAAGTTTCAGTGAACGTGAATAATGTTTCAATGAAACAGCTACACTCATCCATTTGCATATTGTCTATGGCTGATCTCACACTACAATGGCAGCGTGGAGTACTTGTGACAGAGACCAAGTGGCCTGCAAAACCAAAAATGGTTACTGTCTGGCCCTTTACAGAAAAAGTTTGCCCGCCCATTGTCTACTGGAGGAGACTGGAGAATGATGAGCTTCTGGAGGAGAGGGACTAAGCTTTATAACAGAGAGTGAGGCAGCAGGCAGCATGATGCACTCCCTGGTAAGAGTGCTTCGGGCTCTGGATTTGATTTCCACTCCACCAGTGACAGCCTGTGTGACCTTGGCCAAGATACTTAACCTGTCTGTGCTTCTGTTTCTGTATCTGTAAAATGGGGATAATAATAGTTCCCACCACCTTGGCCAAGATACTTAACCTGTCTGTGCTTCTGTTTCTGTATCTGTAAAATGGGGATAATAATAGTTCCCACCTCATAGGTTGTTATACAGATTATATTTATATGCAAAATACTTAAACAATGCTTTACATATAAATATAATGCACAAAAAAGATGATTAATGTTCATCCTTGTGTCATGGACATTTTTTCTAGGCAAAGTACAGCAGGCCCCTAGTAGTCCCCAAAACTTGGCCTCTTTGGGTAGCACCCCACACTCAGAATTATGAGACTCTCTGGCCCCCTGAGACCCTTTGTCCCCAGCACAGACTCTGGTGGCCCATAGACATACCTTTCTCCTCTTTCTCCTGGGTCCGCAGCTCCCTACCCCAGCCCCTCCATAAGGCTCCTGGCTCTCTTCCAGGGCCCCACTGAGAGCCATGATGTTGGCACTTCAGTCATATGCTGGGGCCCAAACTTGGGCTATGCTGTTCTCACATGGACCTCCCTCCACGTCATATCACAATGACTGCATCCCTGATGGCCCTATGGGGCCACAGCCATGACCCTTAGTCCTGTGGGCAGATAGAGCCTTGCTTTATGGCCCATGTCATGTGTGAGGGCTGCCCCACATATTCATCACTATCTCTTTTAGGGACCACATACCGCATGCCTGGTCTTAGGCTAGGTGTTCTACTCACAACATCATTAATCCTCATGAAATCCCTACAGAGTTGCACTATACTTATCTTGGAGAGGAGTGTCACGACACTTGGGATGAGTCCCTCTCTTGGATTTAGGCTAAAACATGGCCTCCCTGGGGGCCAGTGTTCTGTAGAGGTTTCGTTTCCCTCAGTTAAGGTAGAACTCATGTCCTCTTTCTGACAACTGTGGTTCCTTTCTGCCCCTTACCCTTGGCTGCCTTATTCACCCATCCCTATAATATGCTATCCAGGGACCCATGCAGGAAATTCTGAGGTTGCAAGTAAGCAAACAGAGAAAAATCCAAGGCATGTTACGTGACATTGTTTGGGTTAACAGTACAGCTAGGCCATACCTGGCCCTTCCGCATTGGAGAGCTGAAAAAACAGAGTTGCAGAGAGGTGAAGTGACACTCCCTGTTCCAGCTGGCCTTCCAAACCCGGCTCTGACTCTGCAGCTAAAGAAGGTTCTTGGCAGAGATGGAAAGTGAAGGGGTTATAAGTGTTCACTAGACCACCAGCTCCATGAGGTCAGGGATTGTTGCCTGTTTTATTCACGGTTGGATCCCAAGGGCCTAGAGCCAGTACTGGGTTTGTGGTCAGCTCCCAACAAGTATGGGTTGGAGTCATAGTGATTGTTGTTTGGCCAAGGTGCAGAGCAACTCGAAGCTTCCTATTTGGACAGGGAGCATGGGAGAGAGCATAGCTGTACACTGAGTGGGACGCTTTATATCCTCAATAATTAAATTGAAACTCCAAATTAAATTAGCTTGTTTAATGAGCTGCAGTTTCTTCCCCATCCACAACACGATCCCTGGCCTTGGGTGACAAAACCTTCCTCACCCCACTATATGTCGTCAAGACAGGAAAAACTCCGTGTCTACTCTGTGATGAAGCAAAGGGTGTTATGTCCACCCAGGCAGCCCCTTAGATGCACTTGCAGAATCCTGTTTGTCTATGGGGAAAGGGATATCCAGTTATGCCAGAAAATCTCTGGAAATTCACACATCAAACGTGCTATGGACTGAATTGTGTCCCCACCAAAATTCATGTGTTGAAGCCCTGTCCCCCACCATGACTCTATTGGAGTTGGGGCCTTTAGGGAGGTGATTAAGGTTAAATGAGGTCATAAAAGTGGACCCCTGATACAGTAGGATTAGTATCCATATAAGATGAGACACCAGAGTGTTCACTGGCTCTCTCTGCCGTATGAGGACACAGTGAGCAGGTGGCAAGCCAGGGAGAGGATTTTCACCAGAAACCCAATCTGATGACACCTTAAAAATGGACTTCCCAGGGACTTCCCTGGTGGTCCAGTGGTAAAGAATCCACGTTCCAATGCAGGGGACCCGAATTCGGACCCTGGTCAGGGAACTAAGATCCCACGTGCCGCGGGGCAGCAAAGCCCGTGTGCCACAACTACAGAGCCCACCTGCCCTGCAGCCTGTGCGCTACGACTAGAGAAGAGAAAACCACACGCCACAACTAGGGAGAAGCCCGCGTGTCACATGAAAAATCCCGCATGCCTCAACGAAGATCCCACGTGCCACAACTAAGACCCGATGCAGCCAAAAATAAATAAATAAATAAAAAATAAATAAATCTTAAAAAAAATATTTGGACTTCCCAGAACTACGAGAAAGTAAATTGCTGTCGTTCGAGCCACCTAGTGTGTGGCTTTTGTTACGGTATCCTGAGCTGACTGATACACATGGTTTCTCAGTGTTCATCCGTTGACATAACTAGGATCTGGCTGGAAAGGTCTTTACATCTTCAACAGCAGAAGCAGCATTCTCCAAATGATGCCACTAATACTTAATAAATTGTATCCAAATAAGTAGCAGGTATAGTGGTCCATATTTTTACAACAGGAAAAACTGCATTTAATTCTTTTCTGTATAAAATGTTTACCATAAACTTTAATTCTCATAGTTGTGCTGTGTTATTTCGAAAGTTAAGGAAATTTGGGCTCAGAGAGGTTGAATGAGTGTGTAAGACCACACAGCGTATGAGTGGCAAAGTTGAACCCCAGCACAGGCCTGTGACTCTTCGACAGGGCCGTTTAAACTTAGGGACGTCGTTCAGAATCTCTGACCTATCTTGGTCATATCTACCAAGTGGCAAAAAAGAGCTCAAAATAAAGTGCTGTAACTCAAGGAGAAATCAGGAACACTTAGAACCAAGGTTTGTCTTTGTCCTTAATTTACCTGACAGCATTTTCTGAAGTAATGGTTGTGTGGGATGCAACACACCCATTGTGTGGGATGGAACATGCCACATTTGCAGCAATTACGAGGCAGAATAAGAAGAGCTGGGGAAGGTGTTAGCAGCATCTGGGCTATCAGCTGTCAAGGCCGCTTGCTCTTGGTCACCTGAAGCAGGCCACTTTAGAAACACTTCATTTTCCACTGATGAAAATTAGAAGAATTAAGTTTGGGGGGGCAAGCGTTTCAGCACAAAAGAACTCATTTGGCTGAAGTGTCTGCAAGCGTGGATTGGATTCTTTGGAAAACATGAAGGTTTGTGAAAACAAAAACAGCAATTACAAGCTGGTGCAGGCCTTGTATAAGAAGATGTGTACGGAGATCCCTTCTGTTGGTCAGGCTGTGTGCACACATCCCCGTTATATAATTACTGCTTTTCTCAGTTGCCTCCATTTTAAAAAGAAATCAGCATAAGCACAAGCAACACAATAAAACTAATATCTAAGTGGAAAAGTGTGCACCTATGAGCTACTTCTTTCTCATCAAACTGGAAGGCAGTGTAAGAAATTCACATTTATTGCATGTCTGCTCGATGTCAGGCTCCGTGCTGGGCTCTTTAGGTGGGTTTATTGTATTTTTGTCTTCATAGCAACCTTGTGATGTAGACACAAATTAATAAATAAGTGGTAAAATAACTTGTTCAAGGTTTTTCTCTTTTAAAGTTGGGAATTGAAACAAGGTCATATGAGTCAGAAATCCTTGCTCACTGTTGATGGGGCCCAATTACTCCCCTTTCCTTGTTCCCTCTCTGATGATTCAGGGAAGAGGTGAGGTCCTCCTGCTGCTGAACTGTATGAGGATGGGGGACCAGGGTAAAATGTCCATCTTTGCTGCTTAATGAACAAGTCCTCTTGAGTTTCTAGCGTGCCTTCCCCTCTTCATCAACTTGGCTCTCTCTTAGTGAAAGCAGAAGAGGTTTCTTGCTTTCCCATGTGGCAATAACCTGCCTTCTTGCCTGACCAAGACAGACAGCTTGGGCTGTCCATCTTGATAGCTCCGTTTCCAAGGTCCACAGTCTGGGTGGGGTGTGGGAGGTCTCAGCCTCTTTACAGCTTTGGATGGTTCATAATCGTTCTCGCACTGACTTCTCAGGCTGGTTCACCAGTGGGCTCTGGCTTCCCTGGCACCTCCAGAGAACAAGCCTGGTTTCCTGGGCCAACGAGTACCCTCTTCACAGGTGCAGGGAGAGGATGTGAAGGGCTACAGGAGTCATACCATGATTCTGCAAATGCATTTTGGCTGAACATCATGAGATGTATTTTCTTTCTAGGTCAAGTTATAAAAAATACATAATATAGGTACTCCTGATTAAATAGCCATGTGTAGTAGCATCGCTCAGACACATTATGGGTTCTTACAGACCGTTCTGAAAGCTGGGGAAGCTGTCTAGCAATAGTAGCTGAGAGCACGGATTTTGGAGGCAGACTACCCACGTTCATATCCCATTTGTTTGCTGTTTAACCTTGAGCAAGTTCTTCTTAACTTTTCTGTGCCTCCATTTCTTTGTAAAATGGGAATAGTAATAGTACCTCCCTCACAGAGTTGTTAGGAGTATTAAATTACTCAATACGTGAAAAGTTCCTAGGAATATAGCCTTGCCCATAAAGAGAGTGTAGACAGCCGGCTAGGATGGTGATAGCCATTGTGGTGGTCCTGTCCGGAGAAGATCGAGAATATTGGTATTAGCATGTTCAGGCCATCAGCCTTAATTTACATACTTGCAAGTTAATGTAGGCCAGTGAGAATCATTAGTTGGCCAGAGTCCCACATTAACGTAGTTCACGCATTCATTATCCGCTGAGCACTTGTTATGTGCCAGGCACTGTGTTTGGTATCAAGAATGGAAAAATGAATGAAACAGATGTGATTCTGCTCTTGTGAAATTGCACAATAGTTGCTTAATTATCCAGTAATAGGATATTTCAAATAAAGTTTACCAAGATAATCTCAAAACATTCAGTGTCATTAAAGTTTTTCTCCTCTTTTAGATCTCAGTGACCGTTTAACAGCCCCTCAGAATCTGTAGCTGCCCTGTCCTGTATGGTAGCCACGAGCCACATGTAGCCGTGGGAGCACGATGAGGGGTAAAATTTGAGGCGGGAGAGGTGGGCAGCCCTTTACAAGGGGCTGTGCTGAGGAATTTAAATGTTATTCTAATAAAGGTGGGGTTAAACAGGAGAGTGAGGCGAACTTTGGAATTTAGAATAACTTTAAAGCCTCCATGAATTGTACCAACTTTCTTTTATTCTATTTATATTTTAATGTAATCAATGATATATTTGGGTCTAAATCTACCACTTTTTTTTTGTTTTCTGTTTGTCCCATCTGTTTTATGTTGCACTCCTTTCTTGCCTTCTTTTAGATGGATTACATTAAAAAATCATTTTTTTAAAAATTATTTATTTATTTTTGGCTGTGTAGGGTCTTCGTTTCTGTGTGAGGGCTTTCTCTAGTTGCGGCGAGCGGGGGCCACTCTTCATCGCGGTGCGCGGGCCTCTCACTATCGCGGCCTCTCTTGTTGCGGAGCACAGGCTCCAGACGCGCAGGCTCAGCAATTGTGGCTCACGGGCCTAGTCGCTCCGCGGCCATGTGGGATCTTCCCAGACCAGGGCTCGAACCCGTGTCCCCTGCATTGGCAGGCAGATTCTCAACCACTGCGCCACCAGGGAAGCCCTAAAAAAATCATTTGATCCCTCCCTCCCACTAGTGTGTTTCTTTTCTTTACTTGGTTACCAGAGAAATCAGAAGAGGCACCTGTAATGTAACAAAGTCTAAACTGTATCAGAATGGCTCCTGCCTCCAAGAGCATAGAAGGGTTATCTCCCTTTTGACTTACCTGCTGCTGTTGTCTTGTATGTTATTTCCCTGTACATAGTAAACCCCATGAGATACTATAAATGCATTCTGAAGTTAGTATTATTTATGTTGACCCACATATGTCCCACTTTTGTTGTTGTTTCTTATATTCCTTCCATCTGGGATCATTTTTCTACTGCTTGAAGAACACTCCTTAATTCCTTTGGTGCAGGTCTTTTTTGGCAAACTCTATTTTAATAATATCTTTATTACACCTTCATTTTTTAAAATTGAAGTATAGTTGATTTACAATATTGTGTTAGTTTCAGGTGTACACAAAGTGATTTGGTTATACATATATATATACACACACACACACACACACACACATACATATATCTATATTCTTTTTTTTTCAATTCTTTTCCATTATAGTTTGTTACAAGTTATTGACTACAGTTCCCTGTGCTATACAGTAAATCCTTTGTTGTTTATCTATTTTATATATGGTAGTGTGCATCTGTTAATCCCATACTCCCAATTTATTCCTCCCCCTGTTCCCTTTGGTAACCATATATAAGTTTGTTTTCTATGTCTGTGACTCTGTTTCTGTTTTTTAATTAAGTTCATTTATATCATTTTGTAGATCCCATGTATAAGTGATATCATATGTTATTTGTCTTTCTCTGTCTGACTTACTTCACTTAGTATGATAATCTCTAGGTCCATCCATGTTGCTGCAAATGGCACTATTTCATTCTTTTGTATGGCTGAGCAATATTCCATTGTATATATCTACTACATCTTCTCTATCCATTCATCTGTTGATGGACACCTAGGTTGCTCACACCTTCACTCTTGAAGCATATTTTTGTGGCATATGGAATTCTAGTGTGGTGGTTATTTTCTTTCGGCATACTGAACATATCATCACACTGTCTTCTGGCTTCCCTGTTGCTGCTGAGAAGTATCTACTCTGAGGATGATTTCTTTGAAGGTCATCCATATTTTTCCCTCTGGCTGCTCTTAAGATTTTCTTTGTCTTTGATTTTTATGCAGTTTCACGGTGGTATGTGTAGGTGTGGATTTCTTTTTATTTATACTGCTTGAGAATTGTAAGTCCTTCTGAGTCCATGGATTGATGTCTTTCATTGGTTCTAAAATAGTCTCTGGTATGACCCCCTTACATGGTGCTTTTCCCTCAGCTTCTCACTCCTTTCCCTGAACTCCAAGTAAATGTATGTTAGACTTTCTCACTGCCTCCACCACACCTCTTTTATCTTTGTGTCTCTCTGTGATACATTCTGCATAGTTTTTCTGACATCTTGTGGTATGCCAATTCTCTGTTTGCTTATATCTTATCAGCTGTTAAATCCTTCCACTGATTTATTGATTTTGATTATTACTTTCTTCTTTCATTCTAGAATTTTTATTTGGTTATTTTTTAAGTCTGCCAAATCATTTAAAGAAAATCATTTCCCATTCCCCTACTGAAAATTTAGGCTTTGTTTTTAGTTTCTTTGAATGTTGTAAGTATAGTTGTGTTAGAGTCCATAACTGATAATTTCAATATTTGAAGGCTATTTTTTTTTTCTGTTGGTCCTATTGGTTCTCACTTATATTGTCACATGTGCCTGGTTATCCTTCACAGAGCTTTTCTTTCACTTCTGCCAAGGGTGGGGGCTTGAGTTGGTAACTGGTTGAATCTGAGCTTGAGGCTTGAGACTCCCTGGATGACCTAGTTGATGCAAACTAGCTGTGAGTCTGCCCAAGGATGGCTCACTTTGGGTTCACTCCTTACCCCAGTCGTAGCCTGCTGGGGCTGCAGACGAGCTGAGAGCGGTTCACTATGTTTTCTACCTTTGGTGGCCCCTGGCTTTTACATTAGTCCCCATTTCCCCTTGAAGCTGTTAAAATAGGAAGCTCAGTTTCACAGCTCTTTATATTAAATTAACAAATACTCCTGGGTAGTGCATTTACCCAACTGGGTTCTGAGGTTCTAGAATTGGGCCTGGTAATTCCTCACACTATCGATACTTCTTTGAGGCTTTTAAGAGGATGTTTTCAGTATTCAGTACTTTTAGTTGTACTTGCGAAAGTTGGTCTTAGTTTCCTACTGTCCCGCTATTAAGAGTGTCTGACTCTGATACAACAAGGTCGGTGGCCCTACTGTTTGTTGTTTGTTTGAGGAAGATACTTTTGGGAGCCATTTTTCTGCACATTTCCCTTTTGGGGAATGAGTAGAAAGGGGGTGGCACTATATTTATTTATTTGGAAGGGAGGTGTAGATGTAACCATCTCATCCTTCCTTCTGGCTGAGGTAGCCTTTGAGGAGTGAGAAGTTTTTGATGATTGAAAACTGGGGCTTTAGTAGAAAAGAAGAATATTTCTGATCAATATTTCCATTATTTTTTCTGTTACCATCTTCAAGGCATTAGAATTTGAGCAGATAATTCTCTATTTCAGCCATTCCACTGAGGTCACTCGTTACCAAGTCTAGTCTCTCCACTTATGAATCATATCCTATTACTGAGTAAAGCATCGTATTTTTAGAGAGCAAATATCGTTTAAGTGATAGAAGTGATTTTTTTTCTATAAACACAGGCCCAGAAAAGGCAGCAAGCAGGTTACTCAGTGTGCAAGGAGCAGGCAGCAGGCTCCTGGCTCACTGGGTAAATATCTGGGTTAGAGCAACATCAGGGGCTCTTCTGAGGGCAGTTGGTATTTTCGTATATGAATATGTTGGCTCAAAGTAATTATGAAGAAAACAATGTTCCAAGTGTGTTGCAACCTTGTCATAAATGGTATACATTTTAAAGGATGAGGTATTGCAGTAGTCAGGTACCAATGGCAAAGTATGTTTTTTACCCGGAGGCACCTGATTAATTGTTAATACAAGTGAGGCCAGAGAGAAAAATAATTGACTGTGAGAGGTGCGGTTTGTTGTTATTTATATGTTTTTCTTAACAGTTTTTCCCCTTCACATCTTCAGATTCCAGATTCCTTTCTCCAAAGCATAAGTCTTCAAAATGATTGGCAAAAGCCACTCAAAATATTAACATTTTCATTCTGCTTCTTAGAGAAATCTTCCAACGACGAGAGAAAAAGAAATTGAAGATTGCCCCATTTATGTATTTATTTTAGTCATTTGAAATTTCATTGGCATAAAGGCAACTTACAGTGAACATAGTTATGTTTTAACATTCTTCATTTGACGTCATCCTCCAAAGATGGCCTGGAAGACTAGAGCAAAAATTTTGGAGGAAAAGCTTGGGAACACCTGATATTGTAATTGCACAGCCCTGATGGGAAACTTGGTATTGAACCTTACAAGAGGGCAATTTTGATATCATGATATCATTGGTCACACAATGCATAACAGGAAAAGAAAATATTTTTCTCTTATTTTAATTGACATATGCCTAACTCCTAAGTGAATGGATTTAATATGATTGTAGAATGGACTCTAATGAAGTTTGAGTATTCTATATTTTATGTGTTTTAGTTACCATCATATGAAGTATGCCATCATATTCTTTTCATTAATGTAGCCTAAAAGGTTACCAAAAAGAAATAAGGCATTGGAAATTTGTGTGGAATCAATAAGTAGAATGATCTATACGATTATATCTTTACTTGAAAAATTTTACAATGTACCTTTCAGATCCAGTCCTTATCTATTGTGATTACAGTTCTAAAAGAATCCTGTTGCTTAGCAACCAGATTATATATGATGGAACTCCCTGAAAGAACTTTGTGTTAAGTCTTTAGAAATTGAGAGATACCTTGGATGTTGTGAATCTCTTAATTTTAAAAGTAAGTATGAATTGTGTTCAGAAAAGAATCACAGTGAAAAACTGTCTCAAAAGTAGATAGAAAAGACCTCAGAACTATTTGAATAAATGCTTTCCCATTTAGAAAATTCAGTCATTAAAAAAATTGAAATAATTGTTCCGAAGAATGATAGGTTGGTGCTCCCTTTTAAGATTCCCGTCTCTAATGGGTTTTTCACTGCCTCTTTTCTCTAGTGATTGTATTGTTACAGCAAACCCCCAAAGCCAGGTGTGTAATGACGCACTTAGTTTCCTTCTGCCTTTCTCAGAAAGGAGCTGATCTTTTATCTTTATTATCTGAGTTGTTTTGTTTTGCTTTTCTTTTGTATCTAGTTGCTACTTCTGAAATACAGTTAAATAATGGTTGGAACATTCATTGTAACTTGAAGTGAAAAGAATCATAATCGGAATTAGTTTCTTTTCATCACTATAAATTCTTCAGCATTGACTGATTTCACGTGTGCTTGCATTTTTCTGTTCATCGTGAAGTGTCTTATGTTTTCATGGCTGTGACCAGCAATAACTGGTGATTCTGTGTAGGCAACGGTGAATGCCCGCTAGGTTTCTCAGTTTGTGTGTGTCTTCTTGGTACAGGGAAGAGTAGTTTCTTTAATAAATGGTGCCTTTTGGGAAGAAAGGGAAAGGTGGACGTGTCTTCTGATTTTGTGAATCCCTTTTGTTTCCAAAGGACCCTTAATTTCTATTGGCTTGCTTCTTTTTTTCTCTTCACCTTCAAGCATCCAGGGGATGTGATCCTCCAACTCGCCTCCCTCCCTCCAGAAGTGATGCCTCCAAAGACCTCCATCTTTGGTCCCACTGACTTTCTGGTCCTTCCTTTCATTTACCTGGTGCCCAAGCATCAGACTTGTTTTCAGTATTTCCACACTCAGGGTGGGAAGCTCTTTCTGGAGGTAATTTTCATCTGTTCTGCTACCAGAACCAGATGTGGCCGCCTGACTCTCTTTTCTGAAAAGGTTTCTGCTACTTTCAGATGTTCATTTCCCTCCCTGTGTATTAATTGAAATTTCTAGTATACTCCATCTCCTAGTTATGCTATAGGCAAGGCAGGCTTCATGGGCATGCCACCATTGCATGGCTTTATAATATGGTTATATCTGGTAGAGAAAATCTCCCCTCACCATTCTTTATTTTGCAATTTTTTTGGCAGTTCTAATGTACTGTTCCGTAAGAACTTTAAAATAATTGCTTCCATTTCTCCTAAAAACTATGTTGGAATTTGGATTGGAATTTTATGCATTAATTAAAGTTTAAATATTAATTTTTAAATGTATAATTTTCTTAATATTTATCAGTTTCCTTACAGGGGTTTATAACTTGTTGCTATCATGTATGGAATTGGCTTTTTATTTTTTAAAGGTTAATGTTAGTATAGAGGAAGACTATTCATTTTTATATCTGGATCTATTTCTTTTTTTTTTTTTTTTTAAATTTTATTTATTTATTTATTTATGGCTGTGTTGGGTCTTCGTTTCTGTGCGAGGGCCTTCTCTAGTTGCGGCAAGCGGGGGCCACTCTTCATCGCGGTGCGCGGGCCTCTCACTATCTCGGCCTCTCTTGTTACGGAGCACAGGCTCCAGACGCGCAGGCTCAGCAGTTGTGGCTCACGGGCCTAGCTGCTCTGCAGCATGTGGGATCTTCCCAGACCAGGGCTCGAACCCGTGTCCCCTGCATTGGCAGGCAGACTCTCAACCACTGCGCCACCAGGGAAGCCCCTGGATCTATTTCTTTTTCATTTTTTTCTCCTGTGTTGTGATAGATTTTTTTATTTGACCTTCTGGACCAGGGATCTACAAACTTCAAATTGCTTGCCAAACCCATCCTGCTGCCTGTTTCTATAAATAAAATTTTATTGGAACACAGCTAAACCCATTTATGTATGTATTATCTATGGCTGCTTTCATGCTACAATGGCAAAGTTGGGCAATTTCAACCGAGCCTATATGGCCTACAAAGTCAAAAATATTTACTAACTTGAGCTTTACAGGAGGTTTGCCAACTCCTGTTCCAGACTACTTATTTTGTTCCTGGGAGTGAATTTTCTCTTTCAGTTAGGTTATTGAACTTTAAAAGTTTTAAAAAATGTCAATTAAATCTCAATAAAACTGGAAGAAAAAACCAAAAAATAAAATAAAGTGAATAAAAGTTATTTAATAAAATTTTTTAAAATTTTTATTTATTTTTTATTTTTATTTTTGGCAGCATTGGGTCTTCGTTGCTGTGTGTGGGCTTTCTCTAGTTGCAGCGAGCGGGGGCTACTCTTTGTTGCGGTGCGTGGGCTTCTCATTGCAGTGGCTTCTCTTGTTGCGGAGCACGGGCTCTAGGCGCGCTGGCTTCAGTAGTTGTGGCACGCAGGCTCAGTAGTTGTGACACGTGAGCTCTAGAGCGCAGGCTCAGTAGTTGTGGTGCACGGGCTTAGTTGCTCCGCGGCACGTGGGATCTTCCTGGGCCAGGGCTCGAACCTGTGTCCCCTGCATTGGCAGGTGGATTCTTAACCACTGTGCCACCAGGGAAGCCCCTATTTTAAAGTTTGAAAAAAGTTAAAAAAACTTTTTTAGTTTCAGTAAATATTTTTTGTTTTAATTACATCACTTTGAGGATTTGCATTCATCTGTTCTTTAATGTTTTCTTTCATCTCTTCTATTAGTGAGACCCATCCAATTTCAGTTTGGTCTTTTCCCCTTAGGGGCCGAGTCCCCTTTCAGGGATTGCAGGTTTTCTTTGCCTGTTCTAACGCAGATGCCCTCAGCACCAGTACATTGAGGCTATGGAGGCTCTCAGGCAGTGTCAAACTTGAAGGGGCTGGAAGACCTGGTAATCCTTGCTAGGGGCCACCCTTGGTCAAAAAGGAGAAGGAACCATACCTGTTCCGGTGATGGTTGAGGAATGCCTTTGTTCTCCAGCCTTGACATGAATGGGTGGGTGAACCAGCCTTTTCCAGTCTGTAAGGACTAAGACATGTCAGTTCTGTAGGTCCAGCAGGATTGTGGGCCCTCCAATTATAGGGCTTTTCATAGTAAACTGGGGGATGCAGGCCCCCTCCACAGCACACATGCACACATGCATATCCATGCATGTCTAGATGTACATCATCTGCCTTCTTGGCCCTCTCATGTCATATACCACAGGTTACAAAGCCAGGACCAATTCTAGCCTCTTAAGAACTCCAGGCCTCAGCTGCCCCATACTTTCTAGGCCTCAGGAAAAGGCTTACTCTTGTTTTCCTTATTTTAGAGTCATTTAGTGAGTTCAGAGATAGGAAGTTGAGGATCGCCTTGTTGATTTCTAATTTGAGTATTTACTTTTTCCTTTTGCCTGTCTGACTATGCTGGGAAGGAATAGGTGGTATAGGTGTAGATAATATAGATCAACTTGGGACCTGGCATGTGTTTGATTAGGAGTTTAGTGGTATCAGGAGGGGTTCTATATTCCTATCAGTAAATGAAGGGCTATACTTATTTTTATTTTCCCCTGTAGATCTATGTATGCATATGTACATATATCCCCCCCTCACACACACACACACATACACACACAGGCTCAATGCTGATTGTAAAATAAATATTATAATACAAGTACTATATACAGTCACACCAGTAGAACCCAATCATGAGGGAGAAATAAGCCCTAAAGAGACCAATGCTCAAGGACTCTGTTTGATATCCCTTTATCCCATCTTCCAGAAGTTCCATGAGAATACCTACTGGCTAATGATGTTCATCATTGCTGTGGTTTACAGAGAAAATGCTAGTTCAGCTGATTACTTGAAATTTTTCAGTTTATAGAGGGTTCTCTTTGCACCAGGATTTGCAGATTTAGAAGGTGATCTGTATTTGTTATTAATCACTCTTTAAAAGCTTTAGTTCAGACAAGGTATGATTTAAATTCGTGAGTGTCCTTTACCTCTGCAGGAATGATTATTTATAATTATTTGCCTTTTATCATCATTTAATTATTAGTTACAATAATCAATTTATTTTCACATCGTCAGAATAGTTTTTGCTAGAGAATCGTAACTGGAAATAATCCATGAAAGCAATGATGGGGTCATGTTTTTATGTACCACAAAAGAAGTGTAGCCCTTGTGGGAGCTGTTCTAATGCATTGTTTGGTCTACTTTTCATGCCCTGACTGCATTTAAGTGTGTGGGCAATTTCATTATGCCTTCAACATTTACTAGTGTGTTACTGCTCTTATTGTAATCTCACTTGATTCAATTTCATTTCTAAAATTCTGTAGTGTCTTCTATGAGTCTGACACAGAAATGTTTTTGCCCTCTTACTCTATTTATCCATACAGTAAATATGCTCCTTTAGTCTTCCACAACTGAAAGAATTTTTTTCCTCTTTGTGTTAAGGACAAAGGCATATTACAGAGAAAGCATGCCCCATTAAGATTTTCTTCAAAAAATGAGAAACTAAGTAAATAATTTCTATGGTGTGTCCTGAGCTCAGTACAGGTTTAGTCCATTCTGTACCTTCTCTGCCATTTCTGTGTTCAGACATCAACATCACAGGTGTTCAGAATGATGAAAATGAGGTAACAAAAAGTTATTTCTAGTACACGAAATTTGTAAGACATGAAGAGCCAATTGTTACATTTTAGAAAATATCTCAAACCAAAAAAGCGTTGAAGCATATAGTTTTCTGAATAATCCTCATTTGATTAGAAATTCAGTTAACCAGAATATTCCATATTTTGAGCCCACAAATGGTATTTTTCTTAGCTCTGTTATCAATTTATTCAACAACAATTTATTGAACTTCAACTAGGTTTGAGGCATTTTTCCAGGTGCCAAGGTAATAGAAGTGAATTGAACAATAGTGGACAAAGAATTTGATAAGTTAAATCAACCACCAAAAAAAGAGAGGGAGACCTAATAAAATAATATGAGGATACTTTTAAAATAGTAAATCCAGAAAAAGGCAGAAAAAGAGGGAAAATGGCAACCAAGAACAGAGGAGTCAAGTGGAAAACAAACAGCAAGTTGATAGTTTAAACCTAACCATATCAATAATTACATTAAATGTCAGTGGTCTAAACACCTCAGTTAAAAGGCAGAGATGATCAGATTGGATAAAAGAAACTGTAAGACTCAACTATATGCTGTCAACAAGACACCCACCTTAAATATAAAGACACAAATAGGTTACAAGTAAAAGGATAGAAAAAGATACACCATACTAACACTAATCAAAAATGCTGAAGTGGCTATATTAATATCAAAATGAATTTTGGAACTAAGAATACTACCATTGATAAATATTATCATTCCATAATCAAAAAGGTGCCAATGAATCAAGAGAATATGACAGGGACTTCCCTGGTTGTCCAGTGGTAAAGAATCTGCCTTCCAGTGCAGGGGATGTGGGTTCAATCCCTGGTTGGGGAACTAAGATCCCACACGCCGTGGGGCAATGAATCCTGCGTGCCACAATGACTGAGTTCGCCTTACTCAACAAGAGAGCCTGCGTGCCACAAACTACAGAGCCCGCGTGCTCTGGAGCCTGCGCCACAGCTAGAGAGAGAAAACTCACATGCCACAACTAGAGAGAAGCCCGTGGACTGCAACGAAGAGCCCATGCAGCCAAATAAATGAATAAATATTTTAAAAAATAAAGAGAATGTGACAATACTAAAAGATTACACATGTAATAATAGGACTTCAAAATATATTGATAGAAATGAAAGGAGAAACAGATGAATCTACATTTATAGCCAGAGAGTTCCACACCTTTTTCTCAGTAATAATTTAGAGAAGACTGTACCAGGCAGAAGAAAAGGTATATGCAAAGGTCCTGAGGTCAGGAAGAGTTTGCTTGTTGGAAGAATCCAAAGCAGTCCAGTGTGTTTAGAGCAGAGTGAGTTGAGGCATGGTCCATGGTAGGCCAGAGAGGCAGGCAGGGGCTAGATTGAATAAGACCTTGTGGACAATGGTAAGGGGTTTACAAAAACACAAAACAGGATTGGGGAGCAAAAATGTTTACTTCATACTATAACTTTAATATTTAATCATTAGGTGGCTCTTAGGTTTCTCCATGGCCTAAAACTGAAAACAATAGATGACAAAGAGCCCCACACATTAAAGAACAGGCTGGACCTGATAGGATACCATCAGGGAAACAGATTTGTTTCTCTCCCATCACCTCTTTCAAACCTGTTCTGTTAGCTCTTTCTTCTGCGTCTCTGGATTGTATCTCAGGGATCTGTCATAGATTTTGAGTCTTGTTTTCTGTTATTAAAAAGCCAATTCCAATCTTAATCAGAACTCCCATCCCCCATCATCCAATTCAATGCTTCTATGCTTCCTTCAGTTCAAGGCTGACCTTGCCTTGAAAACCTGCAGCTGAGAAAAGCTGTGTGGCCTTTATCTCTGCTCTCCTTGCCCCACCCCCTCCTGCACAGACTTCTGGTTCCTCAGGGTCTGGGCAGAGAGAATGAGAGGTAAAAAAATGGGACATTGGGCCTTTTGGGGTTTTTTAACGTTCCCTTGGTTACTAAATACCTTCTCTCATGGAGTACTTTGGTTACCCGCTGTCAAGTCTTCTCTAGATGAGCCTCTATAGTGTGGTGACTTTATTTCAGCTTTCGGCCACTTAATATCCTGTTACACGTGCAAAAAAGTTTGAGTATACGAATAAAGCTCTCATTTACACTTATTTATACAAATGAAATGTAAAAAAAAAGCTACTTTGTTTAAGAATCTTTTGAAAAGTTCTAATATGACTATAAAAATTTAAGAACTTGCTGAATTCAAAGTGTTTCTTGGAAATCAGCTCATCAGTTTACTATCTGGTTTGGAAAATAAGAGGCCTCTTTCTGTAAGGAGCATTTTTAAAAGTGACATTTAAAAATTAGCCACCATTTATGTAAATGCTTCTGAAAAAATTTTATATACAATTTAATGATTTGGTAAACTAAGAAATATTAAGTACCTTTATAGATATCAGTTTCCTAGGATTTGATTATTAATTAATTTCATAATAAAAAAATATATTCTCAGGCATTTTATTAATGATTTCCACTGAGGCTCACTTCTTAATCAGTTGTTGGTCCATTTTCCCAAAGTACTCTGTTTCTTCATCAGAAAAGTGGTAAAAAAAAAAAAATGAAATTATGACTGTTCTAATATTGACTAAAGATGGAGAAACGAATTAGGAACAACTGATCAAGACTGTTCTTTAGTTCTGTGGGGTTGTGAAGAAACCACTGATTGTCTGTTTCAAAGATAGCTGTATTTCGTTGCTTTTAAATATCCAGAAATTAAAATGGCCTGACATCTTTAAAAAGTTTAGAAAAAGTCTAAGGGCTTAAAAAAGTCAGAAGCCATCCTGTTAGAATTCTCCCAGGAAGGTAATAAAACCAGCCTGCAGTCCTTATGAAAAGAACTGGCCGTACAATACATGTAGATGCAATGGGGAGAATATTGTCTCCATGGAGAGGGGAAAAGATAGCTCTAATCCCTTCAGATCTGCATGTAAGCTCAAGGCCTTCGGAGAGGTTGTTAAATATTTCTCTT
Organism: Eschrichtius robustus; assembly: GCF_028021215.1. Lineage (NCBI taxonomy): Eukaryota > Metazoa > Chordata > Mammalia > Artiodactyla > Eschrichtiidae > Eschrichtius > Eschrichtius robustus. The sequence continues at coordinate 60,644,285 of NC_090825.1, forward strand.
TAATACGTATTGGAAACCAAAATGAAGTTAAGCATTGATTGATAACGGTTCAGCACGACTCTGGGAACCACATTTATTTTTCTACATTTTGCTCTCACCTATGCCATTTTGTTTCTAATTAATCACTAGCATTTAAACAAAATAGTGTAATTGATGGCTATCAACTAGACTCTCAGTCCTCTCTTCACATTAGAGGGTATCTATCTGTTCATTGCCGGATACCCTTTCTGTCTCATGGGAGCCACCCAGATTTTCGGCCAGTGGGTTTGCTCCATACACTAGACTTGTAATGTGCTGGGTGATGCCTGAGTCAATTCCAGTAAGGTCCCTTGCAAGGGTGTGCAAGAGGGAGAAAGACTGTCCTCTTGTCCTCTGAATCCAGATGTTTGGCTGGGCCCTATGCCTAATTTTTAGAAATTTACCCCAACTTTGCTTTCAGCAGCAAAGAGGATTTTCCATGTGTGGATTTACAGATGTGTCTTATGTTCACAGTGAAATCGTTTTTATTCCTATGTAACATTTATTGGTGTTCCTCTGCAGGTTGCTGACAGTCTCCTGTTTTCCATTTTTCCTCTCCACGTCTTTGTTTAGGATAAAATAAGTCGGGCTACAATTTTTTGTACACAAAACTTTTTTTTTAAATGAGACTACTGTGCCTTAAAAAGAGTAGCAGGAAATGCATGTCTTTTTTACTTTATACAGTATACATAATAACAATATACTCCATTTCTATATTGTGGCCAGTTAAGATGGAAAAATCCTGCCTATGGGAATGGAGGTGGGGCTAGTGAAAGCATCTGGTGAGAAAAAAGATCAAAAAAGACAGAAAATGGAGAGAAACAGGAGGACAGATGAATAAAGAGCACACAGAGAAAAAGGGAGACACAGGAGCCTCCATATGTTTTTTAACCTGTTTTTTAGTACTAAAATGGTCATTGATTAGCTTGTCCACAATCTCTCTATGTGGCTATTTAGCATAATCAGTATTATTTTGCAAAAATAGAACTGAGAGAGGAAAACAGGTGTCCGTCTCCTTTTAAACCCCTACTGAAATATTGCAGAACTAATCTCTGCTGGAGGCGTCATGCTGGTGTTCATTTTCAAAACACATGATTATGGAGGAGTAGGAAGTAACAGGCTTGATTACATACCCCTTACACGAAAATTGATTTCCATACTTTATAGTTATACCTTATCACATGTGGACACTGTGTAATCTGTATGCAGTATTTGTGTGCAAAATAAACTTCGATTTTATTTAATTTGGCGCCTTGTGTTACCTTTCTTATTCCATGTCCAGAATTAGTTGTGCCCTCTGGTTTTCTACTTCTGTCTTTACTATACTTGTTGTAACGTACTGGTGTCAGTAACCCATGACGACACATCCTACAGAGGAGGCCAGATGGACTGGAAGTTTCTCTCCCAAAATCTGTTTTGCAAACCACAAGGTGGAGGCTCCTCTCTGTTTAGGAGTGGGTGCCTGCTCCATCCACTTAGGCACTTCCAACTGATTTCACAAGAATTAGTACTTGTCAGTTTTTCATTTCACTTGGCATGTGATATAATATCCTCAACAGAAGACTTCACTCTTTTTTTTTTTTCTGATATAATGGTAATTTTTAAAGGCTCTCCTGAAGACTAATTGGAAAGGGCATGGTTGTCACTTCATAGAAATCGACCTAATTGACTCTAAGACATGTGCTGTAAACTTTCACCAAAATAGAAGCAACATGGAGAAAACAAAGCAAAATGATTAGTGGATCAGACAGACGCCATCAGGGAGAATTTTGGAGTGATTACTGGCAAGTAGAAAAGGGGGCAGAGACTCAGTGAGAGCTCAGTGGTGAGAGAATAGGAAATGTTTGTCTTCAGTGAGTTAACATCAATGTGAAATTTTATTCAAATGCTGTTCTTGCAGTAGGTTAAATAATATATTCTAATGTCACAGTGTGCTTTCTTGCAACATATTTAAGTAAATAAAAATCTTTGTTCCTTGGATCATATTTAAGTGAATAAAGGTTTTTACTCTTTAGTACTCAGAGCTTTATGTCTCTGAAATGCTGTTTTAGATTCTGGTAAGTAGTTTTCGTGGAAACAAATTTGATTCTTCTGTACTGAAAGAATAAATTACAGGAACCCATGATCCTACTTCCCTCCTCCACCTATTGAAATAGGATGATTTGAAAATACGGTAATTAGCTTATCACTACTTTATGTCATTGCTAAAGGTGTCCAAGCCCCCTCTTCCCCATTGGTGTCTGAGTACCTCGTATTTGGTGCTATGTAGAGTGACTATATAGCTAATTTCTTTATTGGGGTGGTTATTATTGTTATATTACTATTTGATTTATTATTCCTTTTCTAACAGCTTTATTGAGATATAATTCACCTACCATACACTTCACTCATTTAAAGTGGTTTTTAGTATATTCCCAGAGTTGTATAGCCATCACCATAATCAATTTTAGAATATTTTTGTCACTTCAAAAAGAAACCTCCTACGCATTAGTGATCACTACCTCACTTCCACCCCACCTCTGGCCCTGGAAAAACACAAGTCTACTTTATGTCTCTATGAATTTGCCTATTTGGGACATTTCATATAAATGGACTCATATAATGTGTGGCCCTTTCTGTCTGGCTCCTTTCATTTAGCATAATGTTTTCAAGGTTCATTCATGTTGTAGCAGGTATCAGAACTTCATTCCTTTTTATTGCTGAAAAATATCTCATTGTATGGATATCATACATTTTATTTATCTCTTCATCATTTTATGAACATTTGGGATGTTTACACTTTTTGGCTACTCTGAGTAATGATGGTATTAACATTCATGTACAAGCTTTATATAGACATGGGTTTTAGTTTCTCTTGAGTATATACCTAGGAGTGGAATTGCTGGGCCATATGGTAACTCTGTGTTTAACCTTTTGAGGAACTGCCAGACTGTTTTGCAAAGCAGCTGTACAAATTTCTATTTCCGTTAGCAGTGTATGAGGGTTCCAATATCTCTACAGTTTTGTCAACACTTGTTACTGTCTTTTTTTTTTTTTTTTTTGTAGTGGGGACAGTTTTAAGAATGGAAATGAGCACTTATTAATCACATCAGGTATGAACCACGTGTGAATACCCTGACCACGAAGCTAGATTACCCTAGCACCCTGGGGAATGGGGGTGGGAATGGGAGCAGGGGTCTGCTAAGAGTAGCAGAAGAGGGGCATGTGGGGGACGTTTTGGGAAGTGTGGTACTAAGTGCCAGAAAGTTAGATATATTCAACAAGGAGAACACGACCAGGTTTATCATTATGTCCTGTGGATAGTTATTACTATTTTTAATCATCAAACCTACATTTATTTGGAAAAGAATCAAGGCCCTTAAAATCATTATTACAGGGTAAAATTATGTTATCACTCTTAATAGTAAGATACAACAGTAGATCAGCTTTGTTCAATAGGTAAAACAACTCACCCAGGTGAACCATAAGCCATTTTGTCCAAACTTGGCTCCCAGGAGCAAATATGTAATAAGAAAGAGAATCAGACCTTCAGCTTACTGTAGTTTGTTACCAGGGACATTCTTTTGGCATTGAAATGCATCTTTGACGTTTGAAATGGGCCTCTCCTGGTTGCTTGCCCAGGTCACCAAATCTTCAAGTCTTACAGATTTTTGTAAACTGATTCTTTTTTTTATATTGTTAGTGACCAGCTGGTAGTGTTTTTGTGAGATGTCTCGTGAGGGGGTCTCTAGCCCTCTACCTTATGTAGGAGTCACTGTGGCAATTGACTCATCCATCTAGCAATAGCTCATGGTACACTTGTGGACTGACTAGGGTGATGCCATCCATATAGAACATCAACTGACCCAGAAACCAAGACATCATAAATAATGGTGATTTTGGCACAGTAAGTACCTGCTGGACTCTAATACCCACAAAACGTATTCTTCTGGGTGAGATGGTCTGGTGTGTTGGCTTTTATCTATTGATGAAACTTATGTATCAAAATGTTTTCCTTTCTTATTTGCTGCCAGAAAGCTCAGAGCTGAGTTTTTTTGTTCAATCATAGTAACTACTTCATTAATGTCTTTAATATCACAATTTCTGAGCTTCATCAGTGTTTCTTAAACTGTATATATATTTTTAATTAATTGATTTATTTATTTTTGGCTGCGTTGGGTCTTCATTGCTGTGTGTGGGCTTTCTCTAGTTGCGGCCAGTGGGGGCTACTCTTTGTTGCGGTGTGCGGGCTTCTCTTGTAGCGGAGCACGGGCTCTAGGCGCGCAGGCTCAGTAGTTGTGGCTCACGGGCTCTAGGCGCGCAGGCTCAGTAGTTGTGGCTCACGGGCTCTAGAGCACAGGCTCAGTAGTTGTGGCGCACGTGCTTAGTTGCTCTGCGGCATGTGGGATCTTCCTGGACCAGGGCTCAAACCCGTGTCCACTGTATTGGCAGGTGGATTCTTAACCACTGTGCCACCAGGGAAGTCCTGTATTTTTTACTGTCCTAAGCGTATGGGTTTTTTTTTTTTTTTAACATTGTCAGCCACCTTTGAATTTTTAAAAACTTCCACTTGTAAAATATCACTGTCTTTTCTCTCCAAAATTGTAGGCCTCTTGAAAATCTCATGATCTGATTTAGTTAAGTGGCCCTTCTAAGTGGTTCCTTCTCTCTCAGGGATGTCTTCCATCTGGTTCATCCCGTGTTTGTTCATGCTCGGAAAGTATAAGGAGAGTAGCTCTTTGGGTGTTCTTCCAGAATTTAATGAGAAAAGGCAGATAAATGCTTGATAAAGAGGCACTTATCTCAAGATTATATATCCTGCAGGGAAAATGGGCTGAAGTTTAAACTGCAAGCCCTTCTGAGATAATTCACATTGTCCTTGATTAAGATATGTAGACATAGAATAGTCTCTCTACTTCCCCTTCTTTTCTGTGGAACAGGTAAAAGTACCTCCTCTGAAACTGGAGTGAGAACTGCTCCTCTCCCAAGGCCATTTGGAGAGCCCAGCTCAAACTCTGCCTTGACTGGGCTGCTCAGCGAATACGGGGACATCACCCCAGCATGGTGGGGGGCCTCAGAGGGGCCTCGTGCCTTTGAGTAGCTTCCAATAGTGTCCCTGAGGTGGAAGAGAGGTACAGTCAATCCTGACTACTTGTGCATTCTGTATTTGCCTACTCCCTAAAATTTATTTGAAACCCCAAAGTCAATACTCGCACTGCTTTTGTGGTCATTTGTGGACATGGGCAGAGCAGTGAAAGCTTTGGGTCCTCCAACGTGCATGTCCCCAGCTGAGGTTGAATGAGGGGCTCTCTGCCTTCTTGTTTCTGCTCGCAGACTGTAAGCAAGTGTCCGTGTCTCATAGTCTACTTAGTGTGATGTTTTCACATTTTGGTGCTTTTCATTGGTGATTTCACTGTTTAATGGGCCCCTAAGCATCGTGCTGAAGTGCTGTCTAGTGTTCCTAAGTGCAAGAAAGCTGTGGTGTTCCTCATGAAGAAAATATGTGTGTTAGATAAGCTTCATTCAGACATGAGTTCCAGTGCTCTTGGCCGTGGGTTCAATGTTAATCAATCAACAACATATTAAACAAGATGTCTTTCATCAGAAACACACGTAAAACAAGGTTATGTATAGATGGGTTGACAAAAATGTTGTGAGAAGAGGCTTGCAGGAACCTAACCCTGGCTTTCCCTTAGGAGCAGTGGTTCAGTATTTATTAATTCAGTGTTTGTGGTGACTTTATAGACCATAACTACTGTGAATGATGAGAATCAACTGCCTCTCTCTTCTTAACCTCATAATTCAAGTCTGTAGGACCCTGCCTTCAGCCCTCCAGGATGAAACATGGGCTTATTGTTTCTTTTTTTTCCCTCCGTTTTGCTTATTATTTCTTGGATCTCTTTCCTCTGGAGAATTCTGCTTGACAAATTACAAATATTATGTAGTGTTGAATTAACGTTTTGAAAACCTAGTCAAAGTCATCTACAAGGTTTTTGGTCCACACATTAAACCACTCTTTAATCAGATGGAGAACTCGGCCTTTCCTTAGGCTTCTCTCCTTAGTATTTTCACAGGATATAGTAAATGTGATTTTTCTTTTTTTTGTAACATCTTTATTGGAGTATAATTGCTTTACAATGGTGTGTGAGTTTCTGCTTTATAACAAAGTGAATCAGTTATACATATACAAATGTCCCCACATCTCTTCCCTCTTGTGTCTCCCTCCCTCCCTATCCCACCCCTCCAGGTGGTCACAAAGCACCGAGCTGATCTCCCTGTGCTATGCGGCTGCTTCCCACTAGCTATCTATTTTACGTTTGGTAGTATATATATGTCCATGCCACTCTCTCACTTTGTCCCACCTTACCCTTCCCTCTCCCCGTATCCTCAAGTCCATTCTCTACTAGGTCTGTGTCTTTATTCCTGTCTTGCCCCTAGGTTCTTCATGACCATTGTTTTCCTTTTTTTTTTAGATTCTATATATATGTGTTAGCATACGGCATTTGTTTTTCTCTTTCTGACTTACTTCACTCTGTATGACAGTCTCTAGGTCCATCTACCTCACTACAGATAACTCAGTTTCGTTCCTTTTTATGGCTGAGTAATATGCCATTGTATATATGTGCCACATCTTCTTTATCCACTCATCTGTTGATGGACACTTAGGTTGCTTCCATGTCCTGGCTATAGTAAATAGAGCTGCAATGAACATTTTGGTACATGACTCTTTTTGAATTATGGTTTTCTCAGGGTATATGCCCAGTAGTGGGATTGCTGGGTCATATTGTAGTTCTATTTTTAGTTTTTTAAGGAACCTCCATACTGTTCTCCATAGTGGCTGTATCAATTTACATTCCCACTAAGAGTGCAAGAGGATTCGCTTTTCTCCACACCCTCCAGCATTTATTGTTTGTAGATTTTTTGATGGTGGCCATTCTGACCGGTGTGAGATGATATCTCATTGTAGTTTTGATTTGCATTTCTCTGATGATTAACGATGTTGAGCATCCTTTCATGTGTTTGTTGGCAATCTGTATATCTTCTTTGGAGAAATGTCTATTTAGGTCTTCTGCCCATTTTTGGATTGGGTGGTTTGTTTTTTTGATACTGAGTTGCATGATCTGCTTGTAAATTTTGGAGATTAATCCTTTGTCAGTTGCTTCATTTGCAAATATTTTCTCCTATTCTGACGGTTGTCTTTTTGTCTTGTGTATGGTTTCCTTTGCTGTGCAAAAGCTTTTACGTTTCATTAGGTCCCATTTGCTTATTTTCGTTTTTATTTCCATTTCTCTAGGAGGTGGGTCAAAAAGGATCTTGCTGTGATTTATGTCCTACAGTGTTCTGCCTATGTTTTCCTCTAAGAGTTTGATAGTGTCTGGCCTTACATTTAGGTCTCTAATCCATTTTGAGTTTATTTTTGTGTATGGTGTTAGGGAGTGTTCTAATTTCATCCTTTTACATGTAACTGTCCAGTTTTCCCAGCACCACTTCTTGAAGAGGCTGTCTTTTCTCCATTGTATATTCTTGCCTCCTTTATCAAAGATAAGGTGACCGTATGTGCGTGGGTTTATCTCTGGGCTTTCTATCCTGTTCCATTGATCTATATTTCTATTTTTGTGCCAGTGCCATACTGTCTTGATTGCTGTAGCTTTGTAGTATAGTCGAAAGTTGGGGAGCCTGATTCCTCCAGCTCCGTTTTTCTTTCTCAAGATTGCTTTGGCTATTCGGGGTCTTTTGTGTTTCCATACAAATTGTGAAATTTTTTGTTCTAGTTCTGTGAAAAATGCCAGTGGTAGTTTGATAGGGATTGCATTGAATCTGTAGATTGCTTTGGGTAGTAGAGTCATTTTCACAATGTTGATTCTTCCAATCCAAGAACATGGTATATCTCTCCATCTATTTGTATCATCTTTAATTTCTTTCATCAGTGTCTCATAATTTTCTGCATACAGGTCTTTTGTCTCCTTAGGTAGGTTTATTCCCAGATATTTTATTCTTTTTGTTGCAGTGGTAAATGGAAGTGTTTTCTTAATTTCACTTTCAGATTTTTCATCACTAGTGTATAGGAATGCAAGAGATTTCTGTGCATTAATTTTGTATCCTACTACTTTGCGAAATTCTTTTTTTTTTTTTTTTTTTTTTAAACATCTTTATTGAAGTATAATTGCCTTACAATGGTGTGTTAGCTTCTGCTTTATAACAAAGTGAATCAGTTATACATATACAATATGTTCCCATTTCTCTTCCCTCTTGCATCTCCCTCCCTCCCACCCTCCCCATCCCACCCCTCTAGGTGGTCAAAAAGCACCGAGCTGATCTCCCTGTGCTATGCGGCTGCTTCCCACTAGTTATCTATTTTACATTTGGTAGTGTATATATGTCCATGACACTCTCTTACCCTGTCACATCTCACCCCACCCCCTCCCCATATCCTCAAGTCCATTCTCTAGTAGGTCTGTGTCTTTATTCCCATCTTGCCACTAGGTTCTTCATGGCCTTTTTTTTTTTTTTTTTTCCTTAGATTCCGTATATATGTGTTAGCATACTGTATTTGTTTTTCTCTTTCTGACTTACTTCACTCTGTATGACAGACTCTAACTCCATCCACCTCATTACAAATACCTCCATTTCATTTCTTTTTATGGCTGAGTAATATTCCATTGTATATATGTGCCACATCTTCTTTATCCATTCATCTGTCGATGGACATTTAGGTTGCTTCCATGTCCTGGCTATTGTAAATAGAGCTGCAATGAACATTTTGGTACATGACTCTTTTTGACCTATGGTTTTCTCAGGGTATATGCCCAGTATTGGGATTGCTGGGTCGTATGGTAGTTCTATTTGTAGTTTTTTCAGGAACCTCCATACTGTTCTCCATAGTGGCTGTATCAATTTACATTCCCACCAACAGTGCAAGAGTGTTCCCTTTCCTCCACACCCTCTCCAGCATTTATTGTTTCTAGATTTTTTGATGATGGCCATTCTGACCGGCGTGAGATGATATCTCATTGTAGTTTTGATTTGCATTTCTCTAATGATTAATGATGTTGAGCATTCTTTCATGTGTCTGTAGGCCATCTGTATATCTTCTTTGGAGAAATGTCTATTTAGGTCTTCTGCCCATTTTTGGATTGGGTTGTTGGTTTTTTTGTTATTGAGCTGCATGAGCTGCTTGTAAATCTTGGAGATTAATCCTTTGTCAGTTGCTTCATTTGCAAATATTTTCTCCCATTCTGATGGTTGTCTTTTGGTCTTGTTTATGGTTTCCTTTGCTGTGCAAAAGCTTTTAAGTTTCATTAGGTCCCATTTGTTTATTTGTGTTCTTATTTCCATTTCTCTGGGAGCTGGGTCAAAAAGAATCTTGCTGTGATGTATGTCATAGAGTGTTCTGCCTATGTTTTCCTCTAAGAGTTTGATAGTGTCTGCCCTTACACTTAGGTCTTTAATCCATTTTGAGTTTATTTTTGTGCATGGTGTCAGGGAGTGTTCTAATTTCATACTTTTACATGTACCTGTCCAATTTTCCCAGCACCACTTATTGAAGAGGCTGTCTTTTCTCCACTGTATATTCTTGCCACCTTTATCAAAGATAAGGTGACCATATGTGTGTGGGTTTATCTCTGGGCTTTCTATCCTGTTCCATTGATCTATATTTCTGTTTTTGTGCCAGTACCAAACTGTCTTGATTACTGAAGCTTTGTAATATAGTCTGAAGTCAGGGAGCCTGATTCCCCCAGCTCCATTTTTCGTTCTCAAGATTGCTTTGGCTATTCGGGGTCTTTTGTGTTTCCATACAAATTGTGAAATTTTTTGTTCTAGTTCTGTGAAAAATGCCAGTGGTAGTTTGATAGGGACTGCATTGAATCTGTAGATTGCTTTGGGTAGTAGAGTCATTTTCACAATGTTGATTCTTCCAATCCAGGAACATGGTATATCTCTCCATCTATTTGTATCATCTTTAATTTCTTTCATCAGTGTCTTATAATTTTCTGCATACAGGTCTTTTGTCTCCTTAGGTAGGTTTATTCCTAGATATTTTATTCTTTTTGTTGCAATGGTAAATGGGAGTGTTTTCTTAATTTCACTTTCAGCTTTTTCGTCATTAGTGTATAGAAATGCAAGAGATTTCTGTGCATTTATTTTGTATCCTGCTACTTTACCAAATTCATTGATTAGCTCTAGTAGTTTTCTGGTAGCACCTTTAGGATTTTCTATGTATAGTATCATGTCATCTGCAAACAGTGACAGCTTTACTTCTTCTTTTCCGATTTGGATTCCTTTTATTTCTTTTTCTTCTCTGATTGCCGTGGCTAAAACTTCCAAAACTATGTTGAATAATAGTGGTGAGAATGGGCAACCTTGTCTTGTTCCTGATCTTAGTGGAAATGGTTTCAGTTTTTCACCATTGAGGATGATGTTGGCTGTGGGTTTGTCATATATGGCCTTTATTATGTTGAGGAAAGTTCCCTCTATGCCTACTTTCTGCAGGGTTTTTATCATAAATGGGTGTTGAATTTTGTCGAAAGCTGTCTGCATCAATTGAGCTGATCATATGGTTTTTCTCCTTCAATTTGTTAATATGGTGTATCACATTGATTGATTTGCGTATGTTGAAGAATCCTTGCAATCCTGGGATAAACCCCACTTGATCATAGTGTATGATCCTTTTAATGTGCTGTTGGATTCTGTTTGCTAGTATTTTGTTGAGGAGTTTTGCATCTATGTTCATCAGTGATATTGGCCTGTAGTTTTCTTGCTTTGTGACATCTTTGCCTGGTTTTGGTATCAGGGTGATGGTGGCCTCGTAGAATGAGTTTGGGAGTGTTCCTCCCTCTGCTATATTTTGGAAGAGTTTGAGAAGGATGGGTGTTAGCTCTTCTCTAAATGTTTGATAGAATTTGCCTGTGAAGCCATCTGGTCCTGGGCTTTTGTTTGTTGGAAGATTTTTAATCACAGTCTCAATTTCAGTGCTTGTGATTGGTCTGTTCATATTTTCTATTTCTTCCTGGTTCAGTCTCGAAAGGTTGTGCATTTCTAAGAATTTGTCCGTTTCTTCCAGGTTGTCCATTTTATTGGCATATAGTTGCTTGTAGTAATCTCCCATGGTCCTTTGTATTTCTGCAGTGTCAGTTGTTACTGTCTGCAGTGTCAGTTGCAGTGTCTGTTGATTTGAGTCTTCTCCCTTTTTTTCTTGATGAGTCTGGCTAATAGTTTATCAATTTTGTTTATCTTCTCAAGGAACCAGGTTTTAGTTTTATTGATCTTTGCTATCGTTTGCTTCATTTCTTTTTCATTTATTTCTGATCCGATCTTTATGATTTCTTTCCTTTTGCTAACTTTGGGGTTTTTTTGTTCTTCTTTCTCTAATTGCTTTAGGTGTAAGGTTAGGTTGTTTATTTGAGATGTTTCTTGTTTCTTAAGGTTGGATTGTATTGCTATAAACTTCCCTCTTAGAACTGCTTTTGCTGCATCCCATAGGTTTTGGGTCGTCGTGTTTTCATTATTTGTTTCTAGGTATTTTTTGATTTCCTCTTTGATTTCTTCAGTGATCTCTTGGTTATTAAGTAGTGTATTGTTTACCCTCCATGTATTTGTATTTTTTACAGAGTTTTTCCTGTAATTGATATCTAGTTTCATAGCGTTGTGGTCAGAAAAGATACTGGATACGATTTCAATTTTCTTAAATTTACCAAGGCTTGATTTGTGACCCAAGATATGATCTATCCTGGAGAATGTTCCATGAGCACTTGAAAAGAATGTGTATTCTGTTGTTTTTGGATGGAATGTCCTATAAATATCAATTAAGTGCATCTTGTTTAATGTATCATTTAAAGCTTGTGTTTCCTTATTTATTTTCATTTCGGATGTTCTGTCCATTGGTGAGAGTGGGGTGTTAATGTCCCCTACTATGATTGTGTTACTGTCGATTTCCCCTTTTATGGCTGTTAGTATTTGCCTTGTATATTGAGGTGCTCCTATGTTGGGTACATAAATACTTACAATTGTTATATCTTCTTCTTGGATTGATCCCTTGATCATTATGTAATGTCCTTCTTTGTCTCTTGTAATAGTCTTTGTTTTAAAGTCTATTTTGTCTGATATGAGAATTGCTACTCCAGCTTTCTTTTGATTTCCATCTGCATGGAATATCTTTTTCCATCCCCTCACTTTCAGTCCGTATGTGTACCTAGGTCTGAAGTGGGTCTCTTGTAGACAGCATATATACAGGGTTTTTTTTTGTATCCATTGGGCCAGTCTATGTCTTTTGGTTGGAGCATTTAATCCATTTATATTTAAGGTAATTATCAATATGTATGTTCCTATTACCATTTTCTTAATTGTTTTGGGTTTGTTTTTGTAGGTCTTTTCCTTCTTTTGTGTTTCCTGCATAGAGAAGTTCCTTTAGCATTTGTTGTAAAGCTGGTTTGGTGGTGCTGAATTCTCTTAGCTTTTGCTTGTCTGTAAAGGTTTTAACTTCTCCGTCAACTCTGAATTAGATCCTTGCTGGGTAGAGTAATCTTGGTTGTAGTTTTTTCTCCTTCATCACTTTAAATATGTCCTGCCACTCCCTTCTGGCTTGCAGAGTTTCTGCTGAAAGATCAGCTGTTTACCTTATGGGGATTCCCTTGTGTGTTATTTGTTGTTTTTCCCATGCTGCTTTTAATATTTTTTCTTTGTATTTAATTTTTTTTTGAAGTTTATTTATTTATTATTTATTTTTGGCTGTGTTGGGTCTTCGTTTCTGTGCGAGGGCTCTCTCCAGTTGTGGCGAGCGGGGGCCACTCTTCATCGTGGTGCGCGGGCCTCTCACTGTCACGGCCTCTCTTGTTGCGGAGCACAAGCTCCAGATGTGCAGGCTCAGTAGTTGTGGCTCACGGACCCAGCCACTCTGCAGCATGTGGGATCTTCCCAGACCAGGGCTCCAACCCGTGTCCCCTGCATTGGCAGGCAGACTCTTAACCACTGCGCCACCAGGGAAGCCCCTGTATTTAATTTTTGATAGTTTGATTAATATGTTTCTTGCCCTGTTTCTCCTTGGATTTATCCTGTATGGGACTCTCTGTGCTTCCTGGACTTGATTAACTATTTCCTTTCCAATATTAGGGAAATTTTCAACTATAATCTCTTCAAATATTTTCTCAGTCCCTTTCTTTTTCTCGTCTTCTTCTGGGACCCGTATAATTCGAATGTTGGTGCGTTTAATGTTGTCCCAGAGGTCTCTGAGACTGTCCTCAATTCTTTTCATTCTTTTTTCTTTATTCTGCTCTGCAGTAGTTGCTTCCATTATTTAATCTTCCAGGTCATTTATCTGTTCTTCTGCCTCAGTTATTCTGCTATTGATCCCTTCTAGAGAATTTTTAATATAATTTATTGTGTTGTTCATCACTGTTTGCTTGCTCTTTAGTTCTTCTAAGTCCTTGTTAAGCGTTTCTTGTATTTTCTCCATTCTGTTTCCAAGATTTTGGATCATCTTTACTATCATTATTCTGAATTCTTTTTCAGGTAGACTGCCTATTTCCTCTTCATTTGTTAGGTCTGGTGGGTTTTTACCTTGCTCCTTCATCTGCTCTGTGTTTCTCTCTCTTCTCGTTTTGCTTAACTTAGTGTGTTTGGGGTCTCCTTTTCGCAGGCTGTAGGTTCGTAGTTCCCATTGTTTTTGGTGTCTGTCCCCAGTGGCTAAGGTTGGTTTAGTGGGTGTGTAGGCTTCCTGGTGGAGGGGACTAGTGCCTGTGTTCTGGTGGATGAGGCTGGATCTTGTCTTTCTGGTGGGCAGGTCCACGTCTGGTGGTGTGTTTTGGGGTGTCTGTGGCCTTATTATGATTTTAGGCAGCCTCTCTGCTAATGGATGGGGCTGTGTTCCTGTCTTGCTAGTTGTTTGGCATAGGGTGTCCAGCACCGTAGCTTGCTGGTCGTTGAGTGGAGCTGGGTCTTGGCATTGAGATGGAGATCTGTGGGAGATTTTCGCCGTTTTATATTACATGGAGCTGGGAGGTGACTGGAGGACCAGTGTCCTGAACTTGCCTCTCCCACCTCAGAGGCACAGCCCTGATGCCTGGCTGGAGCACCAAGCATGTCATCCACATGTCTCAGAATAAAAGGGAGAAAAAAAAGAAAGTAGGAAAGAAGAAGATAAGATAAAATAAAATAGTTATTAAAATAAAAAATAATTATTAAAAAAAATTTTTTTAAGTAATAAAAAAAAAAGAAAGAGGAGAGCAACCAAATGAAAAAATAAATCCACCAATGACAACAAGTGCTAAAAACTATACTAAAAAAAAAAACAGAATGGACAGACAGAACCCTAGGGCAAATGGTAAAAGCAAAGCTATACAGACAAAATCACACACAGAAGCATACACATACACACTCACCAAAAGAGAAAAAGGGGAAAAAATATATATATCGTTTCTCCCAAAGTCCACTGCCTCAATTTGGGATGATTCGTTGTCTATTCAGGTGTTCCACAGATGCAGGTACATCAAGTTGAGTGTGGAGATTTAAACCGCTGCTCCTGAGGCTGCTGGGAGAGATTTCCCTTTCTCTCCTTTGTTCGCACAGCTCCTGGGGTTCAGCTTTGGATTTGGACCCGCCTCTGCGTGTAGGTCGCCTGAGGGCATCTGTTCTTCACTCAGACAGGACGGGGTTAAAGGAGCAGCTGATTTGGGGGCTCTGGCTCACTCAGGCCGGGGGGAGGGAGGGGTATGGATGTGGGGCGAGCCTGCGGCGGCAGAGGCCGGCGTGACGTTGCAGCAGCCTGAGGCGCGCCGTGCGTTCTCCCGGCGCAGTTGTCCCTGGATCACGGGACCCTGGCAGTGGCGGGCTGCACAGGCTCCCGGGAGGGGCGGTGTGGAGAGTGACCTGTGCTTGCACACAGGCTTCTTGGTGGCGGCAGCAGCAGACTTAGCGTCTCATGGCCGATTCTGGGTCTGCGCTGATAGCCGCGGCTCGTGCCCGTCTCTGGAGCTCCTTTAAGCGGTGCTCTTAATCCCCTGTCCTCGCGCACCAGGAAACAAAGAGGGAAGAAAAACTCTCTTGCCTCTTTGGCAGTTCCAGACTTTTTCCCGGACTCCCTCCCGGCTAGCCGTGGCGCACTAGTCCCTTCAGGCTGTGTTCACGCAGCCAACCCCAGTCCTCTCCCTGGGATCTGACCTCCGTAGCCCGAGCCTCAGCTCCCAGCCCCCGCCCGCCCCGGCGGGTGAGCAGACAAGCCTCTCGGGCTGGTGAGTGCTGGTCGGCACTGCTCCTCTGTGCGGGAATCTCTCCACTTTGCCCTCCGCACCCCTGTTGCTGTGGTCTCCTCCGTGGCTCCAAAGCTTCCCCACCACCACCACCACCCCACGTCTCTGCCAGTGAAGGGGCTTCCTAATGTGTGGAAAGCTTTCCTCCTTCACGGCTCCCTCCCACTGGTGCAGGTCCCGTCTCTCTTCTTTTTCCTCTGTTTTTTCTTTTTTCTTTTACCCTACCTAGGTATGTGGGGAGTTTCTTGCCTTTTGGGAGGTCTGAGTTCTTCTGCCAGCGTTCAGTAGGTGTTCTGTAGGAGTTGTTCCACATGAAGATGTATTTCTGATGTATTTGTGGGGAGGAAGGTGATCTCCACGTCTTACTCTTCTGCCATCTTAAAGCTCCTCTCCTCTTTTTATTTACTAGGAATTCATAATGTGGAAAATACATATTGCTGCAGAACTTACAGAATGGTTTATTGGGCATTGAATTACACAACATTATAAATCTAGAGAAAATTGTTAACAATAAAACTTTAAAAGATGAAGATCATATTTAGTGAACTAAGTTCATGCAACAAATCATTTCACAGTCTCCAATGTAGAAGCCTTTGAATGGGCTGAAAAAGAGAGTTCACTTACGAATTTCTGTAGGGCCATTTATAGCCTTAGTCCTTGTTTTCTTAGTTTTCTCTCTGAAGAGTCTTCCTGAATAAGAAAGTTTGGTAGGCATTAAGTAATAATTATTGCAAAACATTGATAAAAAATAAAACATCAAAGTGTATATAGTCATCATGAGTTTTTAAAAGTTAACTATGGGGGCTTCCCTGTTGGTACAGTGGTTAAGAATCCACCTGCCAATGCAGGGGACATGGGTTTGAGCCCTGGTCTGGGAAGATCCCACATGCCGCGGAGCAACTAAGCCTGTGTGCCACAACTGCTGAGCCTGTGCTCTAGAGCCCGTGAGCCACAACTACTGAGCCTGTGTGCCACAACTGCCAAAGCCTGCGCACCTAGAGCCCATGCTCTGCAACAAGAGAAGCCACCACGATGAGAAGCCCACGCACCGCAATGAAGGGTAGCCCCCACTCACTGCAAGTAGAGAAAAGCCCGCAGGCAGCAATGAAGACACAATGCAGCCAAAATTAAATAAATAAAATAAATAAATTTATTTAAAAAAAAAAGAACAGGTGGAAGGAAGTGAAAGGAAAAGACACTAAGGCAGTGGCTGGACACCCCCAAAGGTACTCACTACTACCGGTAAGAACCACCATTTCCTTTTTTTTTTTAATTAATTTATTTGGCTGTGCTGGGTCTTATTTGCAGCACACGGGATCTTTGATCTTCGTTGAGGCACATGGGATCTTTAGTTGCGGCATGTGAACTCTTAGTTGCCGCATGCATGTGGGATCTAGTTCCCCGACCAGGGATCAAACCCGGGCCCCCTGCATTGGGCGTGCGGAGCCTTAGCCACTGGACCACCAGGGAAGTCCCAGAGCCACCATTTCTGGAAGGCTGACCAGGTACCACATGCTTCCTATACATTCTAACCGAATGTTTACAGCAGCCGTTTCACATTTTGAGATGAGAAAACTGGGGCTCAGAGCAGGTTATTCAGGTGGCATGTGGGGGAGGGAGATGTCACTCCAGTCAGTGTGACTTGCAGAATCTGCTCAACCGGAGTCTTGCTACTCAAAGTGTGGTCCTTGGAACGGCAGCACCTGAAAGCCTATTAGAAATGCAGACTCCTGGGCCCCATCCTTAGACCGAAGGAACCTGACCTGCATTTGAACGAGATCCCCCCATGGTGTGTATACAAGTTAAAATTTGAGAACGCTGGTCTGAACCTCAGCCCCCTGCTATCCATGAGTATGAGATGTTGGCTTGGCTCCCTGCTGAGGGGAGAGTTCAGGGGAGCACGGGACGAGCGGGGAGAGGCTGGAGGGAGGAGTGGAACAGCAGTCATAGGAATATGATGGGCTGTATTAAGAGAAAACTTCTAAAATGTTATGATACGTGTTAATTCCCAGGTTAAGGCTAGACTGGGTAACGGCTTCAAATAAGTCAATGTAATTGTGCTTTCCAGAGAGAATCCCCAAGTAACGTCGGTTGACTCTGGTTGTTGTAATCTTCTCAGCTACCCAGTCTCCCGGGAGTGTCATAGCACAGCTGGCTGATTTATTATCAAAAGACATGCAATGCCTTGAACATGGCCTGTTTTTTCGTAGCTCAGTGCCCCAAGTACATGTGGTTCCTTCTCTCTCTTCTTTGACTGACTTGTCCTTTAAAACCTCCTTCTGGAAAGACTTCCTTGCCCACCCGGGCCCCTGTGTGATTTGGGCTACCACTCTCTCTGTGCTCCCAACCACCATCTGCAAGGCCGCGGCTGGTACGTGATCTTTGAAGGACTTAGGGTGGTGCCTGACATGCAGTAAGTGCTCAGTAAGCACTACTGTCTATTATTAGCCCGGGAGTAGGAATAAAGGTAGTTGAGAGTAGAACATGTGGTTGAGAGGGAGTGGCACCATATAAAGGGGGCAAAAATAACCAGAGATCCCAGCAAGCGCCATACTGAAGTGGTGACTAAGGATTTTCTGTGCTGGGAAGGAAAGGGTGAGAAGGCAAGACAGAGGCAGTGGAGTGGTTTTGAATGGCCTGCTTGCTATAAGGTGGGGGAGAAAGAAGGCATCATTTTAAGGAAACTAGCTCATCCAAATCATTCTACTTATAAGAAAGCTTTGTATTTGTTATAGCTGGTTGTAGGAGTTGGAACAAATGTATGATAGGGCAGAGTTTTCTTTTTGTTTATAGATATGTCTTTGTGCTATGCTGAAGCCTGTGTGATCAATGTACTGTATAGCTCCCATTTTAACATACATTTTATGGAACCTGAAGCCTAATTTTACCATTTGTATAGTTATTTTTTGATATTTTTTATTTTATTAATGTGTAGTTATTTTCATAGTTATTGAATCTTTGTTTCTATCCTGTTAATTCTATCTGTAATTTATTTTAAATCAGTTTCTTGAACAGGTATGTAATAGCCTATTATATCATTCTTCCTGTGAGAAAATAGGATCAAGTTTCTTAATTTAGTTTTTAAAAATTTCCTAAACATCTTTTACCTGGAAAGCACTACAAACATTGCTTTTTGAGGGATGCAGTCATGAACCAGAAATTATCCTTGTCCTTGAGGGAGCTGACAGCCTAGGAGGGGGACATCACAGGTAGAAATGATTATAAACTCAACAATGTAAGTCATGCTGTAAGAGAGGTGAGATACTGTGCTCATTGAGGGAGAATAACTCGCTTTTGGCTGGGAGTGGGAGTAGGGGATAAAAGCTTTGAGGCAAAGGCAGTGGTTCAGCTTGACCTTGAGGTTGGGTTTGATAGAAAGAAATAGGACAAAAGGCATTCTAGGTGGACAAAATATTATAAAATAATAAATTTTGATTTTCATAAACACATTGTTGTGCTAGATGGTTCCATATCTAGATAATAGTTTAAGTATCCACAAAAAGGAGGAACTACCATTTAATGAATGCTAATGTTTAGGTACATGTGTATTATCTCAGTCGATCCTCACAAAAACCTGATGAAGTAGGGAGGTATTGTTATCCCCATTAACAGGTAAAGAAACTGATGTTCAGAGAAGTTAATCATTTGCTCAAGGTCACGTAGCTAGTACATGGCAGGGCTGGGATTCAGACATAGATCTATCTCATTCCAAAGCTCATGCTCTTTCCACTACTTCCTGCTGCCTTCCTGTAGACATGTTCACAGATTGCCAATCATTCATTCATTCATTCCACAAATAGAAATTGAGTATTGAACATGTCCCAGGTGCCATGCTAGGCACTGGGTTTGCAGCTCTGAGCTATGGTGGTAGTCTTCCTGACAACACAGCCATGTTCCCTGCTAAATGTATGGGACACATGGAGAAACAAGTAGCACCTTGACATTTCTGGGACATTAACGTTTCCAATTAAGCGTAAATTTAGAGGATTAATTTGATTTTATCAAATATCTTAATTGATTACCCTCATCAAATAATTAGAAAAGGCGCAGTGCTCACTGAGAAATAATAGATGGAAAAATAAAGGATATTTCGATGCCATAGTTGGAAGATCTACAACTTAAATATTTTATGAAAACATCAGTAGTTAGGATCTTAGCAGTTGATAGACCTGAGTGCCCAAGAGCATACCTTACCTAAGCCGTGCAGATTGTGATACCAATAAAAGTCCAATAAAAGTGTTTCAGGGAAGGGTGGGGGAGAGTGAGAGAGGAAGGGATGGGGGGCGGAGAGAGGGAGATTTTGTTGAGAACCAAATGAAATTAGGTGTTCAGAAATTTCATCTGCTGGCCTACTTTTAAACAAAATGTTTTCAAAAAACTGAGAAATGCAAACAGTAAAGTAAAAGTCACCCATACTATCATCAGTGAAATAGTATACATATATATAAAACATATATATGCATATACATACTTGTTGCCCCATTTGTCCCATACATGCATATATATGAAGTCTCTCTCCCTGATAACCTACTCCTCCAGCCCCACCCTAGAGGTAACTACCATTAGCAATTTGGAATTTGTCCTTCCTGAATAGTGACTCGTACTTACTCCTTATCCATAGTGACAGATCCATTTTCGTTTCTACATACAATCCTCATTTTATTCTTTTTACAAAAACAGGACCATTCCTCTGTTTTTATTTTTCTGCCATTTGCCCTTTTTAAACTTAAGGTAACTGTGGGCCCATTAATTAACTTATCTTTGACTTTTAAGAGAACATCTGTAAGTTTCTCCCACGAGGGTGCAAACATTGAGTTAACAGCAAGTTGTACGAAAGGCTGGGAAGGTGGTCTTATGGTCAGTTTGGGGGCAACATTCTTCAGTATGTGAAGCTTGGGAGTAAAAGAGAAGTATCTTGACTCAACTGAAATACTACCAGTGACTCTAAAGAAAAAGTTATGGATTTGCTTTTAATTGCTTTAATTGCTACACAGTTCTCCTTAGTTACTCTATGAACTTGTAAGAATCCACCCACGGTAAAAGTCGGATTTGACACATTGTGAGAATTGTTATGAGGATTACAATTCTTTGTGTCCCAAATGCAAAGTGCTTCCAAGACATTTTATAAAACGTTGTTTCATTTAAATATCTCAACAAGGAAAAAAAAAAATCTAACCACACAAGACTGGAAATCTTAAAAGTAATCATTATCCTATGAAAACCCCAAAAGGTACTTAAAAACAATATAAAATGTAGTATAAGTATCTATACTATTATCTTTGGAACTGAAGCAAGTAGCATGTGCATGTTATCCTTTGTGCTGAATTAATTATGTAAAACAACGAAGTTCAAAATATGAGTATAGTTATTGTGTGATGAATTGCCCAAATTACTTAAGTGGTTAACTCAAGCCTCTACTTCATTTGTTTGTAGAGTTCTTCTGAAGAGCTTATTTCTTACGCAGACTATGCAGAACACACACCTGTCCTTATTGAGTCAAGGCCGGCCTGGTGAACCTCCATCAGTGTCCAAGGCTGGAAAGCTATGGTTTAGAGGCTGTTGAGGTCACCAGAGCTGTTCGCCTGGGCACCAAATGCTCTTCTGTTTCTCTGTATCTCAGCTTACCACTCTAGCTGCCATCTCCTGGGACCATCACTGGGTCTTTGTGGCTTCTGAGTTTTTCCTCACTGTAAACACAATTGGCTGAGTTTAAGGCCCAAGTTGACTGCCACCTCTTCTATAGAGGAAGTCCCCTGTGTGACCCTCTGTTCAAAACTTGGGCCATTGTCTTGCACTTCTGTGCTCTGTTGAGGTTCTGGTAGGTAGGAACCTGACCTCCCGACCTCCCTGACCTCGGGCTAAGAGGAAAGGGTGTTGTCATTCTAAGTTGTCATCACACATCCTTTAGCCCTAGTGATGGTCTTGCTCAGGACTGTCCATTTTAGGAAGCTTTTGTGGGTTTTTTTGGAGCTTTTATTAATTAATTAATTTATTTATTTTTGGCTGTGTTGGATCTTCCTTTCTGTGCGAGGGCTTTCTCTAGTTGCGGCAAGCGGGGGCCACTCTTCATCGCGGCGCGCGGGCCTCTCACTGTCGTGGCCTCTCTTGTTGCGGAGCACAGGTTCCAGACGCGCAAGCTCAGTAGTTGTGGCTCACGGGCCTAGTTGCTCCGCAGCATGTGGGATCTTCCCAGACCAGGGCTCGAACCCGTGTCCCCTGCATTGACAGGCAGATTCTCAACCACTGCGCCACCAGGGAAGCCCGGGGACTGTCCATTTTAGTTTTTCGTCTCCTGTGTTCCCATGAGATGGAAATAATGGGGCCAAGTCTCTTTGAAAACTTCTATTTGAGATACAGCAAGACTTCATGTTATTTTAAAGAGAGAGAAGCTTTTCGAATATTTGAGTGGATAGTTTGGCATATTAATGCTAATACTGAAAACAGTGTAGAATCAATCTTCATCATTTTAATTTCTCTCTTTCCAATAAATACCTGTTTAATTTAAGTTGGTACTTCAAAAAATGCCCCATTCATACAGAGTATGAAATACGCACACCCTGAAATACATAATATGAAGTTAAGAAGTGTGTGACTCCTGTTACTCTTGACCGTGACAGTGCTTGGTTTCATACTTTGATTACTGTAAACATCTGAAATAAAACAAATGTACTCCAGCTTGTGAAATCATTTTAATTGCTTTCTTAAATTGTTTTTGTTCCATCCATAATTATATTTTAATGTCACATTTCGCTAAATACTGTTGATTATGTGGAGCTCTGATGAGTGTGTATATGTAATAAAAATAAGAAGAGGGAATTTAGATTCAGGAGGGTCAAAAAAAATAAACTTGCTTAATTCTGAATTTCCAGCTCTTTGATGATTTGCTTGTAAACAGGATAATTTTTTAAATTGCATTACAAAATGTGGTGCATGACTTGAGCCACAGTTGCTATTCTCATGTCAGTTACTTTTATTTTACTCTGTATTTTTCCTTCTTGATGTTCTTGATGTTCTGTTCTTTTAATCCCTGTCCTCAGAGCTTTTTCATGCCTTAGCTGTGGCTCCTGTCTCCCCCTCCCCCCCTTTTTTAAAAAAAATTTTTAAGTAAGGAAAAGCACTTTTATTTATTTATTTATTTATTTATTTATGGCTGTGTTGGGTCTTCGTTTCTGTGAGGGCTTTCTCTAGTTGCGGCAAGCGGGGGCCACTCTTCATCGCGGTGCATGGGCCTCTCACTATCGCGGCCTCTCTTGTTGCGGAGCACAGGCTTCAGACGCGCAGGCTCAGTAGTTGTGGCTCACGGGCCTAGTTGCTCCACGGCATGTGGGATCTTCCCAGACCAGGGCTCGAACCCGTGTCCCCTGCATTAGCAGGCAGATTCTCAACCACTGCGCCACCAGGGAAGCCCCCCCCGCCCCGTCCCGTTTTAAGTCAGTGCTTATTGGGAACTTTGGGCCAGGTAGGTGCTAAGTGTCAGGTGTTTTCCAGACATTGCTCTAACTACTTAATTATGAGAACCCTGTGATGAAGGTATTAGTATCCATATTTTACAAATATGCAAACTCAAGCCCAGAAAGTTAAGTAACTGCAAGGTTACCCTGCTGGTTAGTGATGAGAATTGAATACAGGTCTGACTTCCAAAGCCTGCACTTGACTCATTACCCTGTACATGCCTCTCTGAGCCAACTTTGGGTGTTCGGTAAAGCAAGAGTGACAGTCTTAGTCTCATGGGGTTTTCTGGAGGCACGAATGAGAAAAAGAATGCAGAACAGCCTTCTGTACTGTCCATGAGCAGTGTGGGCACTGCGTGTACAGCATGGGTAATAAACTTCTCCTTTCTGAGTCATGGGTAACAGTATCTCCCACTGGGCACGCTTTACCCTGCCACCCAGCATGCATCCCGGCTCTGGGTTGTTATGCACTGAGGAAGTGCAGATAAACTGGAAACGCCTAATTAAGCAGGAAAGCGGTGGTGAGGAAAGGCATGCCTTGAGAGCCTTATACTTCATGCTTTTTATCATCTGATAGATGGGACCATCCCTAAGGCTATGGCAGGGCAGGTGATTGGGTGTTAAGCAGGGTACCGAAGAGCTCGCCATGGAGCCCGTGCATCATATTGCCCTCTAGGCACCTGGCCTTCGTGTTTCAGGCAGGCATATGCAATCCCTCTGTTGGAAAAGCTGGCAGATCACACCTGGGTGTCCAGAAGCCTCCTCCCTGCCACCTGCACTGTGGTTCTCCAGAGCCCTATTGGTGGTAAACAACCAATGTTATGAATGTGTGTGTGTGTAATTTCCAATTTATTTCAAACAAGTACTCATAAAATACAATCAAAATGGATTACTAGAAAAATGACTTTTTTAAAAAGGCATATAAAACGCAAGCCAAAATATTTTATGAGGAGATTCAACAGCAATAAATACATTCAACAGAAATAATACATTTCCAAAAATGTCAAGGCAATGCCAAATTGCTCTAAGTTTCTAAGCACTTATTCTCAATTTTCTGTCCTTATCTCATTGCTGTTGGGTAACAGTTTACAGACCAGTACCAGCCTGCAGAGGACACTTTGAGAAGCTGGCCCAGAGCTCACCCTGATTGAGGCTGGCAGTACGTGTGTGGGTGCAGGTCCTCCTGCCAAGGTCTGGACTGATGCCTGCTGCCGTCAGCCTGTGTGTGGAATGCTTGGGCGTGGAGGAATGCCAGTCCCTTGCTGTCCTCCATCATAGCTCTGCCCTTGAGGCTTGGTCCCTGCCTCAGCTCCTGGTTCCATCCTGTTTTCTCTGGGTCCTAGAGCTCAGCCCTGAACCCTGACTGATGTGCTGTGACACTGAGAGGGTCTTACCGGTATTCTCCCCCAAGGCCTCCATTCTGCTGTCTGGATGTACAGTCGTTGGCAGGATTCCAAGATAACTTATCAGTTTCTTATTGCTGCTGTAACAAATTACTACACATTTAGTGGCTTAAAACAACAGAACTTTATTCTCTTAGAGTTCTGGAAGCCAGAAGTCCGAAATTAGTCTTGCAGAGTAAAATCTAGGCATAGGCAGAGCTGGTTCCTTCTGGAGGCTCTAGGGGAGAATTCATTCTTGCCTCATCCAGCTTCTGTGACTGCCAGCATTCTTTAGCTTGTGGCCCCGTTAACCTCTGCTTTTCATTGTCATATTGCCTTTTCCTTTTCTGTGGTCAAATCTCCTTCTTAGGAAAACACTGTGATTACATTCTGGCCCGCCCTGATAGCCAAACTAATCTCCCCATCTCCAGATCCTTATCTTAATCACATCTGCAAAGACTCTTTTGCCATATAATAACATTCACAGGTTCCAGGGATAAGGACCTGGATTTCTTTGGAGGACATTATTCAGCCTACCATCTCCAGGTTTGGGGATTCATGTCATTGTCATCTGACCCACTGTATGTTTTCCTTCTGCTGTGTACCTCCTCCCCTCCCCCATACACACTGGGCCATCTACCAGGTGGAATCATTTCTAGGGTCTGAGGTTTTCAGAGTCTGGGGGCACTGGTGTGGCAGCTAATAATTATTGAGTAATTTGCGTTTTAGATATTCTGCTCAGGACTTTGTAGATTAGTCCATTTAATACTTGTGACAACCCAAGAGATTCTGTGGCATCCAACTTGGAGATGAAGAAATAGAACCTTAAGGAGGTTAGATAGTTAATTGCCCCAGGTCCCTTGGCGAGTAGATGGGGGAGCTGCATGCAGTCCCAGGCAGTGTGGCTCCACAGTTGGAGTTCTCACCCCTACGCCAGGCTGCCCTTGGACAGCGGCAGACCCTGAGATGTGGGCTACAAGCATGTCTCCTCCCCGCAAGCACCAGCCATGTGGCAGAGCTAGTGCCCTAGCCTGGCCCTGTAGTCCCAGCTTCCTTCCTTTCCCCTCTGGCCTGTGGGATGTATCTTCCCAAGAAGGGACAGCCAGGAAGAACTCTTCCACTCTCTCCCAGAAGGACACCAGGAACTCCAGGACCAAATGACTGACTGACTGTGAGAAGAACCCCTACTCTTCCAGGTAGCCTGGCTGTCACCTGCCCTTTGAACAGGAACAGAGCTGGCAGTCAGCCAATGCTGGCTGAGTTTGAATTTGTTTGCTGGTCCTGTCATGATATGTCATTAAGCATTCCTGGCTAGAAGTCAGACAGGAGGGAGCGCTGGAGGGCGCTCTCACACCCTGTGCTCCTGAGAGGCTGCCCTGCTTTCTGGCGGCCCTGGGACTCTCTGGGGTCTTTTGCTTCCGTTTAGGAGGCAGTGCTGGCAACACTCGCTGGTACAGCAGCAACTGGAGTTTTGGGAAAGGCTGTTAGGCTGTGAGTCATCTTCCCTGACAGCAAATTCTGAGTCCTGGTGGAGCAATGTCCAGCAGACTCAGGAAAGTTAGAAATCGAGAACTCTGCCTGGTAGCCAGGGGCAGGAGCCAGGTGTGGCAGGAGAGCCAAGCTTCCTCCGAAGGCTTCCTGGCTCAGCCTGTTCTGAATCCCCAGTTGGTGGAACCATAAAATGCCAAGCAAAGGGATGTGTCATGAGAATTAGGACCTAAACTGTAGACTGACCTTAGAAAATGCTCACTGTGGGCTCCTTTGCAGGACGTGCCTGCCGCAGAGCTATCCAAGCTGGGCCTGCAGCATCAGGAAGCCAGATAAACACTACATTCTCCCAGACTAGGAATTTATTAAATTCCATGTAATTTAAATGTGTTTTAATAATAAAAGTGTGGATAGATTATTGATGAGAATACAAGTTTTTTGCATATCTTTTACATTATGTAAGTGGTTTATTTTTTAATAGAGTTTATTTTTTTAAAATAAATTTATTTATTTATTTTTGGCTGCGTTGGGTCTTTGTTGCTGCACGTGGGCTTTCTCTAGTTGCGGAGAGCGGGGGCTGCTCTTCGTTGCGGTGCGCGGGCTTCTCATCACGGTGGCTTCTCTTGTTGTGGAGTACGGGCTGTAGGCGCACGGGCTTCCGTATCTGTGGCTGGCGGCCTCTAGAGCGCAGTCTCAATAGTTGTGGCACACGGGCTTTGTTGCTCCGCGGCTTGTGGGAACTTCCCGGACCAGGGCTCGAACCCATGTCCCCTGCATTGGCAGGCAGATTCTCAACCACTGCACCGCCAGGGAAGCCCCCTCCTATTATTTTTTATTATTACTCATGGACCCATACCTCCAACTCAGCTTTAGCAAGACAGCTCAGTGGTCCAGAGGATCCTTCTTAGTTTATGGAAATTGTCCTTGATTTACCTAACCATATACAAGGGTCACCTCTTACTCACTTTCCCCTACCCTCCTTCATTGCTTTAGTTTTTCCTCTAGATTTTTACATTGCCACTTATATCTTGTCTTTGCCTAATAGGTAAGTCCACACTGAAAGACATATCTTCTGGTACAGTGGCTTCAGAGACTGCTTAATTAGTCTGCCTCCTTTCATGGCTGGATATATATATTATGTCAGATTCTGCAAAAGGCTTTGGAGAAGAAGATATAGAGGAAAATGATAAAATGGGGCATTTGAGGAAAATTTTAAACTCATGATTAGCCCCTTTATTTAAAAATAAGTCATAATCTCTTTCAGAATTTCTAACAAAGGCTTTTAACTTTTGTGGTTTATCTGCCATTCTCTCAAGCACATGGTATATATTTATAGGTCCTTATGTTAAATTATAAGCAGAATCATGAGGTAGGGAATTGGAGATAAAGCTGACCACAAGTTAATCTATTCCAACATCTTCTCTTTAAAAGGCCTGCAAATGTGGTGTTCTATGCTTCTGTTTTTGAAGGGAAAGCATTTTGGTGACTACCAGGAAGAAGCAGTGGGGGCAGGGTGGAAGTATCATTGGCCTGGCAGCTTGGAGACCTTGATTGTATCCCACTGTGACATCTTACTTGTGTACGACCTTGAACATAACAGTACCCTCTTAGGCCTTATTTGGCAGTCTGTAAAATGAAAGAGTTAAAGAAGATGAACCCTTGGAAGCCTTCCAATTCCCAAATTGTTGGAGATCATCCTTCAGGAGGTCAATATCTAGGAGACTATGTTGTAATAACGAAAGTGAAGATATAAAGCAGTTCTTGGTTTTCTGTGATATTGGGGGGAGAAGGGTGGTAAATTTAGCTAATATAGAAGTAGACATTTGTGTTTTCATGTAAGCAAGTCACATGTTTTGGGACTACATTTTGATGCAAGCTAAAGAAAGAGCTTATGTTATGATGATCCAGCTTATTAAGTTAAATTACAAATGTTTCGTTTCTGGCTTAGTGTGGGGCTCAGTAAGGATTTTCCAAAAGAATGAATGAGAAATGATCGTAATGATATGTATCATTTACCACCTGCCTGATGTGCCAAGCACTGGAGGTACATCCATGAATAGCACAGACCTGACATCTGCCCTCTCCAAGAGGCATGTGTTATTACCCCTTAGTTACATACGGGGAAAAGGAATTCCAGATTTGGCGTTACATTGAAAACTGGACAGCAACGCTGGCAGCTTTCGTTCTCCAGAAGCCCACATTTTGTGCCAAGGAGCAGAGTAATCTTCCATTTACCAAGGGCTTCTTCAGCTTTTTAATGATATATTAAACACCCAGTCACCAAATATCTGTGAGTCTTGGTTGTAGCAGATGGATTTGGGCGTTGGGTGCTGGAATGCATCCTGTCACAGCTGATCATTTACTGGTTCTCTGACTGTGGTTGGATGGAGTTGGCATTTGTCTCCTAGGGTCCTCTTGCCCTCAACAGTTTGTGGTTATGGTGACAAAATTATAACATGATAAGTACAGGCATACCTCTGAGATATTGCAGATTCCTGTCCAGACCACTGCAGTAAAGCGAATATCGCAATAGAGTCACTCGAATTTTTTTGTTGCCAAGTGCATATTAAAGTTGTGTAAAAAGCTTACACTATACTGTAGTCTGTTAAGTGTGCAGTAGCATTATGTCTTAAAAAACAAAGTACATAGCTTAATCAAAAATACTTTATTGCTAAAAAATACTAATCATTATCTGACAATGCAGGGCTGGCACAAACCTTCAATTTGTAAAAAACAAAACAAAACAAAACAATATCTGCGAAGCACAGTAAAGTGAAGTGCAGTAAAATGAGGTATGCCTGTATTATGGTAGATGTATAAACAGAAGAAAGAGGACAGCAATTTAAAGAGTCTCCAAAACATTTTAAGGTTCTACCCATTTAAGGTACCCAGACCCAGGAAGGCATTTGGTGTGTGTTATGGGATAAGAGTCACTGGGACAGTTTTTCTCTCCCTCCAGAAAGGAAAATACTGATTTCCCCAGACCTTTAACAGCAACTGGGGTTTATCATCGCAAAATCTTTGGAATTTGATGAGTAAAAGTGGAATCTAGTTTTGAAATCAATCCAAAAAAATTGTTTTGGATTGCCAGAGAGGCTGAGCATTGTTGCATAATTTTTACAGCCTATTTTTGTGTGTTTGTTTTGTGAATTGCCTGTCCTTTCTTACTGTCACATTTTTAATTGGGATGCTTGCCTTTTTTCTAATTATCTTATTAGAGTTTTTACAAACTCTTATAAGGATGCCGACTCCTTTTCCATCATATATTACTAATATTTTTTCTTTGTTTTGGTATTTTTATATTTATTATGCTTTTTATATATTTATTAGTAAAACTCCAACAATCATTCCTTCAGTGTTTATGTCTTTGATGTTATTCTTAGCAAGGCCTTCCAGGCCCTTGAATGATATAAGTGTTCACTTATATATTTTGTCAATATTCTCATGGGTTTTTTAAATTAAAAATTTTAATCTGTCTGGAAGTAATTTGGATATATGTCATGATGCATGGAGCTAACTTAATTTTTTCCCACATGTTAACCAATTATACTATCGTTCTTGAAATTATTGAATTATCAACTTCTTCCCCACTAATATAAAATGACACTTTTACTATTTACTAAAATCATACTTCTAAAACAGCATGGTTGTAGCAGAGAGGTCAATGAAAGATAACAGAAAGCCCAGGAACTGAGAAAATATACATATATATTCATATATATATATATATTCTTGTGTGTGTGTGTTCCTAAGCTTTCTGTTTTCTTTCATTGACCTCTCTGCTACAACCACACTGTTTTGGTAGTTGTATCTTTGGAGTCTATTGGTACATCTTGCAGAGCAAAATAACTCTTCCTTCATAATTTTGTTAGCCAGTTGCTGCCATTTATTCTTATACATGGATCTGAGAATTTTACAAATTAAAGTTGGTGTCAGGATATTTATAGTAATTAATATATTGATTTAGGGGAGACGACACTTTTTAAATACTGACTTCCCATCCGGGAAGGCACATATCATTTCATTTATTTCAGTCTTCTTTGAGGACACTCAGGTAGTCTGGTGTATGATATCTTATGTGAAAGCACAGGCTCTGAAGTCAGGGAGTCTGAGTTCAAATCCAAACTGAGCTGTGTATTTACTTGTATAGTAATGAGCAATTTTTTTCCCCCAGTGACTGGAATATAGCAGGCAGTCAGCAAACATTTGTTCAAGAAATTATTTTTTTGACAACCAGGGAGAATTAAGCGAGAGGGAGAGAAAGAAGGAGAAGGAGAGATACTGAGAGAGAGAGAGAGATACTGAGAGAGAGAAAACAGCCTTTTGTCAGCAATCCTAGCAAAATCCCGTGCTAAAACTTTGATTGGACCAGCCTAAGTCACTTGACTACCTCTAGCCAGTCACTGTAGCCAGGGAAGTCAAATGCTTAGCCATATTCATATAAATTCACATTTTTTCTTTAGAACGACATAGCTCCCCAAACAGGGGTCAGTCAGTGACCCCTGGGAAGAGAGAAGGAGGGAGTGGATGTTGGGGAGGCTATCAAGAAAGAAATTTTAAAAATGAATGTTGAACTTTATCATAATGCCATCTAGGCATCTCTTGAGATGACCAAGTATTGGTTTACTCTTACTGATGATGGTGAGTTATATAAATAGATACCCTAATATTAAGGTAGGAGAACAAAGCCTACTTAGCTGTGCCCTGTGGCAGTACCAGAGGTTCTGGGAGAACCAGCTTGTTTTCCTTTTTCTTCTCTTTTTCCTTCTTCTGGGGCTTCTGTGGACTTTCCTGCCTCTCCTCAGCCCTCTGATACTGGTGTCTCCAGAGTTCTGTCTTTGATTTCCTGCTCCGAGTGGTGGCATGGTTTTCACTGCCTCTCCTCTGAGCTTCCTACTCATATATCCCACAGCCTGACAAGTTGCATGGCCCAGAGGCATCTCAAACTCTGCCCGTCCAGCACGTAACTCATCAGCCCTCATAAGCCTGCTTGGCCTCTTGTATTCTTGACAGCTCCAACCAGTCACTCAAACCAAAATCCTTGAACTTCCTCCCTTTATCCTCCGTTGCCCACACATGTCTCAGTTGACTTTATGCCCCGCGTTAGCCTTGAATTCATCCTCTTCTACCCCCCGACGCTGCTCCTGGTGCAGGCGCCCATCATCTCTTGTCTTTACCAGTCGTTCTCAAATTTTAGCAAGCGTCACAGTCACCTGGAGGGCCAATCGGTTCACACATTGCCGCTCCCACCCCCAGAGTTCCCGACTCAGCAGGTCTGGGGTGGGCCTGAGGGTTTCCGTTTCTGGTAAGTTCCAGGGCTGCTGCTGCTGGTTCAGGGACCACACTTGGAGAACCACAGGCCCGGATCATTGCAGCAGCAGCTCCTTCCTGGTCTCTGGTCTTCCAGTCTATCCACACTTAATCTAGCCACACTTCAGCCAGAATGAGCCAGCTCACTACTGATCCAGCAGTGCTACCGTAAGCCTAAGCTTCTCACCATGGCAAGGCTGCGGGCCGGCTCCTTCCTCCCTGGTCAGCCTCGTCATCCCCATCCACAGAGCCACGCTGCGCGGGGCTGTCCGCAGGAGCTCTGTTCTTGGCCTTTCCTCGTGGTATTCCGTAGGCCGGAAATGTCCCTTCCACGGTTTTCACCTGCCTCAGCCTCACTCCTCCTTCATCATTGAGCTTTCCTGTGATCTCCTGGAAATTCGCCTGAGTTCCCAGAGGGAGCTTAATGCATCTTGCCTGAGTTCCCATAGCACCCTGCAGGTACTTCTGGCTTATTTCTTCCCACCATTATTGAGCTGTTTGCAGAGCGCTGTGTCCTCAGATGAAGGTATTTAATGCCTTGAGTACGCAGAGGCTCATCAGAAGACGCAAGTGGGCAGAGCTTTAGAGCAAGAACAAAAGGGAGCCTTTCGCTTCCATTCCACTGTGAGACAAGAGTGTGTTTTTCAGCCTGCTCTCCAGCCAAGAGAAGAGGGACATGTGCGGGAATCCAAGATAGGTTGTGAGTTGGAACCACCTTTTTAACGAAATGTACTTTGATTGAATAGAAAACGGTCTTTGTGGGCTTAAGTGATCTTTTGCTGTGTTTGGGAGCTCTCTGGCTTTTTTCCTCCCCAGTGGACACATTCACTGGCTCCCCCTTTCTGACTCTCTGGGTTTCTGGGAGAAGGAGCAGATGCTGCCCTGGGCGCCCCTCCTCAGCTCAGCCACACACCCATAAACAGGCCACTTCCACCCTCACGGTGCTCCCCTGTCCTCCTCCCTAACTCTTAAAAAATACTAGTTTTTAAAAAGAAGTAAGGTTGTGGGGCGTTGACACCTTGGCTTTTGATGGAAGCCACGGTGGACCCAGAGGGCCAAGCCCAGTGGAGACCTGCCCCCAACGTGTGCACCTTCGTTAGATAAAGGGGAGGGGCACAGGGCTCGGGGGTGGGGAGTGGGGGGACCTTCAAGGTATTCCCTGCTGGTCTCGGGCGCGGGTGTCCATATGCTAAGCTTCTAAAAATGTTGAGGTTCTAATTGTATAGTGCTTCACTTAGGTTTTACGTCTTTAGGATGGGAACTGTGCATATGATGAATAACTGTTTGGAAATCATTGTTTTTGCCAGCTAAGTAAAATTCCTTTTCAAAAAAGTGGGCATTTGCATTTTGCGGGTTACTTCTCCTGAGTTTGTTACTTTTAAATGGGATTCGTTGAAATGGGATTAGCTTTTAAATGGAGTCAGCATTCCACGCGGATTCATCACCCCTGACGGCCACACGGTCCGGTCCGTGGACTCAGGGTCTGACAGTGACAGTTCACCCAGTGTGAGTGGCCCCGATACACCAGAGTCAGGAAAGCGAGCGTGGTTCAATTCTGGTGTGGTGCCAGATGTGGCTAAAAATCCAGTGTTGCTTCAGGGTCACCCGGGCCCTAGTGTGAGATTCTCCTGGAGTCAAACAGGGAAGACATTTGGCTACTGGTTCTCTGAGGCGGTTCTAGCTTTTCAGTGATAAAACTGAGGACAGAGGCAGCATAGATAATTGAAATACACAGGATATCTCTAAAACTCATTTTTAGCAGGTGGTTTCTGTTTCCTTGCCCATCAAATCTATTTACCAGAACTGCTGACCATGTAACAGAACTGACGGATTTGAATATCATCCCTCTCCACTTTGTCCCATCTTCATTTAATGTTAAGGAGAAGGCATATAGCAGGATGGAAGGGCATCAGAAATGCTTGGGTTTTTCCACAGTCCGGGTAATTGCCTTCTGAATAATCAGAGATCGACATTCTTTGCTCATCCTCTGTTACACAATGTAATTTTGAGTGCTTGAAGTCATCTGGCTGTTTCTATCATCAGTAATATTCCTAATAAAAGGAAGGAAGTTAGTTGAGGGATGTCACGTTTTTCAGTTGCCTTTAAATTCCTCTGTTCTCCAGGTCACGCCCTGGGTTTGACCTTTGGAATCTGGGAATGGTTATGTTGACACACATGCCTGGCCCAGTGACACTGCAGCTGAGTTGCTAGGTTAATGAAAGCTTGATGCCTTGATTCTTGCGTGGCATGTATGATGTAAAGCTTTTTGACATAATCATAATATTGTAGTGCAATTAGGGTTCCCCCCACCCAAAGCTAATTCTCTCTAAGGCTTTCTTGTGCTAGCCTCCTTCAGGCGTACTCACCATTTCATGGATTGTATTCTAGACCTTCCCCCCGCCCCCATTTTAACACATAGTCTGTTTCAGACAGTTCTTTTCTGATGGCTGTAGATGAAATGACTCCAGTGTTTAAATAATTTCTCTCTTTCATCTGGTATTTATGGGGAGTGGGATGGTTTCTCCATTAGACTATGCTGGCCACATTTTCTGTGTGTGGATCTGATGGCATCTTGGATGTCTTCTGCCTTTTATTTATTTATTTTTTAATAAATTTATTTTATTTATTTTTTGGCTGCTTTGGATCTTTGTTGCTGCATGCAGGCTTTCTTCTAGTTGTGACGAGCAGGGGCTACTCTTCACTGCGAGGCGCAGGCCTCTCATTGTGGTGGCTTCTCTTGTTGCGGAGCATGGGCTCTAGGTGCACGGGCTTCAGTAGTTGTGGCACACGGGCTCAGTAGTTGTGGCTCATGGGCTCAGTAGTTGTGGCTCACGGGCTTAGTTGCTCCGTGGCATGTGGGATCTTCCCAGACCAGGGCTTGAACTCGTGTCCCCAGCGTTAGCAGGTGGATTCTTAACCACTGCGCCACCAGGGAAGCCCTTTATTTTTAAGTTTATTTTTAATTACCATTTCAGCGCTAACCAGAGGGTGGATCTGTCCTTTGTCACTGTGGTGTTTTCCAGGCATGGTGGGATATATCATCCTCTTCTCCACTCGCCCAGTAAGAGTCACTGAGTGTAGTGACAATACTTCTTAAGAAAGCACAGCCTTGTCCCCAACAGTGACAGTGGAGAATGGGAGAGGGCAGGGGGCATCATAAGACACTGTGCTGGAAAGCCTATCACGGCGTCTGGTCCAGTGCCTCGGGGCGCCTCTGGGTCTCATCTTGCTTTCATTGGCTCTGACTGCGTCGGCTGTGACACACGTGGTATGTACTGATCTCCC
Organism: Eschrichtius robustus; assembly: GCF_028021215.1. NCBI lineage: Eukaryota > Metazoa > Chordata > Mammalia > Artiodactyla > Eschrichtiidae > Eschrichtius > Eschrichtius robustus. The sequence continues at coordinate 60,678,440 of NC_090825.1, forward strand.
TACTTGCTTCACCTTCCCCAAGCTCAGCCAGATCTTCCACATCTTATGTATAAGTTTTTTACAACTTTTACTTAAAGTCTCTTTGTGTACCATCTTAAGACCTTTCTGGAACAAATCAAGATATAAGTTAATATGTAAATAAGAACATGGCCTTCCTTCCAAGAAAGACAGGTCTGGGCTTAAATCTCAACTCCAGCCCTCAGGTGAGTTGAGTAACCTTTCTGGAGCTTTAACTTCTTTAGCTTTAAGTTTGTGGGATTGCTGTGCCTGTTACATGGGATGATGCACGTGGCGGGGGGTGGGTCCTCAATCCCCTCTTGTCTTACTGGGGCACAGAGCAATTAGTTACCTTTAGCAAGGTCCCCCGAGTCCCAGCCCCATATCCTAGGGTTTCATTTTACCAAGTTTCAGGGAAACTCTGTCTGTATTCTGAGGAATTTTAAATACAGCATCTTATTTTACTAAATAAAGACCTTATTAGGAAAAAAAAAGTATATGTAGAATATTTATATAGTGACTACTTGCTCAATTAATGTTAACCTCAAAATAGGAAATAGGCTTTTCCCATAAAACTAAATATATTGTAAATTTATTTTGTGATATTTAAGATATCAACAAACCAGAATGTATAATCCAGTAAACACCTATGTACTCAGTATTCACTGCTTAAAAAAAAAATCAACGACTTTGATCAATAAAATCAATACTTGAAGCCCCTGAATACACCTCCTTCTCCACCAGTAGGACTGCTTGCCTCCAAAGGGAATTTATAAGCATTTCTTTGTACCGTTATAATATACTCTTAAACTATATTCAGTATTATTTAAAATATTTTAAAACCTTAAATGGTACTCTAAGGTATGTGTTCTTCTGAGACTTAATTTTTTTACTTGATGTTTATGAGATTCATCCATTTGGAATGGGTAGCTTGAGTTTCATTTTCATTGTTGTATAATTTCCACTGTATGGATATTTCTTGATATAAATTTTTTTTTGGTGATGGATGTTAATGGATTGTGGATAAGGCTGTCTCCAAATCTTGGGTCTAAATCTGCCCCAGGTGTTCTTGTAAGTGCTTCCTCATATACCCCAGGGGTCCATTCACATAGGAGGTGGATTGTAGGTCGTATATAAACTTCATCTTTACTAGAAATCCCCAGAATGTTTTCAAAGTGGCTGAACCAATTTACACTCCCAACAACAATGTATGAGTTCCTGTGGGTCTACTTCTTGCCCATGCTAGGTAGTGTTTGACTTCTTAATTCTACTGTTCCGTTGATCAAAAAACAGCTGGTTGTGACATGGTATCTCACTGTAATTTGAAATTTTTATATTCCTGATGACTATTGAGCATCTCTTCATACTTGTATTTCCTATTCTGTGAATTTCTTTTTCAGATCTTTTGCCCAGCTTTCTTTCTGGTTGTCTTTTGATTGTTTTTAAGGATTTTGTTATGTTCTGGTTACTAATACTTGCTGGTTTCCTATACTGTAGATGTCATTTCTTGGGCTAGCACCTATCTTTTTTTCCCTTTTATTAGAGTGTTTTTTGCTTTTGCTTTTGGTGAATAGAAGTTTTAATATTTGAAGTCGAAGTGATCTTTTCTCTTATGGTTGTCTATTTTGATGGGTAGACATTTATATGTCTGTATTTTTGTGATAAAACCTCATGCTGCCAAATTAATATTCTAAACAGCAGAGCATAAAACACGGAGTTGGTAGATCTGTCGCCCACTGTGAGTATCTCATGACTATGAGTAATCTTCCATATATATAATGTGTGTGTATGTAACAAAAAAGACTATAAAAATTTTTATTTTGATTCTAGTTTAGGGATACTGTTTGGGGGAAATAACTCATCAAATGTGAAGGACTGTATCTTCCTCTTGCCTAAATGATCATCTTATGTTACTGGAGTGGCTTGTCTGGAAAAAACCCTGTGGGTATCTGGGTTCAGGTATGATGGTTGAGTCTGGGTGCTCAGGTAAGTGCTCCATTGATGTCTGTTGCACAAATGAATATGTAATAGCGTCTGAAGTTGACAACAGACATGTCTGCTCAAAGAATAGACTAGTGGTTCTCAACCCCAGTTGCACCTTAGAGATACCAGTTCTCTTGGTTTGAAGTAGGACCCAAGCATTAATATAATTAAAAAGTTCTTCAGGTACTTCTAATAAGAAGCCCAAGTTGAGGACTTCTAGGTAAGATAATTGGAAGCAGGAAGGGGAGGGGAGGGGAGGATTGGGACCACCTGTTTGGCTCTGAAAGGTCCAGGGGGCAGTGGAACATGGCGAGAATCAAAGTGAGGTGAAGGCTGGAGGCTGGTGTGAGGTCAGAGCTGACCGCTGGGGCCTGTGGCTGATCAGAGACAGGAGGAGGAAGGAAGCATTCTGGGTGTTCGGAGGACAGCGGGCCTGGGAGGTGAGGTAGGACGAGCCAGTGGTTCCCAGTCCGGAGCAGCGATGCCCAGCAGCCTCAGGGTGGGGCACGTGGAGGCTGCACTGCTGGTGCCTTTCTGACCAGAAGCCACAGGGCAGGCATGGGCTCATTTAGAAGGGACAAGTCAAATACCACCTTTGCTTACCCAGAGCTCAGAGGAATAAAGAAAGTAGTTTGGCCTGGGAATGGAGGGTAGACAGGGGACCCCTTGAGAGATGTAAATACTGTTTTAAAATCAGAGCCAACAGGGCAGCAGTCAGGGTTGATTAAGGATATTTAAAAATAAGAATGATCTTTACAATGGGGCACCCCTTTCATGAAGTGAAGTTGGTTTGGCCCTGAGCTGTGCGTGTGTATACACCTGTGTGTGAACACTCAGTACTGCAGGTGGTGGGGAGGGATGGATTCCCAGGGAGTTGTTGAAGTGGGGAGGATTCAGTCTCTGAGCTTGTTTTTGGAAGGTAGAAGTCATGGCAACTCCCTACCCACCCCGACAGACAGAGACACACACATACAGAACTTCTCCTTCTCAGTCCTGGTGGCAGCCCTGTTAGCAGCAGCACAGACTACTAGGGTGTGAGCAGAGATTGCCAGGTGCTGAATCCATCTGCAAAATTGGAATAGAGTCCAGAAACCCGTGAGAGAAATATGGGGAGTGCAGTCAGAATTAACGCTGTAAAATTCGGAGCATAATGAAAGAGCAGTGCGCTGGGAGTCGGGAAACACGAAGTCTCAGTCCTGACTCTGTTACTTACAATCTGTGTGATCTTAGGCAGTTTAATTCAATTGCATTTCTTTATTGAGCGCCAGCATTTACTGAGCACCTTCTAGAGGCTGGAGACAAAACAGTGAAAAAGACAATATCTGTGTCCCTCAGGACACTCACAACCTTGCCCAGGGGAAAGATATTTAAATGGGTAGTAAAGTAAATGCTAAGAAGCCCACAGGAGGAGCACTGAGCAGAGAGAGTGGTGAGTCCTGTCTGGGTGCAACTGGACCTGGACAGCCGTCGGAGAGTGGGGGGCACTTGAGCGGCCCTCCAAGCCTGAGTTAGCCCTGCTGAGCAGATGCAGGAGGAAGGCCTTCCAGGTCAGTCACTTTGCCTGAATTCTCACCACCTTCATATTTGAGGGAAGCTCTAAAACCGGAGTCCAAGTTATTTAACACAATTCCGGAAGCTACCGAGAGCTGTGGCCACCACCACCAGAGAGTATGCTGCAGTTACAGGTGGACCAGCTGCCTGAACTGCTGTGATTTCTCTCAAGACAGTCTCTTTCGTCTGGTTACCCTGCACCAGCTGGTTTTCATCTTGGAGTTCCCTCTCCTTGGATATGAAACCAAGCTGGGGGGAGGGGGCGGGCGGTAATTTTTTTTTCTTGATCGTTGTGGTGTATTTTACCCACTTGCTTTCACTGCTCTAGTTCTTACTCATAGCAGTGTCTTTGTTTTGTTTTTGCAAAATTTCTGTTCTTGACTATCCAGAAAGTAGGCAAACCAAATGGTTTTTCTCCCCGAGTCATAAATCTGATCCTGTTAATCCTCTGCTCAAAAACCTGCAATGTGGTTGCTGCCTACAGAATCAGAAGGGATTTCCTTTCCAGAATCCTCTAAGAACTGACCGCAACCTAGTCTTCCCTTTCATGCTCTGTAATCCAGCTTCTCTAGATTCTTGTCTTCTCCCCGACGAGCATCTTTGCATTCTTGCCTCTGTGCCTTTGCTTCTGTTGTTTCCTATGCCTGGAATTTCCTCTCCCAACCCAGTCTCTTCTTCTTCTCATCCATGGCCCACTTGTCTTCATAAAGCCTGCCTTGATCTCCCCACCTTCAAAACCAGAAAGATGGTCTCCTTTCTCTCAACCTCAAAGTCTGAGGGGAAATGTCTGTCAATCAGAATTCTGTATCTCACTGAACTCTCAGACAAAAGCAAGTGATAGAAGTGTGCATATCAAACAAGTCTGAATGAGTTTGCCTCTCATAGGCCCTCTCAGAATGAAAAGATATATTCCCAGTTGCATGTTCAGGGACCTAGGTTGCTACCTTGAGATCAGCCAAGGTGAAAGTATTTACACCATAGAATCAGTAAATGATACAAAATAGGACATTTCTTTTTTCCTGAAGAGCCAGCTTATCTGAGTGTGAATTGGTGACCCTGCTACGTGTATATAAGTGTGTGTGTGTAGGTGACCGTGCACACACACGTGTGTACACATAAGTATTCGACACACTACTAATGTTGGACAGTTAAAACTGCACTGTCAGCCAGCAGTGCTTCCTCGTTTGGCTGCTGGGGAGAGCCGTGGGGTCGGAGTGACGAGGCAGCGTGTCTCTCTTCACACTCTCAACTTACCCTCCTCTCCTCTCCAGAGCTGGAATTGTAATACCTATGACCGCACCTCCTTCTTGCTTCTGTGTCCTTGGCAAATGTGGTCACATCCTGGAATCAGAGCTGACACACTAACTGAGGATCTGTGTATCTGCAGTTGCTCAGAGTTCACTCTTTGAAGTGGAGAATCTTGGCTTGACTACACAGACATCAGTCAACGGTCTCCTGTTTCTGTTCATAATTTGTTCTCTTAGAAATGGGTGAAATGCAGCCAATAAGACTGCCATGTTAGAAGGAGAACTCTGCAGACCGCTGCTGCTGTCTGTGCCCATACCTGCTGCTGGTCAGGCCTTGGGCCATCCCTCACAGGCCAGGAGGAGAGGTTCCAGTTCTACCGGGATAGTTGACCTCTGTTGGACACAGAAGCCGAAGTCTGATGACTGGAGCGCAGACCAAGAAGGAGAAGGCACACCAAGAGACAGGAAGTGACGTGTAGGTCAGGACTAGAGGAGCTGGGAAACCGAGGCTCCCAGGCTGGCGGTGAAGTTGACCTGTGCTCTCTGGGGGGCAGCGCAGGGACGTGGGGCTGGGGAGGATGGGAAGGGATGGCAGAGGCGGGGGTCTTGGAGAGAGCTCAGCGACCTTGCTGTTCCTCTCCTGGGCTCTGCCTCAGGTGGCAGCTTCCTGCTGACGTGGATCTGGAGGAGGTTAAAATGCCAGATGCAGGCAGGGAACTCTTGTGCTGCAGGGGAAAGCTGGAGGATCTTTCCTGTCTGTCAGCAGGAGAAGGATCTTCTTGATTGAGGCTTGCTTCTAAAACTGCATGCTGTCACTCCGTGGCTGTTGCTTTTCTCTTGCCAAGGTCGCTCGTGTGAGAGTGCCGAGCACAGGGCTGGAGACAGAAGGGCCCCCACAGTCATCAGCTGCTTTGCTGGCAGAGTTGAACACGGCCTGTTTAACAACATCGTGCACACATTCGTTCCTTCAAAGTACAAAGGAATGCGTCGGTTAGGAGGGAATTATCACTTTGGGGGCAGTCTCTGCCCTTGCCCCAGTCCCTTAGCCTTCCAAAGCGAGCCACTTTTTATTTGATTGCTTTTAAACTTTTATTGATTTCTTGTTTCATTTGTCTTCTGCCCCTGGGTGCCCCTGTGCAGGGCCAGTTTTGCTGGAGAAAGCGCAGGAGGCCCTGTCGCAGGGGCTTCTGTGGGTGGTGCAGGCACTCTGCCAGGAGAGACCAGAGAGCATAAAGATACCTCAGATTATCAGTCACATTTCTCTTTCTGTACCAAACTGGTTTCACTTCTCAATGGTTAACTTTGTAGCAGAATTCTGGCCGTTGCACTGCTTTTGAGGGAGGGTGTCTGTTTCAGACGATAAAAACTGCTTTTAGGGTGAAGCTGCGGTGGCGGCCAGAGCCCCAGTGATGCAGGAGACCTGGTGACGTTCTCCTTCCAGGGGAATTCTTGGGGCTGGGCACGTATCAGTACAGACCCCTCACAGGGCATTGTTTTGCTTAGAGAAAAGCAACGTGAGTGTGTCACTTAGGCCTGAGGACCGCAGTGCAACACTGAAGGGACTTGTCGCAGGTTCACAGGCTCAGGGACCCGAGGAGTCATTCCAGCCCTGCTGGAAGGACTCACTGTGGGAAGGCTGCTTCCCCAAGCAGGGCAGGAGAGCCCAGCTTTGCTCTCCTGAGAGCTCACCGCAGAGAGCGGGCTGGAGGAATCCGCCTGACAAAGGAAAAGGACATCGGCAACTCGTGGTTATGTTTTGGAGAAGCTTCACACCATGCCCACCTGCAGTTAAAGGGCAAGAAAGGAGAAAGGGAAATTAGTAGTCTTCAAGTCTAATGTAAAGAAAGTTCTGCTTTTCTTGTTTAACTGATAAAGCCTCCTCTGACCCTTGGGGTCACTGAAATGTCTCTGGTCCTGTGAACTCCGATGCTTGCTGAAGCTGTCCTGTCTGACTCACAGGGGCCAACCTAGTGTGTTGAATGCAGGATAAGCTGCTAAGTAGAGGCAAAATGACTGCAGCCTCTTAGAGAAAAACAAACCTGGATCCATGGAGGTGAGGCCAAGACCTTCAATCCGATTGTCTAGAGAAGAGTTATTTTTAGAAATCCAAGTAAAGTAATTAAAAATAAAGAGAAATATTTTCTCTCTGCTTACAGCCAAAGGCAGTTAGATGGTGTTGGCCAGTGAACACCTAAGCTCATTGCTGGAGTCATGGGACAGAGTTCAGCTTCCTGTGGTCCTGGTGTGAGGTTACTCAGTTTATTTGAGGAAGTACAACTGAAATGAATAATTTAGTCATGGTCAACACGGGTAAGAGTAAGCTGTTTATTCCTCATACTAAAACATGAAGATAAAAAAATAAGATCTGAATATAGGAACACTCTTAAACCATCAAAATGCTTTAGCTTCCACATATGAGAGGAATTTTTACTCTTTGGAAATTTCGGAATAATAACAGCCTGGCATCATGCCCAGAATAGTAGGTGCTCAGTAAATAATTATTGAGTTGTTTTCTCCCATAAAGAGAGAGTAAAGAATAATATGTGCTTATTATAAAAATCCTTGCACTTAAGGTAAAAATAACCTGAAATCCTACCACTTAGCCTTGAGGATATATCCTCCCAGACATTTCAGTGCACATAAATGTATACATTCTTTTACAAAACCAGAATTGTACTGTATGTGATATTTTATAAACTGTCTCCACGTCAATAAATTGGGTCCTTTTATTTAGCTGCGAAGGGGCATGACATAATATCCAGTGTAAGGAAGAATTTGTCAATTCCTGTAGTTTATGACTTGACACATCTCATGTGCTGTTTTTGTTTGTTTGTTTGTTTGTTTTAGCAGGTCTCTTCTGCAGAGGTACGCATCGGGCCCATGAGACTGACGCAGGATCCTATCCAGGTACACCTCCGTTCCTCTGTAGGGACTTGGTTTGCAGAGCAAGTGGTTATAGAAGCACTACGCGAGGGGCTCTTTCATATACAGCAGATGGCCATCCTTGCCCTGACGTGCATGCCCACATGTCCATAAGTGGTGTGTGTGTATATGCCTGTGTGCAAAGGCTTGTTTTTATTAATGTCAAGCTTGAGGAATCAGATTGCTTTCTTGAAGACAAATATTGCCCCATTTTGAGTATAAATAATATAATAGGTAGAGCGATTGCATGGTAGGTTGTGAGGGAGAACAACTCTTCACCAAAAAACGCGTCTGTTCTACATGCTGCTTCCGCAGCTGGAAAGGGAAGAAGCCGTGTGTGTGGTGAAGGGCAGGGCTTTGCCACGAGCCACAGCTGGGTGGGAATCCTGGCTCTGCCTTTACCAGCTCTGTGACCTTGCATGTATTGCTTCACTTCTCTACCCAGTGCCTTGTCTATAAAGTGGAGACGGTAATGTCTCTCTCTTAGGAAATTATGAGTTCAATGAAATAGCATCAGGTGCTTGGGACACTGCCTGGCAGTAGAAGGTGCTCAGTGATGGTAACTTGTCCTGTGTGACTAGAGGCAGGCAGCCTACTGGGCTCTGAAGCACCGAGGCTCCTGGTTCCAGGGAGAGAAGGGGCCAGCGCCTGCAGCCTTGACCACCCTCTAACAGCAGCAGCACCCGTGTCCTTCCCACCACCTCTCCAGCCTCCTGTGTGCCCTGTGAGGAAATAGGTATGAGAGGTGTTTGTTAAGTCCTCATCTGCATCTGCATCTTCCTGGTAGACCTACATGAGCCACCTACATCCTTGTAAAACTGTAGCTTGTTAGCACCTGGAAGCTTGTGCTGCACTTTGGACAAGTGAAGATGCAGAGAAGATGTAAATAAACCAATTAACATGTAGATGAAAGTGAAAAACCAACCAAAGAAATGTACTGCTTGATAAGAGCGGTTGGAAAAGAAAATAATTTACTGTTGCTTGGAAAAGGAAATGCAAATCTAGGGAAAGGAAAAAAACAAGAGGTTTAAGCTTGGGAAAATTGGATGAAAACAAATTTAGGAGCAGAGAGAGAGAGGAAGAGAGAATTTATTAAAATAAACATAAGCCACAACTATTTATATAGAATACAAACAAGTGGAAAATTCCAGTATTCATTCTTGGGGCATGGACTTTGTAGTCCATTTTGAATAAAGGCAGTGACAAAGGTTCTGATATCAGTATTTATTCCCAAAGTAATTTCCAGAATTTTTCTTGGGATTAGTGTGGTTTTAGATCAGTTACTTTAATTTACCTTCATTTTTCACCCTGTGCTGTACTGGCAATGAATGCTCATGATAAGGGCATCTCATTCTTAAATCTTTTTTTTTTTTTGAGATTTTTTTTTTGATGTGGACCATTTTTAAAGTCTTTATTGAATTTGTTACAATATTGCTTCTGTTTTATGTTTTGGTTTTTTGGCTGCGAGGCATGTGGGATCTTAGCTCCCCAACCAGGGATTAAACCCGCAACCCCTGCATTGGAAGGTGAAGTCTTAACCACTGGACCACCAGGGAGGTCCCCAAGGATGTCTCATTCTTATAAAATATAATTTGTTAAATTGTAAAGTATTTTAAATACTCATAAAAGTACATGTGTATACCCATATCCACTTTTATGAAATATGCTAATTTTATCAAACATGATAAATTTATTTTATCAAGGATGTCCTGTTTGTCTCAGAGTTCTTTTTAGAAACAAGAGATTACAGATACTTCAAGCCCTATTTATCCCTTTGCCCTCCTCTCTCTTCCCTAAAAGTAACCACTATTTGGAGATTGATTATGATAGGTATTTGTATATTTCTTCTACATATTTATGTATCCATTTAAAAAAAATATTTATTTATTTTTGGCTGCATTGGGTCTTGGTTGCGGCACACGGGATCTTTTGTTGCAGCACGTGGGATCTTTCGTTGCAGTACACGGGCTTCTCTTTAGTTGTGGTGCACAGGCTCCAGAGTGTGCGGGCTCAGTAGTCGTGGTGCGCAGGCTCTCTAGTTGTGGTGCATGGGCTCTGTAGTTGTGGCGTGCAGGCTCTCTAGTTGTGGCATGCGGGCTTAGTTGCCCTGCAGCATGTGGGATCTTAGTTCCCTGACCAGGGGTCGAACCCGTGTCCCCTGCATTGGAAGGTGGATTCTTAACCACTGGACCACCAGGGAAGTCCCATGTATCCATTAATATTTACTTTGTTTTGAATATTTTAAACTTTATTTGAAAGGTGTCAGGCAGCAGGCATCATTCTGAAATTTTTCTTTATCATTTAGCGTCGTACCTAAGAATCTATCACCTAATCTAAGGTCACAAAGATTTACTCCTTTGTTTTCTTCTAAGAGTTTTATAGTTGTAGCTCTTATATTTAGCTTTATGATCCATTTTGATTTAACTTTTGTATATGGTGTGAGGTAGGGCTTCGTTCTTTTGTTATGTGGATATCTAGTTGTGCAGCAGCATTTGTTAAAAAGAATATTCTTTCCCCATTGAATTGTCTTGGCATGTTTTTCTAAAATCAACTGACCATGATTGTGAGCGTTTATTTCTGGATTCTCAATTCTATTCCATTGATATATGTCTGTCCTATGCCAGTACCACACTGTCTTGATTTCTGTAACTTTGAAGTGTGAGTCCCCCAACTTTCTTATCTTTCAAGATTGTTTTTGCTATCTGGGTCCCTTGCATCTTCATATGAATTTCAGGACCAGCTTGTTAATTTGGGGAGTTGGGGGGACCAGCTGGGATTTTGATAGTGATTGCAATAAACCTGTAGATCAATTTGGGAATATTACTGTGTTAACCATTTTGTCTTCCAATCCATTAACATAAGATGTCTTTCCATTTATTTAGATTTTCTTTAACTTCTTTCACCAATGTCTTGTAGTTTTTAGTGTAGTGTTTTATATTTTGTTAAATTTATTCCTGAAATATTTTATTCTTTTTGATGCTATGGCAAATGGAATTGTTTCCTTACTTTCATCTTTGGGTTGTTCATTGCTAGTGTATAGAAATATATTTATTTTTGTATATTGATCGAACTCATTTATTAGCTTTTACATTTTTGTGTGAATTCTTTAGGATTTTCTATGTACAGGATCATATCATTACTACTTTCTTCCCAATCTGAATGCCATTTATTTTGTTAGCCTGATTGTCCTGCTAGAACCTTCAAAACAATAGTGTGTTTAGATACTATTTATAAGATATATCCAGATCTTTTCTCAAAGTGGTTGTACCATTTTACACTCCTACAAGCAATGTGAGTTCTTATTACTCCAAATCTTTGGTAATGTTTGTTTCAGTCTCTTAATTTTAGCTCATCTAGTGGGTGAGTAGTTCTATCTTACGGTAACTTAAATTTGCATTTCTCCATGACTAATAATGTGAGCACTTTTTTGTTCGCTGATTGGCTATTTTTAAAATCTTCTCTGAATGTTTAGTTAAGTCTTCTGCCCATTTTTAGTTGGGTTGACTTTTAAAAAACAGTATACTGAGTTGTGAGAATTATGTATATATTCTTGTCCCAAGTCCTTTATCAGATTTTGAAAATACTTTCTTCCAATCTGTGGCTCTTCTCTTAATTTTCACAAATTTGGATTTTGAGCAAAAATTTTAGTTTTGATATAGTCTAATTTATCACTCGTTTTATGGTTATTGCTTTCTGTGGTCTATGAATCCTTAATCCCAGGTTGAAGATTATTTCTTGTTTTCTTCTGGAAACTTTATTGTTAAATTGTAATTTTAGATCTATAATCTATCTCAAGTTCATTTTTATGTATGGTGGAATAAAGAGGTCAAGGCTCTTTTTCCCTCCATGTTGAATGACCAGCTCCATTTGTTGAAATGACTGTGTATTCCTTGCTCCATTGAATTACTTGATGCCTGATTCTTTGATACTTGTTACAACTTGTTTGGTAGCCAATAATGTAGCCAGTTTTGAAATTTTCCACAAAAACTTTTAAAAAGATGTATCTCTATTTCTGGATTACAGGTTTCTATATCTGTGAAATTAATTCAACTTTATTAATGATGCTATTCAAACCATCTCTATCTTAATTTCTTGTGTCTGTTAGTTTCTACTATAATGGATATGTCAATATCCTCAATATTTCTTAATATTTTCTGATGCTTTGAGTCTGTCATGTTAATGTACATCCAAGTTCTAGATTGCTGTATGTTCTTGGTGACTGTTCCTTTTATTATTATGTAGTGTCCCTCTTTAAACTTCTGCCTTAATTTCTATTTTATTTGTTGGTAATATGGCTGGACCAGCTTTCTTTGGTTAATATTTTCCTGGTATATCTTTTTCTATCTTTTCATTTTTGGTTTTATTTATAACTTTATGTTAAATATCCCTCTTATAAGGAACACATCGTTTTATTTTTCTAAAACCTATTCTGATAATCTGACTTTAATAAGAGAGTGTAATCTTGTTACATTGAGTGTGATTACTGATACAATTAGTCTTATTTTGTATTTTCTATTTGTTACCCTTTTTCTTTTTCTCATGTATCTCCTTTTTGTTAAGTTGACATAGTTTTCAGAATTACCTTTTATTTTCTCTGTTTTAGAAGCTATAGGTTAGGCTTCTATTTTAGTGGTTACCCTTCGCTTATTTTTAATATGTTTGTTTAGCAGTCAAATTTTATAACAAAGTCTCAAGTGTATCATATTTCTGTCCTCTCAAATACGATATAGTCCTTTGCAGTATTTAAATATCCCATAGTGGACTCACTCCCTCACCACAAAAAACGATTGTCTGTAATTTTGGACTTATATGTTAAAACATAACGAACATTTTAAATTTGTGCTCATAAGCTATGAAATATAATAGTAAAACTAATGCTGTGAACCCACCACCCAGCATAAGAGGTGGAGTGTTTCCAGGGCTACCGTGTACCCTGCCTGGTTCCTGTCACATGAGTTTGGCCCCCATGACAGCAGATACAAGTGGTCAAGAGTCCCTCTCTGAGTGAGGGACAGAATAATTAAGAGACTCTTTTTTAAAAAAATAATAATTTCAACTTAGAACCAAGGATGCCTTTACTCCTGTGTCTCATTCAAACGTAATTTCACTCACTGATCATCCAGTTCGAGTCTGTGGAGTACCTATGTGCTCAAGGCTCTGCACCAGGCGCTGCAGGGGAAGGGGGCCGAACAATGACCCCTGACCACCCAGGGAGTCTGGCTGGTTGGTTTTATTGTCTATTACATTCTAACTTGAAAGGCAGAGATATCTAGTCAAGTGTTCTTGTGCTTCTGATACTGTCATTGCAACTGTCTTCGAAATGGCCTAGAAACTTAGTTTAAAATTTTTTTTTTTTTTCTTGGAGAAAAATTCTGTAATTTTTTTTTTTTTGGAGAAAAATACCTACTCTGTAACTTCACTGCCATGCCGAAAACGTTAACTATGTCAGCCGGAACGCTTAGGACTTGGGAGGAACTTACTTGACAAGCATATTCCAGGATGTGGTTGCTTTTGAGGGTGCACTTCTGAGGTCACCAGGGGAAATTTGCTCCCGTGTAGAGACCAGGAGGTGTGATGTGGCCTGGCGGGAGTGCTGTTGGGAGTGAAGCGGGTGGACGTGCCTCGTCGTATTGTAGAGGACAGCTCTCCTGGGTGAGTGCCTGTGACTCACAGCAGGGCATGTTTTCCAGTCTTAGCAAAAAAAAAAAAAAAAAAAGTAGGGGAAATATTATGAGGCAATAGATTTTTATCAGCATGATACCATATGAAAATCAAGAGGTCTTTTCTTCGTCAATGCCTGGAGTATATTTACTTCCCCGTGTGTGGAATTGTCTCTGCTTAGAGTGCTGTTGCCCCTGCCCCTCACAGAGCTTTCTGACTGGACTTGGAAACAGATCTTCACTGCTCTGGCCTAAGCGTTTCCCCGGCAAGACAGCACTTTCCTTTAAAACTTAAACTTCTATGTTGTGTGGACATGGATTTTTTTCTGGAACCATTATATATTGGAGACTTTATGTTGGAGATCCTTTGGCCTTGTGGGAAGCTGTTCTTCACATAGTAAATGAAATGACGGAGTGATGGAGATGTTCAGACTCAGTAACTTGCTGTGGTCAGCATCTGCCCTCCGGTCTGTCCTTACTGCTGGTACCAAGTCAGGTCCTCTACCTGGCCCAGCCAATTTCGTGGAACCACAGAGTTGTTAGGAGTTTTGGTCCAATATTTTGGGGGTAAAATAGAGTACGTTACTTAATGATTGCCCAGGCTCGGGGGTCCAGCCAACCTCAGTTCAAATCTTGTTAGTTGTGTGGCTGTGGGCGTGTCTCTTAATCGTCCCATATCTCAGTCTCCACATCTGTAAGTGGGGATGATGCCCATCTCGAAAGAGTTGTGAAGGGTTATTAAATGAGATAGTATGTTTAAAGTCCTTTCAGTATCATGACTGGCCCTTAAATTCTCATTAAACTGTAGCTGCTCGACAAAGCCCTTACTTTGCATAGTTCCAGTGTGTGCAAATTTCAGAGTTAAGTTAACATCAGATCACCAAAAAGATGTATTAAACAAGACGTATTAGCGTTACTTTCTTAAGGACATTTGAGGAAAGCTCCCAAACCATTTTTTCCGACTGAATCGACCCCACCTATGGTCAGATTGGCCAGCTGTTTAGTATGATGTGGATATACTTATATATGTGGTCTACTCTAGAAGCTACTTGTTACCTGGCTTTTGCTTAAAGCCAAACCAAGTATTCTGAAAATTAGATGTTTAATAGTAGACATTGATAATCCATTTGGAGACATGTAGACACACTCTTTCTAGAAAGAACACTAATAATAATGAACGCTTCCATTGTCTTCAAGTTAAGGAAAAGCTAGGGGTTTTTTTTCATCTTTTTCATAATTAGCCTTCACCAGAGAATACAGTTTCATACTCACTTAGCTATCAAAGACCGCTTATTGCTGTCCTCAAAAAGATAGTTTTCAGTACTTTCTTGATAAAACATGTCAAAGGAATGGTTACAATACTTGTAGCACAGCAAGAGGACATCAGGAAAGATTACTGAAGGAGGAGCTGGGAATTGTGGGTCCAGCTCTGCCGTTGCTCTGCTTGGGGAAGTTGCTGAACTCATCTGTTGATTGGGGGTTGATGGATCACCCCCAGAGTCCCTTCCTGCTCTGAGAACTCCTGAGAGTCATGGTCCCTGTCCTTGTCATGGCCACTAGGACCCCCCCAAGTCCCCCGGAATCTGAGTGCTACCCCCTGCAGCCTCTTACACTTCATTCTCCGGGTCCTGCTCTGGGTCATCCCTTACTTCATTATTCTGGCTTGGGTTGAAAGATGAATTAAACTTTGTGGTTCCGGGCTTCCCTGGTGGCGCAGTGGTTAAGAATCCGCCTGCCAATGCAGGGGACGCAGGTTCAAGCCCTAGTCCCGGAAGATCCCACATGCCGCGGAGCAACTAAGCCCACGTGCCACAACTGCTGAGCCCATGTGCCACAACTACTGAAGCCTGCGTGCCTAGGGCCTATGCTCCACAACAAAGAGAAGCCATGACAATGAGAAGCCTGCGCACTGCAACAAAGAGTAGCCCCTGTGCACCGCAACTAGAGAAAACCCGCGCACAGCAACAAAGACCCAACACAGCCAAAAATAAAAACAAATAAATAAATAAATTTATTTTAAATAAATAAATAAACTTTGTGGTTCCAAGAAGGTGTAGGTAGAAATAGAGGGAGACCCTGCATGATAGTTTGAGGTATTCATAGCTACGTTTGAAAAGCCGTACAGGTAGCCCTGGCTTTGCACAGTTCCAATGTACACAGATTAGGGCTAAATAACACCAGGCCCAAAGATTGCAGTCACATTGGTGTTTTAATTGTGATGATTGCATCAAGTACAAACTTTGCTGCTAGTTCTTCAGTCCACAAGTCATTATATAAATAACAAATGTGCAGCCTGAGCAGTGACGAACCACATCACTTTCTTCGAAGTCTCTGCCTGTTAGTTCCAGCACCGACAGCAGAGTGTGCGGTTGTGTTGCCCCTTTATCTCTCCGTGATAACTCGCATGGCATTACAAAATATATATAAGTATATCTTTGAAAGAAGGAGCTAGCCCACAAAGACGAGAGTGTAGCAAAGGAATGGAAAGCGATAATGCTGGAAGTGAAACAGCAATGTAAATGGAGTTAGAGAAGAAAGCTGATTGGCAGTGTTGACACTGCAGCCTGTGAGAGGTTCTAGAGGGTAGCCAGAGGAAGTTAGTCAATGCAAGTTTATTGAGCTAAATGAAGAAAGTGGTTGTGATGAAAAAGACGAAGTGATGCCAACAAAAAGCTGCACAGTAATTAAAGGAACTCTGGGGACATTTCATGACATTGAAAGTACAGAGGATAAAATGTTGGAAGCTGATCCAAACTTAAGAGTTTATAATTCACCAAGGCGTAGAAACGAGGCTCATTCTGTATCATAATTTATACAACTGGAAGAAGGCAAGCACTGTTCAAACTACTCAATAAGCTTAAAATTTTTTTTTAATTCACAGTTTCTAATGTTTTAAAGTAAGTGCACTGAATAAATATTAATTTTACATTTTTCATTTCGCTATACATTTATAACCAACAATAGAAGAGTTTTATGTTTTGACAAAATTTCCAAATGTCATGGAACCATCGTTTTTACCATCCTTCATTAAGATTGCTTTGCGTGGTCATTTATACGGTCTGGCACTGCCATGCACAGTGAGCACTGCCTGTGTTTGTGTCCTGATCCTGGACAAAACCCAAGCTGGCCAAGATCTGCTCCAGAAGAAGATGTTTCCTCATTGCCCCGGGCTTCACCCCAGATCTGCTTTTAATCTTCTTCTCTTTCGCTGTGTTTACAACAGTGCCGTGAGGTTGATATAACAAAACTACTTCCTTCTTCCCGTTCTCCTGTGCCTAGATTCTTTCCCTGGATGCCATGTCCTTGCTCTGTCTTTGGTCACTGCTTATTAGTGCATCTCTTGTACTTATCTGCTTACCTGAACCTCTCCCCTGCTTGCGTCCTAGGGGTAGAGACTGGACTATGGTTGTCTCTGTCAGCTTCTTACTCTCAGTTCTTAACATCTTGCATGATAGGTCATCAAAAGTATTCTTTGAAGGAACGTTCCACATACTATTTAGAGCAAGGAAGGGTCAGTTTACTTTTACTCTTTATAAATTAAGTTCAGCTATATGCTTTTATTAATTATTTTTTAAAATATATTTTACAAAATCATTTTATGGGATTTGCCTCAGTGAATGGTCAATGAACATTTACAAACTGACATGTTTGATAAAGAAACTAAATATTGATACATGGAATGATAAATCTGAAGAGGGACTATATCCCAAAAGGTTTTTGAGGGGTTGTGTTCTTTGGTTTTAAGTAACAGCTGTCTTACACAAAATAGTAAATGAGTAAGAAATAGTGCGGTTTTTTTTTTCAGAATCCAAGGAGGAGTTGAAAAGCCATGGCTTAGAAAGGGTGACAGTGAGACATCTCTGAGTATTTTGACAGAAGGGATTTAAGGGTCTTCCTTCAATATCTCTACCATTAATGAGCCATGGGTCCTAATTCCCAGCCTCTGTGTCTCTCTGTTCACATTTCAAATTCCCGGAAACAACATTATTAGTCCAGCTGTGGCCTAGGAGATGGGGACAGAGAGTACAGCTTTGGTTACTTGGGTGTGCTGCTTTCCTAGAGAAGATAGAATTTTCCAGAGATAGGCAGACCTTAAAAAAAGTGATTACTATAGTAGTTTACTCTAAAATATGTATATATATATATATATATATATATATATATATAGTTTTTTAATTCCCATAGATTTTCACTTTGCTTAGGAGTTGGATTATTGAAAAGTAGTATTCCTGAATTGTTTTTTTATGAATGGAAAAAATTTTGAATACTACCTAGAGAGATTTTCTAGCGAGTACTCTTGTAATATAAATACTCTTGTTTCAATATGTAGATTTTAATTTTTATCCAGGTAGGGGGAGGACAACAGATTAGGAGAGACTGTCATTGAAAGGTAGTTTGTTACAGTTTCCGAGAGGAGGGGTGGGCCGTGCAGGACCACAGAGGGAAGCACTAAGGTTGATTGGAGGCAGGGAGCCTAAAGGGGAAAATGTGGGCCAGAGCCTTGATTGTGGTTTCTGTGGGAAGCGGTGAGGCAAGGAAAGCAGGGTAGACAGGTTTAGCTAGTTTGAATCATTCCAGAGGAGTATTGGGCAGAAGGGCTGTCCCTAGTTGTCTGGTGCCTGGCGCTGGAGTGATTAGGGCAGGTAGATAGTGGTCCAGAGGGTTAGCAGTGATAGAGGTGGTAGGAGTACGGACTGGATTGGTTTGCATATGAAAAGTGCGTTCCTAGGCAAGTCGTTTGCTTTCTCTAGGGGTTGGAGAATTGGCTATCCCTCTGGGGCATCTCTCCAGGGTCAGCAAGGCTCCAGACATCAAAGCATCAGAAATATCAAAATTAACGAGGCATAATTAATACAACTCCCCACTTTGAATTGGTTTTTAAGTTTCCAAGTGAAATCTGGTGTAAGTTCCTAAACCAGGCATTACCAAGATCGAGCCCTCTGCTGTGACCTCCACTTCCTCTCCCACCAGCTCACCCTCCTCTCTGTCACACTGGCTTCCTTGAGTTCCTTGAACACATCAGGCATGAGTCCCACTATAGGAACCAGTGGATCTGTTCCCTCTTTGTGGAATGCTTCTTCTTCAGTTATCAACTTGACTTTTTCATTTCCTTCAGGCATTTGCTTACATGTCACTTTCTCGGTGAGGCTTACCCTAACCACCTTACTTAATACTGGTCCCAGCACCCACTATGGATCCCTCTTACTTGACCCTACTGTCTTTACCTAGCACTTACCACTTTTAACATTCCATATCATTTGCTTATTTATCATGCCTGTTGTTTGTTTCTTTACCCCTACAATGCAAGAGGTCTTTATTTTGTTCATCAGCATACTCCAAGCAATTAAAAACATAGTAGGTACATAGTAGGTGCACATAGTAGGCACATAGTAGGTGCTGGCACATAGCAGGTGCTCAGGAAATACTTGAATAATGACATTATTTTTCCAAAAGTGGAACACTCCCGTCTTTTAAGGACATCTAAGACATATGAGATTAATAACTGTAGCAGTGTCCAATATGGGAATACAGTTAGGTTCTTATTGCATTCGTCAAATATTGAGGCATAAATGGTATAAAGGAAATATAAAGTGTTGAGATTCTTGCTTAGCAATCAGCCAGACAGATGAGATAAGAAGTTCTGTCACCTTTTCTGACTTCTAGGCTTTGCTTACTGAGCTCCTCATGCTAATACCACAGCTACATCAAGTAAAGGGCTAGTGACTTTTTGTACAAGCCAGTTTATTCTACCTGATTTTTTTCATTGTAGCTCCATTGTTAACAGTTCTGTTTGAAGCCTTTCTTTTCACTATCAAGATCCACAAGGCTGAGCCCCTCACTTCTCTTGGAAGAGCCACCTCCCGTTTCTTCCTAGAAGTAGCTCTGTAGCTGAGGTTTTGGGGGATAGACTGACCTGAGGAGTGACAGACCCTTGCCCAGAGTGAGCCGTTAATAAGTGTGGCTGCCTCATGTGTTACTGGCATGTGATTTCAAGCCATGTGCTAAGAAGTAAATGTCAAAATCATACTGAAAAATATTATTTATCTTCTGGAAACATGGCATTTGAGAAAACAGAAGATGATTCAAACAGTGTAGAACAAATGACATGTATAATACATTCAGATGTTTAACAGTAAGGAATTATTGGAGAGGTTTAGGTATGAAATGGTGTTGTGATTTTCTTTTTTTTAGAAAAGAGTCTTTATCTTTAATAGATGCATATGGATGAAATATGTGGGATTTGCTGCAAGCTGATACAAGAGTTGGAAAGTGGCTAGGGATAGAATTGAAGCCAGATTGGCCAGGAGTTGGTTATTGCTGAAGCCGGGTGATGGGTACATGAGGGTAATTTCACTGTTGTTTCTATTTTTCTATATATTGTCAATTAATGAAGCATTTTAAAAATGTAGTAGTAATTATTGGACAATTTGTCTTGTTTCTGACTTTAAATGAAAAACATTCAGAATTTCATCATGAAGAATGGTATTGGCTGTGGGCTTAAAGGACCAGAAACTTCCCTTCTGTTCCTAATTGTTTAAACCAGAAGTGGATGGTGAAGAATATTAAGTGCTTTATCAATATCTTGAGATTATTATATGTATTTCTTATTAGACCTATTGCTGTGACGTAGTTTTATTCCAATTGACAGTAAAAACCCTCTTACATTTTGCAGAAACCCTGCACGTAGTTATCCTTTCACTCAAATAGTAAGTGCTGACCGGCAGGGGGTCACAGCAGGAACAAGACAGGCAGGTCCTTGCTGTCCTGGAGCTCAATTCTGGTGGGGAAGATAGACCATAAACAAATAAATGAACAAGTTCAGGTGGTGGTATCGCCATCTCTGGCCTTCTGGCCACCAGGGAATCTGGGTCCCAGAGTCCAGGGAATGAAGAGGGCAACATGGTGGGAAGTACGGCTACCTTCTTTTCAGGGAGTGAGGCTTCACTTTTCAATGAAGAAAAAAGAGGCACGTTTCCTCACCTTAGCTCCAATAGCTTCACATTTCATGATTGTTCTTTCTAGATTTGGCAAGCGCTAGGTGTTGGAATTAGTTTTTGAGATTGTTTTGAGTTCCCATCCCTTCTGTGTCTGGATAAGGATTTAAGTGCTAAGTTTAGAGAGGTGGCCAGGTACCTTGAGACGAACACCAGCTGCCCTGGCCCCAAATATGTGTATATGTGAATCATAGTCTAACTTGTGTTGATTAGCCTGTTTTCATTTCAGTGCTCAGTCTATTTAAAAACGAAGCCAGTTAGGAAATTACAAACGGGTAACAACCACCAGCAGAGTGATGGACCATGTATTCTGTGCTCACTCAGGCCTCGTAGCTAGCTTACATGGCACTGTTCTTAGCACATCTGACGTTGGAGAAGCTGTAGGCTGAAGAGATGAACTACCTTGTTCAAAGACACACTAGAATCAGTGGACCGGCTGGGATTTGAACCCAGGTAGCTTCTCTCCAGAGGCTGCATTTTAAACCAGTATCTTGTAGGCCCGCTTTTAATACTCTCTAAGGATGATGATTACTGTCAAGATTCTCTTTTCTTTGTGTTTCAGGTTTTGCTGATCTTTGCAAAGGAAGACAGTCAGAGTGATGGATTCTGGTGGGCCTGTGACAGAGCCGGTTACAGATGTAATATTGCTCGGACTCCGGAGTCAGCCCTGGAATGCTTTCTAGATAAACATCATGAGATTATTGTGATCGACCACAGACAAACTCGAAACTTTGATGCAGAAGCAGTGTGCAGGTACCTTAGATATGTTAATATGTTAGTAAATGTCCACTTAACAGCTTAAAATGAAATTCATTTACAGATGTCTTTAGTTCTAGCCCAAATATTTCTAAAATATGTGTTGCTGTTTCTAAGTAGTATATACAGATTTCTGTGGTGAAGGCTATAGCTCCTCCTATGGCCTTTTCTATTTCTCCACATTTGAGTTCCGAAGGATTTAGAGGTGTGAGCTAGGCTCCACTGAAAACTTCAGGGTGTTTTTTCCCCTTGAGTATTGCTCATGTTTCACCAAAAAGAAAAATTGAAATTCACACAGTTCTTATTACAGAGATAGGGTTTGGATTTAAACCAGATATTTTAATCTTAATTATTCTCTCCCAAAATGAACATCAGAAATGTGTGAAATAGACCATTTTTCTCTGCCTGACACAGATGGGTGGATTCTACAGCAGTCGTGGAGGGAAGGCAGCTACTTTGCAGCAGCAGAAAATCTTCCAGGGATCCAAACCCCCTGCTTGTTTACAGAAATGCTTGCGCTCTGGGGAGGAAATGCTTGCCTGTTCATAAGCAAATGCAGTCATCAGAGTTAGCTCTGGATGAACGGATCCATTTAGCACAAGTGGAATGCTTTGAAGCTGGACGGGGAAGAGGTCACTAATTAAATGCTAGACCAGGACAGACTCCAACTACATATGGAGCTGGAATTGTCTTGAATATTAGCAAGTGAAATGAAAGGTAGGGAAATGGTTCCTTAGACCCTTTGGTACCCTGACAAGAAATTAGTGCGTTAAGAGAAGTTTCTTGTCACGGCATCACCTTGCTATTCTTGGACCATTTTCAGTTTCCCAAAGAAGAAACTTTCTTAAGGAACCTATTTTAAAATGTCTTACTGGTCCCAAATAATCCTATCTTCCTGCATAGAAACATTTGCTTATTTAAGTATATAATACTAAAATGTGTCACAAAATATTTGGGTATTTTTAGTGTTAAGAAATATATACATGTATATGTATATATATATGTGTGTGTGTATGTGTGCATGTGTGTGTGTAAAATGATTTTCAGGCTAGAATTGGGTCTCTTATAATTAAGCAGGTCTGCTTTTTCTTGGTCTCCACTTACTCTTCTTACATGATTTTGTAGTAGAAATAGCACAATCCTTTGTGCATATATCTAATGATTTAAGACAGGCTTCAGATGTAAAATGAAGACGTGAATAGGAAGAATTCTTTTAATTCAGGCAAAGGCCCCAGTTAGCAGGTAAGCTTCATAATCTTCCTTGAATATAAAGAAATGTAGTTTTGTTTCCTGATGAGTGAACTTTTGTCTTAGCTGCACAGAAAAACAGTGGGACATCAGTGCAGGTCAGAAGCCAGGTTATGTATCTGCTGGTGCGTTTACTGACTGTTACCAGTCACGCTGAGGATGGTGAGATTCCTAAATGCTAGACTGCCAGCACATCTTCCCTAAGATGAGTGGGGACGCCTTCCCAGCAGATGTGCCTTCTTCATTGTCATCTATGGCCCAAGGTCTCTGGTTTTTGAGCTGGACTGGACCTTAGCTTAGCATGCTTCCTTGGACCCTGGCCTCACCTATGCCCAGCTCCCCCTTAGTCCTCCCAACCAGGAAGAGGTCCAGGTCTCTCTGGCCACACCAGTTCCTTTGGAGGAATGAGAGAGAAGAGGTCAGCAGCAGGAAGGGACCGAAAACACAGAAGCCAATCTCAAAAGAAGCTAAGCAAGCGTGAGCTCCATCCCAGTTATGTTCATAACGTGTTTTCTCTTGCCTAAGCCCCACCCCTTAGAATGCAGCCCAGCAGTGGACCCATGACACCTCCTGGGGGTGGAAGAGGCTGAAGGAAGGTGAGAGGTGTTTAGCATCTCCCTAGAGATGAGAGCGCACCTCGGAAACGCTGTACATTTTTTTTCATTAGGTGCACCTGGTATTTCTGCTGAGATTTCAGTAGGCTCCTAAGTAGGAGATAAGTGTAGCTTCATGTTACCAGGACGTGGTAGGGGGCAGGGTGGCTGACTGGGAAGTAGTCTGAGCTGGCATTACCCCTGCTGCCCATAGTGAGTTCAGGCGTCTCTCCAAAGGAGCTCGTTCAAATACCATTTATCCACAAGGGGAACCTTCATTTCCCAGGAAGACAGCAGCTGGTCTTTTCTTGAGTCTTCTACTCACATAGAGTGAGGTCTCAAGGAATAGGACATGGGGAAGGTACATTTTTAGAGAAAGGTGAGGAAATTTAGTCAAAGAGGATGAAGCAGTATGAGCTGGCTGTCCCTGGGGGAGCAGTAATGCCTACACCTTAAAATGGAGAGGGGCAGAAATCCCAGCAGCTAGAAAGAAACAGATACAGGTTGTTTCACAAATTCCTCAGCCTTCTGTTCTTAGAGGTGTTGGTTCCCTTCTGAAGGATCTCGAAATAAAGAGAGGTCAGACCAAGGAGATGGATGGAAACAAGCATGGTTATTTGTACTAAGACTCAAGCATGTGGCCCTTTATTAAGAGTTCATCCAACTCATGACCCCTGACCAGAATAATCCAGAATCTGAGCTGCAGCTTAGCACATTTTCTGGGAAGACTCATGGACCTCCAAATTCTATATCCTTACATATTTTAACCCTGTTAAATTCCTAGGGAATAAACAAATTATAGACAGGCAGTCATGGTACAACAAATATCATTATAGTGACAGTTACTGTATTGACCATTTCTCAGCCCTAGTTGATGACTCAGTTGTTTAAAGTATTTGAGCACAAGTAACAGTACAACTGAAAAATTGAGATGGCTCTTTGTGAAATTTTTAAAAGACCTTAACCTGCACGTGTACATCCATCTGCCAGCAATCCTTCTTCTAAGGTCAACTTTCTGAACTATCTACTATTTTAAAAGAAAAACAGATCCATCCCAGTTAGCTCCCCAAGTACAAATTGATAACTGGAGAATTGTAGGACTGCCAATTTTCTTGCAGAGTGGAATTTCAATCAGAAAACATGGAAGTTAAGTGGAATTTGCCAGTTTTTGAAGTGGAAAATTGGCAGGTCTGACATACTGGAGAATTGCCTGGGAGTTAAAAAAATTTTTTTTTTTTTTTTTTTTTCAGTAAAAGAAAGAGATTGTCCTAATCCACAAGGGCATCTTTTTTTGTTGTTTTCCATGTGTTTTCAGACTTTTTCTTTAGAGGGACATTTGATTTTGTGCCATTTTCACTGAAGAAGTCTTGTATTCTGATAACGGAACAAGGCCTAATCACCTGGTTTGACTTGGAGCTTTCTCCTTGCAGGTCGATCCGGGCCACAAATCCCTCGGAACACACGGTGATTCTTGCGGTGGTTTCACAAGCGTAAGCTCACCTCCCATTCCCAGCTGGGAGTACTACTCTTCCTCCTGAAACATTGGTCTGTTGTAATTCAGCCTTTGAGCTGGCAAAGCAAGGGGGAGGTCTTTGGCCTCACAGCAGCAACCTTAGATCTTACTTGGGATTTTCTTTGTTTTGCAAGTTTCTAGAAATATTTAGATTTTTCTCTTTATCCTATCTAATTTCTGTCAGCACATACTCACACACTTCAAGAAAAAAATGATTACTCATTATATGTTGGAAATGAGTAGAGAATCTGGGGAGGAGGAGGTCTGGAGAGAACATTGTTCCAGCTTATCTTTTTTCTTTGAAGAAAAGAGATAGGAGAATGCTTATTTTTTTCACTTAAGAAGAAACAAATTATAGCATGAGAGCAGGCGCTAAAGCCACCGCAAGAAAAGGATTGTGCAGTTTATGTTGGGACTGTTATGTGGCTAGAAGCAGGACAGCAGGATGGCCCCACTGTGGTGATTGGCACAGATTCTGCCCTGAAGGAGCTGACAGGCCAGCAACTCAGAGTTTCAGCCTCCTTCAGACAGGCACCGCCCAGGGGAGATTTGTAATATCCATTCCAAAGCCATATTGGAACAGTGGGAAATCCTGGCTTCCAAGTCTTGCCCTAACCAAAGACTTCTTCTCACCTGCTACTCCTTGAGTCTCTTGATAGGAGCTGTGTCTCTTCACTTTGACACCTACCACAGGCTCTTGGCCCAGGAAAGTGAAGAAACTGTCCCACTGGTTTCTTACCACCTTGCTATCTTGGTGGGGGATGGGATCTCAGCGAGAAAGAGCGAGGGGAACCGAGGTGTGAGACTAGCCTTCTTCAGCCCTCTTGCTTATATTTTATCTTCTGGGGATGTGAGCTCTTAACAGGGTCTTAGAGTCTTGACGTGGGTACCAGAAGGGTACCAAGCCACACAGCATTTCCCCAAGCCTGGCTGATTCCATGGGCCCAAGACAAAACATTCATATTTTTCTTATTCATGTGTACTTGTCCTTGACAAGTAATGGCTTGCTGTGTCTTGTTGTTATTTTTCACTTTTTTTCCCCTATTTTTTAAGTATTTCATTTATAGAGGAAGTTAATAATAAAATTAATGCTGCTTGTGCCACCCAGCTTATGAAATAGAACATTATTAATACCTTTGGAGCCCTTTTTGTGCCCCTCCTGATCTATTTTTCAGAGAGGGTAGAACCTTGAGTTCCTAAGGAGGGAAGGCGGTAGGGAGGAGAGCTTTTCCCTGTTGGGAAAATGCCACAGGTAATGCCACAAATAGGCACTGGGTTTTCTCTTCCTGTTCTCTTTCTGCTTCTCCACCCAGTCGCCATTGTCCCATTTTTCTTCCCTGTTTTCTAAGGTATGTACGCCATGCTACTTGCTCGCTGTCTTGGGGACACCGTTTCTCTTAAAGGTGGCAGCAGAGCCACAGCATGACTTCATGACCAGCTGACCCCTACCCCCTCCTTGTATTCGAACTGAAGTTCTGAGACCCAACTGCAGGCTCAGTGTAGGAAACCTCCCATGAGATGAGTGCCAGTAATCAATTTCTGTCTTCTTCCCTTCTAACTTGGCTTTCCTGAGGACACTTCTTTCCCATTGGCTCTGGGGTGCTGCAGCCTCTAATGCCAGTTGTCTTCCTGAGAGTTGGACCCACCTAAGTCTTGGGGTGGGAGTTGTGCTTCCAGAAAGTTTGGGGATCTCAAAGAGGACAGTGGTCTCTGGGATGAGCGTTGCATCTACCTTGTCCCTTTATGGGACTGCTCCAGTATATTTGCTCCAACTCCCAAGGAACCCAGAGTTGGAGAGGAACTGTCGTGTGCACCTTTCACGCACACCGCTGGAGTTCCTTCTACTGTTTGTGTTCTTTCTGCACCTGAAGGCGGACGTGGGAGTCTGGGTTCTTACAAGGCAGGTGCACCCTGCGGGCATGTGCTGGGCAGGAAGCCACTCTCAGAGCCGTCTCCCTGCTTGCCTTGCTCTCTCCGAGTTTCAGTGTGAGGAATCCCGGTTTGTATCTGCTGAGTGACCACATTTTCTGCTTTGCTACAGATCCGGCGACTATGAAGAGGCCTCAGTCCTTCCTCTTCTGCACGCAGGCTTCAACCGGGTATGTAAAAGATGAACTAGTACCTCCCTCAGATACAGACACCTGACCTTAGCCAAACAGCTAAGCATACTGTTATAGGCAGTCAGCCCCAGAACTGTGAGGGAAAGGAAGCAGTTGTTCTCATGGGATGGTGACGAACACCTGCTGGTCAGCCTTTTTTCCTTTTTCTCTCATAACTTCATATATCTTAGCTACAGATATGTAATGGTGTAAAAACCTGTCTTCTTATATCAGGTCGAAATTCTCTAGTCCCAAAGTAATCTCACTTAAATCAGTCCAGTCAGTTAGCGTGTATGTGTGTGATTATGTATAGTTAGTCCACCAGATCGGCACCCAGGGCTCTGTGTTCGTCACGGACCCAGCCGCAGCTTACACCCTGGGGACAGGCCCATGACAGCAACAGCATCTTGGGAACTCCTCGTTGAAGCCATAAATGTCAGCAAAGAAAAATTCTGAGTGACAACTACGTGAATAACACTGATATTCAACTTGAGGATGAAGACTGATTACTCCCAGGAAACTTAACAAACTAAATAACTAGGCTTACCCAGTATCTCAGGGTAAGGGCAGTCTGAAGGTTTGGTTGGAGGTGAGGCCGTGTGCATGCAAACAGAAAGCAACATGATGGATTTGAAAGAGAGAAGAAAAGGGGTGGAGAAAGATAATCAAAACATGACTGTTTAAAGGAAATGTATTTCATAATATTAAAATATTACAAACCCTTACAGAGAAATTGTGGAGGACCTCACTTTATATGCTTGAATTTTTTAAATAACAAGCATATATTTCTTCTATTAAAAAAAATAAAAGATTACCCTTTGGAAAAAATAAGGTAGAGGTCACAGTTGACTTGGGCAACTTTTGCGGGTAATTTAAACTCAAGCAAGTGACTTGTGGCATCTTGTGAACTCCTGGTTTAAACCAAAAACATCAGCAAAGAAAAGTTCTTTGACAACTACACGAATGACACTGATACTCAACAAGAAGATTAAGATTGATTAAGGAGACTTACCAACAACCTAAATAACTAGGTTTACCTGGTGTCTCAAGGTCTTTTGATAGGAGTAATCTGAATCTCAAATAGATGGAGTGATGCATCCTTTTCCTTCAAAAATAGTGCCTTGTGAATTATGAAAATTCCTTTGGGTGCTTTAAGCAATGGTGGTTGGCTACTCTGGGTTCAAAAAAATCCCTTGTTTATTGTCAGTCACAGAGAAGCAGAAATTACCCACGGGATGCAGTTGTTTTGTGCTTTGGTGTGCTTCCGTGGAGAAGCAGCAGTGCTGCGGTTCACAAGTGTGATAGAAATGAATGTTTCCGGTCAGCAGTATCACTCACTCCCTTAACTCTTCCCTCCTGTCCGTCATCGCATCTCTCAGAGGCTGGCACTCGGTTCTAGATGCCGTTCTGGCATGCTGCCACATCTTAATGAGACGATGCTTCTGAGTTTTGGAATGGAGAGTTGCAAAAGGAAAATCATCCAAGAGGTCGTGTGGCTGGGACGTCTTTACTAACTCATTTTCTGAGAAATGACTTAAAATTACTCAGTTTTCATAAATCTTCCGTGTAACGTTGACCACCCATGCACCTCAGCCCAAGGCTGTCCTTCACATCTGAGGCAGGGCCTCTCAGAATGTGAGCACGGAGGTTCTCCGCGTGACCTGTGGGGGGGCTGGGGCAGGCACGACACGCCGTGGGTTACGGCCATGAGCCCCCGTCGCCATAGGTGCTGTTGAGTGCCCTTTTGGAATTCAGCTTTTAGCTCACTGATCCTGCCTCTGACCAACTAGTGTGGAGATTGGTGTCATTAGGAGTGGTAGCGTCTTGTCTGGGGGGCTAAGACTGCACATCTACTCGCAGAAAAGCTTAGGAGAGACATCTGCCCTGTTTGGGTGCAAACGCTATTAAGTAAATTTAGGAGGCAAAGTACCATTGTTCCTTTTTATTCTTTTTTGTAACCTGTCTGTGCTGCTCTGGAAGGTTTCGTTTCTCTGTCTTGATATGATGCTGCTTTTTGCAGGCAGCCATGGTGAGTAAAGCCCTTTGTGGAAGCATGAAAAACAGTACCTGTCAGGGGCCACCTGGTAGTCTTTAGTGCTGGGTCTGATCAAGGCCATTTGCCAGCCAGGTCAGGGTGCCCCCAAGGAGTTGGGGCTCTTTCCAAGAGACGCACGCCACACCTAACAGGCTTTCCCTCCTGAGTTACAATGGCACAAAATCGGCTGAGGCTGCTCTCCAGGTGGCTGGTCTCCCTTTTTTGGGCAAAATCTTGTCTCTGGCAACTTTCTACCCAAACACCCTTCCAAATATGCCAGCTATTCTTCTTGCCTTCTGTGAAGTTGTTTCCCATCTCTGAGTTGTTGTGATTGTATTAAATCATCTGCTGAAACTCGGCTCTGTGTTACTAGCTAATTGGCCAGTGCCTCAGTCGATGGATCCCTGAGTGGGGATCCAGGAACACATTGTACCATCAAATATCCCAGAGCAGCTCCTCTTGAAGCCGCTATAGCTGTGCGTGAGTGGCCGACTGCATGCTGCTCAGCCCACTCTGAGTTTTTAGAAAGAGTATCTTAGCAAAGGGAGATTGCAGCTTGTTTTTGTATAAGCCTTTGTGTACCCCTTTTCTATTTGGAATGATGTTTACAAGTTCATTCAGCAAGTCTTTATGGAGCACTTACTCTGTGCAAGGTGGTGTGCTAGGCGTGTCGGGGATACAGCAATCAGACACAGCTCCTCCCTGGAGAGACGTTGTGTGGAGGAAGAAGTGGAGAACCAAGGTTTATTATTTGTCGGGCTCCATTCTAGGTGACTGACTTGATCCTCATCTACAGATGAGAGGTTTGGTATTTTCTCCATTTTTGCAGAGGAGGAAACAGGCTCAAAATGACTACCTTGCAGAGCTCATACTCATAGTAAGTCAAGATGCAAATACTTGGTGTTTAACTCCCAACTTCATGCCAGGTCCACCAAAGTCATGTTTCCCAAAGTGTTCCATGGAACGCTAGCGTCCCAAAGCTTTTAATAGGTGTCCATGACAAAAGGCTTCTGTGGTCGAGTAAGTGTGGAAAATCAGTGAAGACTCTGATTCTCCTCCTCTTGCCCCTGAGAAGGTACAGTGCATGTCAGCAACATCGCACCCAAACACATGGAGAAATCCTGTACTAAAGACACCTGCCTACGTTTCTGGAAGTGGGGCCCAGGAAGCTGCATTTTAACCAAACACCCAGGTTATTCTTAGCATGTTGAAGTATGAAGACCACTGTTCTTGCTTCACTCAATTTATTTCAGATTTCGGGGTTAATGATAGTCTAGAAAATTCCCAAAATATTTTCCCACTACCATTAGTCTACAAAACACTTACTGAGTGCCACTTATGTGCAAACAAAGTGCTCCAGTGTTTAGAAACCATCACCTAACAGAAGGCTGATCTTGGGCTTCCTTGGTGGCGCAGTGGTTAAGAATCCGCCTGCCAATGCAGGGGACACGGGTTCAAGCCCTGGTCTGGGAAGATCCCACATGCCTCGGAGCAACTAAGCCCGCAAGCCACAACTACTGAGCCTGTGAGCCACAACTACTGAAGCCCGCGTGCCTAGAGCCTGTGCTCCGCAACAAGAGAAGCCACTGCAGTGAGAAGCCCGCTCACCGCAACCAAGAGTAGCCCCCGCTCGCCACAACTAGAGAAAGCCTGCGCACAACAACAAAGACACAATGCAGCCAAAAATAAAAATAAATAAAATAAATAAATTAATTAAAAAAGAAAAATAGAAGTCTGATCTTCACTGCACTGGAAGTTCTTAGGAGACCTAAAGAAAAATAAGAATTATAAAAAATTACAGTAGGACCTTCAAGATGGCGGAGGAGTAAGACGTGGAGATCACCTTCCTCCCCACAAATACATCAAAAATACATCTACGTGTGGAACAACTCCTACAGAACACCTACTGCACACTGGCAGAAGACCTCAGACTTCCCAAAAGGGTCTTGGTGTTCCGGCTTCCTGTCAGGCCTGAGCCTCTTAGGTGGGAGAGCCGAGTTCAGGACATTGGACCACCAGAAACCTCCCGGCCCCACGTAATAGCAGTCGACAAGAGCTCTCCCAGAGATCTCCGCCTCAACGCTAAGACCCAGCTCCACCCAACGACCAGCAAACTCCAGCGCTGAACACCCCATGCCAAACAACTAGCAAGACAGGAACACAACCCCACCCACTAGCAGAGATGCTGCCTAAAATCATAATATGTTCACAGACACCCCAAAACACACCACCAGACGCGGTCCTGCCCACCAGAAAGACAAGATCCAGCCTCATTCACCAGAACACAGGTACCAGTACCTTCCACCAGGAAGCCTACACAAGCCACTGAACCAACCTTACCCACTGGGGGCAGACACCAAAAAAAATGGGAACTACGAACCTGCAGCCTGTGAAAAGGAGACCCCAAACACAGTAAGTTAAGCAAATGAGAAGACAGAGAAATACACAGCAGATGAAGGAGCAAGGTAAAAACCCACCAGACCAAACAAATGAAGAGGAAATAGGCAGTCTACCTGAGAAACAATTCAGAGTAATGATTGTAAAGATAATCCAAAATCTTGAAAATAGAATGGAAAAAATACAAGAAACTTTTAACAAGGACCTAGAAGAACTACAGAGCAAAAAAACCACAATGATGAACAACACAATAAATGAAATTAAAAATTCTCTAGAAGGAATCAATAGCAGAATAACTGACGCAGAAGAATGGATAAGTGAACTGGAAGATAAAATAGTGGAAATAACTATTGCAGAGCAGAATAAAGAAAAAAAGAATGAAAAGAATTGAGGACAGTCTCAGAGAACTCTGGGACAACATTAAACACACCAACATTCGAATTATAGGGGTCCCAGAAGAAGAAGAGAAAAAGAAAGGGACTGAGAAAATATTTGAATAGATTATAGTTGAAAACTTGCCTAATATTGGTAAGGAAACAGTCAATAAAGTCCAGGAAGCTCAGAGAGTCCCATACAGCATAAATCCAAGGAGAAACACGCCAAGACACATATTAATCAAACTATCAAAAATTAAATACAAAGAAAAAATATTAAAAGCAGCATGGGAAAAGCAACAATTAACATACAAGGGAATCCCCATAAGGTTAACAGCTGATCTTTCAGCAGAAACTCTGCAAGCCAGAAGGGAGTGGCAGGACATATTTAAAGAGATGAAAGGAAAGACCTACAACCAAGATTACTCTACCCAGCAAGGATCTCATTCAGATTTGATGGATAAATTAAAAGGTTTACAGGCAAGCAAAAGCTAAGAGAATTCAGCACCACCAAACCAGCTTTACAACAAATGTTAAGGAACTTCTCTAGGCAGGAAACACAGGAGAAGGAAAAGACCTACTATAACAAACCCCAAACAATTAAGAAAATGGTAATAGGAACATACATATCGATAACTACCTTTCATGTAAATAGATTAAATGCTCCAACCAAAAGACACACACTGGCTGAATGGATACAAAAACAAGACCCATATATACGCTGTCTACAAGAGACTCACTTCAGACCTAGGTACACATACAGACTGAAAGTGAGAGGATGGAAAAAGATATTCCAGGCAAATGGAAATCAAAAGAAAGCTGGAGTAGCAATTCTCATATCAGACAAAATACACTTTAAAATAAAGACTATTACAAGAGGCAAAGAAGGACACTACATAATGATTAAGGGATCAATCCAAGAAGAAAATATAACAACTGTAAATATTTATGCACCCAACATAGGAGCACCTCAATACATAAGGCAAATGCTAACAGCCAAAGGGGAAATCAACAGTAACACAATCATAGTAGGGGACTTTAACACCCCACTTTCACCAATGGACAGATCATCCAAAATGAAAATAAATAAGGAAACACAAGCTTTAAATGACACATTAAACAAGATGGAATTAATTGATATTTATAGGACATTCCATCCAAAAACAACAGAATACACCTTCTTCTCAGGTGCTCATGGAACATTCTCCAGGATAGATCATATCTTGGGTCACAAATCAAGCCTTGATAAATTTAAGAAAATTGAAATCATATCAAGTATCTTTTCTGACCACAATGCTATGAGACTAGGTATCAATTACATTAAAAAGCTGTAAAAAATACAAACACATGGAGGTGAAACAGTACACTACTAAATACCCAAGAGATCACTGAAGAAATCAAAGAGGAAATCAAAAAGTACCTAGAAAGAAATGACAATGAAAACACAACAACCCAACACCTATGGGATGCAGCAAAAGCAGTCCTAAGAGGGAAGTTTATAGCAATACAATCCTACCCTAAGAAACAAGAAACATCTCAAATAAAGAACCTCACCTTACACCTAAAGCAATTGGAGAAAGAAGAACAAAAAACCCCCGAAGTTAGCAGAAGGAAAGAAATCATAAAGATCAGCTCAGAAATAAATGAAAAAGAAATGAAGGAAACAATAGCAAAGATCAATAAAAGTAAAATCTGGTTTTTTGAGAAGATAAACAAAATTGATAAACCATTAGCCAGACTCATCAAGAAAAAAAGGGAGAAGACTCAAATCAATAGAATTAGAAATGAAAAAGGAGAAGTAACAACTGACACTGCAGAAATACAAAGGACCATGAGAGATTACTACAAGCAACTATATGACAATAAAATGGACAACCTGGAAGCAATGGACAAATTCTTAGAAATGCACAACCTTCTGAGACTGAACCAGGAAGAAATAGAAAATATAAACAGACCAATCACAAGCACTGAAATTAAAAATCACAAGCACTGTGATTAAAAATCTTCCAACAAACGAAAGGCCAGGACCAGATGGCTTCACAGGCGAATTCTATCAAACATTTAGAGAAGAGCTAACACCTATCCTTCTCAAACTCTTCCAAAATATAGCAGAGGGAGGAAAACTCCCAAACTCATTCCATGAGGCCGCCATCACCCTGATACCAAAACCAGACAAAGGTGTTCACAAAAAAAGAAAACTACAGGCCAATATCACTGATGAACATTGATGCAAAAATCCTCAACATAATACTAGCAAACAGAATCCAACAGCACATTAGAAGGATCATACACCATGATCAAGTGGGGTTTATCCCAGGAATGCAAGGATTCTTCAATATACGCAAATGAATCAGTGTGATACACCGTATTAACAAACTGAATGATAAAAACCATACGATAATTTCAATAGATGCAGAAAAAGCTGTCGACAAAATTCAACATAGTTTTGGAAGTTTTAGCCACAGCAATCAGAGAAGAAAAAGAAAAGGAATCCAAATCAAAAAAGAAGAAGTAAAACTGTCACTGTTTGCAGATGACATGATACTATACATGGAGAAACCTAAAGATGCTACCAGAAAATGACTAGAGCTAATCAATGAATTTGGTAAAGTAGCAGGATACAAAATTAATGCACAGAGATCTCTTGCATTCCCATACACTAATGATGAAAAATCTGAAAGAGAAATTAAGGAAACACTCCCATTTACCATTGCAACAAAAAGAATAAAATACCTAGGAATAAACCTACCTAAGGAGACAAAAGACCTGTATGCAGAAAACCATAAGACACTGATGAAAGAAATTAAAGATGATAAAAACAGATGGAGAGATATACCATGTTCTTGGATTGGAGGAATCAACATTGTGAAAATGACTCTACTACCCAAAGCAATCTACAGATTCAATGCAATCCCTATCAAACTACCAATGGCATTTTTCACAGAACTAGAAGAAAAGAAGTTCACAATTTGTATGGAAACACAGAAGACCCCGAATAGCCAAAGCAATCTTGAGAAAGAAAAATGGAGCTGGAGGAATCAGGCTCCTAGACTTCAGACTATGCTGCAAAGCTAAAGTAATCAAGAGAGTTAGGTACTGGCACAAAAACAGAAATATAGATCAATGGAACAGGATAGAAAGCCCAGAGATAAACCCACCCACATATGGTCACCTTATCTTTGATAAAGGAGGCAAGAATATACAATGGAGAAAAGACAGCCTCTTCAATAAGTGATGCTGGGAAAACTGGACAGCTACATGTAAAAGAATGAAATTAGAACACTCCCTACCACCATACACAAAAGTAAACTCATAACGGGTTGAAGACCTAAATGTAAGGCCAGACATTTTAAAACTTAGAGGAAAACATAGGCAGAACACCCTATGACATAAATCATGGCAAGATCCTTTTTAACCCACCTCCTAGAGAAATGGAAATAAAAACAAAAATAAACAAATGGGACCTAATGAAACTTAAAAGCTTTTGCACAGCAAAGGAAACCGTAAACAAGATGAAAAGACAACCCTCAGAATGGGAGAAAATATTTGCAAACAAAGCAACTGACAAAGGATCAATCTCCAAAATATACAAGCAGCTCATGCAGCTCAATATCAAAAAAACAAACAGCCCAATCCAAAAATGGGCAGAAGACCTAAATAGACATTTCTCCAAAGAAGACCTGCAGATGGTCAAGAAGCACATGAAAAGCTGCTCAACATCACTAGTTATTAGAGAAATGCAAATCAAAACTACAGTGAGGTATCACCTCACACCAGTCAGAATGGCCATGATCAAAAAATCTACAAACAATAAATGCTGGAGAGGGTGTGGAGAAAAGGGAACCCTCTTGCACTGTTGGTGGGAATGTAAATTGATATAGCCACTATGGAGAACAGTATGGAAGTTCCTTAAAAAACTAAAAATTGAACTACCATATGATCCAGCAACCGCACTACTGGACATATACCCTGAGAAAACCATAATTCAAAAAGAGTTGTGTACCACAATGTTCATTGCATCTCTATTTACAACAGCCACGTCATGGAATCAACCTAAGTGTCCATCCACAGATGAATGGATGAAGAAGATGTGGCACATATATACAATGGAATATTACTCAGCCGTAAAAAGAAATGAAATTGAGTCATTTGTAGTGAGGTGGATGGACCTAGAGTCTGTCATACAGGGTGAAGTAAGTCAGAAAGAGAAAAACAAATGCCATATGCTAACACGTATATATGGAATCTAAAAAAAAAAAAAAGGTTCTGACGAACCTAGGGGCAGGACAGGAATAAAGACATAGATGTAGAGAATGGCCTTGAGGACACGGGGAGGGGGAAGGGTAAGCTGGGATGAAGTGAGAGAGTGGCATGGACATATATACACTACCAAATGTAAACTAGATAGCTAGTGGGAAGCAGCTGCATAGCACAGGGAGATCAGCTCGGTGCTTTGTGACCACCTAGAGAGGTGGGATAGGGAGGGCGGGAGGGAGACGCTACAGGGAGGGGATATGGGGATATATGTATACATATAGCTGATTCACATTTTTATACAGCAGAAAGTAACACAACATTGTAAAACAATTATACTCCAATAAAGATGTTAAAAAAATAAAGGAAAACAGGAGAAAAAGAAAAAAAGTTACTACGTAAATACGAAAGTGAAAATATAGAATGATTTTATATATATATAAATATATGCATATAAAATATATACCTACACACATAGACACAGAGGCATAATAAAAGCCTAAGGCAAATAAATGAGACTTAGTCAACACAAGTTTACTTCTGAGGTTTTCGTTTTAAAACAAAGGAACCTGTTTATACCAACCTTTTCAAAGACTTATTTTATCACAGATCCTTTTTTGTACTTCATGAAGCATCAGCTAACACCACTCAGAGCTCAGTTACAGACTGACACATCATCTCCACCCGTCCAGAAGCTGAACCAGAACCTCACCATGTTTAACTCCGCTTCGTATTAGAAAGTATTTCCCTCTGTGTGTGTTCATGGTTCCCCCTCTGTCCTTAGCCCTTCCCAGCTTCCTCCTGGGCTGGTGGGGACCAGAGGCACAGGGAAAGTCAAGGAGCTTCTCAAATATTCCACAGGGAGAAGCCATCCATGCTAGATGTGTGGAAGAGTGTGTGTGTGTGTGTGTGTGTATGTGTGAGAGAGAGAGACATGAGAAGGAGCAGGAGTGCGTTAGGCACTCAGAAGATGAGGAAGGAAGCAAAGACTGCCTCTCCCCACCAGAAGACATCACTCGGAGTGTGGCACACCATGAACACGTCCAGGCTCAGGTTTTAGAAGACTTTCCTTAGTGCAGCAGAAGCACAGGTGTTTCAGTAATTAGCAAGGCTGGGGGAGGTGTTCTATCCCTTGTGTGTTTATTTTCCTGTGAGTGTTCATAATGTTTTTCCCACCTTTGTTATAAATAACTATGCAATGTTATCTGCTCTCGTTTCTTATACATTTAAACAAGCATTTCAAACACCTTGACAGCTGTTTTATTTCATCTCATCTTACCTATAGTTGTCTTATATAACAGAGTTACCTGAGGTTGGAGAAACTGTTAAGCTTCTTTGACTATTTAAGAAGTAATTGTATATGTCTTATTTATTACCTTTGCTTTTTTTCCAGAGATTTATGGAGAATAGCAGCATAATTGCTTGCTATAATGAACTGATTCAAATAGAACATGGAGAAGTTCGCTCACAGTTCAAGTTAAGGTATGTAGCAAAATAGGATGAATACAAGGTTAACCATTCTGTAGCAAAGCTTGTCTGTCCTCAGGCTGAGGTTCACTGGTTCTTAGCGGAATCCCAGGGTTTCTGAAGCTGTTGAACAGGTAACTGTAGCTGGTAAATGGCAGAGTCTAAACTGGGAGCCCATTGGTATAATGAAATAAATTGGAGGCGTTTCTTCTTTTGACAATATTTTCCACTATTTACAGCAGTTTTAAAATTATACTCTAGGAAAAGTACTGTTTAACTTCTGTACAATTAGATCAAGATTAAGAATAGCCTTTGAGGATTACTTTCTACTTTGTACTTGCAACATTTATAAATTCCTACTTGGATTGTTATAGATGGCGCAAACCCGTGGGAATATTTATTATGCTAACTATGGTAATTGCTACGTATCCATGATAGCAATTTCATGAGGCCTGCTTGTGGCCTCAGTATGCATGAAGTATCTTCAAGAAACTGATTTTAAGTCTCTTTACGCATGTCTAGTGCTTTAAGAGCTTCTCTCTGGTGCTTACTTCTGAGATGAACAGATTCTCTCAGCGTCTCGGTGGTAGGATACTCTGCTTCTGGGACGTCTTGGAGTATCAGAGTTGTAGCCCATGCCTGGTTTTGCTCAGGCTCTACTCCAACACACTCTTAGGACCCTGATTTCTTCAACCTTCCCCCCTTCAGCAGAGAGAGCAGGGGAAAGAAGAGGCTCTTCGTAGCCCACGGCCCCTGGGAGACCAGTCCCAAGTGGCTCCAGGCTATGGGATGCCAGAAGGGCCCTGGCTTCTCTCTCTGGCCCACTGAGGGGTCACAAGGCTTTCAGGCTCAGTGAAAAATAAGTAGGATAGCATCTCATTGAAACGGTTATACTTCCTACCTTGATTACTGAGTTTGCATTCAAAGAGAACAGAAACCTTTCTAAACTTAACTTTTCTTGGCCCTCCTCTGTCCCTTGGAAGAAAAATGGATTGGCATGTACCCCCATATGCAGGCTTTTCTGGGGTTCACCCTGCTCAGGAAGTCAACTGTTTGGTGGATAGAGAGCTCTAAGAAATTAAGTGTGGGGATAAACAGTCCCTTCTGAGGTGGGAAAGTATTAAAAAAAGAATCTCAAACCAGTGGAAATTCTTTGGTAAGGAAGATTACCAAAGATTTTTGAGTGTCAGTTAAATCCCTTGGTTTCTTTGTATCCATATATTTATTAGCTGCAGAGAACTTCATAGAATTTCGTAAGAAAACCGCATTGCCTTTACTATAGCAATTTATGATTTTTAATTGTACATTAATTGTTTTTATTCCTGGGGCTCTCTTCTGTTTTTATTGAGGGTAAAAAGACTTTGTACTTTTATTTTAGATGTTTTCACAATAAATAGGATTAGGAAAAGAGAGATTTCATTTTGGTTTAATTCTTCAACTGTGTGTTTTCTACAACAAAAATGAACAGCAGACGCCTTATTGCTTTGATAGGTAATTCCCTCATTTTATTTTATTTATTTATTTATTTTAGTATCTCATTTTTTATAAAAATATGGAACGCTTCACAAATGTGCATGTCATCCTGGCGCAGGGGCCATGCTAATCTTCTCTGTATCGTTCCAATTTTAATATATGTGCCGCTGAAGCAAGCACTCCTCATTTTATTTTAAATGACAACCTGAGTTTTCTTAGGCAGTATTGAATGTGATGGCACATGTAAGAGGTCAGAAGGTGCCTTGCCCATGGGGAGCGTGGCGAAGGCAGGTCTGGCCGTTTGAAATAAACATCCCCAGGCAGCACCAGGGCTAAATGAAAGGGCTTCAAGTTATCGTGCTGATGAAATCTGCTTAGAGCCAGGGCACTGAAAACTTTTCAAGGACTCATTAGGTTTAGAACTCGGCAAGGTTCTAAGTACACAACACTCTGTAAGTCCCATAACTTCTCACCCATCAGTGATGATTTGGGAACGTTGGGCTCGTTGAAAAGGCTCAGGTTCTTAATACAAATCAATGTAAAGCTGGTGAATGGACCTCGCCCAGGCAGCAGCGGTCCCAGGAAGGTGGGTTTGCCCAGAACCCCAGTCCCCTCACCTTCCGCATCAGCTTCAGCTCGGCTGGTTGGGAGCCTCTCTTCCCAGTCCCAAGCAACCAGCACGAGAGCAGCCCCTGCAGAGGGGGAGGGAAGGCAAGAGTTCTCCACAGGAGAAGACAGAGGAGGACTAAATGGTCAGTTTCTTTTGATGCTTTTTGGCTGGTTGTACCTCAACTGTCTCCAACTTCTTTTCTGTTTTTTGGAGGAGTAGGGTGTGTGTGTGTGGTTTGACTCTCCCTGGGTGTATGATATCTGGGTCCAGAGGGTGGGGGTGGACAGTGTGACCCTCCATGGTCTCCCCAGCTCCTTAGGGCATCCAAGGATGTCTAAAGCATCTACCTGCACCCCAGAGGTTGGCAGGCAACTTTGTCACTTGCTGCAGACGGGGAAAATGAGGCTCTTTGTTATACAATGCCAGAATAATTATAGTCTAATTATATAATACTTTTCCCTGCAATTCCACCCCCAGCTGCAGCTAAATACGTGACATTACTAGCATTCTGCAAGGACAGTCTGTACTGCAAGGATGATGTTGAATGTTGAAGGTAGACGCTTCTGTCCAGTCCTCATGTATGGTAACCATATTTACTTAACCAAGAAAAAAAAGATCATGTGATCAAACATAACATACCTAATTTAAAAATTCCATTATATAGGAATAACTTTTAAAGACAGAACAAAATCACATTTCTGTGTGCATGTGATGAATTACTTTATTGAACAGAACTCATGAAAGGGGGAATGTCTAGGGAAGTATGGGCTAACTGATGACCATTTATTGCTTATGTTCTTATGCTTCTTTATCTTGAAAAGAACTATGTTAACCAAAATACAGATAGGATTTGGCTATTTATTGAGAGTTTAAGCTGATGAGTTTACACTAATCAAGTACGAGCTATTGTTTCATCATTAGGCAGTCTGATATCTGTTACCTAAGGGTTACACCCAAATCATCATGTTTATTTTACTCCAAATCTTAAGACAGTAGCAGTCCTCCATTTTAGAAAGAATCAGTTTCTGATGGGCAAACCTTAGTATTCCGTGGAACACTACATCTCTCATTATTAACTGATGTTTATAGAGCACTTTATCCTCACGTGGGCTCCGCGTGACAGCCCCGTTGTGTTAGGGAAGTAGAAACTGATCTGTGATGGATTAAAGTAACCGGCCCCTGCTGGGTCACTGCCCAGGAGCAGTGCTGGCGGGTAGCAAGTCCACAGCCCCCTCCCTGCTGCACCCGAACCCCTGCTGGGATGTGGCTTTGTGCTCAGAATCTTCTCCCTGCAGCTACCACCCTGCCCAGTCCTACCCTTGTTACCGGCAGCCTCAGTGTGTGTGTCTGCAGTGGGGTGTTTGTGTTTTGTTTGAGTAGATTCCAGGGTACCTTTGTTAGGGACGCAGGAGGTCATGTAACCCAACCACCCCAGACAACTGACAGAGGAACGCTGAGAGCCGGGAAGACTCTGGGCACAATCACAGCTACCCAACATGTGGGTGGCAGCGCTGGAGTAGAATCCAGGCACCCTGCTTTAAGTCGGATGCACTCTGCACCCCATCATAGCACTATGTTCTTTGTAGACTTTCTGCCTGGGTCCCTGTAATATTTACTTTTTCCCTGCAGACCTTCACGGCCTTTTAAGAAGATGAACGGGAAATGGTTACATCACCAGCGCTACATGGACTCTGGTTCCCTTGTGCTTTTTCCAATTTTCCAGCTTCTCAAACTAAAGGCTACAAAAATACATTTGAGGTGCAGAGTTACATGGTTTCCCAAGAACAGAAAATTAATAAAGCTAAGGTTCTTCTGCATGAAGAATATTAATAATTAATACAAGCAATTAAATTCCCAAACTTTAGGAGCATGATTCAAATTGACTACCTCATTTTCCTTCAGGTTTATTTAAATAGAACCATCAACCAAATTGGTTTAAAGCCTAAATCTACACATGGCAGTCCAGTAGCGTTTGTCACCGGGGCAATAATCTGCTCGTCCTGCCAATATACTTTCACTTTAACTGTCAATAAGGATCTGCTTTGTCCCATTGGGCATTATACTCTCACAGGATAGTGTATGCTTTGCAGTGAACATCTAATAGATACATTTTGGCAGTTGGAGCTAACATCTTATATGAGGCAGCCTGTTGAATTGACAAAAACAGTCATACTCTGAAGTAGCTGTTTACATACTTAATTGAGTCACACAGGTACTTTAAGAAAATACCTGGGCAAGAGGGGAATTTACCATTTGATCAAATGTTTTAACACTTAATTATCCAGCTCCCAAAGCTAAGGAACTAGCCCACACAGATTGTGCTTTTCCACATCAGACTTCTGGAGGACAGGGAACGCTTTCCTGTGGTGACAAGTTGGGTTCTGGACCCAAGTGCCTGGAGCAAACTTGGGATAAGACTAGCTCTTGCTTGCCTCTTCATGAGAGGTGATGCAGTAGTGACTTTGGTAACAATTTTAAAGTCCTCTTTGAATTCTTTTTCACATTTTAAATGATCATGTTTACAAATGCAGCAATGCTAATAGGACAGTATACAGTTCACATTAGGTAGACTGGAGCAATTTATTTTATTTATTTTTTTAATTGAAATATAGTTTCTGTACAATATTATAGGTTACAATATAGTGATTCACAATTTTTAAAGGTTCTACTCCATTTATATTATTATAAAATATTGTTATACAATATATCCTTATAGCTTATTTTATACCTAATAGTTTGTACCTCTTAATCCCTTACCCCTTATTGCCCCTCCCTCCTTCCCTCTCCCCACTGGTAACCACCAGTGTGTACTCTATATCTGTGAGTCTGCTTTTTGGTTATATTCACTAGTTTGGGGTTTTTTTGCTTTTTTTTTTAGATTCCACATGTAAGTGATATCATACAGTATTTGTCTTTCTCTGTCTGACTTATTTCACTTAGCATAATACCCTCCAAGTCCATCCATGTTGCTGCAAATGGCAAAATTTTGTTCTTTTTTATGGCTGAGTAGTATTCCATTGTATATATATACCACATCTTTATCCATTCATCTGTCGATGGACACTTGATTTGCTTCCATATCTTGGCTATTGTGACTAATGCTGCTATGAATATTGGGGTATATGTATGTTTTTGAATTAGTGTGTTTGTTTGTTTTGGGATGTATACCCAGGAGTGAAATTGCTGGGTCATATGGTAGTTCTATTTTTAGTTTTTTGAGAACCCTAGACTGGAGCCATTTAAATAAGAAAACATCCCACACCCATCAGAAATCTCAGTGGGGTTAGGGTTATGTTCTCCTCCACTCACCTGCATCATGATTACTTACTTTACTTACCCTCCCACATCTGTGTCTTCATCTCTGCAGCGACAGGAACGCTACCCGTCAATGGGCTAAAATCCTTCACTTTCTGTGCAGGCTGCCTTGCTATTATTGAAAGCAGTTCTTGGTTTGATATTTCAGATACACTCATGAGAAAAGATAGGTTATGATTCACTTTTCTTCTCACCAACAGCCTTTGAAAGCTTTAGAGAACAAAAAATATTATTCTGAGATCTTACAAATAACAAGTACTATGTCTTGAACTCTTATATCATCCCAAGTATTTTGAGACATGCCTCACATAAACTGTTTTGATTCTTACAACAACCTGTAAGATGTGTTATCGTCATTTTATAGATGAGGAAACTGAGGGCCAGCAGAGAGAAAACATTGCCCAATGTCCATTAACTGGCCAAATACTGAACCAAGTTTCACCCAGTTTCTTCTGCCCTCTCCCTTGTAAACAGTTCAAAATAGAATGGCAAAGTTAGATGCCTTATGAGAGGGAAAAATGAATAACATTACAAGAGTTCGTTTTATAAGAAGAAACATCAATCCAGTAGATGAACATTTTTTTTGGTAATGTATAAGAAAGCCTTCACTGGGATTCTTTAAACAGCCAATACAAATAACAAAGCTCTAGTAACTAGTCACATACTTGCTGGGTTAGATAGTAAATAACTTACTGTATTTGGAGTTGCTCTAAATTCGGAAGGTAGTTAAAATGTTACCCAAGAAACTGAGAAATTGAAATGGTTTCAAATATTCCAGATATACAAGGAAAGTCATCAAGAATAGTGCCCACCTGGAAAGCTGTAAAATGAACCAGGCAAGGGGAATACAGCCGTATTTGCCTTTCATCAGGCTGGTGGGTGTAGCAAGTACCATAAAGGCTTGCTTATCTAGGTCGTAAAAGTAAGAAAAGAAAAAAATGTTTCTGTGTCTGTTGCAAAAGGCCAGAATAACTCAGATCTAATTTGGGCTTAATTAGGTTTTTCTAATTGATGGGGATGGGACTTCTCCATGACTGCTGCTGTGAATGGAACAGAAGAATGTCATTGACATAGAACATAAGGGGCCTATGAGACCATCTCCTGCATCTTTGTTCTCTTGTGTCAGTATGAAGGTTTCATCCAGCACATACGGAGTTCATTCCATGATCCATGATGATTTTGCCAGATTACATTCTTCTCTCTGTATGATATGCATAGAAATGCATGCTATTGTTTATTCATTTAGTTTGAAAGGCTAGGTTTCTTTTTTTTCCCCCAAAGCATAATATCAAAAGGTACTTGGTTTTAATGAACCTGAGGAACTGTTTACTTTGATAAATTAACAGATGAAATGCTCATGGTTTTCCAGCAGAACTAACATCAATCTTTTGCAACTTTCAGGGCCTGTAATTCAGTGTTTACAGCATTAGACCACTGTCATGAAGCCATAGAAATCACAAGCGATGACCACGTGATTCAGGTACGGGGACACTTTTTATCTTTAGGTGTCAAAATAAAGCCTTTCAAGTTTGAGCCATCCTTTTTCAAGCACTTTGCTATAATTCTCACATTTCAGCACATTTTCTTTGGAGAAAGGAACATCAAAGTATGCAAGGAAAACTGATATTCTTAAGCTGAGAATTAGATACTCAAGAAGAATAAAAATTAGTTCAGATCGGAGCCTGCGGTTTCTTTCACAGAGATGGGGTAAATTCTTTAGACTATGCAGGAAGACACTGTTTATACAGAAGTATGTCAGAATTATAGAGTAACTGCTTACACATGCCTTGGGAACAGAATGTTGTGAATAGTCCTCAGTTATCTGCCTACAGTTGGTGTTCCAGTTA
Source organism: Eschrichtius robustus (assembly GCF_028021215.1). NCBI lineage: Eukaryota > Metazoa > Chordata > Mammalia > Artiodactyla > Eschrichtiidae > Eschrichtius > Eschrichtius robustus. The sequence goes on from NC_090825.1 coordinate 60,722,776, forward strand.
TAAAGCACTCTTATATAATACTGAAGTCATCTTCCTAAGGAAATGTGTATAGCAGACAAAGCTTTATTGAATTAAAGTTGTCTTATTATTTGTTGGAAGGTAAGACATTTACACTTTAAAAATACTCTGAAATGTAGACTTTCCACTGATGGGCACTGACCTGACTGCCCTTGGTTTGCATAGTGGCACCGAGTGTGAGGAGCATTTGCTACCATCGATAGAGACCAAAGACAGTGTCCAACACACAGTGGCCCCATAACAGGGCCTCACACATGCTCTCCTGTGAAACCCCCCACTGCACACACAGACACGCTGCTCTCACACGGGGTCAATGACATCAGTAGCCCACTGTGCCCAGGCCCTGTCATCAACACGCTCATGAGATTATCTCATTTGCATTCAGGAACCCTATGAAAGAGACATAAGGGCCTGATAATACAGATGGGGAAACTGAGGTCCAGGAAGGCCAAGGAACTTATCCAAGGAAAGCCGCAATAATAAATACTGGAACCAAAACATCCAGCCATGTCTTTCTGACTCCAAAGCCTTCCTACCTGGCTCCCTGTTGGGCTATATTTTTAGAATTTGTTTTTCTGGCTGTCCTATGACCTGGGTCTGAAGGCTTCCTCATGTTGCTGCCTATTACTGACCCACCTGCCCACAGATCTGCCCTGAACCACAGTGAAATCAGACATGTTTCTGTTACAGACTGAGCACAAACCCCACAGCTCCCCCACTTCTACCTGGACTTGAACAGTCAATTCTGTTCATGAAACACATTTGCTTTGCACTTCCCTCTTTTTTTTTTTTTTTTAACAAGAAAAAACCAGAAATTTATTCATAGGTACTTGTATACCAGGGAGATATCTAGGGAAAAGGAGATAATTCGCACCTCCCTCTTTTACGGGGAAGCCGGGTTGTGATTTTAGTGATGAGGAGAAGGGGATCTCTGCTCTCTACCAGCCTTGTAATCTTGCAGACAGTCCTTTAACAGGCAACTGAGTCCTTCCTTCTACAGTTAGCTCCTGGTGGTTAGGAAACCTGTATCTCTAGGAGACGTGATATGGCGATGGTGTCACATGAATCACCTGCCAGCCTTTACCTTGAAGAGGAAGAAGCAGGGATTGAGGACAGTGGGTGCCTGGGAAGGGGAATCCCTGGATTAAAAGGGAAACTGTACTGACTGCAGGCTTTTTCTTGGGGCGCCCTCTCAGACCCCTTTAAAAACCTGAATATAAAACTCAAGAACAAGGAGGAAGAAGTTGAATAGAGGATATTATATGTAAGGGGGAAATTAAAAAGGCCTTTGTGCTATAGATTTTAAGATGAGTCATCGGGAATGAGATACATCTTATGTTCCTACTCAATACCAGAATCCTTCTCGGGGCAGTGCCGCTTCACAGGGAATGTACCTCTTAGTGCAGATGGTCAGAGGTTGGGCAGTAGCACTTAACATTTAGGAACAATAGCTACCTACCCATCCATCCATTGAAACTACCTGTCTGTTTGCTTTAAAACACTTATATGGTGCTTACCATGTGCCAGAGGCAGTACTAAGCATTTTAAAAACATTTTTTAAAATTTTTTTATTTTGGCTGCCTTAGGTCTTCACTGCTGCACGCAGGCTTTCTCCAGTTACGGTAGAGCGGGGACTGCCCTTCGTTGCAATGCGCGGGATTCTCATTGTGGTGGCATGTCGTTGCAGAGCACGGGCTCTAGGTGCACAGGCTCAGTAGTTGTGGCGCACAAGCTTAGTTGCTCCACGGCATGTGGGATCTTCCTGGACGAGGGCTCGAACCCATGTCCTCTGCACTGGCAGGCAGATTCTTTTTTTAAATGTTCTATTTTTTAATTTATTTTTTTAACATCTTTATTGGAGTATAATTGCTTTACAATAGTGTGTTAGTTTCTGCTGTATAACAAAGTGATTCAGCTATACATATACATATATCCCCATACCTCTTCCCTCTTGCGTCTCCCTCCCACCCACCGTCCCTATCCCACCCCTCTAGGTGGTCACAAAGCACTGAGCTGATCTCCCTGTGCTATGTGGCTGCTTCCCACTAGCTATTGATTTTACATTTGGTAGTGTATATATGTCCATGCCACTCTCTCACTTTGTCCCAGCTGACCCTTCCCCCTCCCGTGTCCTCAAGTCCATTCTCCAGTAGGTCTGCGTCTTTATTCTTGTCCTGCTCCTAGGTCCTTCACAACTATTTTTTTTTCTGATTCATATGTATGTGTTAGCATACGGTATTTGTTTTTCTCTTTCTGACTTACTTCACTCTGTATGACAGACTCTAGGTCCATCCACCTCACTACAAATAACTCAATTCTGTTTCTTTTATGGCTGAGTAATATTCCATTGTATATATGTGCCACATTTTCTTTATCCATTCATCTGTTGAAGGACACTTAGGTTGCTTCCATGTCCTGGCTATTGTAAATAGAGCTGCAATGAACATTGTGGTACATGACTCTTTTTGAATTATGGTTTTCTCAGGTTATATGCCCACTAGTGGGGTTGCTGGATCGTATGGTAGTTCTATTTTTAGTTTTTTAAGGAACCTCCATACTGTTCTCCATAGTGGCTATATCAATTTACATTCCCACCAACAGTGCAAGAGGGTTCCTTTTTCTCCACACCCTCTCTAGCATTTATTGTTTGTAGATTTTTTGATGATGGCCATTCTGAACTGTGTGAGGTGATACCTCATTGTAGTTTTGATTTGCATTTCTCTAATGATTAATGATGTTGAGCGTTCTTTCATGTGTTTGTTGGCAATCTGTATATCTTCTTTGGAGAAATGTCTATTTAGGTCTTCTGCCCATTTTTGGATTGGGTTGTTTGTGTTTTTGATATTGAGCTGCATGAGCTGCTTGTATATTCTGGAAATTAATCCTTTGTCAGTTGCTTCACTTGCAAATATTTTCTCCCATCCTGAGGGTTGTCTTTTCGTCTTGTTTACGGTTTCCTTTGCTCTAAAAAGCTTTTAAGTTTCATTAGGTCCCATTTGTTTATTTTTGTTTTTATTTCCATTTCTCTAGGAGGTGGGTCAAAAAAGATCTTGCTGTGATTTATGTCATAGAGTGTTCTGACTATGTTTTCCTCTAAGAGTTTTACAATGTCTGCCCTTACATTTAGGTCTTTAATCCATTTTGAGTTTATTTTTGTGTATGGTGTTAGGAAGTGTTCTAATTTTATTCTTTTATGTGTAGCTGTCCAGTTTTCCCAGCACCACTTATTGAAGAGGCTGTCTTTTCTCCATTGTATATTCTTGCCTCCTTTATCAAAAATAAGGTGACCATATGTGTGTGGGTTTCTCTCTGGGCTTTCTATCCTGTTCCATTGATCTTTATTTCTGTTTTTGTGCCAGTACCATACTCTCTTGATTACTGTAGCTCTGTAGTATAGTCTGAAGCCAGGGAGCCTGATTCCTCCAGCTCCGTTTTTCTTTCTCAAGATTGCTTTGGCTATTCGGGGTCTTTTGTGTTTCCATACAAACTGTGAAATGTTTTGTTCTAGTTCTGTGAAAAATGCCAGTGGTAGTTTGATAGGGATTGCATTGAATCTGTAGATTGCTTTGGGTAGTATAGTCATTTTCATAATGTTGATTCTTCCAATCCAGGAACATGGTATATTTCTCCATCTATTTGTGTCATCTTTAATTTCTTTCATCAGTGTCTTATAGTTTTCTGCATACAGGTCTTTTGTCTCCTTTGGTAGGTTTATTCCTCGGTATTTTATTCTTTTTGTTGCGATGGTAAATGGGAGTGTTTCCTTAATATCTCTTTCAGATTTTTCATCATTAGTGTGTGGGAATGCAAGAGATTTCTCAGCATTAATTTTGTACCCTCCTACTTTACCAAATTCATTGATTAGCTCTAGTAGTTTTCTGGTAGCATCTTTAGGATTCTCTATGTATAGTATCATGTCATTGGCAAGCAGTGACAGCTTTACTTCTTCTTTTCTGTTTTGGGTTCCTTTTATTTCTTTGTCTTCTCTGATTGCTGTGGCTAAAACTTCCAAAACGGTGTTGAATTATAGTGGTGAGAGTGGGCAACCTTGTCTTGTACCTGATCTTAGTGGAAATGGTTTCAGTTTTTCACCATTGAGAACGATGTTGGCTGTGGGTTTGTCATATATGGCCTTTATTATGTTGAGGTAAGTTCCCTCTATGCCTACTTTCTGGACGGTGTTTATCATAAATGGGTGTTGAATTTTCTCAAAAGGTTTCTCTGCATCTATTGAGATGCTCATATGGTTTTTATTCTTCAGTTTGTTAATATGGTGTATCACATTGATTGATTTGCGTATATTGAAGAATCCTTGCATTCCTGCAATAGACCCCACTTGATCATGGTGTATGATCCTTTTAATGTGCTGTTGGATTCTGTTTGCTACTATTTTGTTGAGGATTTTTGCATCTATGTTCATCAGTGATATTGGCCTGTAGTTTTCTTTCTTTGTGACACCTTTGTCTGGTTTTGGTATCAGGGTGATGGCTGCCTCGTCGAATGAGTTTGGGAGTGTTCCTCCCTCTGCTATACTTTGGAAGAGTTTGAGAAGGATGGGTGTTAGCTATTCTCTAAATGTTTGATAGAATTCGCCTGTGAAGCCATCTGGTCCTGGGCTTTTGTTTGTTGGAAGATTTTTAATGACAGTTTCAATTTCAGTGCTTGTGATTGGTCTGTTTATATTTTCTATTTCTTCCTGGTTCAGTCTCGGAAGGTTGTGCTTTTCTAAGAATTTGTCCATTTCTTCCAGGTTGTCCATTTTATTGGCATATAGTTGCTTGTAGTAATCTCTCATGATCCGTTGTATTTCTACAGTATCAGTTGTTACTTCTGCTTTTTCATTTCCAATTCTATTGAGTCTTCTCCCTTTTTTTCTTGATGAGTCTGGCTAATGGTTTATCAATTTTGTTTATCTTCTCATAGAACCAGCTTTTAGTTTTATTGATCTTTGCTATTGTTTCCTTTATTTCTCTTTCATTTATTTCTGATCCAATCTTTATGATTTGTTTCCTTCTGCTAACTTTGGGGTTTTTTTGTTCTTCTTTCTCCAATTGCTTTAGGTGTAAGGTTAGGTTGTTTATTTGAGATGTTTCTTTTTTCTTAGGGGAGGATTGTATTGCTATAAACTTCCCTCTTAGAACTGCTTTTGCTGCATCCCATAGGTTTGGGTCGTCATGTTTCGTTGTCATTTGTTTCAAGGTATTTTTTGATTTCCTCTTTGATTTCTTCAGTGATCTCTTGGTTATTAAGTAGTGTATTGTTTAGCCTCCATGTGTTTGTATTTTTTACAGATTTTTTCTTGTAGTTGATATCTAGTCTCATAGTGTTGTGGTTGGAAAGGATACTTGATATGTTTTCAATTTTCTTAAATTTACCAAGGCTTGATTTGTGACCCAAGATATGGTCTATCCTGGAAAGTGTTCCATGAGCACTTGAGAAGAAAGTGTATTCTGTTGTTTTTGGATGCAATGTCCTATAAATGTTATTAAGTCAATCTTGTTTAATGTATCATTTAAAGCTTGAGTTTCCTTATTTATTTTCATTTTGGATGATCTGTCCATTGGTGAAAGTGGGGTGTTAAAGGCCGCTACTATGATTGTGTTACTGTCAATTTCCCCTTTTATGGCTGTTAACATTTGCCTTATGTATTGAGGTGCTACTATGTTGGGTGCATAAATATTTACAGTTGTTATATCTTCTTCTTGGATTGATCCCTTGATCATTATGTAGTGTCCTTCTTTGTCTCTTGTAATAGTCTTTGTTTTAAATTCTGTTTTGTCTGATATGAGAATTGCTACTCTAGCTTTCTTTTGATTTCCATTTGCGTGGAATATCTTTTTCCATCCCCTCACTTTCAGTCTGTATGTGTCCCTAGGTCTGAAGTGGGTCTCTTGTAGACAGCATATATACGGGTCTTGTTTTTGTATCTATTCAGCCAGTGTGTGTCTTTTGGTTGGAGCATTTAATCCATTTACATTTAAGGTAATTATCAATATGTATGTTCCTATTATCATTTTCTTAATTGTTTGGGGTTTGTTATTGTAGGTCTTTTCCTTCTCTTGTGTTTCCCGCCTAGAGAAGCTCCTTTAGCATTTGCTGTAAAGCTTGTTTGGTGGTGCTGAATTCTCTTAGCTTTCGCTTGTCTGTAAACGTTTTAATTTCTCTGTCAAATCTGAATGAGATCCTTGCTGGGTAGAGTAATCTTAGTTGTAAGTTTTTCGCTTTCATCACTTTAAATATGTCCTGCCACTCCCTTCTGGCTTGCAGAGTTTCTGCTGAAAGATCAGGTGTTAACCTTATGGGGATTCCCTTGTATGTTATTTGTTGTTTTTCCCTTGCTGCTTTAAATATTTTTTCTTTGTATTTAATTTTTGATAGTTTGATTAATATGTGTCTTGGCGTGTTTATCCTTGGATTTATCCTGTATGGGACTCTCTGTGCTTCCTGGACTTGATTAACTCTTTCCTTTCCAATATTAGGGAAGTTTTCAACTATAATCTCTTCAAATATTTTCTCAGTCCCTTTCTTTTTCTCTTCTTCTTCTGGGACCCCTATGATTCGAAAGTTGGTGCGTTTAATGTTGTCCCAGAGGTCTCTGAGACTGTCCTCAATTCTTTTTTCTTTATTCTGCTCTGCGGTAGTTATTTCCACTATTTTATCTGCCAGGTCACTTATCCGTTCTTCTGCGTCAGTTATTCTGCTATTGATTCCTTCTAGAGAATTTTTAATTTCATTTATTGTGTTGTTCATCATTGTTTGTTTGCTCTTTAGTTCTTCTAGGTCCCTGTTAATCGTTTCTTGTATTTTCTCCATTCTGTTTCTAAGGTTTTGGATCATCTTTACTATCATTATTCTGAATTCTTTTTCAGGTAGACTGCCTATTTCCTCTCCATTTGTTTGGTCTGGTGGATTTTTACCTGGTTCCTTCATCTGCTGTGTGTTTCTCTGTCTTCTCATTTTGCTTAACTTACTGTGTTTGGGGTCTCCATTTTGCAGGCTGTAGGTTCGTAGTTCCCATTGTTTTTGGTGTCTGCCCCCACTGGGTGAGGTTGATTCAGTGGGTTGTGTAGGCTTCCTGGTGGAGGGGACTAGTGCCTGTGTTCTGCTGGATGAGGCTGGATCCTGTGTTTCTGCTGGGCAGGTCTGCGTCCGGTGGTGTGTTTTGGAGTGTCTGTGACCTTATTATGATTTTAAGCTGCCTTTCTGCTAGTGGGTGGGGTTGTGTTCCTGTCTTGCTAGTTGTTTGGCATAGGGTGTCCAGCACTGTAGATTGCTGGTTGTTGAGTGGAGCTGGGTCTTAGCGTTGAGATGGAGATCTCTGGGAGATTTTCACCGTTTGATATTACGTGGAGCTGGGAGGTCTCTGGTGGACCAAAGTCCTGAACTCGGCTCTCCCACCTTAGAGGCACAGGCCTGACACCTGGCTGGGGCATCAAGACCCTGTCATCCAGACGGCTCAGAATAGAAGGGAGAAATAAGGAAAGAAAAAATAAATAAAATAAAATAAAGTTATTAAAATAATTATTAAAAATAAAACAGAGTTTAAAAGTAATTAAAAAAAAGAAAAAAAGAAAGAATGAAGGGAGCAACCAAAACCAAAAAACAAATCCACCAAAGATAACAAGCGCTAAAAACTATACTAAAAAAAAGAAAAAGAAAAAACGGACAGACAGAACCCAAGGAGAAATGGTAAAAACAAAGCTATACCGACAAAATCACACACAGAAGCATACACATGCACACTCACAAAAAGAGAAAAAGGAAAAAACCATATATATCTTTTCTCCCAAAGAGAGGAGGAACTCAAATAAACAACCTAACCTTACACCTAAAGCAACTGGTGAAAGAGGAAGAATAAAACCCAAAGTTAGCAGAAGGAAAGAAATCATAGAGATCAAATCAGAAATAAATGAAAAAGAAGATGGTGGAGTAGAAGGACGTGCTCTCACTCCATCTTGCGAGACCCCCAGAATCACAACTAGCTGCTGGACAATCATCAACAGGAAGACCCTGGAACTCACCAAAAAAGATACCCCACATCCAGAGACAAAGGAGAAACCACAATGAGACGGTAGGAGGGGCGCAATCACAGTGAAATCAAATCCCATAACTGCTGGGTGGGTGACTCACAGACTGGAGAACACTTATACCACAGAAGTCCACCCACTGAAGTGAAGGTTCTGAGCCCCACGTCAGGCTTCCCAACCTGGGGGTCCAGCAACGGGAGGAGGAATTCCTAGAGAGTCAGACTTTGAAGCCTAGTGGGATTTGATTGCAGGACTTCAACAGGACTGGGGGAAACAGAGACTCCACTCCTGGAGGGCACACACAAAGTAGTGTGTGCATCGGAACCCAGGGGAAGGAGCAGTGACCCCAGGGGAGACTGAACCAGACCTACCTGCTAGTCTTGGAGGGTCTCCTGCAGAGGCGGGGGTGGGGGTGGCTGTGGCTCACTGTGGGAACAAGGACACTGGCAGCAGAAGTTCTGGGAAGTACTCCTTGGCGTGAGCCCTCCCAGAGTCTGTCATTAGCCCCACCAAAGAGCCCAGGTAGGCTCCAGTGTTGGGTTGCCTCAGGCCAAAGAACCAACAGGGAGGGAACCCAGCCCCACCCATCAACAGTCAAGAAGATTAAAGTTTTACTGAGCTCTGCCCACCAAAGCAACAATCAGCTCTACCCACCACCAGTCCCTCCCATCAGGAAACTTACACAAGCCTCTTAGATAGCCTCATCCACCAGAGGGCAGACAGCAGAAGCAAGAAGAACTACAATCCTGCAGCCTGTGGAACAAAAACCACATTCACAGAAAGATAACAAGATGAAAAGGCAGAGGGCTATGTACCAGATGAAGGAACAAGATAAAACCCCAGAAAAACAACTAAATGAAATGGAGATAGGCAACCTTCCAGAAAAAGAATTCAGAATAATGATAGTAAAGATGATCCAGGACCTCAGAAAAAGAATGGAGGCAAAGTTTGAGAAGATGCAAGAAATGTTTAACAAAGACCTAGAAGAATTAAAGAACAAACAAACAGAGATGAACAATACAATAACTGAAATGAAAACTACGCTAGAAGGAATCAATAGCAGAGTAACTGAGGCAGAAGAACGGATAAGTGACCTGGAAGACAGAATGGTGGAATTCACTGCTGCGGAACAGAATAAAGAAAAAAGAATGAAAAGAAATGAAGACAGCCTAAGAAACCTCTGGGACAACATTAAACGCAACAACATTCGCATTATAGGGGTCCTAGAAGTAGAAGAGAGAGAGAAAGGACCAGAGAAAATATTTGAAGAGATTATAGTCAAAAACTTCCCTAACATGGGAAAGGAAATAGCCACCCAAGTCCAGGAAGTGCAGCGAGACCCATACAGGATAAACCCAAGGAGAAACATGCCAAGACACATAGTAATCAAACTGGCAGAAATTAAAGACAAAGAAAAATTATTGAAAGCAGCAAGGGAAAAATGACAAATAACATACAAGGGAACTCCCATAAGGTTAACAGCTGATTTCTCAGCAGAAACTCTACAAGCCAGAAGGGAGTGGCATGATATACTTAAAGTGAAGAAAGGGAAGAACCTCAACCAAGATTACTCTACCTGGCAAGGATCTCATTCAGATTTGATGGAGAAATCAAAAGCTTTACAGACAAGGAAAAACGAAGAGAATTCAGCACCACCACACCAGCTCTACAACACATGCTAAAGGAACTTCTCTAAGTGGGAAACACAAGAGAAGAAAAGGACCTACAAGAGCAAACCCAAAACAATTAAGAAAATGGTCATAGGAACATACATATTGATAATTACCTTAAGCGTGAATAGATTAAATGCTCCAACCAAAAGACACAGGCTTGCTAAATGGATACAAAAACAAGATCCATATATATGCTGTCTACAAGAGACCCACTTCAGACCTAGGGACACATACAGACTGAAAGTGAGGGGATGGAAAAAGATATTCCATGCGAATGGGAATCGAGAGCTGGAGTAGCAATACTCATATCAGATAAAATAGACTTTAAAGTAAAGGCTGTTACAGGAGACAAGGAAGGACACTACATAATGATCAAGGGATCAATCCAAGAAGAAGATATAACAATTATATATATATATATGCACCCAACATAGGAGCACCTCAATACATAAGGCAATTGCTAACAGCTATAAAAGAGGAAATCAACAGTAACACAATAATAGTGGGGGACTTTAACACCTCACTGACACCTATGGACAGATCATCTGAAATGAAAATAAATAAGGAAACAGAAGCTTTAAATGACACAATAGACCAGATAGATTTAATTGATATTTATAGGACATTCCATCTGAAAATATCAGATTACACTTTCTTCTCAAGTGTGCACGGAACATTCTCCAGGATAGATCACATCTTGGGTCACAAATCAAGCCTCAGTAAATTTAAGAAAATTGAAATCATATCAAGCATCTTTTCTGACCACAATGCTATGAGATTAGAAATGAATTACAGGGGGAAAAACGTAAAAAACAGAAACACATGGAGGCTAAACAATACGTTACTAAATAACCAAGAGATCACTGAGGAAATCAAAAATACGTAGAAACAAATGACAATGAAAACACGAAGATCCAAAACCTATAGGATGAAGCAAAAGCAGTTCTAAGAGGGAAGTTTATAGCTATACAAGCCTACCTCAAGAAACAAGAAAAATCTCAAATAAACAATCTAACCTTACACCTAAAGGAACTAGAGAAAGAAGAACAAACAAAACCCAAAGTTAGCAGAAGGAAAGAAATCATACAGATCAGAGCAGAAATAAATGAAATAGAAACAAAGAAAACAATAGCAAAGATCAATAAAACCAAAAGCTGGTTCTTTGAGAAGATAAACAAAATTGATAAACCATTAGCCAAACTCATCAAGAAAAAGAGGGAGAGGACTCAAATCAATAAAATCAGAAATGAAAAAGGAGAAGTTACAACAGACACCGCAGAAATACAAAGCATCCTAAGAGACTACTACAAGCAACTCTATGCCAATAAAATGGACAAGCTGGAATAAATGGACAAATTCTTAGAAAGGTATAACCTTCCAAGACTGAAACAGGAAGAAATAGGAAATATGAACAGACCAATCACAAGTAATGAAATTGAAACTGTGATTAAAAATCTTCCAACAAACAAAAGTCCAGGACCAGATGGCTTCACAGGTGGATTCTGTCAAACATTTAGAGAAGAGCTAACACCCATCCTTCTCAAGCTCTTCCAAAAAATTGCAGAGGAAGAAACACTCCCAAACTCATTCTATGAGGCCACCATCACCCTTATACCCAAACCAGACAAAGATACTACAAAAAAAGAAAATTACAGACCAATATCACTGATGAATATAGATGCAAAAATCCTCAACAAAATACTAGCAAACAGAATCCAACAACACATTAAAAGGATCATACACCATGATCAAGTGGGATTTACCCCAGGGATGCAAGGATTCTTCAATATACGCAAATGAATCAATGTGATAAACCATATTAACAAATTGAAGAATAAAAACCATATGATCATCTCAATAAATGCAGAAAAGGCTTTTTACAAAATTCAACACCCATTTATGATAAAAACTCTCCAGAAAGTGGGCATAGAGGGACCCTACCTCAACATAATAAAGGCCATATATGAGAAACCCACAGCAAACATCATTCTCAATGGTGAAAAACTGAAAGCATTTCCCCTAAGATCAGGAACAAGACAAGGATGTCCACTCTCACCACTATTATTCAACATTGTTTTGGAAGTCCTAGCCATAGCAATCAGAGAAGAAAAAGAAATAAAAGGAATACAAATTGGAAAAGAAGAAGTAAAACTGTCACTGTTTGCAGATGACATGATACTATACATAGAGAATCCTAAAAATGCCACCAGAAAACTACTAGAGCTAATCAATGAATTTGATAAAGTTGCAGGGTACAAAATTAATGCACAGAAATTTCTTGCATTCCTATACACTAATGATGAAAAATCTGAAAGAGAAATTAAGGAAACACTCCCATTTACCATTGGAACAGAAAGAATAAAATACCTGGGAATAAACCTACTTAGGGAGACAAAAGACCTGTATGCAGAAAACTATAAGACACTGATGAAAGAAAGTAAAGATGATACCTACAGATGGAGAGATATACCATGTTCTTGGATTGGAAGAATCAATATTGTGAAAATGACTATACTACCCAAAGCAATCTACAGATTCAATGCAATCCCTATCAAATTACCAATGGCATTTTTTACGGAACTAGAACAAAAAGTCTTAAAATTTGTATGGAAACACAAAAGACCCCGAATAGCCAAAGCAGTCTTGAGGGAAAAAAACGGAGCTGGAGGAATCAGACTCCCTGACTTCAGACTATACTACAAAGCTACAGTAATCAAGACAATATGGTACTGCCACAAAAACAGAAACATAGATCAATGGAACAAGATAGAAAGCCCAGAGATAAACCCACGCACCTATGGTCAACTAATCTATGAGAAAGGAGGCAAGGATATACAATGGAGAAAAGACAGTCTCTTCAATAAGTGGTGCTGGGAAAACTGGACATCTACATGTAAAAGAAAGCAATTAGAACACTCCCTAACACCATACACAAAAATAAACTCAAAATGGATTTGAGACCTAAATGTAAGACCATACACTATAAAACTCTTAGAGGAAAACATAGGCAGAACACTCTTTGATGTAAATCACAGCAAGATCTTTTTTGATCCACCTCCTAGAGTAATGGAAATAAAAACAAAAATAAACAAATGGGACCTAATGAAGCTTAAAAGCCTCAGCTCCTAGCCTCCACCTGCCCCAGTGGCTGAGCAGACAAGCCTCTCGGGCTGGTGAGTGCTGCTCAGCACCGATCCTCTGTACGGGAATCTCTCCGCTTTGCCCTCCGCACCCCTGTGGCTGCGCTGTCCTCCATGGCTCTGAAGCTTCCCCCCTCTGCCACCCGCAGTCTCTGCCAGTGAAGGGGCTTCCTAGTGTGTGGAAACCTTTCCTCCTTCACAGCTTCCTCCCACTGGTGCAGGTCCCGTCCCTATTCTTTTGTCTCTGTTTTTTCTTTTTTCTTTTGCCCTACCCAGCTACGTGGGGAGTTTCTTGCCTTTTGGGAGGTCTGAGGTCTTCTGCCATAGTTCAGTAGGTGTTCTGTAGGAGTTGTTCCACATGTAGATGTATTTCTGATGTATTTGTGGGGAGGAAGGTGATCTCCACGTCTTACTCTTCCGCCATCTTGATGGTCTCCCGGCAGGTGGATTCTTAACTACTGTGCCACCAGGGAAGTCCCAGTACTAAGCATTTTATACATACTCATTTATTTCTTAAAACAATTCTATGAACCAGGTACTACTGTTGTAGCCATTTTACGCATGAGGAAATTGAGGACCAGGGAAGATAATCAACCTGCCCACAAGTCATGTAGCTAGTAATGGGCAGAGCTAGGATTTGAACTTGGGTGCCTTGGCTCCATAACCCATGTCCTAGAGTACCTGCTACATTGTAAGGTCACCTGGCATGAAAGTAGAGCTATGATTTCTACCCATATTTGCAACCTAGTAGCAAAAGCAGAATAAACACATGTGAAAATGTATGAGAATTTAGCCAAAAAATAAGGAAAACAATATTCTCAAATATTATCCATTCCTCAGATATGTACTAAACAGTCCTGAATATCCAGAGATAAATCCAAAGTAGCCTTTGCCCTTGAGGATTTTCATGTCTAGTCAGGGAGAGAGAGAGAGAAAAATATAGATTCAGTGTAATAAGTCACCAGAAGCCTGCACAGGAGAGAGTGGGAGTTGTGGGAGTGGCACAAACTCAGACTGGGCAGGGGCTCAAGGACAGCTTGCTGGAGGAGGGGAGGGAAAAATTGGAGTTGACATGACCAGGAGATGGGGAAGAGCTTTCTAAGCAGAGAGCAACTGGGCAGATGCCCAGACGTGGGAGATAAGCATGCACTGCTCAGCTGCATGCAGGGCTGGGCCAGGGCGCTGTGGGGCTGACCTGGTGAGCAGGGGTCCCACTGCCCAGCCCAGGGAGGACGGTGACCACCATGTGAAGTGATAGGAGATCAGTGAAGACAATGTCACCGCCCCCTCCTCTTCAGCGACCCCCATAAGGCCTGGTGCCAAGGGCCCCAGAGCAACCTCTCGACTCGTCCACTTCCCAGGGGTAATTGTACTAGCAGAAGCTAGTGTTCGCCAGAGAGTAGCTCCCCAAATGTCCCTGCCTCACTCGGTTCCTCACTGCTGTCATCCCCGTGGAGGGCAAGAGTGATTACAGTTTGCAAGACCGTTTCTGAAGCAGCAGATGGATATCAATTATGCCCAAAGAAATCTGTGACCTAGATACAGTGCGCTCATGTTTTCCCCACATTCTTCGTCACTTGTCGCCTCCACTCAGCTGCTCATCTGGTGACTCTGTTCTTTGAGAAGAAATTGGAGGGTGGGGATAGCAGCCAGGAACCAGCCAAGGTGATAGCTCTAAATTCCAGGGCCCTGGGCAGAATTTTGGAAAGAAACCTCTGAGTCTGCTGGTCCCAGCATGTACCAAGCTGGGGGGTGGGGGTGGGGAGGGATGGGGGATGGTGCCTCGCCTCACGCCAGCGCTGAAAGGGCTGCTGCCTCCTGCCCGAGGCTTTTAACTTAATTTATTCTTCAGTTAGACCAGAAGCGGCCCCAAGCTAGGGCATTGGTTAATAGACAGCGGCAATTATCTATTAATAAAATCTAGACGCGAGAGATGGAATTGCTTCTTTGTAGAGATGTGACTAATAGAAGCCACAATCTGTTGAATGGAGTTCTAGTTAATTTTTATTTGTTCTTTTTTTCTGAGTTTTTTCTTATTTCATGGGTGGTAGGTGATGAATAAGGCCCATTGGAGGCTGGCACTAGCAGATAAAAGCTTCTTGCTCTTTTTCTGCTGGAGAATTTCTTCCGATTTCCCAGAGGGCCCGGGGTGCTGGGATGGCAGTTGAATGAACGCATTGCTGCTCAGGAGGGAAGCACCTATTCCGGGGGCATTTGGGGCTGGGGGGACGGGTCAGCACCCCCACTGGAGAGCGCTCACCCAGGGCACGTTTCCTCTGTGTCCCAACAAGTGTTCCTGCGAGGCACACAGCACCCTGCCCTGACCTTTAACCACTTCCCGTTCACAGTATGTCAACCCAGCCTTCGAAAGGATGATGGGCTACCACAAAGGTGAGCTCCTGGGGAAAGAACTCGCCGAGCTGCCCAAAAGTGACAAGAACCGGGCGGACCTTCTCGACACCATCAACACCTGCATCAAGAAGGGCAAGGTGGGTGAAACCAAACCAGTCCACAAACCCCTCCCCAATGCATGTTTTCTTCTGTGAGTTTTTATGTCCCGTCTTTAACGTTGGCTTCTTTAATAACATTCCAATTAAGTGAAAAATCCTTTATGTTTGCAAGATGAGTTAACTTTTGAGTTAATTTTGGATAGCAAGCGAACCTGGTGCTTATGATGGTATAGTATCTGGTGATTTTGTGTAAGGAAATTTCTTCCTTCACATGAATGAATCTCACCTGTCATGGCTGGAATTTCATACCTATGTCTGAGCAGAGCTGTTCTGTATTTTTTAGTTTATCCAGTGTTTGGGGGACTAAGAGCATTTAATGTCAGTATTTACATGTCTTACAGGCCCAGTTTTCGGTCACTTTTCCTTTTTCTGCTCTCTTTACCCATCACAGTTCAGTTTGTCCAGCGACCTCCACTGCATCCCAGCAGCTGAAGGCAGTGGTGCAGGTGCGGTGGGCATCTCCCCACAAGCCTTCCCTTCCAGAGGAACGTTGCTGTCATAGCTGGAACTGCCTGGGCATTTTCTTTTAAGCATTCAGATGCTTTCTCTGATGTGAAGTAGTTAGATAAGCATTGTATTTATTTAATGGGGGACCATTTTATAGAAATAAAATGTTTGGCTTATATATCATGGCCAAATTAGTAAAGGAAAAGAACATTGGGGCAGTGAGACTGAAAAGGAAACGGGACATTGTCAGGTCCTCCAAAAAATCTGCCTGAAGAGTACTGCCACACATCTGGTGACCCCAACATGCATACCAGTTAGCCATCCTGTGTGAGTGTGCTGGCAAGAAAAGGCTGCAAAGAATCTCAGGTCTAATTCAACCACTTCCTCCCAGAAATAGTGGAGGTGCCACAGGCTCCCCCTTGAGGTCACCGGGCTCTTTATCCTAGCCGGTTCCTCAGAGTCTGGCCACAGCAAGTGGCCTTCACACTCCCCTTTGTCTCATCCATGGAAACTGCCAGGAGCCAGATTAAGCCCAGAGAAGGCTTGGCTGGAGGTCCGATAGGATAGTAGAAAGATGATGGGCTTCAAGGAAAGTTAAGAGATAAATTTATAACCACATTTTTCACCTGCTCACGTGGGCACATTAGTCAGCATCTCTGAGCCTCTGTTTACCTGTCTGCAAATGAAGGGTGAGAATATCAAGCTCACAGGTTGTTGTAAAGATCTCGAGAAAGACCTCAGAAGAACCCCTTGACCTGGTGCCCCTACACCCACAGGGCTGAGAGCAGGGATGGCACCCGCTGCTCAAGTGTCCCGGAACCGGGAGGGGCAGCCCCTGGTGGTGGGCTCACTGCTCTGGTGGGCTCTGAGCACTGTGACGATGAGCCTTACGTAGTCACCGCCGCGGTGGGTGCAACTGTGGAGCGGTATTCTGTGGAATGTGACAAAAGCATGTGGGAACTTCATGGCTGAACTTGATGAGACCCTCTGTAGGAGCCGCCGAATGCCTGGACAGAAGGATTTTAAGAGCTCTCTTTATGTAGGAGTGGCAGGGGGTTTACTATGCCAGACGGAAATCCGGCGACAGCATCCAACAGCATGTGAAGATCACTCCAGTGATTGGCCAAGGAGGGTGAGCGCCAACTCTTAAACTCCATTGTTTTGAGGGGCCCCTGTGGGCGTTGGGTTTGTGTATGGAAATGCAAGTGTGTTAGACCCACAAATACAGTAGGACTGGGTCTGTACATAGTACCTGCCAAGGACACCTCCATGTGGCCGGCAGCAGCCCCAAAACAGCACAAGCTCTTCTGCTTGTGGGCTTTATGAAGCGTCACCCTGACTGTCCACTTCCGCCTGATTGTCTGTGGGTCCATTGTCCCCACGCCGCAAGGAGCTCAGTTTCTAGGCCTTTCCCTGTCATCACAAAGACCACAGAACAGCAGGGCTCGCTGCCTCAGCCCCACCTGGGAGCAGAGCTTCTCTCCTTGAGGCACCGTGATGATTCTCTCCAGGCCTCGGGGCTTGTTCCACAAGGAGGAGAGAACCCTGGGGGCCATGGTTAGGAGAAAAAGGTGTCTGACCAGAAGCTGAGACATCTGATTCCATGTAAATCTCAGGTTACCCGAGGAGGCAGTTCATTTGCAGAGAGATAAGGAAAATGCGCAATTCCATTTCCTTCTCCCAGTTACATTTTGTGAGAAGGTTTATGGAGCCAAACAGGACCCCCTAACAGTACATCACTGAGGAGCCTTTGTAAACAAGCCTGAAGGTCAACCAGCCAGCTTCATAGGACAGGTTTACAAGGGACACACGCCGTTGGGTGACGTTTTGGAAAAAGAAAAAGAGCAGTTATGGTGGCGAATAACCAGAAAAGGAGAGCCCTGTCTGTGACTCTTATTGTGTGGTTAGAAAACGTTCTGTAGTCAGCAAAGTGTCTGTAGGTTGTTTCCGCTCCAATTTTACTTATTTGTTAGTTTCAAAACTGTTCCCCCTCCGTTCAGAATCCACTGTCTCATGTTTCCTGCCACTTTGCTTCACTCCGCATGGTGGGGGCACTGGTAGCCCTGACCAGGGGTTTCGAGCGCACAGAGAGAGGCCCCCAAATCCCTCCTGAGTGCACAGGCTTCCGCGTGGCCATTTCCACCAGCGGTCAGAGCTCTGAGGCCACGATGGCCGTCACATTATTGTTTCCAACCATCATCCTTAGACCGTCTTCTCAAGCTAAGATTCACTGTGTGTGTGCGACCAGAATTATTAGGTAACAAGGTGGAGGAGACCGAGTTATTGTTTGGTGATTTCTGTCAGAATGAGTTTTTCTGATCTTTCTGATTTGACAGATAAGAACAAGAAGTTCTAGAGCCCAGAGACAGTGTTATTTTTTTCCCCCAATATTTTCCCCCAGTGAGCTATCAGAGGAAATTCTTACTAAAAGTAGGGAAATTTTACCTCTTCCTATTTAGTGATGCTCACTACAGAATAACCAGAACTCTTCAGAGTCCTCCAGAGAAAACTGAACCGAAGAGAGAGACAGACAGAGACAGAGAGACAGAAGCAGAGACACAGAGAGAAGAGATTCATTACTATAAAATCGAACATAGCCCTCTGTAATTCTAGCTTCGCTCAGTAGAAAATCTACCTTGAGCTGATCTTTGTGCAGTACTAAGGCACCTGTTGTCTTTTCCTGGTGTCCTTGTGGTAATGAGCAAGACCACAGGCTGTTTTGGGATTCTGTCCACGATCTTAAAATAAGAGGATTTTTCTGTGCCTGAAAAATGCCATCATTTATGATGACCGGGCTGTGAAAGAATGTGGAATATTAAATGTAAAATCAACAACCATGAACTTTGGTCATTGTCCAAATGAGTCTTTGCCTTTTATATAAGCTATAAAAGTATTAGTGTCAGCAGAATTAAATCCCATTTTAATTTAAAGTCTGGAGGAGCATTTCATCCTGTCACTGATGCTATCTAGGAGCCAGGCCTCAGGAGTTGGTTAGAAAATGAGGTACCCATTAGGGAAGTGTTTCTGAGCCGGCTATGATTAAAAGGGAAGCCCAGTTTCTGAAGGCATGTGTGGGCTGTGTGTGAAAAAAAATGCATCTTTTATAGACTGTGTTTTGTCGGAATTTAAAATCTGCCTTAGAATGGACCCTGGAGTTTTACTTGAAGAAGATTCTGTTGATGTTTTCATTTGCTAATTTGTTGAATCATCTCATATCTGACTCACTAATAACTGATTATTTATGTTATTAGGAAAATTAGGCATTTTGTCTCCCTCAAGAAACTGTGTTGTACCACTGACAAAAATAAGCAGGTATGGTATTCAGTTTGCTTCATTTGCTTTGTCGGCTTGACCATGCGTTCGTTACGTTCTCACCGCGGTTCTCTACTTGTCTTTCTCCATATCTTACTGTAGTTGCCAATTAAGAAGCTTTATGACAGAATTAGGCCCTTAGACAAATAGTAAAAGAAAAAATTCCCCAGCAAGGCTATACACTTTATTAGTAACACATGTCAGTTATGATTTAGCTTGTGACTGTGCAGCTCAGGACCAATATATTTTATGAGAGCATAAAATTTTTTCTCCAAATAAAAAATGTTCTAATTTGCTACCTTAATTTCTTAAGTGAAAGTTATATATGCATTTGAGCATTTCACCCCTATAAATTCATGTCAAAACCAAAAATCATTTATAATTAGTACTATGATTTTTTTTAACCGTTATATCATGCAGAACAATATATTTGAGTGTTTTCTGAAGTAACAGAATTTTAGTAAGTTGCTGTCTTTAAGAACTTTTTTAGGTAGTTTTATCATAGAGAACACCAACGGTATTGATATTTTTCTTTTTTTTTTAACATCCTTATTGGAGTATAATTGCTTTACAATGTTGTGTTAGTTTCTGCTGTACAACAAAGTGAATCAGCTATATGTATACATATATCTCCATATCCCCTGTGTCTCCCTCCCACCCTCCCTATCCCACCCCTCTAGGTGGTCACAAAGCTGATCTCCCTGTGCTCTGCAGCTGCTTCCCACTAGCTATCTATTTTACATTTGGTAGTGTATATATGTCAATGCTACTCTCTCACTTCGTCCCAGCTTCCCCTTCCCCCTCCCCGTGTCCTCAAGTCCATTCTCTATGTCTGTGTCTTTATTCCTGTCCTGCCCCTAGGTTCATCAGAACCATTTTTTTTTTTAGAGTCCATATATGTGTGTTAGCATACGGTATTTGTTTTTCTCTTTCTGACTTACTTCACTCTGTATGACAGACTCTAGGTCCATCCACCTCACTACAAATAACTCAATTTCATTTCTTTTTAAGGCTGAATAATATTTCATTGTATATATGTGCCACATCTCCTTTATCCATTCATCTGTCGATGGACACTTAGGTTGCTTCCATGTCCTGGCTATTGTAAATAGTGCTTCAATGAACATTGTGATACATGACTCTTTTTGAATTATGGTTTTCTCGGGGTATATGCCCAGTAGTGGGATTGCTGGGTCACATGGTAGTTCTATTTTTAGTTTTTTAAGGAACCTCCATACTGTTCTCCATAGTGGCTATATCAATTTACATTCCCACCAACAGTGCAAGAGGGTTCCCTTTTCTCCACACCCTCTCCAGCATTTATTGTTTGTAGATTTTTTGATGATGGCCATTCTGACTGGTGTGAGGTGATACCTCACTGTAGTTTTGATTTGCACTTCTCTAATGATTAGTGATGTTGAGCACCCTTTCATGTGTTTGTTGGCAATCTGTATATCTTCTTTGGAGAAATGTCTATTTAGGTCTTGTGTCCACTTTTGGATTGGGTTGTTTGTGTTTTTGATATTGAGCTGCATGAGCTGCTTATATATTTTGGAGATTAATCCTTTGTCAGTTGCTTCATTTGCAAATATTTTCTCCCATTCTGAGGGTTGTCTTTTCATCTTGTTTATGGTTTCCTTTGCTGTGCAAAAGCTTTTAAGTTTCATTAGGTCCCATTTGTTTATTTTTATTTCCATTTCTCTAGGAAGTGGGTCAAAAAGGATCTTGCTGTGATATTTTTTCTTTTTGATTTATACTTTAGTACTGGATTGTGTGTATTGTCACTTCCTGCTTTAAAGTTTGTTGATTAAAAAGTATTCAACAAACATAATTACCAATGATCTATTTTTTAATACAAATCTATTTATTTTATTTAGGTATAATTGATGTGCAATATTATATGTTTCAGAAGTACAACATAGTTATTCACAATTTTAAAAGTTATAGTCCGTTTATAGTTATTATAAAATATTGTCTATATTCCCTGTGTTATACTATATATCTGTGTAGCTTATTCATTGTAGACATAGTAGTTTATACCTCTTAATTCCCTACCCAAGTTTTCCTCTCCCCCTTTCCCTCTCCCCTCTGGTAACCACTAGTTCTCTATATCTGAGTCTGTTTCTTTTTTCTTCATTCATTTGTTTTATTTTTTAGATTCTGCATATAAGTGATATCATACAGTCTTTCTCTGTCTGACTTATTTCACTTAGCATGATACCCTCCAAGTCCATCCATGTTGTTGCAAATGGCAAAATGTCATTCTTTTTTATGGTTGAGTAGTATTCCATTGTGTGTGTTTGTGTGTATGTGTGCGTG
The DNA here is from genome assembly GCF_028021215.1 of Eschrichtius robustus. Taxonomy (NCBI): domain Eukaryota; kingdom Metazoa; phylum Chordata; class Mammalia; order Artiodactyla; family Eschrichtiidae; genus Eschrichtius; species Eschrichtius robustus. The sequence goes on from NC_090825.1 coordinate 60,744,222, forward strand.
TGTGTACCTCCAGTGATCTATTTTTGAAAACCTTTCAAACATGGCCTTTGACTTAGATGAAGATTTTGAAAGAAGGGACAGTGTCTCTCAAGGATATGAAAGGCTTCAGGGCATAATCCATTTTAGTGTAGCATGTCGGAGACTTGGGAAGTGGTGTGGGATCAGGAGAAAGCCCGGCCAGGCAAGGAAGTAAGCTGGGACATGGCACACCCAAGATGCCTGGGCTCCTCCCGGTGAGAAGGCGGCCCCAGAGGGGAGGAGACTCAGTGCAGTGAGCTTCCAGCTGGTGTCTCAGCCCATCGAAGGGATCCATGTCCATCTGCTTTTTAAAAAAATAATGACTCAGTATTTGTATATACTGTGAACTGATCACCACGGTAAGTCTAATTAACATCCATCGCCATATGTAGTTACAATTTTTTTTCTTTTGAGAACTTTTAATATCTACTCTTAGCAAATTTCAAATATGCAACATAGCATTATTGACTATAGTCCATGCTGTACAGGACATCCTCAGGACTTATTCGTTATAACTGGAAGTTTGTACTTTTTGACCTCCTGCATCCCTTTATTTATTTATTTATTTATTTTTGGCTGCCTTAGGTCTTTGTTGCTGTGCGTGGGCTTTGTTTAGTTGCGGTGAGTTGGGGCTACTCTTCTTGCAGTGCGTGGGTTTCTCATTGTGGTGGCTTTTCTTGTTGTGGAGCACGGGCTCTAGGCGCGTGGGCTTCAGTAGTTGTGGCTCGCGGGCTCTAGAGTGTAGGCTCAGTAGTTGTGGCGCACGGGCTTAGTTACTCTGCGGCATGTGGGATCTTCCCAGACCAGGACTCGAACCCATGTCCCCTGTGTTGGCAGGCGGATTCTTAACCACTGCGCCACCAGGGAAGCCTCCTGCATCCCTTTTACCCACCCCCCACCCCCACCTCTGGCAACCACCGATCTGTTGTCTGTGTGTATGAGTTTGAGGGTTTTTTTAGATTCCACGTATTAGTGATAACATGTGGTATCTGCCTTTCTCCATCTGATTTATTTCACTTACCATAATGCCCTCAAGGGCCATCCATGTTGTTGCAAATGGCAAGATTTCCTTCTTTCTTATGGCTAAATAATATTTCATTGTATGTGTATATACCACATTTTCTTTATCCATTCAACCATCCGTGGTTGTTTCCATGTCTTGGCTATTGTAAATAATGCTGCAGTGAGTATGGGGTTGCATATATCTTTTAGAGTTAGTGATTTTATTTCCTTTGAATAAATACCCAAAAGTGGAATTTCTGGATCATATGGTAGTTCCATTTTTAATGTTTTGAAGAACTTCCATGCTGTTTCCCATAGTGGCTGCACCAGTTTACATTCCCACCAACAGTGCACAAGGGTTCCCTTTTGTCTACATCCTTGACAACACTTGTTATTTTTTTACTTTTTGATAATAGCCATGTTAACAGGTGTGAGTTTATATCTCACTGTGGTTTTGATTTGTATTTCCCTGAAAACTAGTGATGTTGAACACCTATTTGTATACCTGTTGGCCATCTGTATGTCTTCTTTAGAAAACTGTCTATTTAGATCCTCCACCCATTTTTTTATTGGGTTCTTTGTTTTTTTGCTGTTGAGTTATATGAGTTCTTTATATTTTTTTAGATGCTAACTCCCTTATCAGACATATGATTTGCAAATATTTTCTCCTATTTGGTAGGATATCTTTTCCTTTTGTTGGTGGTTTTCTTTGCTATGCAAAGCATTTTAGTTTTATGTAGTCCCAATTGTTTATATTTGGTTTCGTTGCCTTTGCTTTTGGTATCAAAAAATCACTGCAAGACCAACATCAAGGAGCTTATCCCCTATGATTTCTTCTAGGAATTTCATGATTTCAGATTTTAAGTTCAAGACTTTAATCCATTTTGAGTAGATTTTTGTGTATAGTGTAAGATAGTGATCCAGTTTCATTCTTTTCCATGTGGCTATTTTTTTTTAATTTATTTATTTTGTTTATTTATTTTTGGCTGCATCAGGTCTTTGTTGCTGTGCACGAGCTTCCTCTAGTTGCGGCCAGCGGGGGCTACTCTTCATTGCGGTGCGCAGGCTTCTCATTGCGGTGGCTTCTCTTGTTGCAGAGCACGGGCTCTAGGCGTGCAGGCTGCAGTAGTTGTGGCCCGTGGGCTCAGTAGTTGTGGCTTGTGGGCTCTAGAACGCAGGCTCAGTAGTTGTGGCACACGGGCTTAGTTGCTCCACGGCATGTGGGATCTTCCCGGACCAAGGATGGAACCCGTGTCCCCTGCACCGGCAGGCAGACTCCCAACCACTGCACCACCAGGGAAGCCCTCCATGTAGCTATTTAATCCAACACCATTTACTGAAGAAACTATTCTTTCCACCTTGTATATTCTTGGCTCCTTTGTCATAAATTAATTGACCATATATATGTGGGTTTATGTCTGGACTCTCTATTGATCTACATCATTAGATACATTGAACTATCTATGCAGATAAATATGTGTCTGCTTTTATGCCAATACCATACTGTCTTGATTACTATAGGTTTGTAACATAGTTTGAAATTGGGGAGTGTGATACCTCCAGCTTTGTTCTTCTTTCTTAAGAATATTGGAAAAATATTCTAGAATAGCAAAAGGAATCATGTACTTTTTTGTAAGATTTAGTTCAACATAAAATGCCTCCTTCAGCACTGAGTGTTTCATTTGGAATCAGGAAATTTTCACTTAATAACATAAACTCATGCAGAGAGGCAAGTCCTTGGAGACCTCTGGGAAAGGAGGGGGAACTGACTTTCACAGGAAAAAAATTCTCCCAACAGCAAAGTTTAGACATTGCAGGAGGAAGAATGAGGTCCACGTGAGAGGTGACATGGGTAGAGGGAGAATCACATGACATTCTGATGGCTTTTTAGAGACAAACTAGTGAACCCAAGCAGTGCAAACCAACCGCTATGGGCTGTGAAGCCACAGTGCAGGACCCAGGCCCACTTGGGCTTGTTCACGCCCGTCCAGAAATGAGTCGAGTATAGTCCACATGCAAAACCAAGCAAAGCCTCCCCCACCAGCCTAGCCTTGCTCCTCCTCCTTCCCCGCTTTCCCATTTAGTGAATGGACCCCGTCTCCTGTCACCATTTCCCTGCAGCTCCATGTGCCCAAATTCTACCAGCCCTCCATAGCCCAGCCCGAGAAACATCAAGTTCCATCTCCCTCCTCGAGCCCCCAAAGTACCTTCTTTGCTGTGTGTCACGCCCACCGTTGTGATGGCTACTTGTGTGCCTCACTGCCCTCTCCTCTCCAGCAGGGTCCCTGGGCTGTGCTTGTCTTTGTGTGCCCATGCTGCCTGGTGCGTAGTAGGCCCTCAAGCAGTTGGCGAGCTGGAGTGGACTTGAATGTCTTGGTCCTGGCTTCCTGCCACCTGTAAACTCTTCCTGCTTCACAGGGAGAGCAGGCAAGTCCTTAGTACAGGACTCAGGGATGCAGAAGCAGAGGGGCCACCTCCTCTTTTCTGAGGCTCTAAATAGAAATGTCTTTATTGCCATAAATTAGCTGCTGTTCTCAGAAGGGTGGAAACGCAGGGCTCAGATATCCTGAGCCATTGATGTCACCTAATGGTGCTGCACTGGCCTAGAGAGACACTTAGATTTTCCAGTAACAAAGAATTTTTATATCTCTGGCCAGCCACACTGTTTTTCCTTCTCATCAAAGGAGGCTGAAGTGAATGGTGATGGGTCTGTGATGGGAAGGGCTCCCTAGAGGGTGGGAGCAGCCCATCTGCAGGTGGTTCTAGTGGCGCTGCTTTCTGGGGTTTAGCCCTGAAGTCAAAATCCACCCATGGGTTTGCATTTTAACAAGGAATGAAATTGGAAGCCAGGCTGCTGTCTGCTGGTGGTGCTTGTCATCAGCAAAGATCTTTTTTCCTATGTGAACCCTGTAGCTTTTTACCAAAAGGCTGGAAATGCCCTGTGAGGTTAGTCTGCCGTAAACATTGTCACCCCTGCAGCACTCACACATTTTCTCCCCAGATGTGTATTAAACACCTGTTCCGTGCTGGCGCCAGGGACACGAAGTCTCTGCCCCAGAAGCTATGGGGCCACAGACAAATAAACAGGACACATTTCTAGAGCACAGTGTGGGGAGGTGTGAACCAGGTGCTGGAGAAGCACAGAACGCAGGACTGAAGAGGCTGGCTAGGATTTTTTTAGGTGTCATCTAGGACAAAGGGCAACAAGCTACACCCTACAGGCCAAATGTGGTCTGTTTTGTAAATAAAGTTTTATTGGCTCACAGCCACATTCTTTTTTACATAGCACCCGAGGCTGCTTTCATTCTACAACAGCAGGGTTGAGCAGGTACAACAGAGACCATGTGGCCAGCAAAACCTAAAATATGTACTCTCTGGCCCTTTACAGAAAAAATTTGCTAACCTCATTTCTAAAAGATAATTTCCTTTCTTGGATTTCCCACTTTCTTAGGTCAGGGACCATCTGCCCCGCCTCCATGCATGCACATACTTCTTTGAACACCCTTTGCCTTCCTGGCATCCCCTGCACCCTGGTTCAGAGGCTGTCTCAACCCCTTTATACCAGTGCAGACATGAGAACTTAGTTCCCCTGAGGCTTTGCCTTTTCATGAGGTCCAGGTCGAAATCCAAATGCATGGCTGAAACTGGAATTTCAGACATCTGCAAGCATGGTCCAGGAGTTGGACTCACATAGGGGAAGGAGGCTTCCAGGATCCCAGCTTTACACCAGCTCCTCCTAAGCTGGCCTGGTCCAAGGAGAGGGGATCTCCCCACTGCCACCCCCGTAGTGCCCACCCCCAGCCCAGGTGCAGTGCAGCCCCCATTCTCACTTCTCCTCCAAGCCTTGGCATTAGAGTATGGGGAGCACAGCACTCTCAAAAGCCAGCAGCCAGTGGCAGGCTTGGAGCCCTGGAGCGAGTGTGGGGTTGCAGCTGGTGGTGTCCATCGGACTGTATCACCTGATCTCTGTTCTCATGGCAGGGGGTGGGGTGACACACAGTCCACGGAGAAGCCTCAGGGAGATGCACGTGTCTCGTGTCCAGTAAGAGGAAGTTGTTCTCTTGTGAAGTCAGGAAGCACAGCCCACCCAATGAGCAGCTCCCGAAAATATTCCCTTGTTCAATGGGATTATAGCAGGAGAAGGTCATAGCCAGGCTCAAAGGAAGCGGTTTGCTTTCTGACTAATCAGCGTTCCAGGACAAAAGCTGGTTGAGAGCAGACTGAGACCAATCTGACCTGGATTTTGCACAGGGCTTTCCAGAGCTAGACAACAGAGGTTCCTGCCTTTGGAATTTCATTGACCACCACCTCACCCTCATGACAGGAAGGTTGTTTCAGCCCTGGGAAATAGGAAGGACATAATCACTGAATGAAGAATAGCTATTTAACATGAATCAGTTCGCCTTAGTTGAAACCTTGTTTCTATCAGTGAAAACCTACGTAAGCGTCGTCACAGCCTGACATCAGTATGGGGACGGGCATTTGGAAGTCACTGCTTTAAAAGCACTTTCACGCATGTAACTTATTTGGGGATAGAAGAGACAGAAATAGGGGCTGAGCTGGCCAAATTTGCAGTAATGAAACCTTGCTTTGAGATAAGCTTTTTAGGGTTCATACTACTATGCCATTTTATACAAGGGACTTGAGTGTCCATGGATTTTGATATCCATGAGGGCAGAGGACAACTAGGAGGGTGGTCCTAGAACCAATCCCCCATGAATACCAAGGGATGACTGTATTTTGTTTTATAGTAAACTATTTAATCTTGAACTTGTTGTAAAGATTAGGGAAAAATAGAACTTTACTGTAATAATAATGCATAAGACCAAACCTGTCAGAAGTGCCTAAAACAAGATACAAGGACATAGAGTGTCAGGGCGTAAGAAGGGGGAAGGAACAGGTCTTTTAGTTTTGTGAAGGCTTCGAGTAGGGAAGGAGGGACTGGGTCCTGAAGCCAAAAGCAGTGGAAAGTTTTAGGGGATCTGATTAGGCTCAATATAGGAAAGAATTATTAGAATTGACCAAAGTTTGTAGCCTTAGCGGGTAGTGAGTTCACCACCACAGGAGGTAATCAAATAGCAGTAGACTGAGCTTTCAGTGGGAAAAGCTGTCTAGGGAGGTCACTAATTGGCCAGAGGTTAGACTAGATCAGTGGTTCTCCAAGTGTGGTTCCCTGGAGCAGCAGTGGCCCCAGGGATTTGTTAGAATTACAAAACCAGACTACAGAATCAGAAATTTGGGGGGTGGGCCTGGGCAGTCTGTTTTAATAAGCCTTCCAGGTGCTTCTAATTCACTCTGAAGTTTAAGAGATACTAGATAAGATGAATGACTTCAAGACTCTGATAGTGTGAATTTGGAATATTGGTTCATGAGCAGAGGCTGTTCCTGGTTTAATATAGTCAGGAATGCTTGTTTTCACTTCTAGCCCTCCAGCTTTCCCCTCCTGAGCATGAGGCCCCTGACCCAGGCTGCTCAGAATGTTGTGTTGCAGAGGACCCCCAGCTCTGCCCCAGGCATGCCCAGCTTGTGCCCTAGACCTGCACGTCCCAGATGGAAATGTGGCTCAACAAACGGCGATGTGCTCCAAGTGTGAACCACGTGCTAGATTTCAGAGACTTAGTATGAAAAAGAATGTAGATTAGCTCATTAAAAATATCTCAGTCTCATGTTGATCACGTGTTGAAATGATAACATCTCGCACATATTGTACTTAAAATATTAATTTCACCTGTTTCTTGTCACTTTAATGCAGCTACTAGAGTACTTAAAATTATGTATGTGGCTTGCATTTGTGGCTCTCACATTATTTCTGTTGGGGGTCTAGCCCTTCCCCTCCAGGCCAAATCTTACCCCCCGAATCCAGCTCTTCGCGCCCTTTCTCAGGCGATAGAGGGGCTCAAAGAGCTACACACACAGTCTAGCTTCTGTCAATGAGTTGAGTCGGCTGCAGACTTACTGAGCCTCCCAGGAGAGGAGGCTGTAACCCAGGCCCCTAGCAGTGCTTTCCTGTTACATGATGGGCGCTTAAGCAGACGTTCAGGGACCATTTTTGTTCGGGGAGGTGTGGGGGGCACCTTCCATTAGTTCTCAAACTGCAGCAGAAAGTTGGCTCTCACTTTCTAGAGCTATCGGGTGTACAGTGGGAGCTCTGGGCACCACGCCCTCCCACCCACTGCCCCTGTGGCCCTTGCAGTCCCACCCCAGACCGGCCTTCTCTTGGGTGCGTCTCGCCCCTCGCTGCCCCTAGGCCTCGACTCTCCCCACGTTTGCCAGGGTCGGCTCCCTCTCATCCTTTCCTTCCCAGCAGGTGGCTTGGCTGATAGCCGTCTTCGTGATTTGGGGGCCTCCCCCCAGCGTGCACAGAATAGGGGCCTTAATGCTCAGAGAGCCTCATCCCACTGCATTCTCGGTGAAACAGGAAGAGCATGGCTGGTGCAGGCAACCAGGAGAGAAAGATGGGTAGAATCACTTGCTGGTTTCTATTCATTGCTGATCCCTGGTGATAAAAACAAGTTTTCAGTGTATCCTAAATTCCCAATATTTGAGATGTGTCACATGGGGGTTTTGTTTTGTTTTGTTTTTTTATTTCCTGTGTTAACATATAAAAAGTATCCATAGAAACAAGGTGGGGAGAATTTTTTCTGTAGCCTCAATACATTTATTACTGATGCCACTTTGTATTTCTAACACCATTATAATTCTGCATCCTAAAAATACGTTCTGCGGGTTTCTGGTCTATCTAGAACCTCAGCATCTAACTAATTCACCTTGGATTTTGTTAGCGTGTCAATTTTATCCTCACTTTTATTTAATATTGCATTACATGGAAAATATATCAAATGATCCAAATGTCCTCAAAGATGTGCTTCTCCTGCCCATAAGTACACATAATTACAGAGTCGTTGGGAAGATTGTCTAGCCCATTTCTCCCCCCAAAATATGTAATATATGTCATCTTAAAATGATTATTGTCTAGATTATCTATGTCGCATGTTTTTGAATGATGTAGACCCTTTGCAGCTTCCTCATCCTTCAGGACTCAATCCAGCTTCTTTTCCCTCCAAGAATCTCCCCAAGCCTGCCCGCCATCTCTCTCCCCACCAGTGAAGGTGACGGTGACCCTGTTTTTCTGCATCGTCCATTCCACTGTTAATCTTATGCTGCTTTGGGTCAGTTCTCACTTCCGGCCACTGTGTGTGCCCAGTAGATAACAGGAAAGTATTTTGAAAGCTAATTTTTATTCCCTAATACAGTAACCTTTGGAAGGCATAGGAAATCGAAGATACAGCCCTGTCTAGTCCCAAATTATTATTACATGTAGAGTTTTCATCTGTATGTAGCCAATATACATATCACATGCCATTGCAAAGAGTATTTGCTGTATTCTCCCAAGGCGCACGTCCAAGTGTGACTTCCTGAAGTGGGAGGAAAAGGACACTGCAACTGAAAACATGACTTCAGTTTGCACTGAAAGTGGCTGTTCGTGTTTAGAGATGTATTTTATCTAATCAGTGTATTACCACGGTACTGAGTTTGTACATATGTACTTTACTCACAGTAGGTGCCCCAAATATTTGTTGATAGATTTGGTAAAGCCACTAAGTAAACAACATTTTTCCATTTAGCTTTAGTACATATTTACACGGAGCTATTTAAAGAAAGGGCTCCAATATTGCAAAACCACAGTTTTTCCTGAGAAGCCACGTTTGAACAGCCAAACCCCGAGCAGATGGGAATGGAGTACCTGCGGGGTGTCTGAGGGTAAGACAACTAGGAGCTCCCAACAGGGAACAGGCCCGGACGCTGAGAATTCAGCGATGCGATTACATGTGTGAGAAAGTCTCGGCTCACAGGAGAGAGAGGCGACCTCAGGCCTGGCGCTGCTGGCAGCTGTTGTAGCGGGGCACGACAAGCTTCATGAGACCCCCACACGTCTGAAGCTGAGAGAGCCACCTGGCCGACAAGGGGGAGGACTGACTGAGAACATTCTGGGCGCGGGTACCTACCCTGAGCCCCGTGGGAAAGGAGGCTGCCTCGTTTCAGGTGGACACACGTGCTCTGCCCCTCGTGGCTAGCAGGGCAGCAGGCCCGGGGTTGTCTGCCCTGCACTGGGGTGGATTCCTCTGCCCCGGCTGGTCTCTTCTCCTCTTCTCTCCGCCACGGCCGTAGGTATTTATAAGGCACTTGACCTGTGGTGGGGACAGCTAGGAGGCGGAGAATGGGAAAAACAGAAGGAAAGGCACTCAGAAGTCCGAGCCGGAAATCACGTTTCCCTCCGTGTGAAACCTTTCCTGCCTGCTCACCTGTAACGGGCTGCCCCGATGGCGAGGCCCCGCTCAGGTGAGCCTCAGTACGCGAGGCCTAAACGTGAAGAAAAATTCGTTTGACTTAAGAAAAGTAAAATAGGTTTGCTGATGAATGGTAAACAGACATAGCTGAGCTGTTTGTTAAAAATTAATGTTAGCTCTTTATCTCTGACACGTTTAAGACAACTAGGATTTAAGGAGGAGATTCTATGTTGGCCTTTGGGAAGGAGGAGTTCCCCACCCCCCAAATTTAACTAAAATTCCAAAGGTTGTATTTTTGTATGATTTGTGTCATTCAGACTATTGAAAGATATTCTGTTCACTGTGGAGACTTAAAATAATTCAGCACAAGAAGCTTTTATATTACCTTAGAGCTGATTTAGGCTAAAGTTTTACTTATTTACCTATTTTTATGCAATTTATGGGAATTAGCAATTGATAGGAAAGTTTTCTTTTTCCAAAGCAGCAGTTGGTGTCTGTCTCCTCAGAAGGAATTAATTCACTTCACATTGAGAACGTTTCAGGCTGGGGCATGTGCTCAGCATAAGCTGGGCATTCATTCCTCTATTCATTAAGCAGCAATTGCCTTCCAGCACTTTGGCCCAGTGGAAGACACAAGGGTGGATGAGAATGAGGTCACCACGTTTTACCCCATATCGGCGGACATCCTTGGCTTGGCTAATGGGACCACCCCTTCCACTCAGCCTCACCCCGCGCCCCCAAACCTGGGAACCACCTTCAGCAACCTTGCTTTCCTGATCCCCCTGCATCCTCAGAGCCACTTAGTTCTGAAGACTGTGTCTTCCTAACAATGCTTGACTTCATGGCCTTTTCTCCAGCCCCGTCCCACTTCATTTCATCCCATGGCGGCTTCTGGTTGTCCTGCACTAGCCTCCTAACTGCTGCAGGCTCTTGAGAGCTGACTGTTTAATTTTCTGGAGTTTTGTGAGGCATTATTAAAATTAAATTATAGAAGCACGCCATTAGATAAATTTTTAAATAGGTAATAAGGACTCAAAATCTACAACTTATCGTGTTACTACATTTTACTATTAACTGTGCTGTTGAGGTTACTTAACATTTGTTTTATCTGCATGGTGGAAATACAATATAAAGTTGTGCTGCACACGCATCTTCCCAACCCCCCACGTTCAGTGACATGTTGGTAGCTTCAAACAGCCATGGTGGAAATCAGACCGAGGAAATCAGCAAATGCTACAAATTCGGACTTTTTTTTTTTTTTTTTAACACAACAGTTTATTATTTTAAGTGCTCTTCTTAATATTATTGTGGTGAAAACAGAGAACCCCCTCCCCCTCTAAACATTGTTTAATTTAATATTTACATATTTGTTAGCTGCTCACATCTTAAAATTCTTTCTACAACATCATAAACCCATGGAAAATTCTGAACAGAGAAATTCATTGTAGGAAAAGTGTTCAGGCAAGGCATGGTTTACATGGATAAAAATCAAAAAATTTAAATCCACATTTGTGACTTAATCTAGATCACAGTTTATCTGCGTTGGCTCAGACTTTTTAAACTGAGGAATTATTGACATAGAACACTATTAGTTTTAAGTGTGCAGCGTAGTGATTTGATACATGTACATTGCAAAATGATCAACACAGTAAATTTAGTTAACATCCATCACCACACAGTTAGAAATACTTTTTTCTTTTGCTGAGAAAATTTAAGCTCTACAATCTTAGCACCTTTCAAATACACGATACAGTATTGTTAATTATAGTCACCATGCTGAACATACATCCCCAGGACTTATTTATCTCATAACTGAAAGCTTGTATCTTTTGATCACCTTTACCCATTTCATCCACCTCTCAATCCCCCACCTCTGGCAACCACCAATCTGTTCTCTGTATCTATGAGCTCGGGTTTTTTGTTTTTAGATTCCACATATAAGTGATATCTTATAGTATTTGTCTTTCTCTGACTTATTTCACCTATCGTGAAACACCATCAAGGTCCATGTTATTGCAAATGGCAGGATTTCCTTTTTTATAGCTGAATAATATTCCATTGTAAATATAAACCACGGTTTCTTTACCCATTCATTCATCAATGGACACATAGGTTGCTTCCATGTCTTGACTATTGTAAATAATGCTGCAGTGAACATGAGGGTGCATCTCTCTTTTCAAGATAGTGATTTCATTTCCTTTGGATAAATGCCCAGAAGTGGAATTGCTGGATCATATGATAGTTCCATTTTTAATATTTTGAGGGGCCTCCATACTGTTTTCCGCAGTGGTTGTACCAGTTTACACTCTCACCAGCAGTGCACAAGGGTTCCCTTTTCATCCTTGCCAACACTTGATATTTCTTGTAGTTTTGATAATAGCCATTCTAATAGGTATGAGTTGATATCTTGTTGTGGTTTTGATTTGCATATACCTGATGATTAGTGATGTTGAGCACCTCTTTGTGTACCGGTTGGCCATCTGTGAGTATTCTTTGGAAAAAATGTCTATTCATATCTTCTGCGAATTTTTTAATCAGGTTTTGTGGGGGGGATTTTTGCTATTGAGTTGTATGAGTTCTTTATGTATTTGTAGATATTAACTCCCTTATCAGAATCATGATTTGCAAATATTTTCTCCCATTCAATAGGTTGCCTTGTCATTTTGCTGATGGTTTCCTTTGCTATGCAGAAGCTTTTTAGTTTGATGTAGTCCCACTTGGTTTTTTTTTTTTTTTTTTTGCTTGTTGCTTTTGCTTTTGGTGTCAAATTCAAAAAGTCATTGCTAGGATCAAGGAGCTTGTCCCCTATGTTTTCTTTTAGGAATTCTATCGTTTCAGATCTTACGTTCAAGTCTTTAATCTATTTTGATTTGATTTTTATGTGTGGTGTAAGACAGTGGTCCAGCTTCATTCTTTTGTATGTGACTATCCAGTTTTCCAGTACCATTTATTGAAGAGACTATCTTTTCCCCATTGTGTGTTCTTGGATCCCTTGTTGTACGTAAATTGCCCATATATGTATAGGTTTATTTCTGGGCTTTCTGCTCCATTTATCTATGTGTCTGTTTTTATGCCAATACCATACTGTTTTGAATACTCTAGCTTTGTAATACAGTTTGAAATCAGGAAGCATGATGCCTCCAGCATTGTTCTTCTTTCTCAAGGTTTCTCTGGCTACTCAGGGTCTTTTGTGGTTCCATTCAAATTTTAGAATTGTTTGTTATATTTCTGTGAAAAATGCCATTGGAATTTTATAGGGATTGCATCAAATCTGTAGATTGCTTTGGGTACAAAGGACATTTTAACAGTATTAAGTCTTCCAGTTCATGAGCATGGAATATCTTTCCACTTATTTGTGCCTTCCTCGATCTCTTTCATCAGTGTTTTATAGTTCTCAGGGTACAAGTCTTCCAACTCCTTGGTTTAATTTATTTCTTTGTATTTTAATGCAACAGTAAATGGGATTTAAAAAATTTTCTCTTTCTGATAGGTCATCGTTAGTGTACAGAAACACAACTGATTTTGTATATTGATTTTGTATCCTTCAACTTGACTGAATTTGTTTATTTTAACAAATTAGGTTAGAAGTCTTTTAGGCTTTTCTACATATAAGATCATGTCATCTGCAAATGGAGACAGTTTTACTTCTTCCTTTCCAATTTGATGACTTTTCTTTTTCTTTGCTAATTTGTCTGGCTTGAACTTCCAGTACTGTGTTGAATAAAAGTGGCAAGTGTGGACATCCTTGTCTTGTTCCCAATCATAGAGGAAAAGCTTTCAGTTTCTCACCACTGAGTATGATGTTTGCTGTGGGCTTGTCATATATGGCCTATATTATGTTGAGGTACATTCCCTCTATACCCACTTTATTAAGAGTTTTTTTATGGTGAAAAATTTTATATTTAGAATTAGCCTGGATTCAGTTTAGATGATCTCAGTTTTGTTGGCAACAAAAGTTCGGAGCCAGTCAAACAAATGCCTTCTTCGCTTCATCAGGCCACATCAGGGTGTTGATCTTGGCTATGTCGGTGTCATGGAGTTTCTTCACAGCCTGTTTGATCTGGTGTTTTTTGGCCTTGAAAACTGCAATAAACACAAATATGGTGTTGTCTTCTATCTTCCTCATGGCTCACTGGGTGGTGAGGGGGAACTTGATAATGATATAGTAAAAGCTTGTTTCTCCTGGAGGTATTCTTCCAAGGATATCTGAGCTGCTTTCAGAGCTACAGTGTTTTAGGCACTGGAAGCTGGGTGACGTATGTTATTCTTTTGTGGCTGGGAATGACTTTTAGCACTGCTTTCTTGGCCTTCAGAGTCTTGGCTTTGGGAGAGACAGGGTCTTCCTTCTTTGCTTTCGGTGTCATCTTTCTGAAAAGTTATTGAGAGCTTTTATCATGAATGGATGTTGAATTTTGTCAAGCACTTTTTCTGCATCTATTGAGATGATCATATGATTTTTATCTTTTGTTTATGTGGTGTATCACATTCATTGATTTGCACATGTTGAACCATCCTTGCATCCCAGTGATAAATTTCACTTTATCATGGTGTGTAATCCTTTTAATATACTGTGGAATTTGGTTTGGTAATATTTTGTTGAGAATTTTTGCATCTATGTTCATCACAGATGTTGGCCTGTAGTTTTTTTGTTAGTGTCTTTGTCTGGCTTTGGTATCAAGGTAGTGCTGGCCTCATAAAATGAGTTTGGGAATGTTCCTTCCTCCTCGAATTTTTGGAAGTTTGAGAAGGACTGGCACTAATTTTTCTTTAAATGTTTGCTAAAATTCACCAATGAAGCCATCTACTCCTGGGCTTTTCTTTGTCGGGAGGTTTTTGACTTACTGATTAAATCTCCTTCTTAGTAATTTGTCTGCTCAGATTTTTCTGTTTCTTCATGATACAGTCTTGGTAAGTTGTGTGTTTCCAGGAATGTATTCATTTCTTCAAGGTTGTCCAATTTTTTGGCATATAATTGTTTATAGTAGTCTCTTATGATCCTTTGTATTTCTGCGGTATCAGCTGTAATGTCTCCTCCTTCATTTCTGATTTTATTAGAGTCCTCTCCTTTTCTTGTTGAGTCTAGCTAAAGATTTGACTATTTTATCTCTTTAAAAAGCAAACAGTTCTTAGTTTCATTGATCTTTTCTATTGTCATAGTCTCTTCATTTATTTCTGCTCAGGTCTTTATTTCCTTCCTTCTACTAACTTTGAGCTTAGTTTGTTGTTCTATTTCCTTGAGGTATAAAGATAAGTTGAGATTTTTCTAGTTTCTTAATGTAGGTGTTTATCTCTATGAACTTCCCACTTAGAAGTGCTTTTTCTGCATCCCATGAGTTTTGGTATGTTGTATTTCCACTTTTATTTGTCTCAAGATATTTTCAAATTCCCTTTTTTTCTTTGACCATTGGTTGTTCAGTAGATGGTACTTAATCTCCACATATTTGCGAATTTTCCAGTTTTCTTTTTTCTTTTTTTTAAAGAAATTCACGTTCTTTTATTTATTTATTTATTTATTTATTTATTTATGACTGTGTTGAGTCTTTGTTTCTGTGCAAGGGCTTTCTCTAGTTGCGGCAAGTGGGGACCACTCTTCATCGCGGTGCGCGGGCCTCTCACCATCGCGGCCTCTCTTGTTGTGGAGCACAGGCTCCAGACGCGCAGGCTCAGTAATTGTGGCTCACGGGCCCAGTTGCTCCGTGGCATGTGGGATCTTCCCAGACCAGGGCTCGAACCCGTGTCCCCTGCATTGGCAGGCAGATTCTCAACCACTGCGCCACCAGGGAAGCCCTCCAGTTTTCTTTTTGTAATTAATTTCTAGTTTCATACAATTATGGTTGGAAAAGATGCTTGATTTGATTTCAGTCATCTTAAATGTATTAAGACTTGTTTTGTGGCCTAATATATGATATGTCCTGGAGAATGTTCTATGTGCACTTAAAAAGAATATGTATCCTGCTGCTTTTGGACAGAGTGTTCTGTGAATATCTGACGTCCATCTGGTCTAATGCGTACTTTAAGTCTAATGTTTCCTTATTGATAATCTGGATGATCTATTCATTGATGAAAGTGTGGTATTCCAGTCCCCTGCTATTCTTGTATTGCTGTCAATTTCTCCCTTTAGGTCTGTTAATATTTGCTTTATGTATTTACGTGCTCCTTCTTAGGTGCGCAAATATTTACAAATGTTATATCCTCTTGTTGGATTGACCCCTTTATCATTATATTGTGACCTTCTTTGTCTCCTATTACACTTTTTGTCTTAAAGTCTATTTTGTCAGATATAAGTATAGCTACCCCAGGTTTCTTTTGGTTTCCATTTGCGTGGAATATCTTTTTCCATCCTTTCACTTTCAGTCTGTGTTCTTAAAGCTGAAGTGAATCTTTTGTAGGCAGCGTGTAGTTGGGTCTTGTTTTTTATCCATTCAGCCACTTTGTCTTTTGATTGGAGAATTTAGTCCATTACATTTAAAGTAATTATTGATAAGTATGGACCTACCACCATTTTGTTCATTGTTTCTGGGCTGTTTTATAATTCCTTTGTTTCTTTCTTCTTCTTTTGGTCTCTTCCTTTGTGATTTGTTGCTTTTCGTGGTGGTATAAGTAGATTCCTTTCTCTTTATCTTTTGTGTATCTACTGTTAGGTTAGCCTTGTGGTTACCGTGAGGCTTGCATAAAACATCTTATATTTATAACAGTCTGTTTTAAGTTGATACAACTGAAGTTTAAATGCATTCTAAAGCCCTAAGTTTTTAATTTTATGTTTTAGATGTCACAGTTTGCATCTTTTAAAAATATTACTATCTTTATATGTTCTTTCTATCCCCCTCTTTTGGGTCTCATACAGTCTCCACTTTCCAAGTCAAATCTTTTACCTGTCCCCTTAATTCTATCCCATGACCAAATACCCCAACCACTCTTTCCCATATTTTTATTTTTAGTTCATAGTTTCTTCTGAAAGCCTACCAAACATGGTGTGGTTTCTCCATATGCCCCCAATATTTCATTTTTTAAATCTTGAAAAACTATCTCACCTCTGCCTTTCCTTGAAAAACTTCTTTGCTGCCTTTACCTCTGATATCCAACATCTCATCATTTGACTTCTGCCTCAGACTCTATAGAAGATGCCCTCTCAGAGCTCACCAGTGACCTCCCAAGGATCAGATCCAAAGACTTTCTCAGTGTACTTCCTTACCTTGGTGAATCCCCTGCTCTCTTTGAAACTCCTCCTTTGGTTTGCACAGCATGCTACTGCCCCAGTCATGCCTCCCAACCCTTCCCTTGTTTGCCTTCTTCCTCCTTGTACACCGCCTAAATTCTTCTTCAGAGGTATCACCCATTCCTTCCATTTTGGCCAAGGAAGGGGAGTTTGGGAAGGCTGTTGGGACCTCAGCAAGTGACAGGGTAAAAAGCTGTTGCATATTCAAGCTTGATCCAGACTTGCAGAGACATTCTGGGGGAGATATGGTGGGTGGGGCAGGTCAGCCTATATTTGCAGATAGTAAAGATACTTAGAGTCAGGTGGCTGCTAACTTTGGGGTTCTGGATGCCCCACCCACTTCTGAACAAGACCCAGCCACTAGGCAGAAATTCTTGCGAGCAGGGTTTGGGTGCTTCAGTGGGTACAGGGGCTTAGCTACAGCTGGGAAGTGTTTCCAAGTTCTAGTCAAGCAGGCTGTGGGCTGAGCAGGTAAGTAGAGGGGAAACAAGAATGCACTGTAGAATTATGCTCTTAGTATATGCATCATGGTCTTAATCAGGATTAGCTTAGAGACTGGGCAGGATGACTTAGGCAGTTCCTGGCATCAGCAACATTGCTTATACCGTGAACTTCAGTGCTGTCAACTTCATATAGGTGATCCTAGCCCTGGTCTGCCTGCCTGTCTGTCTCTTTCTGTTTCCTTCCATCTCTCTTTCTCAAACTTGCAGAAAAGTTGTAAGAATGGTAAAAAGAACCTCTTTTTTTCCTTGACTATTTGAAAGTAAGTTGGTAACATGATGCACCATTGACTCTGAATACGTTTATTTGTATTTTCTACAAACAAAGACCCTTTTATACATAACCAGAAGACCATCATCAAAACCGGGAAATTAATAGCCATACATTACTACCATTTAACTCTCAGACTCCATTTGAGTTTTACTTATTTCCCCACTAAAGTCTTTTGTAGAAAGAGGGTCTAGTTTAGAATCAGTCACGTCTCTTGATTTCCTTCAGACTGGAGTAGTTCCTCAGTCTTTCCTTAACTTTCACAGTCTTGACAGTTTTGAGGATAACAAGTCCAACTATTTGTAGAATATCCTTCAATTTTGGTTTACTAATGTTTCCTCGTGATTAGATTTAAGTTATATATCTTTGCTAAGAATATTCCAGAAGTGATGTTGACTACTAAAAGGCATGAGATTTGAATTTGCTCCATTACTGATGATGTTAATTTTGATCACTAGATTAAGATAGTATCTCTCAGGCTTCTCCATGGTAAAGTTACTTTTCTCCTCTTTATAGTTAATGAATATTTTATGGGAGGTTACTTTGGGATTTTGTAAATATCATGTTAATCATCAGACTTTCAATTTATTTGTTAGTTTATTTATGTGAGTATGGACTCATGGATTCCTATTTTATTCAATGGGTTTTAATCTATTTTTTGATGATCTCACTGACTCTATTTTCTTTCCCATATTCTATAATCACCCAATACATTATTATTATTATTACTTTAAGCAAAAAGTTATGTTTTGTTTTATTGTATTTATTTTTGTATTCCAAATGTCAGAGATAGAAAGGGCTTAAATAAAGTCCATGCTTTCCAACATCCTCATTTACAAGCAAACAACAATAAAACCCTGAAACCCAGAGATATTGGATGACTTCCAAGGTCATAGAATTAATGAGATAATCAAGGTTGGAATCCAAGGCTCTGTTCCCAAACCAGCGCCTATCCTATTACACTGTGGTCACTCTGGCTCTACCACTCACTGTCTGTGCATCCATGAGTAACCTAATCACATTCTCTGTACCCCAATTTCTCATCTGTTTAACAGGGACATAACGAGCACCTCACTCTTTGGGCTCATATGAGGATCAAATGAGATAATTCATGTGAAGTGCCTAGTGCAGTGTCTGGCTCACAGTAAATATTCAATAAATAAGAACTCTCATTATTATTGCAGGTCTTCCTTGACTTATGATGGGGTTACGTCCCAATAAATACATCATAAGTTGAAAAGGCATTTAATACTCCTAGCCGACCAAACATTGTTGCTTACCCTAGCTTATCTTTAACATGCTCAGAACACTTATATTAGCCTACAGCTGGGCAAAATTATCCAACACAAAGCATAATTTATAATCAAGTATTGAATATCTCATGTAACTTATTGAATATGTACTGAAACTGAAAAACAAAATGGTTGTATGGGTACAGAATGGTTCTCATTGGTTGTTTACCATGGTGATTGTGAGGCTCACTGCTGCCTGCAACATCACGAGAGAGTATCATACCATGTATTGTTAGCCTGGGAAAAGATCAAAATTCAAAATTCGAACTACAGTTTCTACTGAAAGTGTATCACTTTTGCACCATTGTAAAGTTGAAAAATCATAAGTCAAACCATAATAAGTCAGGTACCATCTGTACTAACGTTATGATTAACATTTCTGTCTTACATGTGAAGAAACTAAGTATAGGACCCTCGAAAATACTTGACAAAGAGAAGAAGATTTTTTTTCTCTTTATTTTCTTTTTACTTTTTGACCCCCAACCCCCACCACTGGCTCTGTAGTATAAGCTTGTTTTGTTTTGGTTTTTAAATTCCACATAGAAGAGAGATCTTACAGTATTTCTCTTTCTCTCTCTGACTTATTTCACTTAGTATAATGCCCTCAGGGCCCATCTGTGTTGTTGAAAATGGCAAGATTTCATTCTTTTTTCTGGCTGAATAATATTCCATTGTGTATGTATACCACAATTTTTTATTCATTCATCCATTGGTGGACACTTAGGTTGTTTCCATGTACTGCTATTGTAACTAATGCTGCAATGAACATGGAGATGCATATATATTTTCTAGTTAGTGATTTCATTTCCTTTGGATAAATACCCAGAAGTGGAATTGTTAGATTATATGGTAGTTCTATTTTTAACTTTTTGAGAAATCTCCATATTGTTTTCCATACTGGCTGTACCTATTTACATTCCCATCAACAGTACATAAGTGTTCCCTTTTCTCCATATTCTCACCAATACTTGTTGTTTCTTTACTTTTTGATAACAGCCATCCTTACAGATGTGAGGTTATATCTCGTAGTTGTTTTGATTTGCATTTCCCTGATGATTAGTGATGTTGAGCACCTATTTGTGTACCTGTTGGCCATCTGTATATCTTCTTTGCAAAAATGTCTAATTGGATCCTCTGCCCATTTTTATTTATTTATTTATTTATTTTTATTTTTTTAATAAATAGTAGCACACCGGTTTTTTGTTTCGTTTTGTTTTTATTTTTATTTATTTTTGGCTGTGTTGGGTCTTCGTTTCTGTGCGAGGGCTTTCTCTAGTTGCAGCAAGTGGGGGCCACTCTTCATCACGGTGCGTGGGCCTCTCACTATCACGGCCTCTCTTGTTGCGGAACACAGGCTCCAGATGCACAGGCTCAGTAATTGTGGCTCATGGGCCCAGTTGCTCCGCGGCATGTGGGATCTTCCCAGACCAGGGCTCGAACCTGTGTCCCCTGCATTAGCAGGCAGATTCTCAGCCACTGTGCCACCAGGGAAGCCCCTCTGCCCATTTTTAAATTGGATTATTTGGTTTTTTGCTATTAAGTTATATGTGTTCTTTATCTATTTTGGATATTAGCCTTTTATCAGATATGACTTGCAAATATTTTCTCCCATACAGTTGGTTGTCATTTCATTTTGTTCATGGTTTCCTTTGCTGTGCAGAAGCTTTCAGTTTGCTGCAGTCCATCTTGTTTACTTATGCTTTTGTTGCTTTTGCTTTTGGTGTCAGATTTTTAAAAAATCATCACCAAGGCCAGTGTCAAGGAGCTTACTTCCTATGTTTTCTTCTAGGAGTTTTATGGTTTCAGGTCTGAAGTTCAAGTCCTCAATCCATTTTGAGTTGATTTTTGTGTATGGTGTAAAATAGTGGTCAAGGTTTATTCTTTTGCATGTGGCTGTTTAGCGTCCTTTTATCTTGTGTATTTATTAACAAATTATTGTATTATAGTTATTTTTACTACTTTTGTCTTTTATAAGTGATTAATCTATCACCTTTACAACATTAGTTTTTTTGAGATTTATACTTTGTTTTCCTGTTACTAATTAGTGATTTTTTGTTTCACCTTAAAGAAGTGTCTTTAACATTTATTCTAAGGCCAGTCTAGTGGTTATGAACTCCTTCAAATTTTGCTTGTGTGCAAAACTCTTTATGTCTCCTTCAATTCTGAAGGACAGCTTTGCCAGGTAGAGAATTCTTGGTTGACACTTTTTTTCTTTCAGCACTTTGAATATATCATGCCACTCCCTTTTGGCCTGCAAAGTTTCTCCTGAAAAATTTGCTTTCAGTCTTATGGGAGTTCCCTTGTACAAAACGAGTTGTTTTTCTCTTGCTGCTTTTAAGATTGACCCCTTGTCTTTAACTTTTGACAATTTAATTATAATGGGCCTTGGTGTAGGTCTGTTTGGATTCATCTTATTTGGAACTTTCGGGGCTTCATGGATCTGGATATCTGTTTCCTTCCCTAAGTTAGTGAAGTTTTCAGCCATTATTTCTTCAACTAAGTTTTCTGCCCCTTTCTCTCTTCTCTTTCTGGAATTCCTATAATGCAAATATTGGTTGTGCCTTAAGTCCCTTAAACTATCTTCACTCTTTTTCATCCTTTTTTCTTTTTGCTGCTCTGAGTGGGTGAATTCCACTGCCCTCTCTTTGAGTTCACTGATCCTTTCTTCTGCTCCATCTAGGCTGCTGTTGAAACTCCTCTTTTGGACTTTTCAGTGCAGTTATCTATTCTTCAGCTCTGTGATTTCTGTTTGGTACTTATTTATATTCTCTCTTTATTGAAATTCTCACTGTGTTCAGACATTGTTCTCCTGATCTCAGTAAACACATTTATGACTGTTATTTTGAAATCTTTGTTAGGTAAATCACTTATCTCCACTTAATTAAGGTCTTTTTCTGAGGTTTTATCTTGTTCTTTCATTTGGAACATGTTCCTCTGTTTCTTCATTTTACTTGATTCTCTGTATTGGTTTCTGTGTGTTAGAAAAAACAGTTTGATGAAAGTTATTATTCTGCCCTGCCCTAGCTCTTGGTTGTCTCTCATACCTTTGTGATTGTCCAGGCAGCCTACTTTGTTTTAGTGGCTCCTAGTAGTTGAAGGTGTGCCAAGACCTGTCAGTGTCCCAAAGGAGAGGATCCCGTCAGAACCTGGATGGAGGCTGACTGGAAACGGGACCCTCAGGCAGCAGCTCTTAAAGGGTAGGACTGGGTATTTCTGCGTGCTGCCTCTGTGCTGTGCCCTTGGGGGATAGCCTATTAAGAACTATTTTTCTGTTTGTTGCAGTCCTGTGGAACCTGGGAAAGAAGCCCTGCTGGCCACCAGAGCCAGGCAATCAAGGGGTGACTCCTAGCTGGCAGCCACAAAAATCAGGGTGCCATGTATGTGCACAAGCTCCTTTCAGGGAGATACCAGCAGCATGAGGCAAAGGGAGAGTGCAAAAATGGCATCTGTGGCCTCCCAATCTCTGGATAGTATTCCAGTTTGTCCCTAGATGTGTGTTAAATTAGAAGCCTGCCCTTCAGGTCAAAGCTTTAAGGTAAACAAATAGGCCTCTTTCACAGAAAGACTGGGTGAATTTCAGTTTGCTGTCTCTGCACTGGGCCTGGGGTTTAGCGGTGGTGAGTCCACATGAGCCCTTTAAGAACTATTAGTTTCCTATAGCCTTGCAGCTCTCATGGACGCAAGCCCTGTTAGCTTTCAAAGCTAGATGTTTGGGGGTTCCATATCTCAGGTGGAAATCTTAAGATTTGGGGTGCCAGATGTGGTGTCCAAACCCTTTGCTTCTCAAGGGAAGCTGGGAATTTCCACCTGATTGTGTGTTACCATGCTGCGGGTGGGGTTTATGACAAGATGGTTTCTCAGCCTCTCCTCCCCACTTCAGTGTGGGATTTTTCTCATTCACTTGTTACGTAGGAGTTGCTCAGCTAGTTTCTGGATTTCTTTCAGAGGGAATTGTTTCCTATGTTGTTGTAGATTTGGTGGGTCTGTGAGTTCAGGACCCCCCTATGTCACCATCTTGAACCTAAAAATTTCCAGGATTTATTTTTTGGATGATTTTCTAGATTTAAGAAAGTGAGAGAGAAAATGTTAATAATACAGAGTAAATTTAAATATGCATCAAGTCTGTAGCAGTTTCATTGTGAATAGTGGAAAAAAAAATTGAAGAAATATCCCTCCAGTATTCAAAAACTATTACATGAATCAACAAAGAAGTTGCTCACATCACTGATGAGTAAGCGGGATTCCTATGCACCTGGTATTTTACTTTCATCTTACTGCTCAATGTACGTGAAAGTATCCACTCCCATTCATGTCGAAACCCCACTCATTTATCCATTGCAACTATAGTTAGGCTACCCCGACAAGAATTCAGCAAAAAAGTCAACAAAAGTATTTTGTGCGGACTTCCCTGGTGGTGCAGTGGTTAAGAACCCACCTGCCAAGGCAGGGGACATGGGTTCGAGCCCTGGTCCGGGAAGATCCCACATGCCGCGGAGCAACTAAGCCCGTGCGCCACAACTACTGAGCCTGCACTCTAGAGCCCATGTGCCACAACTGCTGAAGCCCACGCACCTAGAGCCAGTGCTCCGCAGCAAGAGAAGCCACCACAATGAGAAGCCCGTGCACTGCAACAAAGAGTAGCCACGCTCACAGCAACCAGAGAAAGCCCCGCTCAGCAACGAAGACCCAACGCAGCCAAAGATAGATAGATAGATAGATAGATTAATTAATTTAAAAAAAAGTATTTTGTGAGAATCAACTGACTAAAGAGAACTTATGGAGAAGAGTATTTTATATTTTAGTATTATTTAGAAACTGTGTACTGCACATCCTTTATAGAAAGTTGGCAATTTCTTTCCTTAAAGGGCCAGATGGTAAATATTTTAGACCCTACAGTCTCTGTTGCCACTACTCATCTCAGCTCTGCCACTGGAAAACAGCCATAGGTGATATGTAAATGAATGGGCAAGGCTGTGCTATAAGATTATATTTACAAAACCAGATGACTAGCCCCTGGACCATAGTTTACTTACCTCTGCTTTTTATCAGTAAAATTTATAATAAAGGTGGGTATGGATATGTATGCATTTTTCAGCAAGCCAGTTGTCAAACCTTTACTACACGCCATGGTTATCACCCCAACCAGTCCACAGTCCTCATTCTAAAGGGCTCCCCAGTGGCTTCTCATGATCTAAAAAACAATCGTCAAGAATCTTTTTGGAGCAAACAAAGCCCTCTGTGCTCCTGCGTGCTCTCCACCTCTTTCACCGCCACTTTGTTCCAGCCACACCAGGCTCTTATTAGTTCCCTAAACACACCAGGCTTTTTCATGCCCCTGGGCATTGCACTCACTGCTCTCCCTGTTTAGCCTGCTCTTCCTTTCTCCTGTCCTCCTGAAGGACTCTTGCTCACCTGACCCAGGTCAGGTTTTTCCTCTGTGCTATTCGCCTGGCCATTTTCTCCTCCTCTCACCTACTCAGTGCATTTAGCGCTTCCCACACTAGACCCCGCTCATCAAGGGCAGCTCCTCTCCCAGTGTCCTGCCTCCCGATCTCCCGCTGATGCTACTGAACTCACTCAAGTAAATTCTTGATCAGTGGAGCTTGTCAAGGATCTTATGTTTTAAGAGTCATAATAAGGTATATCGTGTATGGAAGACTTTGTATCCCTTACTCTGCCAGTGTTTTTCGTACATTAACTCCTGTAATCCTCACTGCAACTCCATGAGGGTAGATATGATGATCCCCATGTTACAGATGAGGAAACTGGGGCTTGGAGTGGTTGCACATAGGTGACATGTGACAGAACCAGGATGCACACCCTAGAGTAGTTAGCAATAAGGTTATAAAAGAAATACAGGGGCATATTATGGGCAGTCACACGAGAGAAAGGCTACTCTTACCTGGTAAACTGGGGGGACAGCTTCATGGAGGAGGTGTTGACTGAGACTGGATAGAATTTATCCTTGTGGGAGAAGCAGCCCATGCGGAAGCAAAAAGATAACCAGAGGCAAGAGAAGCAAGAATGGTCAGGCTTGGCCTGCCCCCTTGATGTGGTATAGACCAGGGCAGATGGTGCTGAGGCAGCCTCTCAGCTGCCCACCTGCCTTTGTGTGGCTTCCTCTGACAGTCCGTACCCTCTTCTAGGTGCTTCAGGGTCTGGAGCCATCCTGGTGGGTGTTTAGATCGAAGTAAATTATACCGTGTGTTCTGTGCCGCAATCCAACTGCCATGTACCGATGAAATCAAGTTTATGTGTGCATTTGATGTGCCATGAAAGGAAGTTACATCAGGGCAGTTTGGGGGTCCGTGTCGAATAAGAAGGTAAGGTAGCAAATTGTCCACGGAGGAGCCTTGGGACTCTCTTAGGAAAAGCTGGAACCTGGTATCTCCACTGCTTGTGAAGGTTATTGGAGCTCCAGGACTGGATACTTGTTAGGCATGTGGTAATGTTGTCAGTTCTAACTGCAGTGCTTCAAAATTCATTTTCCCATCATATTTTGGACGTATGCAGCCAATCAAAACTTAATACCCGGGACTTCCCTGGTGGTCCGGTGTCTAAGACTCCGTGTTTCCAATGCAGGGGGCCTGGGTTCAATCCCTGGTCAGGGAACTAGATCCCACGTGCCGCAACAAAGAGTTCGCATGCCACAACTAAAAGATCCCACATGGTCACGACAATCCTGCATGCCGCGACTAAGACCAGCGCAGCCAAATAAACTAAAAACAAAAACAAAAACTTAATACCCAGTCATAATGCCATCAGCTCCTTTGCCTAAAAGATCATTTGTTTCAACTATAGTCAAAGCAGAGTTTTTCTCTGAGGATTTTATTCCAGCTTCTGGACCTTCACGGATGTGGCGCCTCTTTTAAATAATTTCTAAGAAGAAAATTCCAGTGAATATGCCCTCCTCTAGTGCCATTGCTGGAAAAAGAAGCCAGGAGGAGGAAGAATTTGGCATGTTTTCCATTAGATTTGCTCTGCCCCATTTAGAAGAAATCTGACTCTTGTAGAAATCTGACTCTGGTTTGCTGAAGGCTGAGTTTCTGGTTGTGATTTCAGAGCCCAGCTCCAGGAGACTGAAGGAAGCATGCATTTACTCATCCTCTTCATGACCACCCCATCCCGAAACTTAGAATCACAATGTAAGGAGTGGGGTAAATAAAACTTTTCCTTATTACTTTAGTCAAACAAGATGGCTGTGGACGGGGCACTGAACAGGTATGACATACATACCCAGGGGCAAGAGGGGAGGAAGTGAATGGCCCCTCTCAGCCCGGTGCCATTTATTCCACAGGTGCTAGTTGAGTTCTTTCATTCTGAGCATGAACCAGAGCTATAGTACGATGCAGGAAAACCACGGGTGCAGACTGCTCCCAGGAGGCTTTGCGTCTAGGAGAGGTTGGTCAGGTTTCAGATCATTAGAACTATCAAAGTGAATTTAAGTGCCTAAGCACAGAGCATTGGCTCTGGAGTTACAAAGGAAGAAGAAGACAGGTTCAGAACAAGCAGAGGGTAATCCATAAGGAACACTGGACCATGGATATCCCTACGGGAGGAATGTTACAGCTACCCACCAGCACTGGAGAACAGCAGCACCTGTAAGCACTCATACTAAACGGTGAGGAACGTGGAAAAGTGAGATTAATGCAGTGGTTCTCAGCCTTGGCTGCATGTTGGAATTACCTGCAGAGTTAAAAAAAAAAAAAAATACAGTGATGCCTGAACCCCAGGGGCTCTGATGGAATGGGTCTGGGGTATAGACTGGGCATGAGGGTTTCTAAGAGCTCTGCAGGGAATTTTAATGTATTTGTCAAGGTCAAGAACCACCAGGCTACAGAGTGGTTTGGATCTGGTGTGATCGGTTAGGTGCATCTAGGGAAGTTTCCTGCTGGACGTTTTATAGGGGGACAGGAGTGTGGTTTGACCAGAGGATCATGGAAGGGCAGGCGAAGAGAAAGATGGCCTGTGTGTAATCCATACAGGGAGGGCCAGGCCACAGTGGAACTGCCAGGGGTGGGACCAAGTCTTCACCATCTTTGTATGTCCCTCCTGGGCCTGGGCGCACAGAAAATGTCTGTGGAATGGCTGTTTGCATCCTGTGGGAGGGAAGCCTCGGTGTCTGGGTAGCAGTGAGGTTCCTACGTGGGCTCGTCCACAGGCTGCAGATGGACTAGGGAACACAGGGCACAGCACCGACGCTGAGTTCCAGCAAGTCAGCAGGAAGAGCTTCTCAGACAGGCTCTGGCCCTAGAGAAGGCTGATGGAGAAAACCACTGTCCCTGCTGGCTTGAGAGCGCTATGGAGGTAGAGACCCTACCTGTCTTCGCAGCAAGCACCTGTTCTAGAGCCTGGCACACGGGGCGGGCACAGGGGTGCTCCCAGAATGGACAGGTGATGTTCTGGGCAGGAGTCCCCCCACCTAGGATTGCTCCCAGGCGCAGGAGCTTCTCTATCTGCAGGGCCTGCCCCAAAGGCACTTGACTTCCTTATTATAGGGAGACTTGGGACATATGCAATAGAAATTAATTCCACGGTCTGTGTCGCAAGCCCTGTTATCTGTTTCAACTGACAGTATTCTTTTTTTTCCATTTCTCTTCCACGTTAATGTTTCATGGCTAGGCGATCTGGTAGGGGAAGTAATGGTGTGTATGGGATTCATTTAGTTTTCTGTTTCAATGTAAATGTGAGAAATTCACCCAGTACCCTTTAGGCCATGACAATGACTATTTTTTTAAAAAGTCGTTTTCAGTAGTTCATCGATCTTATGGCTCTACAGGGCTGAAACTCCGAGTCTTGTTTCCCGGTCACTGTGGGCGCCCTGCTGAGGCTGCCTCCTTTAGCCACAGAGCACAAGTCTCCATGTAAGCGTCCAAGTAAGGGGCACCATCCAGATCACATTCCAGGATCACACAGTGGTGCTGAAGGTCCTGTGCTCCCCCGGGAGGAGCCTGGGACACGTGCTGCAGGGTGGGTCTCAGCTCTCAGGAGCTGCTGCCCTGGGGAGGTGACCTGTGCCGACTGGCAAGGCTCAGGCGGGGAGCTTTCTGCTTCAGAGGAGGTCATTACCCCTCACCGCGGTCGTGGCTCTCCCTCTGGGCCTCAGAACCTCAGCACCTGTGCTTGGGGAATGTATTGCTGCAGAGACACAGCCTTTCCAGGCCAGTTGGCGGGAAGTGGGGGGCCTGGGCCAGCACCTGTACATGTTGCCTTACCTTACCTTTAGATAAATCAGTTAATACTCAGAGGGAATTGTTTCAGTGATTGCTCCAGAGTTGTTTTCTGGATTAGGAATTTAAAGTGACGTTAAAACTATATCATCTTTAAAATATCTAATCAAGACTTGGGGGCTTCAGGGTTCTAGGCTTTGCTCGTGACTGGCAGTCTCCTGGTGGCCGGCCAGGGTCCTTCAGTGCAGGTGTGCAATGTCAGGCCCAGAGCAGGCCGGAAGCTGATGGGGACCAGGGGAATCCAGGCCCTCCGGGGCCTCTTGACTCATCAGCTTCTATTGGAGCAGGAGGGTAAACTGCTAGGAAAAAAAGACCTTTCAAAAGTGGTTTTTAGACAATATTGACTGCTATTTTGTGAACTTACAAAGAAGAGGGGGTGTTGAAATTTGACCTCCCAAGAAAACACAAAACAAGTGTCTTTCCTAAAAAGGGAAGGGAAAGGACAGGAAGAAAACTTGCCTCATTTTGTTCAGAATGAATCTCCTCCTTATGCAGCTGCTGAAGGTGAGCCAGAGTTCTGATGTGCTTTCTGGGATGAGACCTGTGTTCCTGTTGGCTCAGTGGTTCAGAGAGTGGGTGTCACGCCTTGTGGGGTGCACTGTGCAGAAGAGCTACCCTGCCTGTGGTTGATTTAATCTCCGGCCCAAAGCACACTTTCCAGCGGGTCTTGTTGGCAGTACCCTGACCCTTAATTCTGGAAATACCAGTGGTAGCCTGGGGAGTTTTACGTTTTGCTAAGGTTGTAAGAACACTGAGTCACAGACCTAAGTGAGTCACCTGTGTGTCTTTTCATTCATGAACTGGCTCCCTTGGCTGTCCCTCTGGAATGCGATTGTCACCTCCAACTCATCGGCAGGGGCCAGTGAAGCTGGCGTGGCCTTTGTGACTAATATTCCCCCACGGGAGCATAGGGTTCCTCAAGTGTGAAAATAATTTGATTCCCTGAAGAAATCTTGACCTTTAGCATCCCATTATCAGCAGCAGCATTTAGAGAAGAAAGCGCAATTTCAGGACGGTCTTTCAGGTCCAGCTCTCTTCTTCCTCCGAAAGGACATTCACTTTCTCCACTGAGTTGAAGCTACTCCTTCTCTCCCTAACCAGCCTGCACCCCCTGCCAGATTCATCTTCCCAAGATGCCTCTCGGATCATTCAGTTCTACCTTAAAAACTTCCACTGGCTCTCTGTTGCCTGTAAGGGCTGTCAAGGTGATACCGTTCCAGAACGTGGCCCCTTGTCACTCCTGTGACATGCTTTCCCCCTGGAGCCTACATGCGAGAAGGCTCAGCTTCTTGACGCCCTTTTTTGTTCTAGTTCCAAAGCGCCGGTTTCATATTCAAAGGCAGATATAGGAATCCAGTTGTCCCCTTCATAGTGGCCTCTGGCCTTTCTGGGCCATGGCTGTACTTCCTGATGCATCACACAGCCCAGCCCTTGGTCAGGTTCTGTCCAGCTACACTTATCACCCCCAAGCAGCTTTCAGTTTCTTCTCCATCCTGATTCCTCCTTCCTTGAAGGGCTTTATGCTGTGCAAGGTAGGTGACTGATACATTCAGATTAAATTAGGTTATCTGAAGTTATTCATACTTAAGTTACCAGCATCATATCTTACAAGTTAATCACTGGAAAGGGACTTGATGAGCTACCCAGAAAGAAAAAGACACCCTCTGTTCTATTCTAGTTTTATTAAGTCAAGTAAACAATACTCAGATATAGGAAAACAAAGAAAAATAAAGGGGCATGGGTAGACTCCATCTTAAAGACTCATGGAGAAAAGATGGGCATAAGAGTTGTTTTGACCAAAGAATTATCTGTATTCTCTGACAAATGAAGTATAGTGGGGGTGAGACAGACAGGAAAGCAAAGAATGGCTCCAAATGGGTGGCCAGGGCTTTGGCCGGGGCATTCATGGACAACCACAAATTCAGAGGTGGGAAGGGAGGTCATGGGGCTCCAGATGGAGGCCTCTGCTGGACAAGAGAAGCAAGGAGGATGGGGTGTGCTGGGCTGAGATCTGGGGGCTGGTAGATATGCGGAGGAGAGAGGAATCCAGGGTGATTCCACAGTGACCCACTACGCCTGAAAATGATGAAGCACAATACAGTAGTCCCCCCTTATCCATGGTTTCACTTTCCATGGTTACAGTTACCTGCAGTCAACCATCATTCAAAAATATTAAATGGAAAATTTCAGAAATAAACAATTCGTAAGTTTCTTTTTTTTGCATTGAAGTATAGTTGATTTACAATGTTGTATTAGTTTCTGGTGTACAGCAAAGTGATACATATATATATGTATACAGTTATACATATATGTATTCTTTTTCTTCTATTCCATTATGGTTGATTACAGGATATTGAATAGAGTTCCCTGTGCTATACAGTAGGACCTTGTTGTCTATCTGTTTTATATATAGTAGTTTGTATCTCCTAATCCCAAACTCCTAATTTATCCCTCCCCCACCCCCTTTCCCCTTTGGTAAACAGAACTTTGTTTTCTACGTCTGTGAGTCTGTTTCATAAGTGAGTTTATTTGTGTCATATTTTAGATTTCACATATAAGTGATATCATATACTATTTGTCTTCCTCTTTCTGACTTACATCACTTAGTATGATAATCTCTAGTCCCATCCATGTTGCTGCAAATGACATTATCTCATTCTTTTTAATGGCTGAGTAATAGTCCTTTGTATATATGTACCACATCTTCTCTATCCATTCATCTCTCGATGGACATTTAGGTTCCTTCCATATCTTGGATACTGTGAATAGTGCTGCTGTGAACATAGGGGTGTATGTATCTTTTTGAATTAGAGTTTTCTCTGGATATATGCCCAGGAGTAGGATTATTGAATCATATGGCAACTCTATTTTTAGTTTTTTGAAGAAACTCCATACTGTTTTCCATAGTGGCTGCACCAATTTACATTCCCACCAACAGTGTAGGAGGGTTCCCTTTTCTCTACACCCTCTTCAGCATTTGTTGTTTATAGACTTTTTAATGATGGCCATTCTGACTGGTGTGAGGTGGTACCTCATTGTAGTTTTGATTTGCATTTCTCTAATAACTAGAAATGTTGAGCACCTTTTCATGTCCCTATTGGCCATCTGTATGTCTTCTTTGAAGAAATATCTATTTAGGTCTTCTGTCCATTTTTTGATTGGGTTCTTTGTGTTTTTATTATTGAGTTGTATGAGTTGTTTGTATATTTTGGAAATTAAGCCCTTGTTGGTTGCATCATTTGCAAATATTTTCTCCCAGTCTGTAGGTTGTTTTTCCATTTTGTTTACGGTTTCCTTTGCTGTGCAAAAGTTTTTATTGTGACTATATAGTATCCAGTCTTACATTTAGGTTTTTCATCCATTTTGAATTTATTTTTGTATATAGTGTTAGAGAATGTTCTAATTTGATTCTTTTACATGTAGTTGTCCAATTTTCCCAGAACCACTTATTGAAGACACTGTCTTTTCTCCATTGTATATTCTTGCATCCTTTGTCATAGATTGACCATAAGTGTGTGGATTTATTTCTGGGTTCTCTGTCCTATTCCATTGATCTATATGTCTGTTCTTGTGCCAGTACCATACTGTTTTGATGACTGTAGCTTTGTAGTATAGTCTGAAGTCTGGGAGCAAGATTCCTCCAGCTCTGTTCTTCTTTCTCAAAATTGTTTTGGCTTATTTGGGGTCTTTTGTGTTTCCATACAGATTTTTTAAATTTTGGTTCCAGTTCTGTGAAAAATGCCATTGTTAATTTGATAGGGATTGCATTGAATCTGTAGAATGCCTTGCATAGTATGGTCATTTTAATGATATTAATTCTTCCAATCCAAGAACATGTTGTATCTTTCCATCTGTTTGTGTCATCTTCAATTTCTTTCAGCAGCATCTTATAGTTTTCAGAGTACAGGTCTTTTGCCTCCTTAGGTAGGTTTATTTCTAGGTATTTTATTCTTTTTGACATGATGGTAAATGGGATTGTTTCCTTAATTTCTCTTTCTGTTAGTTCATTGTTAGTGTATAGAAATACAACAGATTTCTGTATATTAATTTTGTATCCAGCGATTTTATCAAATTCGTTGATGAGCTCTAGTAGTTTTCTGGTAGCATCTTTAGGATTTTCTATGTAGAGCATCATGTCATCTGCAAACAGTGACAGTTTTATTTCTTTTCCAATTTGGATTCCCTTTATTTCTTTTTTTTTCTCTGGTTGCTGTGGCTAGGACTTCCAAAACTATGTTGACTAAAAGTGATGAGAGTGGGCATCCTTGTCTTGTTCCTGATCATAGAGGGAATGTTTTCAGCTTTTCACCATTGAGTATGATGTTAACTGTGGATTTGTCATGTATGGCCTTTATTATGTTGAGGTATGATCCCTCTGTGCCTACTTTCTGGAGAGTTTTTATCATCAGTAGATGTTGGATATTATCAAAAGCTTTTTCTGCATCTATTGAGATGATCATATGGTTTTTATTCTTCAGTTGGTTAATGTGGTGTATCACATTGATTGCTTTGTGGATATTGAAAAATCCTTGCATCCCTGGGATAAATCCTGCTTGATCATGGTGTATGATCCTTTTAATGTATTGTTGGATTTTGTTTGCTACTATTTTGTTGAGGATTTTTGCATCTATGTTCATCAGGGATATTGGCCTGTACTTTTCATTTTTTTGATGTCTTTGTCTGGTTTTGGTATCAGCGTGATGGTGGCCTCATAGAATGAGTTTGGAAGTATTCCTTCCTCTGCAATTTTTTGGAATGGCTTTAGAAGGATAGATGTTAACTCTTCTCTGAATGTTTGGTAATATTCACCTGTGAAGCCATCTGGTCCTGGACTTTTGTTTGTTGGGAGTTTTTAAATTACTAATTCAATTCCAGTACTGGTAATTGGTCTGTTCATATTTCTATTTTTTCCTGATTTGGTCTTGGGAGATTATACCTTTCTAAGAATTTGTCCATTTCTTCTAGATTGTCCATTTTATTGGTGTATAGTTGCTCATAGTAGTCTCTTTTGATCCTTTGTATTTCTGTGGTGTCGGTTATAACTTCCTTTTTATTTCTGATTTTATTGATTTGGGCCCTTTGCCTTTTTTTCTTGATGACTCTGGCTAGAGGTTTATCAATTTTGTTTATCTTTTCAGAGAACCAGCTTTTAGTTTCATTGATCTTTTCTATTATTTCCTATTATTTTTTTAGTCTCTATTTCATTTATTTTTGCTCTGATCTTTATGATGTCTTTCCTTCTACTAACTTTGGGTTTTGTTTGTTCTTCTTTTTCTGGTTGCTTTAGGTGTGAGGTCAAATGGTTTATTTGAGATTTTTCTTGTTTCCTGAGGTAAGCTTGTATCACTATAAACTTCCCTCTTAGAACTGATTTTGCTGCATCTCATAGGTTTTGGATAGTTGTGTTTTCATTATCATTTGTCTCTAGGTATTTTTTGATTTCCTCTTTGATTTCTTCAGTGATCCATTAGTTGTTTAGCAGCATATTGTTGAGCCTCCACATGTTCGTGTTTTTTTGCAGTTTTTTTCTTGTAGTTGATTTCTAACCTCATAGTGTTGTGGTTGGAAAAGATGCTTGATGTGATTTCAGTTTTCTTAAATTTACTGAGCCTTGCTTTGTGGCCCAGGATGTGATCTATCCTGGAGAATGTCCCATGTGCACTTGAAAAGAATGTGTATTCTGCTGCTTTCGGATGGAAGCAATATCAATTAAGTCCATGTGGTCCAATGTGTCATTTAAAGCCTGTGTTTCCTTATTGATTTTCTGTCTGGATGACCCATTCATTGAGGTAAGTGGGGTGTTAAAAGTCCCCCACTATTATTGTGTTACTGTCAATTTTGCCTTTTTTAAAAAAAAAATTCTCCTTTTATGTCTGTTAACAATTGCCTTGTATATTGAGGTGCTCCTTTTTTGGGTTGCATATATATTTACATTTGTATTATCTTCTTCTTGGATTGATCCTTTGATCATTATGTAGTATCCTTCTTTGGCTCTTGTGACAGTCTTTATTTTAAAGTCTATTTTGTCTGATATAAGTATTGCTACTCCAGCTTTCTTTTGATTTCCATTTGTGTGGAATACCTGAAACCCTCAGTTTCAGTCCGTATGTGTTTCTAGATCTGAAGTGAACCTCTTGTAGGCAGCATATATATGGGTCCTGTTTTTGTATCCATTCAGGAAGTCTGTGTCTTTTGGTTGGAGCATTTAGTCTGTTTACATTTAAGGTAATTATCAATATGTATGTTTCTATTGCTATTTTATTGATTGTTTTGGATTTGGTTTTTTTTTTTCAATCTTTTGGGGAGGTTTTTTTTTTTAAATTTTATTTATTTATTTATTTATTTATTTATTTATTTATTTATTTATTTTTGGCTGTGTTGGGTCTTCGTTTCTGTGCGAGGGCTTTCTCCAGTTGCAGTGAGCGGGGGCCACTCTTCATCGCAGTGCGCGGGCCTCTCACTGTCGTGGCCTCTCTTGTTGCGGAGCACAGGCTCCAGATGCACAGGCTCAGTAGTTGTGGCTCACGGGCCTAGCTGCTCCGTGGCATATGGGATCTTCCCAGACCAGGGCTCGAACCCATGTCCCCTGCATTGGCAGGCAGATTCTCAACCACTGCGCCACCAGGGAAGCCCTGAATTTGTTTTTATAGGGTATTTTTTCCCCCTTTCTTCCTTTGTTCTCTTGTGATTTGATGACTATCTTTAGTGTTATGTTTGGATTCCTTTTTCTTTTTCGTGTGTATGTCTATTATAGTTTTTTTTTGCAGTTACCATGAGTTTTTTGTATAGCAGTATATATATGTATGCTTGTTTGAAGTTGCTGATCTCTTAGTTTCAAATCCATTTTAGATACCCTGCATTTGTACTCTCCTCCCCTCATGATTACTGTTTTTGATACCATATTTTACATCTAATTGTTTTGTGTACCCCTTAACTGCTTATTGTGGATACAAATGATTTTACTACTTTTGTCTTTTAACCTCCCTACTAGCTTTGTATGTGGATGATTTCCTACCTTTATTGTATATTTGCCTTTACCAGTAAGCTTTCCCATTTTGTAATTTTCTTGTTTCTAGTTGTGGCCTTTTCTTTTCCACCTAGAGAAGTTCTTTAGCATTTGTTGTAAAGCTGGTTTGGTGGTGTTGAATTCTTTTAGCTTTTGCTTGTCTGTAAAACTTTTGATTTCTCCATCAAATCTCAATAAGAGCCTTGCTAGGTCGAGTATTCTTGTTTGTAGATTTTTCTCTTTCATCACTTTAAGTGTATCATGCCACTCTCTTCTGGCCTGCAGAGTTTTTGCTGAAAAGTCAGCTGGTAGCCTTATGGGAGTTCTCTTGTATGTTGTTTGCTGCTTTTCCCTTGTTGCTTTTATTTTTTTTAATATTTATTTATTTATTTATTTAGACTGCACCAGGTCTTAGTTGGGGCATGCAGGATCTTCATTGCGGCATGCGGGATCTTTAGTTGCAACATGTGGGCTCGTAGTTGTGGCATGCATGCGGGATCTAGTTCCCTGACCAGGGATCAAGCCTGGGCCCCCTGCATTGGGAGTGTGGAGTCTTACCCACTGGACCACCAGGGAAGTCCCTCCCTTGTTGCTTTTAATGTTCTCTCTTTGTCTTTGTCATTTTGATTACAGTGTGTCTTGGTTTGTTCCTCTGTGGGTTAATCTTGTATAGGACTCTACACTTCCTGGACTTGGGTGACTGTTTCCTTTCACAGGTTCGGGAAGTTTTCAGCTATTATCTCTTGAAATATTTCCTCAGGCCCTTTCTCTCTCTCTTCTCCTTCTGGGGCCCCTATAATGTGGATGTTAGTGCACTTGATGTCGTCCCAGAGGTCTCTTCAACTGTTCTCATTTCTTTTCATTCTTTTTTCCTTTTTCTGCTCTGTGGTAGTGATTACTATTCTGTCTTCCAGCTCACTGATTCGTTCTTCTGCTTCATTTAACCTACTATTGATTCCATCTTGTTTATTTTTCATTTCTGTCATTGTATTCTTCAATTCTGTTTGGTTGTTCTTTATATTTTCTTATTTTTTGTTAAAAATTTCAGATTTCTCACTCTGTGTATCCATTCTTCTCCCAAGTTCTTTGGTCATCTTTACTGTCATTACTCTGAACTCTTTCTTGGATAGATTGCCTCATCTTTACTGTCATTACTCTGAACTCTTTGTTGGATAGATTGCCTATCTCCATGTCACTTTCTTCTGGGGTTTTGTCTTGTTCCTTCGTCTGAAACATGTTCCTCTGTTGCCTCATTCTGTTTAAATTTTTATTTGTATTTTTGTGTATGTGGTAGGTTGATTACATTTCTCGACCTTGGAGAAGCATCCCTCTGTAGGAGACATCCTATGCATCCCAGCAGTGCACTCTCCTCTCATCACCAAGGGCCAGGAGCCAGCTGGTCCCAGGGTAGTGTCTGGCCTGCATTTGCAGATTCGGTCTGCAGGCTGCAGGACCATAGTTTTCTTGCTTCTGATGTCTGCCCCCTGGTGGGTGAGACTGGTCTAGAGGCTTGTGCAGGCTTCCTTGTGAGAGGGGCTGGTGCCTGCCCACTGGTGGCTGGAGCTGGTTCTTGGCCCTCTGGTGGGCAGGGCCATGTCTAGAGGGCTCAGAAGTCTTTAGGCAGCCTGCCTGCTGATGGGTGGTGCTTTGTCCCCACCGAGTTAGTTGTTTGTCCTGAGGCATCCCAACACTGGAGCCTACATGCTGTTGGGTTGGGCCATGACTTGGTGCTAATGACCCAAGCAAGATGTCAGCCTCCAAGAGAGTCTATGCAGGTGAATACTCCCAATATACCTGCCACCAGTGTCTATGTCCCCTGGGTGAGCCACAGCTGTCCCCTGCCTCCCCAGGAGACCCTCCAAGACCAGCAGGTAGGTCTGGCCCAGGCCTCTATGAAATTACTGCTTTTGCCCTTGGTCCTGGTGCAACATGAGATTTTGTGTGCACCCTGTAAGAGTAGAGTCTCTATTTCCCCCAATCCTGTGTAGCTCCTGCAATCAAGCCCTGCTGACCTTCAAAGCCAAATGCTCTGGGGGCTCCTCTTCCCAGTACCGGACTCCTGGGCTCGGGAGCATGACATGGGACCCAGAAATCTCACTTCTGTGGGAGAACCTGTCTAATATAATTATTCTTCAGTTTGTGGATCACCACGCAGGGTGGGGGCGGGGGGGGGTGAGGTATGGGACTTGATTATCGCGAGTCCATCCCTCCTATTGGTCTCATTGTGGTTCCTTCTTTTGTCTTTAGTTGTGGAAGATCTTTTCTGGTAGGTTTCAGACTTTTTCAATGATGGTTGTTCTGCAGATTGTTGTGATTTTGGTGTGCTTGTAGAGGAAGTGAGCTTAGGATCCTTCTATTCCACCATCTTGGCTGCTCTCTCTCTGTTTCTGTTTTGTTATATTCATTCGTTTTGCTTTTTAGATTCCATGTATAAGTGATTACATACAGTATTTTTCTCTGACTTATTTCACTAAGCATAATACCCTCCAAGTCCATCCATGTTTATGCAAATGGCAGAATTTCATTCTTTTTATGACTAATATTCCATAGTAGGTATGTATATATGTATATGTATATATATATATATTTATATATACCACATCTTCTTTATTCATTCATCTGTTGATGGACATAGATTGCTTCCATATCTTGACTGTTATAAATAAAGCTGCTATGAACATTGGGGTGCGTATATCTCTTCAAATTAGTGTTTTTGTTTTCTTCAGATAAATACCCAGGAGTGGAATTGCTGGATCATATGATACTTCTATTTTTAATTTTTTGGGGAATTTCCATACTATTTTCCACAGTGGCTGCACTAGTTTACGTTCCCACTGACAGCGTACTGGGGTTCATTCCATTTTCTCCAGATCCTTACCAACATTTGTTGTTTGTAGGCTTTTTGATGATTAACCATTCTGACAGATGTGAAGTGATATCTCACGGTGGTTTTGATTTGCATTTCCTTGATGATTAGTGATGTTGAGCATCTTTTCATATGCCTGTTGGCCATCTGTTTATCTTCTTTGGAAAAATGTTTGTTCAGGTCTTTTGCCCACTAAATAGGGTTGTTTATTTTTTTCATATTGAGTTGTATGAGCTGTTTATATATTTTGGATATTAACCTCTTACCAGTCATATCATTTGCAATTATTTTCTCCCATTCAGTATGTTGTCTTTTCATTTTGTCAGTGGTTTCTTTTGCTGCACAAAAGCTTTTAAGTTTAATTAGGTTCCATTTGTTTATTTTCCCTTTTGTTTTCTTTACCTGAGGAGACAGGGATAAAAAAAATATTGCTACAACTTACATCAAAGGGTGTTCTGGATATATTTCATTTCTTTTTCTTGCCTTATAGCAGTGAATCGAGCCCTCATCACAGTGTTGAATAGAAGTGATAAAGCAGACATTATTGCCTCATAGCTAATTCTGGGGGGAGAGCATCATTAAATATGATGTTAACTATAAGTTTTTTGTATCTAATACTTACTAGATCAAGGAAGTTTCTTTCTATTATTAGTTTGCTGAGAGTTTTGTTTTTTTTTTTTAATCAGGAGTGGATATTGGGTTCTGTCAAGTGGTTTTTTTTTTTTTAATCTATTGAGATGGCTTTTTTTCCCATTTAGTCTGTTAATATGGTGAATTATATTGACTTTCCAATGTTAAATCAACCTTCACTTCTTGGCATAAACGCCATTTGGTGTATTATCCTTTTTACACATTGTTAGATTTGATTTGCTAACAGGTAAAGAATTTTTGCATCTATGTTCATGTGGGATATTAGTTTCTAGTTTTCTTTTCTTGTAATGTCTTTGTCTAGTTTTGGAACCAGTGTAATGTTGACCTCATAGAATAAGTGGGGAAATATTTCCTCCTCTTTGGTTTTCTGGAAGAGGTTGAGAATTGGCGTTATTTGTTCCTTAAATATTTCATAGAATTCCTCATCTGGGTCTGAAACTTTTGGTTTCACTGATTTTATCTATTTTTGTGTGTGTGTGTTCTATTCTATTGATTGCTGCTTTGATCTTTATTATTTCCTTTCTTCTGCTTACTTCAGGTTTACTTGCTGTTCTTTTTCTGATTTTTTAAGATAGAAGCTGAGGTTATTTTTTCTAACATAAATATTTACTGCTGTAAGTTTCCCTCTAAGTATTGCTTTAGTGCATCCCAAAATTTTGATATGTTGTTGTTTGGGAGGTCCCAAGACCACCCATATGTTTGGAGATTTACTAAAAAGACTCAGGGACACAGAGGCAGTTGTACTCATGGCTATAGTTTATTACAACAATCATAAAAGGGAAAAGATATCAGGCAGAGTCTGGAGGAAAACAGGCATAGGCTTCCAATGTTCTGCCCTTCCTTCCCCCTGATGATGTCACACAGAACAAGCTCCTTTCTGTAGCAGCAGAATGCAACAATGTGTGTGAAGTTATTTTCACCCCTGTACTCAGAGTCCAAGGCTTTTACTGGGAGCTGGTCCCAATAGCACAAGAGCCAGCCACAAATATCAAAATTCCCATCTCCCAGAAGGAAAGCAGGTGTCAATACC
Organism: Eschrichtius robustus; assembly: GCF_028021215.1. Classification (NCBI taxonomy): domain Eukaryota; kingdom Metazoa; phylum Chordata; class Mammalia; order Artiodactyla; family Eschrichtiidae; genus Eschrichtius; species Eschrichtius robustus. The sequence continues at coordinate 60,783,592 of NC_090825.1, forward strand.
CCAAATGGGCTAAACAGTCTCATCATTGTAGGGAACATTCCAAAAGTCAAGTTCACAGACACCAGCCAATGGCCAACCCTGAAAACAGGCTCCTCTGAAGATTACAACCTCAGACCTGCTCTCTAAACTCTTTCTTGCACTGCATATTTTCATTTTCATTTAGTTCAAAATGCTTTCCAGTGTCCCTTTTGATTTCTACTTTGGTCCATGGGCTATCCAGAAGTATGGTTTTTAGTTTCCAAATATTTGGGGATTTTACAGATACTTTTCTATTATTGGTTTTTAATTTAACTCTATGTGGTCAGAGAACATACTTTGTGTGATTTGAATCCATTTAAATTTTTTGAAACTTGTTTTTATGGTCAGATAAAGGTCCGTCTTAGTCAACATTTCAAGTTCATTTGAAAACAATGTGTATTCTTTTGTTGGGTAGTGTTCTATAAATGCCAATTAGGTCAAAGCAGTTGATTGTGTTCTTCATATTTTATATATTTTTACTAATTTTGTCTAGTTCTATCAGGTTCTGAAAGAACAGTGTTAAGATCCTCAACTGTCATTATGGGCTCGTCTCTTTCTTTAATTCTATCAATTCTTATTTCGTGTGTTTTGAAGCTCCATTGTTAAGTAATATACATTTATGATTATTATATCTTTCTGATGAATTGACCCTTTTATCATTATGAAAAGTTCCTCTTTATATCTTTTTTAAATAAATTTATTTATTTATTTATTTATTTTTGGCTGTGTTGGGTCTTCGTTGCTGCGCATGGGCTTTCTCTAGTTGCCACAAGTGGGGGCTACTCTTCGTTGTGGTGCACAGGCTTCTCATTGCGGTGGCTTCTCTTGTTGCAGAGAATGGGCTCTAGGCGTGCAGGCTTCAGTAGTTGTGGCACGAGGGCTCGGTAGTTGTGGCTTGCAGGCTCTAGAGCACAAGCTCAGTAGTTGTGGCACACGGGCTTAGTTGCTCTGCAGCATGTGGGATCTTCCCGGACCAGGGCTTGAACCCATGTCGCCTGCATTGGCAGGCGGATTCTTAGCCACTGTGCCACCAGGGAAGTCCCTCCTCTTTATATCTGATAATACTCTTTATCTTCAAATCTATTATATTTTCTTTATTAATATAGCCACTCCAGCCTTCTTATGTTTATTAGTTTGAAGGATGTATCTTTTCCCCTCCATTTACTTTCAATGTGTATGTCTATTTAAGGTACATTTCTTATAGACAGCATATAGTTAGATTTTGATTTTTTATCAATTCTGACAATCTCTGTATTTTAATTGGAGTGTTTAATCCATTAACATTTGATGTAATTATTCATATGGTTAGATTCAAGTCTACCATTTTATCATTTGCTTTTTGTTTGTCCCTCTGTTTTGTTTTTGTTTTTATTTCTCTGTTCCTTTATACAGGCCTTCTTTTAGATTATTTGGACAATTTTTTAAGTGCTGTTTTATCTGTTGGCTTTTTGTTAAGTCTCTTTGCATTTTTTGATAGTTGCTCTAGGGATTATCATATATATCCTTAACTTTACACAAGCTACTTAAACTAATATTGTACCATTCATGAGAAACATAGCAACCTAGCAACTATAAGTTCCACTCACCACTCTCCTTCCTATTCTGTATGCTGTAGTTTTCATATATATTACATCTATATACATTATAAACCCCTTAAGACAATGGTATGATTTTGCCTTAAACACATGTGTATTAAAGAAATTAAGAGAAACTTTTCTCTAGTATTTATCTAAGTATTTGCCATTTCTGAATGCTGAAGATTGATGAGAAGGCAGCGTGCACAGTTGTTCTGTCCTTCACCCTATCTCTTTCCAGTTCTGTGCCCTTGGGTAAATCCCCTCATCACTTGGCCTGAGTGCCTCCCTCTATGACATGTCAGTAGCTGTTTTAACTGCCTACAGGCTGTGGACTGAACCACACAGTCTCTCCCACATACACCTCAACTCTAGGGTGTCTAATTCTTGAGAAGTTGCTCTCTTGATATGGATTTTTTGACACTGAAACTGTTCTCAGTGGACAAAGCAGTTTCCTTACTAGGAGCTTTCAGAATAGTTGCCACATACGTGACGTTTTAGATGCTGTGCTGTTGCCTCTGATGTGGCCACTAAGGAAGCTCCAGCTGTGTCTCTAGGCCCCTCTACTGACAGATTTCTTGATAGGGTGATGAACAGTTCCCTACACTTGGACTGCAGTGCCTTCTGTCCTGAAGCAGACCCACCTGCACAGTGTCAAGGTGGGTAGTTTCATCTCTTGAGGAAGCCTGGGGGCCCAAGGGTATGTGTGCTACTGTGAGAACCTTCTGGTGATGAAGGCTCCACATGAACAGCCCCAGGCACAGAGGGTCAGGTTAGACAGGTATACCAGTCTAAATGATCCCAAATAATTTGTTACCTGGACAGGACCAAGATTGTAACAAAAAGTATTTAAATTTTAAATCTATGTGGGTGTCCAGCTGCTTTTCAGATAGAAATTTCAGATATGTTTTTCTTGTACATTTTAAGCATTAATAGTACTGGAGTCTGTAAAACTGAAAGCTGAGATAGAGGAAATAACACTCTGTTTAGAGTGAGAATGTATCTCATGACTCTATTTGATGCCATCTGTTCCTATCTCCCTTCCATCAGCCAGGCCACCCCAGAAAATTAAATCTCTCTGTAATATCCTCCTGCAGCTAGCCTGTCATCACAGAACTCCACTCATAGCCATTACTGACTTGAAGGAAAAGTTACAATTACAGCCTTCGAGTAATGTTGCTCCTGCTTGGACTTAATTGGCATTTTTATTGTGTTTGGAAGGAAGAAAACTGTCCATGCCATATGGAAGTTGTATACTTTTTAAAAATTATGAATGCTGCTTGATTCATCCATCTTGTTACCCTTTATCAGGGTGGAGAGGTGGTGTTTAATACCCCTCTGTGCCTTCATTCCTAAAGGAGCATTTCCAGACCAAATTAAGTTAATGGTCTCACTTACTAGTATTTCTTAACAGGTGGCATCAGCCCCTAGACTTGCAGCTTAGGACCAGAAATGGCTGTAGTGTTCCATGCAGTGACACAGAAGTGGGAGACGTAGGCTGTGCAGAGCTGTTCAGAGATCCCCTGAGAATTAGGAGACAGCAGTGGCTGCTGGGAGCTGTGTCACACACTGCTGAGCATGGGCCCACCCATCTGACACACGAGGAAACTACACTCAGAAGGGGACTGGCCTGCCAGGTCCACTAGCTGCTAGCTGGTCAGTGTGACTCCTGCAGCCTCTCCAGCTGACGCAGTGCTGCCTACCCCCTTCCCCAGCACCATCAGCCTGGCTGAGTAGCAGATCACTCATCTCTAAAACCAGGGTTTTGTCTGGGTCTGCTTTCATTCTCTGTTAAAGGAAGGCCTCAGCTTCTTCAGCAGAAGAAAGGGGCCAGGTATGAGGAGCTCCAGACCTCTACCCACCCCTGCTGTTCCAACTGAAGTCACTCTGCTTTACCTGTTTTATATTTCGTGAGAGTTAATTCAAAGAAAGCCTTCTGCAGCTAAACCCTGGTCTGGCGCTACCCCTGTCCAGTGTGATCAATGCCAGAGCTGGAGGTGATTGAGTCATTATCATTGTCAATATGTGCTACTTACCTGCCCTGTCCGCATCCACAAGCCCTACCCATGCTTCTCAATCTTCCCCACCAAACCTAATCCTCCAACCAGGCCTGATTCCTCCTGCTGAAGCCAGGGCATTTGGGGGCCGAGGATGGGCACATCACTTATGACTGTTTCCCCTACTTCACTCCTAGACTTTGATTATTTCCATATTCAGGCACCACCTGACCTATTCATATTTAATTTTCCTTTAGAAGGAGTCACTTTAAAAAAGATTTTTTTTTAATTGAAGTCTAGTTGATTTACAATGCTGTGCCAATCTCTGCTGTACAGCAGAGTGACTCAGTTATACACATATAGACATTCTTTTTAATATTCTTTTCCATTATGGTTTATCACAGGATATTGAATATAGTTCCCTGTGCTATACAGTAGGACCTTGTTGTTTATCCATACTATATATAATAGTTTACATCTGCTAATCCCACACTCCCAATCCATCCCTCCCCCACCTCCACCTTGGCAACCACAGGTCTGCTCTCTATGTCTGTGAGTCAGTTTCTGTTTCATAGATAGGTTCATCTGTGCCATATTTTAGATTCCACATATAAGTGATATCATATGGTATTTGTCTTTCTGACTTACTTCACTTAGTATGATAATCTCTAGTTGCATCCATGTTGCTGCAAATGGCATTATTTCATTCTTTTTTATGGCTGAGTAGTATTCCATTGTATATATGTACCACATCTTCTTTATCCATTCATCTGTCGATGGACATTTAGGCTGTTTCCATGTTTTGGCTATCATGAATAGTGCTTCTATTAAAATAGGGGTGCATATATCTTTTTGAATTATAGTTTTCTCTGGGTATATGCCCAGGAGCAGGATTGCTGGGTCATATGGTAATTCTATTTTTAGTTTTCTGAGGAACCTCCATACTGTTTTTCACAGTGGCTGCACCAACTTACATTCCCACCAACAGTGTAGGAGGGTTCCCTTTTCTCCACACCCTCTCCAGCATTTGTTATTTGCAGACTTTTTAATGATGGCCATTCTGACCAGTGTGAGGTGGTACCTCATTGTAGTTTTGATTTTCATTTCTCTAATAATTAGTGATGTTAAGCATCTTTCATGTACCTACTGGCCATCTGTATGTCTTCTTGGGAGAAATGTCTATTAAGGTCTTCTGCCCATTTTTCAATTGGGTTGTGTGTTTTTTTGTTGTTGAGTTGTATGAGCTGTTTGTATATTTTGGAGATTAAGCCCTTGTCACTCATATCATTTGCAAATATTTTCTTCCATTCCATGGGTTGTCTTTTCTTTCTTTCTTTTTCTTTCTTTCTTTTTTTTTTTTTTAAGGTTTCCTTTGCTGTGCAAAAGCTTGTAAATTTGATTAGGTCCCATTTGATTATTTTTTTTTTATTTCTATTGTCTTAGGAGTTGACCTAAGAAAACATTGGTACAATTTATTTCAGAGAATATTTTGCCTATGCTCTCTTCTAGGAGTTTATGGTGTCATGTCTTATGTTTAAGTCTTTAAGCCATGTTGAGTTTATTTTTGTGCATGGTGTGAGGGTGTGTTCTAACTTGACTGATTTACATGCGACTGTCCAACTTTCCCAGCACCACTTGCTGAAGAGATGATTTTTTCCCCATTTTATATTCTTGCCTCCTTTGTCAAAGATTAATTGACCATAGGTGTGTGGGTGTATTTCTGAGCACTGTATTCTGCTCCATTGATTCGTATGTCTGTTTTTATACCAGTTCCAAACTGTTTTGATTACTGTAGCTTTGTAGTATTGTCTGAAGTCTGGGAGAGTTATGCCTCCTGCTTTTTTTTTTTTCCTCAGGATTGCTTTGGCAATTCTGGGTCTTTTATGGTTCCATATAAATTTTTTGGATTATTTGCTCTAGTTCTGTGAAAAATGTCATGGGTAATTTGATAGGGATCGTATTAAATCTGTAGGTTGCTTTGGGTCGTGTGGCCATTTTAACAATGTTAATTCTTCCAATCCAAGAGCATGGAATATCTTTCCATTTCTTTGAATCCTCTTTAATTTCCTTTATTAATGTTTTATGGTTCTCAACATATAAGTCTTTCACCTCCTTAGTCAGGTTTATTCCTAGGTATTTTACTTTTTGGTGCTATTTTAAAAGGTATTGTTTTTTTACATTCCCTTTCTGATATTTCATTGTTAGTGTAAAGAAATGTAACCGATTTTTTAATGTTAATCTTGTATCCTGCTACTTTGCTGAATTCATTTATTAGATCCAGTAGTTTTTGTGTGGAGTCCTTAGGGTTTTCTATATATAGTATCGTGTCATCTGCATATAGTGACAGTTTTACCTCTTCTGAGAAGGAGTCACTTTTAAAACCTTATATCACCACAGTAATCGCTACCATAAAATGGAATACCACAATCGTTAGCCATAATGGAAGGTAACAGTAAAATAGATGTAGTAGAAAAAACCCCACAGTGTTAGTAAATCTAGACAGCTATGGCTGTTGGTTGAAAGTTCAGAGACTGAGCCCCCTCTCCTTGGAAAGTGGTAGGTGTTAAAGACCCACCAACCTGAGGCTTTCTCCTTGATAAACCCAGAAGGCTTGGGAAAACATTAAAGGACAAATGATTTGAATATATGATTCCAGGTTATTTAGCATCAAGTTTTGGAATACCCTTAACTTACCTTTTAACCCCTCAGCATCACACCCTTTGTGAAATGCTATCTTGGCACTTTTGAACCAGCTTCGTGAAACTATCTGTTTTGTTTTCTATCATATCCCCAGTGTCTAGAACATTACCTAGACACATAGTACACGCTCAACGCGGAGTGAATAAATTCATTGTGACAGTACTTGTTTTTTGTCCCCTATTAGTAAATCCCTTGAGAGCAGGGACTAGGTCCTAACCACCTTTGTCTCACAGGCCCAATAAATATTTCTTGAATTGAATTAGAAGATGAGGTATCAATTAGAGATGCCCTTTTTCTCCTGGGGGTGATTGTTCACAAAATGTAAGCAAAGATTCTAATGAACAGCGTTTTCAGAACCTCAGGACACACAATGATAACGCTGTTTTACAATTCTGTCCTCTCATTACTAATTTTTCCTTTGTGCTGTCCCACCTCTGGGTAGCTTTCAAAGGGCCTGATTTATTAAGCAAAGGTCCTGCTGATTGCTTCTATCTTATGCTAATCTCAGTGCAAACGAAGCCTGGGTGTCATTAAGCAGTTTAATGACTCTCTGTTGAGTGGTGGGATAACAGGAGTGAGAAAATGTTAGATCATTGCAGTTCCCTCATTCTCTTGACAAAATCTAGCAGGCATCTGAGTTTACACAATAGAACATTTAGCCAAAGTGCCATCGGTCATGGATAGTTCTTTGAGAGCAAGAAACTTTAAGCAAAATGAAATTTCTTTCATATAAGTTTATATATAAGTTTTATATATGTTTCTCTTTGTCACTGAGCAGTGAGGGGATACAGGCTAGAGGAATGATGGCACAGAAGTGAGAAACACAAATGTGCTGCTTATGTGTCTACCTTAAAGGAAATGATTTCTGTAAACTAAAATCAATCCTGAAATAGCAAGCAGTGCTGCCTCCAGATTCTCAACAAACAGGATACATCTATGAAAGAGCAGGCCGAGGGAACCAGCATTATCTGGGCACCCACTATTTGCTAGGCCAGTGATTCTCAAAGTATGGCCACTGGATCAGCAGCCTCAGCCTTACAGAACTTGTTAGAAATGCAACTTCTCAGGCCCTGCCCTACACCTACTGAAACAGAAATTATGGGGGCCCAGCACAGATGTGTGGTTTTATGTGTGTGTGTGTGTGTGTGTGTGTGTGTGTGATTTTTCTTTTTTTTTTGGCTGCGCCTCACGGCATGTGGGATTTTAGTTCCCCAACCAGGGATCGAACCCGTACCCCCTGCAGCGGAAGCACAGAGTCTTAACCACTGGACCGCCAGGGAAGTCCCAGGAGTGTGGTTTTAACCAGCCTTCTATGTGATTCTGACATAAAAGACCAGCCTGAGAGCTAGTAGGCTAGGCATTTTGTACACATTATTTCATTTGATCCTCTTAGATCCTAAAAAGTAGGCATTGGTCCCCATTTACCCGTAAGGAAACTGAGACTCAGTGAAGTTCATAAGTTTATACAACTAAAAATGGAGATATCAGAAGATCTGTTGGCAATCCTATGATTTTTCAGCTTGAATCAGTGTTTCTCAAACTGTAATGTGTAATCAAATCACTTAGAGATTACATGTTAAAATGCAGATCCTGATTCGGAGTCTGGAGTGAGCCTGAGAGCGGGTGGAGTTAACAAGCTCCAGGTGTTGCCGGTGCTGCTGGCACAGAGCATTCTGAGTGGGGAGGCATCAGGAATTGTAGCGCGGTCCCCAGACCTGCAGCCCTGGCCTCACCTGGGAACTTGTTAGAGATCCAATTCTAGGCAGAGGTTTGAGAATCACTATCATATTTCCCCATTAGAAAACTCAGTATTTGCCAGGTATGAAGCAAAGTGGTGCTTACATGGTAGGTATTTGAAAGCAATTAAAAGAGAAGCTGGACAAGGGATAAAAGATAAAACATCTAAGCCTGAATGGTCACTTGCATTAAGTGTTTTCCCATGAGATAAGCATACAAAAATGATTTTCACTGGGCTATATCATGAGAGTCCTTCTCTATGTAAAGGCTTTTGCAAGTGCATGTTGAATGTAGGGCCAGTGGACGCTAGTAAGAGAAGTGAGAGAAATTTCGACCAAGGGATACCAGCCATATCTGAACATGCTAGATCGGAGATTGCACAGAAGGTTGTTTAAGTTTTTCCAGGAAAATACCTAACAGCACAGGAGATACTTATTTTCAGCAAATTAATTTTAAAAAAAAGGAGCTTGAGATCTTTCTTTTTAATCTTGTGTAATCTTAAATATTCATATGCATTTTCATTTATATCAAACCAATGCATGTTGCTTTGATATAAGTAACATTTTAAATTACCATCAAGATAAAAGAGAGGAGAGATGATGTTATTTTGAGTCTGTTAGGCTCATAAAATTAACGGAAGTGAGGAGATCTGACATGGAACATCAAGATTGGCATCCAGGCAACTTCTCCTCTGTCTTGGTGCTATAGTATTTTGAGAAACCAGACTCAGAGTACGTGAGAATAATGACAACAACTTGTCCATGGCTTTGGGAGCTTATGTAAAGGTAACCATTGAGGACAGGGATCCAGAATGTTGCATGAGGAGTTTTCTTTCAGTGTTTGGGGAACACTGTTGGTGTTTGTTTGCTGTTTGGGAATTTTGAGAAGTGTATCTTCAAGTGGCTTTTGAAAATAGAGCAGACAAAAAGGATCTTTGATCTATGCATCAGATATTCATACCTTCTGAGGAAATACTCATCAAAGTATTTTCAGTTAAGAAAGATGATCAAAGAAATTCTGTTTTACTCCACTCACACTGTCATTTTCCTTGCATGTAAATGAAGGGAGGGTCTTGAATGACTCAGTTCCCATAATCAAATTTCTCATCCAGCGTTCAAACTCCACTGCATTACTGAAGTCTTGTCATTATACATGAAAGCATTTAGTTTTGTCATGAAGTTGTTGGTCAAGAATGTTCACTCTTAAAGATTGCTTACACTGATTATTTAAGAGAATAGTGCTTTTCTTCATCTTAACCAGGTTTTTACCCCTTTTCATCATATTTGGGGTGGGGAAGACACAAAAAACAAGCAAACAATACAAAGCCAAAGGTTGAAACTCTGATCAAAGCCAGCACTCTTCTGTATAATCAAGAAATATTTCAAAGTCACTTATCATTCCTTTACAAATGTATGTATAGATATGAACAATCATTTTGTTTTTTAAATAATATTTACTGGGTTTTATCACTGCATTGATTACAATGAGAAACTTAACGAAGAATCTCTCAGAGGCGCAGCAACTGGTTCAGGGATGAGGGTGCACTCAGGTGTTTGATAGCCTTGATTTCTCACCATCACACCAGCTCTTTTGCTTGTCATAGATTTGGCGCTATCAGAGCACACGGATTTTTTTTTTTTTATCACTACTGTATTTGCTTTTTTTAAAAAAACACTCATTTTATGGAAAACTTCCTTATCAGTATTCTAGCATGAAATGCTTAAGAGACATCCATATTAAGTATAATCAACAAAGACCAATATGATGGTCAAATCATTAACAACAGTGTTTTCACCACAAGCTATAAGGTAAAGAACCTGGTTAACCTCAGTCTCTTATGGACTCATTTACTGAACTTCTATGTGCAAATACTATGTTAGCACTCAGTATGCAAAGGTAATCAAGTGAGACACAGCTCCTGCTAAAAGTAGGACTTACAGTTGGGAAGGATAACAAACAATCAAATAAGTACAAAGTTATGAACTGTAAAAAAAAAATGCAATAAAGGAAAAGTCCATTGAGAACATATGACACTAGGACTTAACCTCATGAGGGACTGGGATGGGCAGGAAATACCTGGGAAGGCTTCCCTGAGAAACCACCTTTCAGCTAAGATCTGCAGGAAATACCTGGGAAGGCTTCCCTGAGAAACCACCTTTCAGCTAAGATCTGCAGGATAAATAGGCAAAAGGAAGAGAATGGATTGGGAAGCTTTCTGGGCAAAAGTCACATGTGCAAAGGCTCTGAGGTAGTAAAGAACATGGAAAAATTAGAGGGATGGCAGTGTGGCCTGCAAGCTGAAAGCCCAGGACAGAGTGGCAGGGGTCAGTGGTGCATCTGGGGAGCTGGCAGGGGCCAGGTTGAGGAGAGCCTCATAGCCAGGTTGTCAAATGGGGCTGACCCTGAGACCAGTTGGGAAGTGTGAGTTTTAAGCAGGAGAATGACAGGATTAAATGTACAGTTTTGCAAGATTACACTCATTGAAAAGTTGAGAATGGATTAGGTTGGGAGGGTTATTGCTGAGGTTAGAGTTAGACGAGAGCTGATGGTAGCCTTGTACTCTGACAATGGAGAGAAATGGGTAATCCCAGAGGTATTTAGAAGTGAGATTTTACAGGATTTGATGATGGACTAGACATGAGGATGAGAGAAAAGGAAGCATCACGGATGACCCCCAGGCTCACATACTGGGAATCTGGTGATTTTAATTACAACTGATGCCTCGTATGACTCTGTCATTCCATGATGACAAAAGCAGATTCAGATATTTCTACCAAATGCTATTCACACTCTCCCAAAGTGATTCTGAAATGAATGTTGAAGGAGGTATCTAGTATTTATTTGCTTGTTAGCTTGTTATTGTTGTGATGCTGGCCTTGACTCATTATTTTTTTAACATCTTTATTGGAGTATAACTGCTTTACAATGGTGGTTAGTTTCTGCTTTATAACCAATTGAATCAGCTATACATATACATATATCCCCATATATCCTCCCTCTTGAGTCTCCCTCCCACTCTCCCTATCCCACCCCTCTAGGTGGTCATAGAGCACCGAGCTGATCTCCCTGTGCTATGCAGCTGCTTCCCACTAGCTATCTATTTTACATTTGGTAGTGTATATATGTCCATGCCACTCTCTCACTTCATCCCAGCTTACCCTTCCCCCTCCCCATGTCCTCAAGTCCATTTGCAACGTCTGCATCTTTATTCCTGTCCTGCCCCTAGGTTCATCATAACCAATTTTTTTTTTATTCCATATATATGTCTTAGCATACGGTATTTGTTTTTCTCTTTCTGACTTACTTCACTCTGTATAACAGACACTAGGTCCATCCACCTCACTACAAATAACTCAGTTTCATTTCCTTTTATGGCTGAGTAATATTCCATTGTATATATGTGCCACATCTTCTTTATCCATTCATCTGCCAATGGACACTTAGGTTGCTTCCATGTCCTGGCTATTGTAAATAGTGCTGCAATGAACATTGTGGTACATGACTCTTTTTGAATTATGGTTTTCTCATGCTATATGCCCAGTAGTGGGATTGATGGGTCGTATGATAGTTCTATTTTTAGTTTTTTAAGGAACCTCCATACTGTTCTTCATAGTGGCTGTATCAATTTACATTCCCACCAACAGTGCAAGAGGTTTCCCTTTTCTCCACACCCTCTCCAGCATTTATCGTTTGTAGATTTTTTGATCATGGCCATTCTGACTGGTGTGAGGTGATACCTCATTGTAGTTTTGATTTGCATTTCTCTAATGATTAGTAATGTTGAGCACCCTTTCATGTGTTTGTTGGCAATCTGTATATCTTCTTTGGAGAAATGTCTATTTAGGTCTTCTGCCCATTTTTGGATTGGGTTTTTTTTTGATATTGAGCTGCATGAGCTGCTTGTATATTTTGGAAATTAATCCTTTGTCAGTTGCTTCATTTGCAAATATTTTCTCCCATTCTGAGGGTTGTCTTTTCGTCTTGTTTATAGTTTCCTTTGCTGTGCAAAAGCTTTTAAGTTTCATTAGGTTCCATTTGTTTATTTTTGTTTTTATTTCCATTTCTCTCGGAGGTAGGTCAAAAAGGATCTTGCTGTGATTTATGTCATAGAGTGTTCTGCCTATGTTTTCCTCTAAGAGTTTTGTAGTGTGTGGCCTTACCTTTAGGCCTTAAATCCATTTTGAGTTTATTTTTGTGTATGGTGTTAGGGAGTGTTCTAATTTCATGCTTTTACATGTAGCTGTCCAGTTTTCCCAGCACCACTTATTGAAGAGGCTATCTTTTCTCCGTTGTATATTCTTGCCTCCTTTATCAAAGATAAGGTGAACATATGTGCGTAGGTTTCTCTCTGGGCTTTCTATCCTGGTCCATTGATCTATATTTCTGTTTTTGTGCCAGTACCATACTGTCTTGATTTCTGTAGCTTTGTACTATGGTCTGAAGTCAGGGAGTCTGATTCCTCCAGCTCCGTTTTTCTTTCTCAAGATTGCTTTGGCTATTCGGGGTCTTTTGTGTTTCCATACAAATTGTGAAATTTTTTGTTCTAGTTCTGTGAAAAATGCCAGTGGTAGTTTGATAGGGATTGCATTGAATCTGTAGATTGCTTTGGGTAGTATAGTAATTTTCACAATGTTGATTCTTCCAATCCAAGAACATGGTATATCTCTCCATCTGTTTTTATCATCTTTAGTATCTTTCATCAGTGTCTTATAGTTTTCTGCATACAGGTCTTTTGTCTCCTTAGGTAGGTTTATTCCTAGGTATTTTATTCTTTTTGTTGCAATAGTAAATGGGAGTGTTTCCTTAATTTCTCTTTCAGATTTTTAATCATTAGTGTATAGGAATGCAAGAGATTTCTGTGCATTAATTTTGTATCCTGCTACATTACCAAATTCATTGATTAGCTCTAGTAGTTTTCTGGTAGCATCTTTAAGATTCTCTATGTATAGTATCATGTCATCTGCAAATAGTGACAGCTTTACTTCTTCTTTTCCAATTTGGATTTCTTTTATTTCTTTTTTTTCTCTGATTGCCATGGCTAAAACTTCCAAAACTATGTTGAATTTTAGTGATGAGAGTGGGCAACCTTGTCTTGTTCCTGATCTTAGTGGAAATGGTTTCTGGTTTTCACCATTGAGAACGATGTTGGCTGTGGGTTTGTCATATATGGCCTTTATTATGTTGAGGAAAGTTCCCTCTATGCCTACTTTCTGGAGGGTTGTTATCATAAATGGGTGTTGAATTTTGTTGAAAGCTTTTTCTGCATCTAGTGAGATGATCAGACGGGTTTTATCCTTCAATTTGTTAGTATGGTGTATCACATTAATTGATTTGCATATATTGAAGAATCCTTGCATTCCTGGGATAAACCCCACTTGATCATGGTGTATGATCCTTTTAATGTGCTGTTGGATTCTGTTTGCTAGTATTTTGTTGAGGATATTTGCATCTATGTTTATCAGTGATATTGACCTGTAGTTTTCTTTTTCTGTGAACATCTTTCTCTGGTTTGGTATCAGGGTGATGGGGGCCTCGTAGAATGAGTTTGGGAGTGTTCCTCCCTCTGCTACATTTTGGAAGAGTTTGAGAAGGATAGGTGTTAGCTCTTCTCTAAATGTTTGATAGAATTCGCCTGTGAAGCCATCTGGTCCTGGGCTTTTGTTTGTTGGAAGATTTTTAATGACAGTTTCAATTTCAGTGCTTGTGATTGGTCTGTTTATATTTTCTATTTCTTCCTGGTTCAGTCTCGGAAGGTTGTGCTTTTCTAAGAATTTGTCCATTTCTTCCAGGTTGTCCATTTTATTGGCATATAGTTGCTTGTAGTAATCTCTCATGATCCTTTGTATTTCTGCAGTATCAGTTGTTACTTCTGCTTTTTCATTTCTAATTCTATTGAGTCTTCTGCCTTTTTTTCTTGATGAGTCTGGCTAATGGTTTATCAATTTTGTTTATCTTCTCATAGAACCAGCTTTTAGTTTTATTGATCTTTGGTATTGTTTCCTTCAGTTCTTTTTCATTTATTTCTGATCTGATCTTTATGATTTCTTTCCTTCTGCTAACTTCGGGGGTTTTATTGTTCTTGTTTCTCAAATTGCTTTAGGTGTAAGGTTAGGTTATTTATTTGAGACGTTTCTTGTTTCTTGAGGTAGGGTTGTATTGCTATAAACTTCCCTCTTAGAACTGCTTTTGCTGCATCCCAAAGGTTTTGGGTCATTGTGTTTTCATTGCCATTTGTTTCTAGGTATTTTTTTATTTCCTCAGTGATCTCTTGCTTATTAAGTAGTGTATTGTTTAGCCTCCATGTGTTTGTATTTTTTACAGATTTTTTCCTGTCATTGATATCTAGTCTCATAGCGTTGTGGTTGGAAAAGATACTTGATACGATTTCAATTTTCTTAAATTTACCAAGGCTTGATTTGTGACCCAGGATATGATCTATCCTGGAGAATGTTCCATGAGCATTTGAGAAGAAAGTGTATTCTGTTGTTTTTGGATGGAATGTCCTATAAATATCAATTAAGTCCATCTTGTTTAATGTATCATTTAAAGCTTGTGTTTCCTTATTTATTTTCATTTTGGATGATCTGTCCATTGGTGAAAGTGGGGTGTTAAAGTCCCCTACTATGATTGTGTTTCTGTTGATTTCCCCTTTTATGGCTGTTAGCATTTGCCTTATTTATTGAAGTGCTGCTATGTTGGGTGCATAAATATTTACAATTGTTATATCTTCTTCTTGGATTGATCCCTTGATCATTATGTAGTGTCCTTCTTTGTCTCTTGTAATAGTCTTTATTTTAAAGTCTATTTTGTCTGATATGAGAATTGCTACTCCAGCTTTCTTTTGATTTCCATTTGCATGGAATAGCTTTTTCCATCCCCTCACTTTCAGTCTGTATGTGTCCCAAGGTCTGAAGTGGGTCTCTTGTACACAGTATATATATGTGTCTTGTTTTCGTATCCATTCAGCCAGTGTGTGTCTTTTGGTTGGAGCATTTAATCCATTTACCTTTAAGGTAGTTATCGATATGTGTGTTCCTATTACCATTTTCTTAATTGTTTTGGGTTTGTTATTGTAGGTCTTTCCCTTCTCTTGTGTTTCCTGCCTAGAGACGTTCCTTTAGCATTTGTTGTAAAGCTGGTTTGGTGCTGCTGAATTCTCTTAACTTTTGCTTGTCTGTAAACGTTTTAATTTCTCCTCGAATCTGAATGAGATCCTTGCTGGGTAGAGTAATCTTGGTTGTAGGTTTTCCCTTTCATCACTTTAAATATGTCCTGCCACTCCCTTCTGGCTTGCAGAGTTTCTGCTGAAAGATCAGCTGTTAACCTTATGGGGATTCCCTTGTATGTTATTTGTTGTTTTTCCCTTGCTGCTTTTAATATTTTTTCTTTGTATTTAATTTTTAATAGTTTGATTAATGTGTGTCTTGCCGTGTTTCTCCTTGGATTTATCCAGTATGGGACTCTCTGCGCTTCCTGGACTTGATTAACTATTTCCTTTCCCATATTAGGGAAGTTTTCAAGTATAATCCTTTCAAATATTTTCTCAGTCCCTTTCTTTTTCTCTTCTTCTTCTGGGACCCCTATAATTCGAATGTTGGTGCATTCAGTGTTGTCACAGAGGTCTGAGACTGTCCTCAATTCTTTTCATTCTTTTTTCTTTATTCTGCTCTGCAGTAGTTGTTTCCACTATTTTATCTTCCAGTTCACTTATCTGTTCTTCTGCCTCAGTTATTCTGCTATTGATTCTTCTAGAGAATTTTTAATTTCATTTATTGTGTTCATCACTGTTTGTTTGCTCTTTAGTTCTTCTAGGTCCTTGTTAAATGTTTCTTATATTTTCTCCATTCTATTTCCAAGATTTCGGATCATCTTTACTATCATTACTCTGAATTCTTTTTCAGGTAGACTGCCTATTTCCTCTTCATTTGTTTGGTCTAGTGGGTTTTTACCTTGCTCCTTCATGTGCTGTGTGTTTCTGTGTCTTCTCATTTTGCTTAACTTACTGTGTTTGGGGTCTCCATTTCGCAGGCTGTAGGTCTGTAGTTCCCATTGTTTTTGGTGTCTGCCCCCACTGGGTGAGGTTGATTCAGTGGGTTGTGTAGGCTTCCTGGTGGAGGGGACTAGTGCCTGTGTTCTGGTGGATGACGCTGGTTCTTGTCTTTCTAGTGGGCAGGTCCACGTCTGGTGGTGTGTTTTGGGGTGTCTGCGGCCTTATTATTATTTTAGGCAGCCTCTCTGCTAATGGGTGGGGTTGTGTTCCTGTCTGCTAGTTGTTTGGCATAGGGTGTCCAGCACTGTGGCTTGCTGGTTGTTGAGTGGAGCTGGATCTTAGCGAAGAGATGGAGCTCTCTGGGAGAGCTTTCACTGCTTGATATTATGTGGAGCTGGGAGGTCTCTGTTGGACCAATGTCCTGAACTCGGCTCTCCCACCTCAGAGGCACAGGCCCGACACCCGGCTGGAGCACTAAGACCCTGTCAGCCACACGGCTCAGAAGAAAAGGGAGAAAAAAAGAAAGAAAAGTAGAAAATGAAATAAAGTTATTAAAATACAAAATTAAAAAATTAAAATGTAATAAAAAAAGAAAACAACAAAAAAATGGACAGACAGAACCCTAGGACAAATGGTAAAAGCAAAGCTATACATCAAAATCACACAAAGAAGCATACACATACACCCTCACAAAAAGAGAAAATGGAAAAATATATATATATTGTTGCTCCCAAAGTCCACTGCCTCAATTTTGGGATGATTTGTTGTCTATTCAGGTGTTCCAGAGATGCAGCGTACATCAAGTTGATTGTGGAGATTTAACCCGCTGCTCCTGAAGCTGCTGGGAGAGATTTCCCTTTCTCTTCTTTGTTCGTACAGCTCCCGGGGTTCAGCTTTGGATTTGGACCCGCCTCTGCATGTAGGTCGCCTGAGGGCATCTGTTCTTCGTTCAGACAGGACGGGGTTAAAGTAGCAGCTGATTCGGGGGTTCTGGCTCACCCAGGCCGCGGGGAGGGAGGGGTACGGAGGAGGCGGGGCGAGCCTGCGGTGGCAGAGGCCGGCGTGACGTTGCAGCAGCCTGAGGCGCGCCGTGCGTTCTCCCGGCGCAGTTGTCCCTGGATCACGGGACCCTGGCAGTGGCGGGCTGCACAGGCTCCCGGGAGGGGCGGTGTGGATAGTGACCTGTGCTTGCACACAGGCTTCTTGGTGGCGGCAGCAGCAGCCTTAGTGTCTCCTGCCCGTCTCTGGGGTCCGCGCTGATAGCCGCGGCTCGCGACCGTCTGTGGAACTTGTTTAGGCGGCGCTCTGCATCTCCTCTCCTCGCGCACCCCGAAACAATGGTTTCTTGCCTCTTCGGCAGCTGCAGACTTTTTCCCGGACTCCCTCCCGGCTAGCACCGAAGCCCGAGCCTCAGCTCCCAGCCCCGCCTGCCCTGGCGGCTGAGCAGACAAGCCTCTCGGGCTGGTGAGTGCTGCTCGGCGCCAAGCCTCTGTGCGGGAATCTCTCTGCTTTGCCCTCCGCACGCCTGTGGCTGCGCTCTCCTCCCTGGCTCCGAAGCTTCTCCCCTCCGCCACCCGCAGTTTCCGCCCAGGAAGGGGCTTCCTAGTGTGTGGAAACCTTTCCTCCTTCACGGCTCCCTCCCAGAGGTGCAGGTCCCATCCTTATTCTTTTGTCTCTGTTATTTCTTTTTTCTTTTGCCCTACCCAAGTACGTGGGGAGTTTCTTGCCTTTTGGGAGGTCTGAGGTCTTCTGCCATAGTTCAGTAGGTGTTCTGTAGGAGTTGTTCCACATGTAGATGTATTTCTGATGTATTTGTGGGGAGAAAGGTGATTTCCACGGCTTACTCTTCCGCCATCTTGAAGGTCTCGAGATCTGTATTATTAAAGTTTTATCCCGGTGGTCTGGAACCAAAACTGCAGTATCTTTAAGTTATGCCCTGCCCCATTGAAAGCCCCACATCCTCCTTCCCTTGTCACCTTGAGTTTAGCTCAAGTCGCCTTCACCTCGGATGCCAAAACTGTTCCTTGACTCATTTTAATTGCTAAAAAGTCTCATGATTTTTCATTGAAAAAGTTATTTCTGAGTTTTTCTCCTATAAGAGATACCAGGATTTAGGTTCATTTGTAACTGCATAATTCACAAAATCAATCAATAAAATTATTAAAATCAATGTATTAAATAGTTACCTAGGTAACGCTTATACTTCTAAGATTGACAGCTGCTGTCTACAATTCCTTAGTGATGGTTTGAAATGGAACATCATCCTCATGCCCAGGCTCGTGGTACAGAGTCCCAGGGACCATGACATGTCACTCACCTTGCTCAATTTCAGGCTGTTCTCAATTTTCTTCATCTTATTTATTTTCACAAATTTTGAAATTGTTTCAGACTTCCAGTTTTTAGCCATCAATCCATATTGTCAGTTGAACATTTAATTTTCTCAATATTTTATTATGAAAATTTTCAAACATATAAAAGAGAAGAATTGTAAGTAAATACACTTGTACTCACCACCTAGGTTCTGTAAGTAACATTTTGCTCAATCATCTGTCCATCCATATATCTATCAGTCCATCTATCCATCCCCCAATTCATCCATCAGTCCATCTTATTCTTTGATAGATTTCAAATTAAGTTGCAAACATCAGGACATTTCACCCCTTGGTACTTTGGCATGCATATTATTAATGAGAGTTTAATATTTGTTTGTGAGTTTTTTCATTTTTTAGGTAAAAGTTACATACAGTGAAATGTACAAATCCTAAGTATAATATTCCTTGAGTTTCAGCAAATGCATATGCCTCTGTATTGCAGACCCCATCAAGATTTCAAACCTTCCCAACCCAGACATTCCCTCACGCCCCTTCCCAGTTATCCCTGCCTCCACTCCCTTCCTTCCCACGCCCGGAGGTAACACTGTTCTGACTTATATAACCACAGAGTAGTTTTGCCTGTCCTAGAGCTTCATAAAGTGTCTCCTCTTTTGTGCTGGCTTCTTTCATTCATCATCAGTGTTTTGAGATTCATTCATGTTGTATGTATCAGTATTTTTTTCTTTTTCCTTTTTATTTCTACCGCAGTTTATTTCTCTTGTTGATGGACTTCTGGGCTGTTTTCAGTTTGGGACTCCTTTGAACATTCTTAGACAAGTCTTTTTTGTGAATATATGCTTTCATTTATCTTGGGTAGATACTTGGGAGTAGAGCTGAATACGGAGGAGTTGGGTCATAGGGTAGGCATATGTTTAATTTTATAAGAAACTACCAGACCTTTTTCATAGTGGCTGTACCACTTTATACACCCTCCAACATGTGAGAGTTCCAGTTTGTTCCACATACTTGACAGAATTTCTTTTTTGGACATTCTGGTGGATGTGTAAAGAAAATATCGTTTTAAAATGATTATTCTTTAAGAGGAAAACAATCAAATGACCCTGAAATCACACATACACACACGTGCACACACACACACCCAGAATTCGCAGTGCTTTTGAGCCAAGCATAATCAGGTATCTGTACACCAAGCATTTAGCACAAGGACAGTAACACTTGTGGGAACCTATAGTATTTTAAGGAATTAAAAGATTGGAATTATGATTTTTTTTTTTCTCCAAAAACAGGCTGTAAGCTTCCAAGGCCTTGCTAAGAAATTCCAGCTTTGAGCTCTGGGAAGAGTGGCACAGGCAAGGCCAGCAGTATTCACATTGCAGAACTTTAGTGCTGAAGCCTGGGGGACACATGATATCAGAACTCTTCATCATTACTGTATGCATTTCCACTACAAAAGGGAAAACAAAAACACTACACTCTGGAGAGATTGGCTGACATGTAGCCATTGAATTACGATTTCTTTTCTTTGCTTTAGCATGCATGTGACAAAACCTATCGATAGCAGAGATTCAAACCCTCCCCAAAATTACAAAGAAAATTGTATTCAAACAGATGCCCTTCACTGAACCCGGGGATATTGTCCTCAGACCCCAGTTTAACAAGCTTGCACCCGGGCTTCCCTTCTGGGGCCTGACTGTAGAGAGCAATGTGACAAAGAGAAGTGGTTTTAGATGGAGAGAGCCGGGTTTAAAATTGGGATCTGCTGCCTGCTAGCTGTGCGGTTTAGACAAGCCCCTCAACTTCTCGAAACCTCAGCTTCTGCATCTGTCAGAAGGAATGACAACCTTTCCTCCTTTCGAGGGTGCTGTAATGACTTGATTGTAAATGTAGAGCTGCTAGCACCGTGCACACATGTAAGAGATGGCTGCTGTGGTCACAGGAGAAGTGGTTCCTCCTCTCTTCCTGACCACAGTCCTCAGGCCCACAGGCCTCTCCTGGCTGTCCACCAGCGAGTGTCAAACTACAGGACCACTCGTTCTCTGTATTTCCTCAGTGAGCCTGACTGAGAATTATGAGGAAATAATTTTAATAGAAGCATTCATACCAAGTTATAAATGATGGGTGGGCTTAGCCTTCCAAGAAGAAAATTGTAATTCTAAAAGAATTGTTTTCATTCATATGAATCTTTGGTTGTAAAAGGAGGTATTTGGGAGAGGCAGGAAGATAACCTGAGTTGGAAGCTTCAGTAATAGCCTAGCACTGCTGAGGTGTGATGGGCAAACTGTCCTCAGGCACTGCTCTTACCACAGAGGATTGTGAAGGGAATAATGACCTGACACAGCCCTGCAGAACCTCTGCGTGCAAAGCAAGTGGTGATTGGTTGTTTGAGGAGTATTTCCAGTCTCTGCTGCTATCCATAACGAAGAGCCCATCAGAGGCAGATGAGCCAATTTAGGGGCACAGGTTTATGGGGGATGCAGCGTGCTCAGCTCAGAAACTGCCGAATGCAACATCCTGTGTGGAGAAAGGCCAGAGCCACCTCAGCAGACAGACCCAGTACCTCTCCTCTCCCCTCCTCCCTGTCCCCTCTTCTCCCTTCAGGGGCAGGTGCACATTTCTGTCCAAAAGTCAGGGTTGGACTGTGCATCTACTGGACCTTGGGCTTCATCTAGTTCCATCGAGACTGGACACAAAGCCTACACTGACTTCCTGGGAGGCCCACAGTTCAATCAGCTGGCCTGCAGAAGTCAACGAAAGACAAGAAAGTAGCTTTCTGTGTAATCTGGGGAGCCATGGGACTTTGTTCCTAAAGGAGAGATGTATTGTGATTCAAAGAGAAAAGCTAAGCATTTAAAGATCACTTGCTTTTGAGCTAAAGCTGACTGAGAAAAAGTTGTATTCATTTGGTTATCAGAAATTCATACTGCACTCAGTAGCTTTGTAGCGAATGATCTTTATTTGTAAAGGAAAAACATAAAACAGTTCACAGAAGAAATAAAAAGTTCCCATAATTACGGGATAAATAAGTCACAGCCCTCAGTCACATATAAGACTAAGATCTCACACAGGCTGGCCATGTAATTTTTTCTGTAATTATGTGGAATGAACTGTGCAGAATAATTCATACAAAACCCCTATTTTAACACTTCAATTTTACATGATTATTTTTCAATGGTTCAATCAGGCTGGAACATTTTACTGTATCTGAAATATATGGGACTTCTGGCTGTTACAGCTGATGTTGCTAAACCATACTAATCTTCCCCCATAAACAGTCCTACATACTCATCTGTCTTGTTTTTCAGGTTAACTTATTCCATTCATTCAGTGCCTACAAATGTGTGATGGTTTCAGAAACTGGAAGTAGGTGGATTTAGCAGCAAAGCAGCATGATTATAATCATGATAAAGCTAGGTGTGCCCCAGTAACAGTGTCTTAGTTATAAACACCAGAACCCCCAAAGAAAGCATATGTATTATTTCTAATGTTAATAACTTCACTAAACATTTGACAGATATGTACTGAGCATTAGCACAAAAAAATTGATACTAAGAAAGAACTAGGTGCAAAATTGAATCTAAAGTTCAGAGCTTATGAAGAAACGTTTAGTAAATTGACTGTCTATAATTGAAGTGCATTTGAAGAGCTTTTGGGGAAGGTTTTTTAATATCCTAGGCTTAAATTCAGATTGCTTTTATATTACAGGAAAAATGTATAACATGTCTGAAATATAAACAGAGTACATATAAAAATCTTAAATTTTGTTTTAAATTTTGGTTTTTTGTCTTTCTGCATTTCTGCAGACTGTCAAAATGAGAACAGCTGACTGGAGATCTAGATGTCTTGCTTAGAAAGTGTATCCCTTGGGTATCTCCCTGCTGTCAGGCTCAGGCTTTCTATAAGTGTCTGGATGTAACAGAGAATTTGTAGTATTATCACCTGGTGTCCATCTTTCATCTGTTCATATTATCTGTGCAACTTCTTGTTTTCTTGAATTTTTCAGAGTTTTAAATGAAATTGTTTGGTTGGAAATGTAACTAATACCATATTTAAAATCTCTTTTTCTTGCTTTACCAAACTTCTGAACAACTTTAGATTCACAAGGTTCATCGTGACTCAGGAGATAATTCTCAAACAGGTGAGGATACTTCAATTTCACTCTTACATACTCAGGTGGAATTTGTGGGTTCAAGTCTATGAATCACTCTGAAGAAGTCTGGATCGACAGTCACCACCCCAGAACTTGGATTGCGGATATCTGAGTGCTGATACTGACAGGTCTGAGAGCGAGGTTAAAAGCAGGATCCCTTAAAAAGCTTTGAACCTTCATTCATGGCAACCTTTTCTACTGAATGCCTTCTTCATCCTGGTTTCTTTTGCTGACTAGAAACCATGGAGAGCAAGATAAACTCAAAATAGAGAGTGGGCCAAAAGTCCAGGGGACACGCATTATTATACCATAGTTAGTCTTCCCTTTCTTTGCAGCAGTCAGTGACTACATATAATTAGAAAATGTGAATGGGCCCTCGCCTGGCAGTCAGGAGCAGCAAATCACCATTTCAGCTGCCCACATCCTCACATCATACCTTGGGCAAGACTCTCACTGTCTGACTCTTGGTTTCCTCTGCCATAAAAAGAGGAGGCTGAACCTAATGACTTCTACATTTGAAAGGTCTAGAATTCTTTGATCATTAGAGGGGAAAATCAGTCTGCTACCAAAGATTTAAAATTCTCGTTCCTGCACACACACCACACATTCTCTCCCTTGTTGGTGGCTTTCCCAGCCACTGAGGCATAAAGTTGGACCCTGGGCTACTTACTTAGTGCCTTTCCTGGATTCTAAAATGGACCATATTTTCACCTACTCAGAAAGATTTCATTTGATCTTTCTGAGCTTCAGTTTCTTCATTTGTAAAATGAATTAACAATGCCTATCTCATTGTGGTTATGAGGATTAAAGGAGAAAATTTATATAATGTCTAGCAGTACCTGGCGTTTAACTGTTTGGTATCCTCCCCTTCCCTCCACACTTTTTCTCTGTCTCTCTCTTTCACAGATGATTTAGTTTATTTCTTTAACCCAGTGAGAGTATTATTTTAACTTACTTATGAGCTTCTGAGTGTCAAAAACTGTTATAAGCATTTTCATATCCTTTACAGTGCCCAGTATTGCCTTGCACATAATAGACACTCAATAAATACAGAAATTGATTAACTGAAACCCTCCCATCTTGGAAAGCATAAGTTCCACCATTTATTAACTCTTGGACCTTGAGCTACCCACATAATCTCTCCAAGTTTAAATTTCCTCATCAGTAAAATGGGGATTGCACTATGTAGCTTTCAGAATTGTAATGATTATGTAAGATAATTACTATATTTAAAATAAATAGTAAAGCACAATGTCTGGTGCATAGTAGGTGCTAAGTGGTAGCTATTTTTTTTAAATTGATGACACTGTATCCTTTTTTGCCATTGAGTACAGCTATTTGAATCTCTCTTATCCTTCTTTTCTCTGGTTTTAAAGTTCATTCCACAACATCTTTTGAGGAATGAATAAATGAATTCTTTGATTTAAATGGCCTTTATTGAATAAATAATTTCTCCAAACTTTTAGCCTTTTCTATTGCTATAGATTTTCTTAATTTTAGCTGAGATAAAAGTCAGAAAGAATCAACATTATCCATCTTTGAATAATTATTTCTAGTGAATGATTTAGAATTCAACCAGCCAGCCTGGGCTATAGCCTCCCTAGTTTAGTTTTATTTGGAAACTACATTTTGAGGAATTCTTGTGCTCTTTAATCCTGAATTTAATCTTAAATATTTAATAAGTTAGATTTAATCTGTTATCTGGTAAACAACTGTTAGGAATGTGTATGATTATTACATTCCTAAATGTAATAGGCTAAATCCAATGTCTTGCAAGTGACCACTATTAGTTCCTCAGGGTTTGAAAGATGTAATATGATCTTAACAATATAATTTTATAGGTATCTTATAAAGAAATACTGAAACTCAAATCCAAGGCTAGGAAAATTATTAAGGCAGGGTCTGAAAGAAAATTAGGCAAAGGGGTAGTAAAATAGCTTAAGTTAGGTGATTTAAGACAAGGTCTTATGGCTGACTATGTTGTTCAGATTAACTTTATAATAGTTCTGCCTTCCACTTTATGCTGTATAAATATAATTCAAGTTTCGTTACTGATTTAACCTTTTTAAAATTGAATCAGATGTTTAATGACATTAAAGTAAATGGTTAAAAAGGTGATCTAGAGAAATATCTAAGACATATTATAAAGTGACAGCAAGTAGTAGAATAATATTATAACATGATCCCACGTTTGCTTAAAAAGAAGGTATACATGCAGATGAACAGATGTAATTAATAATAATAGGCAAACATGAACTTTATATTTACTATGTAGCAGGCACTGTTCTAAGTGCTATCTATGAATTAACTTGTTTACATCTCACAACAGCCTATGAAGGAGATGCTATAACTATCCCCACTTTGCAGGTGTGGATACTGAGGCACAGAGAAGGAACATTCCCAAAGTTACACAGCTATTAGATGGCATAGTGGAGATTGGAGTTTTGGCAATTTGGCTCTGGAACTGGTTCTCTTAATTACTATGCTCTCTTGCACTTTTTTTGGTGTCACTAGGCAATTCTTTAAAAAGCATTGCATCTTTTTTTCTCTCTTGGAATATGATCATTTATCAGTGTCTAAGAAAAGCATCCCCCTGCTGAAACCTGCACATCTGCCTCCTTTCAGCACAGTGAGGAGAAATTCTGTGTTATGGTTAAGTTTCTCTCCTTGCTCATGGGTTACTCCTACAAGAAGCAAATGCCCTGAAAATGCATTTTTCTGAAGCCACCTCTGCTGCCCTGACATGTTTATCCTTTGGTCCTCACTGGTAGCGTGCACCGTTTGATTAGATCTCACATTAATGTGACAGCACACTTTGAGCATTAAATTCAAAGTCTGCAAAGACTTACACAGATTTTTTAAGTGCTTTTTTTCCCTCAGAAAACAAGGCCAAAAGTGAGAGTTAAATTGTTGGAATTTGTTGGGATTAGAAAACTGCTTCTTCTTCTCTCCATTCCTGGGATCAACAATCAGCATCATTTGGTGAAATCATATCCTCAGGAGAACCTAGAAAACCATCAAGAGGTCTGACTTTACAGAGGGACCTAAAATTGGTCCAAATTAGTTTCTCAAATAAACTTAACTCTCTGTGGATTTGACTAGTATTTTATTTCCTCAAATATCCCCATAAAAGCCTTCCCCACCCATTGAAATGTATTGTCCTTCATGTCAAAATGAACCCCTCAAAATTTCCCCCAAGTTTTAATGTTTATTTTCAAGAAGATATTTATTAATGGAACTAAATAACCCTTAATAATAAGCTCCATTACAATGTAATGTGGTACCACAAGGAAAGGACATCATTTTACAATTAATATGACTGATAATTCTGTGTGTGTTGATGATTTGAAGAGACAGTGGCTCACTATTTCTTAAAAATATTTTACAGTGCTTAAAAAGTACCCTCGTTTTCTTTGGAGAATGAGGGAAAAAATATGTCTAAACTTTGCCTGTGAATAAGCTTGAAAACTAATCACTCTCCATTACTAATCTGAAATCCTTAGAGTCTCATTCATTCAGATACAAGAACAGGAGGAAAGAGTCCATTGATGTGAAATCAATATCATCTCGAGGCAGTGATGGTAAGTTTTTCACATTTCCTTGACTTTAAAGTGTAGAAAATGGCACAGGAATATATTTAAGAATTCCTCAGCATATAAACAAAACCCCAAGGAATAGGATTACAACTAAACTGGCTTTTTTCCTGTAGGTGGAAAAATTTTTAGGCCTTTTTATTCTTTTTTTTACTTTTTATAGTCTTTGCCTTCTCTTTGAAATGACTCCATGCTTGTTCCTTTATGGCCTAACGTGTGTTAGGCCACATAACCACTAGAGCAGCTCAGTTTCAATAGCTAGATCACTCCTAGCTGCTATCCTTCAGGTCACAATGGGAAACCTGAGCCTGAGGGAAGTGGCTGAACTAGCAAGGACCAAAGACTCTAGGGATAAGATGTATAATTCATAGAGGAAGATGGATAGACCACAAGGCATGCAAGGGATTGGGACCAAGAACGTAAAGGAAGAAAATGGACTGAAATTTTTCCCGATGGGTTGAGGGTGTAGATAAATGAAGAGGGTATCCATTTTAGAGGATAATGGATGAGGGCATTTCAACTGGATTAGTCCAGTTTTCAGAATAGAGTTTGAGATGGGATCATCCATTACCTCTCCAGAGCATGGGAGAAGTGAAGGCTGAAGAGTATGGAAGAGCAGCAATGGTGGCTGCTCTGGCAGTGGAGATGGCTACAAAGATGGCTGACCAGCAGGCAGGCTCTGCTGACATCGGCTACATTAAGTTATCAGATCTATAACATGCGAATTCTCTTCCCTCCTGCCTGCCTCTCAGGGAGGGGTAGGAAGATCTGATGAGAACAATGCTTTTAAAATAAAGCTTCTACCTTTTGGATTTTGAACCACATGTAAAGATAGGATATTTTAGATGGAGAGGATAATGGATGAAGGAATTTCAACGGGATTAGCTCGGTTTTTACAGATGAGAGCTAGACCCACCGTGGGCTCCTGGTGTTAAGAACCTAAAGGCGCAGGGAGGTGGGGAGCCTGGCCCTCACTCAGAATGAGAGGGGCTCATTCTTCTGCCCACCCCACCCTGGTCACGGATCGTGCCTCCCCTCCGACACTGCAGTCATCCAGTTACCCGGCCTGTGGCTGAGGACTGAAAGTGACGGAACTGCCCAAGTTGGGCTTTAGTGACTTACGGGAAAGTAACTCCTGGGGGATCATTAGGCTGTTGGGATGAGGCCTCCGGATCCCATCAACATTCTCTGAAATCCCCCTGAGGACCTGAGACTCATAAAGCCTTCCTGTCTTCAATGTTCCAGGCCAGACCACCCTTCCCAGTCCCTGGCAAGTAGTGGCTGAGCTCTCAGCCTTTTAGGACTAAGAGATGGGTGAATTCATTGCTTTATGGGGAGCAGTGGAGGACAGTAGTCCTGTGGGAATCAGGCCCCCAGTCCGTGCAGGGTTCCTTTGCTGCACTTAAGCGCAGCTGAGCCACCAGAACCAGATACAACTTTCTTGACTTCTCTCCAGCACCAAGCCTACAGAATCGTCGCTATCCATCCATGGCAAGGATCCATTCCATGACCATCGAGGCTCCCATCACAAAGGTGAGTAGCAGCTGCTGCCTCTACTCTGCAATCAGGGCCACTGAACACTAGGCTATATTCTGGAGGTAAAGTGATGAATGGCATACTATTACCTGTATCATGGGGTTTACAGTCTAGTAAAGGAAACAGATATTAAACAAATAAACACATAATAAATACGTAGTTATAAATTGCAATAACTGCCATAAAGTAAAACAACAGGTTTCTATGAGGGAAAAGTAGGTTAGGGCCCTAGTTCGGTTGGGTGAGAGGGGTGGTCAGGGAGGGTCTCTCTGTAGAGGAAGTAATGTTTGAAGTAAGACCTGAAGGATACAAAGATGTTAGGAGAAGAGGATCCTAGGCAGCAGGCACAGCAAGGGATGAGCACTGAGGTGGGAAAAGGAGGGAATGGAGCAACTGAGGACCTGAAAGAAAGTCAGGTGTGACTGGAGCTTGGAGAGCAGAGGGGAAAAATGGTGACATGGAGTTGTGCAGGGCTCAGTTCATTCTGGCCAATAGAGCTGTAGTAAGTTTATATTTTAGTTCATGTGCAACGGAAACCACTGAAGAGTTTAAAGTAGGGGAATGACATGACCAGATACGTTTATTGAAAATAACACCAAGCTGCCATGCAGAGAATGGACTGGAGATGGCAAGAGTGAAAGGGAAGAGGACAGTTAGGGACCTTTTCCAGAATTCTAAGCAAGAAACTGTGTTAGCTGTATTAGAATTACAGCAGTGGAGGTGGAGAGAAATGAGTAGATCAGGAAATGTTTGGGGGTAAATTCAATTCGTCTTGATGATGAATTATACTGTCAGGTAGGGAAAGAATTGAGGGAAAGTGATATGTCAACCAGGGCCTCCCAGGGTTTTGGTTTGAGCACAAGATTAACAGAAGTGGTTTTTTCACGGCAATGTAGAAACCGGAGGAGTACAGCTCTTGTCCTTCATTTTCTGTTAGGTTTACTTGCTTGCTTTGGGAAGAGGAGAGCAAGGTCGTGAGTTTAGTTTTGGATATGTAAGTAAGACATTCCAATAGATATGTCAGGCAAGCAACTGAATATATAAATCTGAAAGTCAAAAAGGAGTTCAGGGCTGGGATATAAATTTGAGAGTCCTGGGCATGTGGATCGTATGTGTCCAAAGTCATGGAAATGAAAGAGCTCATCTCTGAAAGGACTGTGGAGTGAGAGGAAGGCCCAGCACTAGTCTCTGAGGAACTGCAACCTGTAGAAGAGAGCTAAAGGAGAAGGATCAGCAAGGGAGCCTGAGAAAATGTAGTCCCTGAAGTAAGAGAAACACCAGATAGGGTGGGATGAGAAGCATGCTTCAGTACAAAGAGAGTGGTGCCGTGAAAGCACTGGTCATTTTGAACAAGAAGATGTGTTATCATCTGATTTCTTTTGGATTCTAGGCACATGAGTGAGTTTTGAGAAGAAGAATCCTAATGTCCTCAAATTTATTCTTTCTCTCTCTTTACTTCCTTAGGTTATAAATATAATCAATGCAGCCCAAGAAAACAGTCCTGTCACAGTAGCAGAAGCCTTGGACAGAGTTTTAGAAATTTTACGGACCACAGAACTGTACTCCCCTCAGCTGGGTACCAAAGATGAAGATCCCCACACCAGTGATCTCGTGGGAGGCCTGATGACTGTGAGTGATGAGGAAAAACCAGAAATGCAGGACAGACAATGTTAAGTGCACTCCAGAGAGCATATGGCATGTAGCATATAAACTGTTACCTATAGGTGTAGAAATACCTGCTGTATGGGCTAACATCAGCATAACCAGAAGCAGTTGCAGGAGCACAAATGACTAATTTGTCCTTCTGAATTCGTACTACAGTAAGGAGTAAATAGACAGTTGATTGAAGGCTAAATATCACAATGGAGCCCTTTTGTACTTCTTCCCCTTGACCTGGTATAGTATTCCATTGAGGGTTATGGCTAGGCTTCCTTGGACCTCAGGCTCTTTATATAATGAAAGCGTTGATACTTAGATGACAGCACTAGTTTCCAAAATCTTAGCTGTAGAATTCTTTCTTTAAATAAGACCTTTATATAGAGTTCCCTTTATAATCAACAAAAGCAGAGTGGAGCTGCCGTGGCTCAGTGTGGGGAGGGGAGGAGGAACCACCCCCTGCCGGCACTCCAATACCACCATTTGTAACCACTAAAAGTAGCTTATTTCCAAGGAGTCATCCTGTTCTAGTGTTTTTGCTGTGATCTATTTGACTGTAATCATAATCCATCAGCAAGTGAAGAAAAATGAGAAAATTCAAATTATTCATTTGTGCTCCCTATTGGAGACTGAAGCTGGAAGAATTCTTTGGGAGAAAAACAAAGTCCAAGAGTCATCGAAGAGTTTTACTTTGAAGTTTTCTGTCTAGCCCTGCCACCAAATGCTGAGTGTTGACTGGCTTTCTGGTCCATCCTCCTTGTTCCTACTAAAGGTTTCTGGTGAGCCTGTAATTTGAGTGACCTCCTGATCCTTTTGAGCCCCTCGGCTGGCCCAATGCAGTGTAGACTTTAGTTCTAAAGAACACTGGCAAGGTGTGTGTGTGTTTGCCATCTGCAGCAACATGAATGGACTTAGAGATAATCATACTAAGTGAAGTTAGACAGAGAAAGACAAATATCATATGATATCACTTATATGTGGAATCTTAAAAAGTGATACAAATGAACTTATTTACAAAACAAAAATAGACTCACAGACATAGAAAACAAACTTATGGTTACCAAAGGGGAAATGTTGGGGGGAGGGTGGATAAATTAGGAGTTTGGGATTAACAGATATACACTACTATATATAAAATAGATAAACAACAAGAACCTACTGTATAGCACAGGGAACTATATTCAATATCTTCTAATAACCTATAATGGAAAAGAATCTGAAACGGAATATATATATATATCTATATCTCCAAATCACTTTGCTGTGTACCTGTAACTAACACAACATTGTAAATCAACAATACTGCAATTAAAAAAAAAAAATAGAACACTGCCAAGGGTCTGTCAGGAGGCTGGCCACTGCAGAGCTGCAGAACCATTCTGGTTCCTAGAACAAGTTATCTGCCCTCCTTTCCCCTGCTGCCATACCATGTTGGGCTTCCTCTCCAGGTAATGCTGTGAGGAACCAGTACAAGATTCCACCTTTTTTTATGTAGCATTAGGGAAGAGAAGAAAGAAAGATTAAGAACAGAGGAGTTCCTTGTGATATCTGCCTTAGAGGCAGGACAGTTATGGCCATTGTTACTTATCTATTTATCCAGTTTTGAAAATTAAGCTCTTGGCCTAAAGATCCAGAGTGTGACTTCAGGAGAGCCCTTCATTAATACTTTAAACCTTAGCACATACTTTCTGAGGATGACAAATAAGCAATTACAAATGGCTTTTAAGCAGAGGTCTAAATAATTAGGTACTCGGGGGTAGAAGGTAGAGGGCAGGAAAATGAGATGCAAGAACATCTGGGGACTAAAGTTCAAGAGCCTAGTAAATGGCATAACATTGAAATTCTGTTCACTCCCTTATGCTGCCCTTCCAAAGACCTCAAATCCAGAAACTTCCTTTAAAGGCTAACAGTGAAGCTCATAAGACAGAAACTATAGCTGGAAAAAAGTTAATTTAGATGTTAGTCAAAAATTAGCCCAACCTTTTAAAGGCTTTACATTAAATCATTCCCCAGATGTGGCCCATGGCTTTGGCTCCCCAGGATGCAAATCTAAGAACACAAGAATGACACAGTCCTTGTGAGGGTAATTGGGGTCCTTTCAAATTAACATGTACCCGAAGCAAGATCACTTCTGTGATTTCATTATGTGGCTTCAAAATGCAACAAGAGAAAGATGGCATGAGAACAGAGCTAACTCACAGCTCAGGTGTGAGACCTGAATGCAGTCATAGCCACTTAATTCTCAATTCTTCATCTCCTGGGGCTAACAGCCTTGGAAAGGAGAGTATCCACTGTTTTGTAGCTATTGTTCTCACTTGATTTTGAGCTTCAACTTGGAGTTCCAGATTGACTGGGTTATTCAGGATTCAAATATCTTTGGCTAATAAAGGAAATGAGAGAATAATGATAATGGCATATAAAGCATGCTTCTCATAGCATCTTTCTTTATTCCAGGATGGCTTGAGAAGGTTGTCAGGAAACGAGTATGTGTTC
Organism: Eschrichtius robustus; assembly: GCF_028021215.1. Lineage (NCBI taxonomy): Eukaryota > Metazoa > Chordata > Mammalia > Artiodactyla > Eschrichtiidae > Eschrichtius > Eschrichtius robustus. The sequence goes on from NC_090825.1 coordinate 60,815,366, forward strand.
ACTAAGAGTAAGTTGTCCTCTATCCACTTGTTATTGATAACCTGTCTCTGGCCTTTTGTCTCCCTCAGTGTTGTGATTATTGTTTGGGAAGGGCCTTGGTGATACTTCCTATTCGTCTCATTGGAGTTTAAGCATCTCTATGGTCTACATTTGAAACCAGGTCTCCTAATATAAATTACTTCTCTGAGCGCTGTCAGAATAAGAATTGCAAATCTCTCTATATTTAAACAGTTAAACTGAATTATTTTTCTATTGGGGGGTCCTGAAGTTTAATAATGTAAGAGAACCCTGAAGGGAAAATATTCTTACCCCTGGAAGTTCAAGACTTTCTTTCCAGTAGCAACCATGAAGATGACAAATGCTCAGCAGCACTCAAGATTCCACAATTACCCACCCTTCCTGCCCCATCTGTTTGCTCAGATGTGCCCCAGAGTCACAGTCACCTTGGGATGCCAGTAACCATCAACGATGTCCCCCCGTCTATCGCTCAATTACTTGATAATGAGGAAAGCTGGGAGTTCAACATCTTTGAATTGGAAGCTGTGACACACAAAAGGTATGTGGCTTCTCTGGCTGTAGGCAGGGGGAGAATTGATGGACACACTCAAGACTTTCACATCTGGAAACTTTGAGGGAGATGTGAGTCCTTGCCACAAGTGACCTCCCAGGTTCTGCTTTTCATGCCATGCTGGAGGAGTGTCAAATGCGCAGAGAGACTGTGGCCCCTTGAGTGAGCTCCTTTATGGAGAAGAGAGTATTAGCGGGTAAGATGTGGGATCAGCCTGGTGATACCCAGGATGAAGAAATACTGAGTGTCTTCTTCAGATCTACCCAGGTCATTCCTTTGTGCCAGTGAGCCAAAAGTTCTAAGTATTCTCAGCTCCAAACTTGTTGAGGTCCCACCTTACAAAATGAGTTTGAGAGCACCGTAGACTTTTCTTTTGATCCATCCTATAGGCAGGGGAAAGATTAGATAACACAGAAAGTCCTCTTCTATTACAGAAGTCCATTTTCTTCCAGGGGTGTTGGATGTGAATGATAACTATAAATAAGTAACTTAATTCTAAATGACATGACTTTGCTGAACCCACACAAGCCATTCCTTTTGTCCTTAAGCTCAGTAACTTCCTCAGGGGACACAGGAAGTGCAAAGCTTACGTGGAAGCAGAAACAGAGAGGGACTGTCAGGGACCTCTCTCTTGGTTGTTAGAGCCACTGAAGGGCAGGTGACTTAAGACAGTCTAGAATTCATTTGGATTAACCACCATGAGGCACCTAGTTTTAAAGAAGTGGCTGGTGAGGAGGAGATGCTCTATCACCTTCTAATTTGGAGAGGACATATTTTTATACCCCTGTGCCTATGAAGCATCAGGAAAAAAAATGACTCAATTTCCCAGTAGCTTCAAAGAAAGCAGCTTCTGGAGCAGTGAATACAATGAATCAGAGTTTTTTCCCGTTTTCCAGGCCATTGGTTTACCTGGGCTTAAAAGTCTTTTCCCGGTTTGGAGTATGTGAATTTTTACACTGTTCTGAAACTACCCTTCGGGCCTGGCTCCAAGTGATTGAATCCAACTACCACTCCTCCAATGCTTACCACAACTCCACTCATGCCGCTGATGTCCTGCACGCCACTGCCTTCTTCCTTGGAAAAGAAAGAGTGAAGGTAGAATTTTGATATCACAATCTAGTTACCTGCATAGGTTTTAGAGATCTAAGAACCCAATCTTAATAAATATGTTAGGCAAACAACTGTTTTGGAACCAATTTTGACAGAGTTTTTGAGCTACCAAACTGACTGGTCCTTTTGGTATTGTAAAGACATGGCATTTTCTCCTAGCCCTCCCTTCCCACAAATGCTTAAAATAATAATTTATGCCACTGTAGAGACTCTTCTACATGTCTGGCTGATCCATGAACCCATTCTCCAAATGTTCACTAGGAGCCCTTTGTGATACTGGGTTAGAGGACAGAACTTAATTATTATAGCAAATGGTTACTAGGTCTGGAGGTTAAATTTTAGGATCAGAATTTTGTCATTGGTATATTACAATCCAGACAGTAGTGAGCCATTCAGCATCCTACTGATTTACATACATATATGTGTGTTTTGTGTAGGTATGAATGTGTATATCTGTATATTAATGACTTGTATAATTCTGAAAGAGTTCCAAGTTCCTTAATCTTAGAAGTCAATACTGTCATTTACAGGTGCTGATTTGTAGGGCAGTCCTATGTATACCCCACGTATAGCTGGCAAGAGATCCCCATCTCCCCTCTTCCCCATCTACTATCACTTTCACAGTGAAGCTTGTAATTCCTTTGCTACAATTAGAAGTGAAGCTTAGAATATAGATACCCTTGGGACAAGTGCTGTATAGAGACAGGTTCACATCAATCTGCAAATGCTTAACATTCAATCATTTTCTGACTTAGTCTTAAGACCCTAGGTACTTAAGGAGAAGAGTGGTAGTGGGATAGGTAGACAGAGAAGAAATGGCACCAAAATGGGGAGGGGGAATGTTCCCTTCTCAGTTTTGCCGAAGACTGATCCTGGCATTTACTTTCATCAGCAAGAAAGCAAAGAGTGTCATTCAAGAATAATGATGGTTTTGAAGATTTTTGTCTCCTACTTTTAAAAAAGGTGATATCACAGGTGATAACAGCCTGTTTCTATAGCGCTTTTCTTTGAGGAGCTAAGATTCTTCCAGATTCCTACTCCAGGTTCACATTCCTCCATTTTACATTACATGAGATATTATACAGCTTAGGTTGCACACTGCCAAATGAGGACAGGACCTGGGCATTAATGCTGAGACCAAAGTGACCTATAGGCATTGAGTTAAAGATGAACCCCACTTAAGCAGAAGCACTCTAGAAAAATATAGATTAAATGCTTAATAAATTATGGAATGCTTAGTCACTTTATTATCTCCTTTCCTCTCCCTCCCCTAAAATAAGAAGTTTTCTTTAAATTGTTTGTTCTGCTAGCACATGCAGAGTCTGAATTCTCAAATAGCAGCAATACAAACAAGTCTAAGACTAGATACAATATGCTTGTAATCCAAAAGACATTTTCTAAGAGGCCAAAGAATCAGAAAATTTAGAGCTGCAAAGAACCCTGGAGAATTGGGCTGGAAGGGACTCCTGAGGTCAGAGGTTTTAGTAGCAGCCCAAGATCACTGGTTAGTCCACCATGAGGCGCTTCGAGTGGGATTTATTCCTGAGGTGTCTTTCACCAGACCTGCTGCCACTGAGCAAAGAGAGTCAGAAAAATGTTTTTACCAAATATCCATGTCATCTGTCACCCCTAATTTCTTTATAAGGCTAAAATTCTTAATGTCACTGTGACATAGCTCCACATCCTCAACCCAGCCATATAGATAACATGTCCAGAGCTGACATTCCCCTTCAATTTGTTGCACACCCTATCCCCTTCCCACTCTTCCCAGTTCCCAAGAACCATTGCAAGTGGAGAGATCAGGATAGCCAGCATTCTTTTGTTATTCTCTGAGTGAGTGACTATTTGTCCTAGAAAAGGAACTGTTTGAAAGGCTAATGTAGAATGGAGTCCATTCTGGCCAGTCTGCTTCAGTGTGATCCAAATCTATTCCTGCTGGTTAAAGGAGGAAAAAACTATGCAGAAATGTCTGCACCTCCAAGGCTTTGGGGAACTTCTCCTGCCGTGGGTTTGGTGGGGAAGTTTTCTTCCACAGACAGTCCCTCCCTGCTATGGGAAGAGCCTTGCTTCTCCCATCTGCTAGTGAGCAGCCCGGTCTTCTTTCCCTGCCTCCCTGCATTTCTTATCAGACACTGCATTATTAGTGCCCACCAAAACTGCAGGGCATGGCCTTTTATTGGTATCTTTGTAAAAGTGCCAGGTCTAAATCAGTGTAAGTTGGAAGGAAAGACATGTCTTGTCTAATGCTATTTGTTGTCTATTCCACTTACTTGAATCTATGTCACGGAAGAATTTAAAAATAAATTGGCCCTATACTCCAAACAAGATTGAACATACTCCAAGAGCACTAGCTGGAGGCCCAAAGTTTGGCCCTCATGGGTCCTCACTGCACAGGTAGAATCAGTGAGAGTGGAGGCCAAGTCAGGGCAGCTCTGGATTCTGACTGTACCTGTGGGTTCCCACGGCCTCTCCTAACCAGCAGCAAAAGGGGGCTAGGCATGTTTGTTTGCCCTGGGCATTACAAAGTCAGTCTCTGAGAAGAGCTGAAAAGAATGGCAGCGACTGCTGTCCCCCCTCAGGAAACCGGTTCATGTGGACTTGAGGCAAGCCAGGACTGCCCACCAGCTCCAGGAGGTCAGGATTGGAAATGGAAATGGCTTCCTTCTGGTAGGGACAGCTTTCAGGAAAGTTTTCAGGGCTGAGCTTCAGATTCACTGCTCCTTACCTATTAGCATCTGAGAAGCAGTTTGCAGTTTTTTCTCCCACAGCCTAGGAAAGCAACTCAGGAAAACCAAAAATTATGCCCACCCCTCCAGCCTCATCCTGGGGACCAGTTTCCCCCTCACTCACTACCCTTCAGCCACAATGATGCTCTTTAAGTTTCCTGAATAAGCCACTTCCTTTGTTTCACATCAGGCCATCATACAGGCTGATCTTTCTGCCTGGATTTCTCTCCCTTGCCATTTTTTTGCCTGGCTAATTCCTGCTTATCCTTCAGGTTCCAGCATAAAAATCACTTACTTAGAGAACCCATTCTTGCCCACCCTCTGGACCTGCACTGTCCATAAGTAGCCATTTGCCACATGTGGCTATTTACATTTAATTAAAATTAAATAAAATGAAACATTCAGTTCCTCAATTGTGCACACATTTCAAGTGTCCAGGAGCTGTAAGTGACTAGGGGTTACTATAGTGGACAGCCCACATACAGACATTTCCATCACCACAGAAAAGTTGAACGGACAGCACTGCCCTAAACTAGATCAAGCCTCATGGTTACACGCTCAAACCACCCGTACTTCCCTTCTTAACCCATCTCACAGTAAGTTAATTTTGTTTGTGTGTTTCCTTATTTGTGCCTTCTCCAGTAAATTACCAACTCCATTAGTGCAGGCTATGCCAGTATAATTCATCACTGTAACTCCAGCACTCTGCATGACAACTGGCACCCAGTAAGCATCCAATAAATAACTAAAGGAATGAATTCATAAAGTGCAGTGTCTCTTATACAACAGTAGCCCATTTGATAACTTCCTCCTAAAGCTGTGAGCTGAAAAAACATTTGTATCCCCTGATGCTCTGGTTTGTGTTCTTTAACTACATAATGAGAGCGTTAGAAAGAGGGTCTCCCTTTTAGCCTTTCCCACCTGCTAGCCCAGAGCTGAATTGTGTTCTTCACTGTAAGAGCCCCCTTAGCCTCAGTTTTCCTGGGAAAATTCTTCTTGCCCTTCATCCTCTTGTGTTGCTTGGCTGTAATCCTTTTATCTTTGTGTGAAGAGTTTTGTTGTATCTGTGCCATTTACTGCCATACTCTCAAAATCTTTTCAGAAGTAGGCAAATAAAGTAACACTTGTGATCCTAGGCCACTTTCTTCTCCATCCACTCACAGAAGAGAGTCATGGCAATATGCCACACAGCATACATTTGAAAAGGCCTGTTTGGCATCCTCCTGCAGAAGAACTAGAGTGAATGAACTCTGGAGAAAGAATTTAGGTATCCATTATAACTGCTACTCAGATTTCTATTTCCCTCCAGATAATCCACAGTACGGCAAGGTGATGTGATATACCCTAGATGGCCTCTTAACTTCTAGGAAGTCAGAGAAGGACCCCCTGACTCATCCCCTCCAGAGAGACAGGGATGACTGTAGGTCTCCTACATCCAGTGGGTAATGCTCGACCTTGCCTCCCCCTGACCCCAGGGAAGCCTCGATCAGCTAGATGAGGTGGCTGCCCTGATTGCTGCCACAGTCCATGACGTGGATCACCCAGGAAGGACCAACTCTTTCCTGTGCAACGCAGGCAGTGAACTCGCCGTGCTCTATAATGACACTGCTGTCTTGGAGAGTCACCACACAGCCCTGGCCTTCCAGCTCACGGTCAAGGACAGCAAATGCAACATTTTCAAGAATATTGACAGGTTTGTGTGCTCGGGCTCTTGTGCTCAGGTTTGTAAAATGTAAGTGGGAAACTCAGTTTTCCCTAACTTCTCCAAGTACTTAGCTTTCTCTTAGGGGGAAGGCTGTACCATTGTATCAGACAGTAAAATAATAACCTTATAAACTGAACTGTACTTTTTAGAATGTTCATCTTTATTTTTTTTTTAACATATTTTTTAGAGTATAATTGCTTTACAATGTTGTGTTACTTTCTGCTATATAACAAAGTGAATCAGCTATATGTATACATATATCCCCATATCCCCTCCCTCTTGCGACTCCCTCCCACCCCTCCAGGTGGTCACAAAGTACCGAGCTGATCTCCCTGTGCTATGCAGCTGCTTCCCACTAGCTATCTATTTTACATTTGGTAGTGTATATATGTCAATGCTACTCTCTCACTTCATCCCAGCTTCCCCTTCCCCCTCCCAGTGTCAAGTCCATTCTCTAGTAGGTCTGCATCTTTATTCCCGTCTTGCCTCTAGGTTCTTCATGACCTTTTTTTTTTAGATTCCATATGTATGTGTTAGCATACGGTATTTGTTTTTCTCTTTCTGACTTACTTCACAGTGTATGACAGACTCTAGGTCCATCCACCTCACTACAAATAACTCAATTTCATTTCTTTTTATGGCTGAGTAATATTCCATTGTATATATGTGCCACATCTTCTTTATCCATTCGTCTGTCGATGGACACTTAAGTTGCTTCCATGTCCTGGCTATTGTAAATAGTGCTGCAATGAACATTGTGCTATGTCTCATTTTGAATTATGGTTTTCTCTGGGTATATGCCCAGTAGTGGGGTTGCTGGGTCATATGGTAGTTCTATTTTTAGTTTTTTGAGGAAACCTCCATACTGTTCTCCATAGTGGCTGTATCAATTTACATTCCCACCAACAGTGCAAGAGAGTTCCCTTTTCTCCACACCCTCTCTATCATTTATCGTTTGTAGGTTTTTTGATGATGGCCATTCTGACTGGTGTGAGGTGATACCTTATTGTAGTTTTCATTTGCATTTCACTAACGATTAGTGATGTTGAGCATCCTCTCATGTGTTTGTTGGCAATCTGTACATCTTTGGAGAAATGTCTATTTAGGTCTAATGCCCATTTCTGGATTGGGTTGTTTGTTTTTTTGATATTGAGCTGCATGAGCTGCTTGTATATTTTGGAGATTAATCCTTTGTCAGTTGCTTCGCTTGCAAATATTTTCTTCCATTCTGAGGGTTGTCTTTTCGTCTTGTTTATGGTTTCCTTTGCTGTGCAAAAGCTTTTAAGTTTCATTAGGTCCCATTTATTTTTATTTCCATTTCTCTAGGAGGTGGGTCAAAAAGGATCTTGCTGTGATTTATGTCATAGAGTGTTCTGCCTATGTTTTTCCTCTAAGAGTTTTATAGTGTCTCTGGCCTTACATTTAGATCTTTAATCCATTTTGAGTTTATTTTTCTGTATGGTGTTAGGAAGTGTTCTAATTTTATTCTTTTATGTGTAGCTGTCCAGTTTTCCCAGCACCACTTCTTGAAGAGGCTGTCTTTTCTCCGTTGTATATTCTTGCCTCCTTTATCAAAGATAAGGTGACCATATGTGCGTGGGTTTCTCTCTGGGCTTTCTATCCTGGTCCATTGATCTATATTTCTGTTTTTGTGCCAGTACCATACTGTCTTGATTACTGTAGCTTTGTAGTATAGTCTGAAGTCAGGGAGCCTGATTCTTCCAGCTCCGTTTTTCTTTCTCAAGATTGCTTTGGCTGTTCGAGGTCTTTTGTGTTTCCATACAAATTGTGAAATTTTTTGTTCTAGTTCTGTGAAAAATGCCAGTGGTAGTTTGATAGGCATTGCATTGAATCTGTAGATTGCTTTGAGTAGTATAGTCATTTTCACAATGTTGATTCTTCCAATCCAAGAACATGGTATATCTCTCCATCTGTTTGTATTGTCTTTAATTTCTTTCATCAGTGTCTTATAGTTTTCTGCATACAGGTCTTTTGTCTCCTTAGGTGGGTTTATTCCTAAGTATTTTCTTTTTGTTGCAATGGTAAATGGGAGTGTTTCCTTAATTTCTCTTTCGATTTCTCATCATTAGTGTATAGGAATGCAAGAGATTTCTCTGCATTAATTTTGTATCCTGCTACTTTACCAAATTCATTCATTACCTATAGTAGTTTTCTGGTAGCATCTTTAGGATTCTCTGTGTATGGTAGGTATCATGTCATCTGCAAACTGTGACAGTTTTACTACTTCTTTTCCAAATTGGATTCCTTTTATTTCTTTTTCTTCTCTGATTGCTGTGGCTAAAACTTCCAAAACAATGTTGAATTATAGTGGTGAGAGTGGGCAACCTTGTCTTGTTCCTGATCTTAGTGGAAATGGTTTCAGTTTTTCACCATTGAGAATGATGTTGGCTGTGGGTCTGTCATATATGTCCTTTATTATGTTGAGGTATCCCTCTATGCCTACTTTCTGGAGCTTTTTTATCATAAATCAGTGTTGAATTTTGTCAAAAGCTTTTCCTGCATCTATTGAGATGATCATATGATTTTTATCCTTCAATTTGTTAATATGGTGTACCACATTGATTGATATACGTATACTGAAGAATCCTTGCATTCCTGGGATAAACCCCACCTGATCATGGTGTACGATCCTTTCAATATGCTGTTGGATTCTGTTTACTAGTATTTTGTTGAGGATTTTTGCATGTATGTTCATCAGTGATATTGGCCTGTAGTTTTCTTTTTTTGTGACATCTTTGTCTGGTTTTGGTATCAGGGTGATGGTGGCCTCGTCGAATGAGTTTGGGAGTGTTCCTCCCTCTGCTATATTTTGGAAGGGTTTGAGAAGGACAGGTGTTCGCTCTTCTCTAAATGTTTGATAGAATTGGCCTGTGCAGCCATCTGGTTCTAGGCTTTTGTTTGTTGGAAGATTTTTAATCACAGTTTCAATGTCAGGGCTTGTGATTGGTCTGTTTTTATTTTCTATTTCTTCCTGGTTCAGTCTCTGAAGGTTGTGCTTTCCTAAGAATTTGTCCATTTCTTCCAGGTTGTCCATCTTATTAGCATATAGTTGCTTGTAGTAATCTCTCATGATCCTTTGTATTTCTGCAGTGTCAGTTGTTATTTCTTTTTCATTTCTAATTCTGTTGATTTGAGTCTTCTCCCTTTTTTTCTTGGTAAGTCTGGCTAATGGTTTATCAATTTTGTTTATCTTCTCAAAGAACCAGCTTTTAGTTTTATTGATCTTTGCTATCATCTCCATTTCTTTTTCATTTATTTCTGATCTGATCTTTATGATTTCTTTCCTTCTGCTAACTTTGGGGGGTTTTTTGTTCTTGTTTCTCTAACTGCTTTAGGTGTAAGGTTAGGTTGTTTATTTGAGATTTTGTTTCTTGAGGTAGGATTGTATTGCTATAAACTTCCCTCTTAGAACTGCTTTTGCTGCATCCCATAGGTTTTGGGTCGTTGTGTTTTCATTGTCATTTGTTTCTAGGTATCTTTTGATTTCCTCTTTGATTTCTTCAGTGATCTCTTGGTTATTTAGTAGCATATTGTTTAGCCTCCAAGTGTTTGTTTCTTTTACAGTTTTTTCTATAAGTGATATCTAGTCTCATAGCATTGCAGTTGGAAAAGATACGTGATTAGATTTCAATTTTCTTAAATTTACCAAGGCTTGATTTGTGACCCAAGATTTGATCTATCCTGGGGAATGTTCCATGAGCACTTGAGAAGAAAGTGTATTCTGTTGGTTTTGTATGGAATGTCCTATAAATATCAATTAAGTCCATCTTGTTTAATGTATCATTTAAAGCTTGTGTTTCCTTATTTACTTTCATTTTGGATGATCTGTCCATTGGTGAAAGTGGGGTGTTAAAGTCCCCTACTATGATTTTGTTACTCTCGATTTCCCCTTTTATGGCTGTTAGCATTTGCCTTATGTATTGAGGTGCTCCTATGTTGGGTGCATAACTATTTACAACTGTTATATTTTCTTCTTGGATTGATCCCTTCATCATTATGTAGTGTCCTTCTTTGCCTCTTGTAATAGTCTGTATTTTAAAGTCTATTTTTGTCTGATATGAGAATTGCTACTCCAGCTTTCTTTTGACTTCCATTTGCATGGAATATCTTTTTCCGTCCCCTCACTTTCAGTCTGTATGTGTCCCTAGGTCTGAAGTGGGTCTCTTGTAGACAGCATATATACGGGTCTTGTTTTTGTATCCATTCAGCCAGTCTGTGTCCTTTGGTTGGAGCATTTAATCTATTTACATTTGAGGTAATTATCGATATGTATGTTCCTATTACCATTTTCTTAATTGTATTGGGTTAGTTTTCGTAGGTCTTTTCCTCCTCGTGTGTTTCTTGCCAAGAGATGTTCCTTTAGCATTTGTTGTAAAGCTGGTTTGGTGGTGCTGAACTATCTTAAATTTGCTTGTCTGTAAAGGTTTTAATTTCTCCGTCGAATCTGAATGAGATCCTTGTTGGGCAGAGTAATCTTGGTTGTAGGTTTTTCCCTTTCATCACTTTAAGTATATCCTGCCACTCCCTTCTGGCCTGCAGAGTTTCCACTGAAAAATCAGCTGATAACTTTATGGGGATTCCTTTGTATGTTATTTGTTGCTTTTCCCTTGCTGCTTGTAACATTTTTCTTTGTATTTAATTTTTGATAGTTTAATATGTTTCTCCTTGGATTTATCCTCTGTGGGATTCTCTGTGCTTCCTGGACTTGATTATTTCCTTTCCCATGTTAGGGAAGTTTCCAACTATAATCTCTTCAAATATTTTCTCCGACCCTTTCTTTTCTTCTTCTGGGACCCCTATAATTCAAATGTTGGTGCATTTAATGTTGTCCCAGAGGTCTCTGAGACTGTCCTCAATTCTTTTCATTCTTTTTTCTTTATTCTGCTATGCAGTAGTTATTTCCACTATTTTGTCTTCCAGGTCACTTATCCGTTCTTCTGCCTCAGTTATTCTGCTATTGATTCCTTCTAGAGAATTTTTAATTTCACTTATTGTGTTGTCATTGTTTGTCTGCTCTTTAGTTCTTCTAGGTCCTTGTTAAACATTTCTTGTATTTTCTCCATTCTATTTCCCAGATTTTGGATCATCTTTACTATCATTACTCTGAATTCTTTTTCAGGTAGACTGCCTATTTCCTCTTCATTTGTTTGGTCTGGTGGGTTTTTACCTTGCTCCTTCATCTGCTGCATATTTCTCTGTCTGCTCATTTTGTGTACCTTACTGTGTTTGGGGTCTTTGCGCAGGCTGCAGGTTCATAGTTCCCGTTGTTTTTGGTGTCTGCCCCCAGTGGGTGAGGTTGGTTCAGTGGCTTGTGTAGGCTTCCTGGTGGAGGGGACTGGTGCCTGTGTTCTGATGGGTGGGGCTGGATCTTGTCTTTCTGGTGGGCAGGGCTGCATCCGATGGTGTGTTTTGGGATGTCTGTGAACTTAGTATGATTTTAGGCAGCCTCTCTGCTAATGGGTGGGGTTGCGTTCCTGTCTCGCTAGTTGTTTGGCATGGGGCATCCAGCACTAGAGCTTGCTGGCAGTTGGGTGGAACTGGGTCATAGCGTTGAGACGCAGATCTCTGAGAGAACTCTCGCTGATTGATACTACGTGGGGCTGGGAGGCCTCTGGTGGTCCTGTTTCCTGAACTCACCTCTCCCACGTCAGCGGCTCTGGCCTGACACCAGGCCGGAGCACCAAGACCCTGTCAGCCACATGGCTGGGGTAGATGCCCCTGGATGAACACTTGTGAGAAGAGCTCAGAATTATCAAGATAGTGGTCTTGGCAAGTGAAACCACAAGAGAAGAGGCCCGTGCTATGCCTGGTCCTGCTGAGCAATTTTCAGAATTCAGCTCATTCTGGCAACAGGGCGACTGGGTTGGCGACGTGAGGCAGGACAGGGTCCGTGAGGCGGGTGGCGCTCAGCTGCTGTGCAGCCTGCGGGGCCTGGTCGAAGCCCTCAGGGAAGGCCAGCAGCGGCCAGGACTCCGGCCTCCTGCAGCTGCGGCCTCTTTGGGGTTTCCCTCCCGGCATTAACGTTGCTCTCACTCCTACTTTGGCGGCCGTGCCTTTACCCTGAGCTGCTTCACGAGGCGAGCACTCCCTGCTAAATGTTCACAGGTGCTGCAAGGACATTTTCATAAAGATGTACACAAACGTTGACCACATAGATTTCTTTGATGTGCAGCCAGCCCTCCTCCATTCTCTGCTTAGACTGTTCATCTTTTTAAACTCCATCTGGTCTTCAATGAGTTCATGAAAATGTTTTATACACTGCAGAGCACTCTATAAATATTGATTATACTACTAACAAATGTAGCAGATATTTTTATCCTCTCAAAAGGACATCCTGTCTTTGGTGTAACCTGAGGAAAATGTATCCTTACCCATGTTTCCCCAGCTCAATTTTCGGTCACTTAAAATCCTAACTCACGAGGAGACAGTGTTCCACGGTCCCAGCAGAGCTCCTGGAGTCCACAGGGTGGGGCAAGGTTTCCCCCTCTGGTGAGTTGGCCAAATGTGAACAGATAGGAGCAATTCCTCTCGCCAGCCACCACCCTGCCATCAAGCTATGAGTATTTCCTACATAGCACCAGCCAGGCTGGAGTGCAGCCCCCTGAGAAAGGGCAGTACACAGGGAGCTCAGAGCTCACTCAGGCCTCAAGGATCACTTGTCAGCATGAACCTGAACCTATCTGTTTGGTCTCCAGAAACCTGAGAAAATATGGAGACCAGTTATTTCCCTTCAACTGAAGGCTTCATCAGTATCAAGTATTGTTTTTCAAACTTTCATAGGAAGAATTCTTGCCAATAGCCAATTTTATTCAATTTTTTTCAGTTCCCCATTCTGGCTCTTGAAGTTAGAAAAAGATGATACGAACTGGGTGATTTTGAGCAGGGTTGTTGCTCCTTCCATTACAACTTCTATCTAATTGCAATCTAGAGAACTGCTCATTATTTGGAAAACTTTCTTCCAATGCCATCATCAAAAGAAATAATGACACTTCTCTGTAACAAGAATCACTGTGTCTGCGCTGAATGCCATGGGACAGCTCACCAGGTTGCTGTACTAGCCTTGTAGGGAAGGAACTTGTCATTTCCTTTCACCTCACTGTTTTGATATTGCCAAGGAAAGGTAGAAGGGAATCATCTTGTGAAGTAAGTGCCCTTGGGACACTTATTTCTTTTTTTTTTTTATACTCATAAATCATATGAAGGTCAGCTGTCACTGGGGAAAATGGAATAGTGTCACCAAGTCCTGGCTTAGTAGGAAGATAAGCAGGTAAACTTTTTTGTGATCTTCACTTATTAACTCTGTGCCCCTAGCTTCCTCCTAGATTGTGGGAAGTGTGGTGAAATGGTAGAACAGTTCTAATTCGGGACATGATGTGAACAAGACGCTTTGTCTTCTGGTTATTTTAGGAACCATTATCGAACACTGCGCCAGGCTATTATTGATATGGTTTTAGCAACAGAGATGACAAAACACTTTGAACATGTGAACAAATTTGTGAACAGCATCAACAAGCCAATGGCAGCTGAGGTAAGCATTTCCCATGTAATAAGATACACCAGAATGTATTTCCATTAGAGCCTACTCTGGCCTCAAAGCATCTTGAATACAAGATGGTTATTTGCTTGGAGTTGGTAAAGAAGGCTGAAAGTACTGGTCACTTGTTTTCCCTAAGGACAAGAATAGATTGAGAGTGTCCACAGCAACTCTGAGCTCCTTGAAAGAAAGGCCCTGAGATAAAGCCAGCAGTGACAAAAGGAAGTAGGCCCAAAGTCTATGATGAAAGGAGCCTGCAGACAGCAGAGACTGGAATAAATGGTGGCATTTTAGGGGAATCAGAGCCTTTCTAGTTCTCTGTTCTTTGAGCTCTTGGGAGACCGCAAAATTAGATGTTTTAAAGAACTATAATCCTGCTGATTTGCATTAAAAGCCTATCAGTATCTAAAAACTACAGAAAGTTAAATTGGGAGTGACTAGTTGAAAACAAAACTACAAGTCTTTCTCCTTTTTAAAATTTACTGATGTACCTTAGACCTGCCTTAAGGTCCCTACAAACTTGGGTTTTAGGAACATGGACATAAGTTCACATCTCTTACTGTTTAAAATGAGATCAACTGCCCTCTCATACCGTAAAGCTGTTCATAGCCCCATAAAGTTAGAAGAGCTTTTCACTCATTACTGTATGAGGGCTGCATATGTGGATGAATGAGGAATGGCTGTCTTAGATGTAATGTGATGATCAGTAAGGAAACTATCTGTGTAGGACCCATCACATGACCAGCCTGGATGGAGGAACAGTGTCCGCCTCACCTGTGTTCTGCTCCATCCCCCAGGGATTCCACAGCACAATGCCAGGACCCTCACCTTCCACAGAGGACTTATGGGAGCAAGGATCTGGGGATTTAAGAGGGGGAAATTATACAGAATCATAGAATTTAGAGTTGGGAAGGTCATCTATCCAAGTAAGCCCCCAACTCTGTTGAGATTTATGTACCGCAGTAACTATAGCAAGCAGTATCTTCCCAATGGTAAGTAATCAAAATACCAACCTTCAGAATATAATTCTGCCCATTGATGGTTTAATAAATAGGTCCAGTTCCAAAAGAAAACAAAAAAATCCTTAAATGTCATACAGTCCTTCAGCTTGGCAGAGCTCTGGAGAGCTAATTAGATGTTTACACAGTCAGTTCCATGGTATCTTTGAAATCAGGGAATCGTAGTCTTCTAGGTTTTGTGTAATTGGCCTGTTGTCACATTTACAAAAGCCTACTCACAGACCTGGCCACTTGGCTCTGGACCGCTGACATCCATCACTAGGTAGGTATTAGTGTACAACCAGTCTTTTTAACATGGCTGAATATACCTGCTCCTGCCTTGGCCCACTTTCTGCTCCTAGTACCCCCAACACTTACATGTCTCACCCTCCCTACCACCCAGCCAGAAGAGCAGCATGGAAAGCATGAGTGGACACATACCTTAAGAGAAAGAACAAAGTGGGAGGAGGTGGGTAACTGGGGGTGGGACAGAAGGTCACAGGAGAGAGGGAGCTGTCAGGCATATTAAGTAGAAAGAAATCAAGAAATAATTGAAGGGTCACATGTTTGTGGCATTTCCCCATCTTTAATGTATTAAAAAGTGGAATTCGTGCTTTTACACATTTCCTGATAAAACTGGGAGAAAAGCTCTTCTTCCTTAAGATTACATACCAAATTATTAAAAACAAAACAAAACAAAATCCCTGCTTTGTAGCAGCTACCTCTGGGGAAGAGGATGAAAGAGAGGTTGTGGATGGGTGGTGATAGGGACTTCAACCTTTTAAGCTCTATGTGTTTGTATTGCTTGACTGCTCCCCGTCCCCAAGAATATATCAATGTATCATATATGGAATTAAGGATGGGAAGACCTCCTTCATCAAGTCTCATGCCTAAGTTTGCCTGGGTGACTGCCATCTAATATCTGGTCAGCTGGCCCTTGTGGGCTTCACCATCATATTGAAACAACCCTGATGTGACCAACTGTTTTCCAGATTGAAGGCAGTGACTGTGAATGCAACCCTATTGGGAAGAACTTTCCTGAAAATCAAATCCTGATTAAGCGCATGATGATTAAGTGTGCTGACGTGGCCAATCCATGCCGCCCCCTGGACCTATGTATCGAATGGGCCGGAAGGATCTCCGAGGAGTACTTTGCACAGGTGTGCTGCCTCTCTAGGGAAGCTCCACCTCCCTTCTGGGAATGGACCCGGGTCACAGTAAATAAATGACTCCTCCCTGGAAAGCAATGGCTCACCCCTGCCTGGAACAGAAATCTGGTCCCTCAAGAGACTAACTGATGTGGCTGGTCACTAACTAAACTCTCTCTAGGGGAAGGGGGATAAACTGAGCCTTTGGAAGTATCTTTTCATCCTCAAATTTTTAGATCCTGAATTTCCACAAAAACTGGGAAATCCTTCATTCATTCACTAGATTATCATCTCCATGGTGCAGTCTGGGGAACATAGACATAAGACACATCTTTGCCCATGGGTAGCTCATAATACAGTAGGGTAGGGAGATAGACATAAACAGGTCCATACATTGGTAAATTAAAAACAAATGAAAACACTTCTAAAGGAGGTATATGTTAAGTCCTAAGAGTTCAGAAAGAGTTTTTTTTCTAGATAAAAAAAGGGCTTTGTGGAAAAGGTGTTAGAGCTGGTATTTTTGTTTTTGTTTTTTCTGAAGGATTTCAAAATTTAGAAATGGGAAAGGACATTCTGGGAGAATTCTGGGAGTACAAAGGGTTATGAGCAAAATTAGTAGGGAGGAAAAACAGAATTTTTATATAAGGAAAACAGCAACTTTGGCAGTGTGAAGAGGAATTAAAGGAGAATAACGTAGTAGAACACAAGATGCCATTTAAAAGAGGCCTACTTTCAAAGAAGAGGCTCTAAGGACTAATGTTTATTATTTGTGATAGAAAAGACAAACATGTCACAAGTAGCTACAAGTAATGAATTTGGGGACAGGGGGCGGGGGGGAGGGTTGTGTGCCAATATGGCTGGAACGTACCGCTGAGGGAGGATAAAAGAATAGCTGATAATGTCTAAAAGGGTTGGCAGGGGCAAAGGCCAGCCAAGGACCCAGTAAGTTACGTGCAGCTTTCAAGGATGGGAAGAGAGCCCATGAATCAGAGAAAAATAGGACAAGCAGTTCTGAGCTTGCCAGAAAGAAAGGGGAAAAAACCCAAACTACTCCTTGAACAGCAGTGGCTATTTTAAGGCTGCCTAATCGACTGACCTGAAATGAGCAAGCTGAGCCAAAAACTGGTAGGAGGCCATTAACGGGGCTTCCCAGGATCCACAGAGAAGACTTAAAATCCTACTCCTAGTTATTCTCAAAGTATGTGAATGGGGAACGGGAAAGAACCACTTTTAAGTTCTTTAATGTAATCTCCCTGTTTAGGTGTCCTTTTCCCAGAAAGGAAAGTACTAATGTTCACAAGACAATGTGACCTAAAAATCAGGTTACAAATGAGGTCTCTGATCAGCCAGCCTCTGGCTCAGCATACTACCAGTAAATGTGGATCTCAATTTCAGCCCAGTGAATTATGACCTTACGCATATAAACATACACTCTAATGTGCAAAATACTCAGATTTACACATATCTTGAGAATTGCATGACCAATACCCCAATCTGAAAAATCTCATAGTTTGTCATTCTTTTGAGTAAAACATAGTTATTTCATGAAAAAAAGAAGCTAGTTCAGCTCAACTGCCTAACTGCTTTTCATCCAGACTACCATAATACGTTGATGTGCAGCACAAGGGCTTTGTATGTACTTCCGATTTTGTCACACACAATATTAAAAACACGTATTTTCAAAGGTCAAGTTTAATAAGATTAATAATTCTTACTACTTTAATGAAGACATTCTTAAGTGAAACTGGCTTTCTTTTTAAACTGCAAGCATGTGACAAGTGAATAATACAATGACTATTTGTACAGCTTGGTGCCAGTTCTTTGATTCACGCTAAGGCGTCAGCAGTTTTAAACACACCATTGCTCCTGTACCCTCAGTATAAATGCCACTTAGTATTATTAGTGTTGCTTTGAAAATAGTCTTGACATTGCGATCATGAAAACAGATCTCAGAAAAGGGGGTATGAATCCTGAGGTAAGTGCTTCAGGAGGGGCTGTAGGATAGCATAACACATTTGAGAGTCAGAAGACCTGAATCCAGTCACTGTAGCTCATCAGGTGGTTGTCTTATATAAGCCTCGGGACCTTGCCAAGCCAATTCCTTCATAGATACAACTGGATTATGACCCATTTTCACAGAGTGGTTCTGACAAACTAGATGTTACTGTGACAGCTCCTTATGTGCCCCACAGCCCTGTGTTATTTCTTACAGACTGATGAAGAGAAGAGACAGGGGCTACCTGTAGTGATGCCAGTGTTTGACCGGAATACCTGTAGCATCCCCAAGTCCCAGATCTCCTTTATTGACTACTTCATAACAGACATGTTTGATGCTTGGGATGGTAAGACAGTTCCTGTTTTGTTACCCACAAACAGAATATTTTGCTATACTTTATGATGGTTACCTTTAATGACAGAGGCTGGGCCTAAAGGTGTAAACGAAATGTAACTTAAAGGAAAAAGTCAGCTGCTTGTGGCCAGGTGTGGTGGGGGTGCATGAACACTTTGTGTGTCCTCAGCACAAACCATGTGTATGGAAGACTCAGTGGATGTTTGGTAACTGGATAAACAGGTGTTCAACTCTTCCAAGGACATGTTTCCAAAGCTTACAGGAGTTTTATTCTATCATTGGAGGAAATTCTAGAGAGAACATAAAATATACTAAGTCTACTCTGAATCACAGATTCTTTTCGTAATATCAGTTGATAAACAGCTTTTCATTTTTTTAAGATCTTTAATTTTTTTGAATTTAATATCGGAGTATAGTTGATTTACAATGTTGGGTTACTTTCAGGTGTACAGCTAAGTGATTCAGTTATACATATACATATATCCATTCTTTTTCAGATCCTTTTCCCATATAGGTTATTACAGAACACTGAGTAGAGTTCCTTGTGCTATACAGTAGATTCTTGTTATCTATTCTATATATAGTAGTGTATATATGTTAACCCCAAGCTCCTAATTTGTTCCTTCCCCCGTGTTTCCCCTTTGGTAACCATAAATTTGTTTTCAAAGTCTGTGAGTCTATTTCTGTTTTGTAAATAAGTTCAATTGTATCCACTTTTTTCTCAGATTCCACATATAAGTGATATCATATGATATTTGTCTTTCTGACTTACTTCACTTAGTATGATAATCTCTAGGTCCATCCATGTTGCTGCAAATGGCATTATCTCACTCTTTTTCATGGCTGAGTAATATTCCATTGTGTGTGTGTGTGTGTGTGTATATATGTATATATATATATATATACACACACCACATCTTCTTCATCCATTCATCTGTCAACGGACATTTAGGTTGCTTCCATGTCCTGGCTACTGTAAAGAGTGCTGCAGTGAACATTGGGGTGCATGTCTCTTTTTGAATTATGGTCTTCTCTGGGTATATGCCTAAGAATGGGATTGCTGGGTCATATGGTAGCTCTATTTTTAGTTTTTTAAGGAACCTCCATACCGTTTTCCATAGTGGCTGCACCAATTTACATTCCCACCAACAGTGTAGGAGGGTTCCCTTTTCTCTACACCCTCTCCAGCATTTGTTATTTGTAGACTTTTTAATGATGGCCATTCTGACTGGTGTGAGGTGATACCTCATTGTGGTTCTGATTTGCATTTCTCATTGAGTGACGTTGAGCATCTTTTCATGTGCTTTTTGGCCATCTGTATGTCTTCTTTGGAGAAATGTCTATATAGATCTTCTGCCCGTTTTTTGATTTTTTTTTTTTTTTTTTTGATACAGAGCTGCATGAACTATTGGTATATTTTTGAGATTAATCCCTTGTTGGTTGCTTCGTTTGCAAATATTTTCTCCCATTCTATGGGTTGTATTTTCGTTTTGTCTATGGTTTCCTTTGCTGTGCAAAAGCTTTTAAGTTTAATTAGGTCCCATTTGTTTATTTTTGTTTTTATTTTCATTACTCTAGGTACAAGGTGGATGCAAAGATACTGCTGGAATTTATGGTGAAGAATGTCCTGCCTATGTTTTCCTCTAAGAGTTTTATAGTAGCCAGCCTTACATTTAGGTCTTCAATCCATTTTGAGTTTATTAGTGTTACAGAATGTTCTAGTTTCATTCTTTTACATGTAGTTGTCCAGTTTCCCCAGCACCACTTTTTGAAGAGACTGTCTTTTCTCCATTGTATATTCTTGCTTCCTTTGTCGTCGATTAATTGACCATAGATGCATGGGTTTATTTCTGGGCTTTCTGTCCTGTTCCATTGATCTATACTTCTGTTTTTGTGCCAGTACCATACCATTTTGACTACTGTAGCTTTGAAGTATAGTCTGAAGCCAGGGAGCCCGATTCCTCCAGCTCTGATTTTCTTCCTCAGGATTGCTTTAGCTATTCAGGGTCTTTTGTGTTTCCTTACAAATTAAAAAAATTTTCGTTCTAGTTCTGTGAAAAATGTCATTGGTATCTTGATAGGGATTGCACTGAATCTGTAGATTGCCTTGGGTGGTATAGTCATTTTCACAATATTGATTCTTCCAATCCAAGAACATGGTATCCTTCCATGTGTCTGTGTCATCTTTGATTTCTTTCATCAACATCTTATAGTTTTCAGAGCACAGGTTTTTTTGCCTCCTTAGGTAGGTTTATTCCAAGGTATTTTATTCTTTTTGATGTGATGGTAAATGGCATTGTTTCTTTAATTTCTCTTTCTGATCTTTTGTTATCAATTTTTAGTTAAAAGGACCTGTTCATATTTCAGAAACCAGTGTTTAGTAACTCATCCTTCTCATGTTTCTGTGTTCACCTTAGGCCTAACCTAGGGTACCTCTCCTCCAATTCTGATCCCAAATTTGTCCCACAGAGCCCCAACCTTATAAATGCTCCTGGAATCTAACTTAACAGGCTTCTTTTTATTCTCTTATATCCTTGCAGCCTTTGCACACCTGCCAACCCTGATGCAACATTTGGCCGATAACTACAAACACTGGAAGACGTTAGATGACCTAAAGTGCAAAAGTCTGAGGCTTCCATCTGACAGCTAAAGCCAAGACAGAGAAGGTGACCTCTTGATCTACAAAGGGCACTGTGAATCACAGTAGTGTAAACAAGAGGCTTTCCTTCATAATGAAAATGACAGGTGTAGGTTAAGGAGCTAATGTTTAATATCTGACTTTGAATCATTCAACTTCCCAAGTTTCATTTTTAGAAAATTATGTTCCATGAAGAAAAATATGTTCTTTTGAACAATCACTTAGTGACAGAACAAACACATGGCAAAATCCTTTGCCCTGCTGTCATCCTGTCTGCCCTCATCAAACCCTGCAGCTGATTCACTGTAACTAGCAGGAGACATGCAGCAAAAACTTGGTGCCCACGAGCCCACCATCTCTGTGGATGATGGACCATGTAGCTTAGCTAGTGGTTTAGCTCATCTTTTACCATGAAAGTCACCATCACTGTTTAGCTTGACTATTTTCCTCAAGAGCATCATCAATCTAAAAGGTTCATAAGAATAAGAAAAAAAACCCATATAAAGTGAGCAAAACAACTAGGACCAAACTGCTGATAAACTAGTTAGCTTCAGAGCCTCCATGGCTAGGTGGTTCTGATCAACGGTGTAACACCCAAGTTAGAACACAGTCTGTCTTGGCCTGGTTGAGTGCCTTCTCTAGACTGGTATCAGCAGCCTGTGTAGTCCTCTCTCCTACAAAAGGGATTCATCTTAACAGAAAGCCAACCATGATGGGGAAGGAAGTGACATCTTGTCTGGGGGGAATCCAAGAGCTTTTTCCCTTTATTTCTGGTTTACAGAGGCAGTTACAAGGCACTATAGTAGGTATTATATACAAGCCATTAATCTGAATGCCCTTGGACAAGCTTTTTTTAAAAAAAAAAAATTTATATACATTTGCTGTTTAAAATTTTTATTAAAGCAATCTAAATTTTCTGGGTTTAAGTCCATGGAGTACGTTGTGCCGAGTACTGAGGAGACAGAGGAAGTTTTAAGGTTCAGATGTTTTTAACCTATCTATATTTAAGATCATGCCATTTTGCTTTAATGATGAAAAAAAGATTGCAAGGTGTGTAAATATATCAGAAAATAGCATATGGGGAAGCAGTAAATACTATTTTAAGCTATTAATTGTATGCTAAAAGCTTCTAAAGCACAAGTGCATATTTTTATACAGCTCTTTTCACAACTTTCTGTGGTCTACATGAAGTCAGACTTGAGATTTTCTTTTCTCTTTTACCAGCCAACCCTTCTCTATGTATTATAAATTAGAGATTCCGTAAACAAAATCTTTTTCTTTCAAATTCTCTGTACTTCATGCTGCATTTCTAAGAGGTATAAACAAACAGACTAAATTAACTGAACCAGTAGTTAGTTACTTTTTTCAAATGAAAATTGGAATGCAGAACACTTGGAACTAGTACATGGGGGAAAAATTACTTATCACTACAAAACATGCCAATGTTTTTTTCTATGTTTTGTACCAACAAATGGAAACATATATGACAATTCCATGCAAAGAAATGTACCTAAATTATTTTTGTTAGATGGTAAGAGAACTTGCTTGGTCAGGACAGCAGCTAGCTTTGTATTGTAATGCTGCACTATGTAAATGTGATGAAAATGTTTTTGTGAAGTACTTGTAACTAAATTCCTACAGCCATTTTTCATTCCTAACAGCTGTTTTTATTTTACCTCTTTGGCCTAAATTTTTCATAATTTCAGTATTTCGGTTTAGTGTTCTTTATTTCATGAGTCACACGCTTTGTTTTCAGAACACATTAAATTCAGGATGTCAGAATCCCATTTTAAGGAGCTAAATAATTTGCCTAGGCTTCAGAAGCTTGCCTGAGGCAACGACAATCTTTTCTTGACCGTCTTGCTTTTGGTTCCATTTGGTAAGTGACATTCATCAGATGTCTGACATTTTTCAATGTGAATGTTTGTTAGAGCTGACTCAGTATAATTTCAAATTAATTTCATATTAACACTGCCAGGTACTAAAGCTTCAGCATAGCTCTGCTCTTTATCAGTGTAATCTACTATGGTGTAATCTTCTACTGAGTTGCTAACTAAATAGTGCTTTCCTCCAAATAGTCTTTCAGATGGTATGAGTATCAGATGAGTGAGTGAGTATAAACTATTATAATTGTCTCTCATACTGAGCATAAGTCTGTGTTGAGGGGAACCCTATTAATTTAGGAAAATATAACATGATCTAATCTAGAGAGAAGTCACATTACTACTACTACTTAACCAGAAGTTAGTTAGTTAGTTATAAAACACTGTTACCAGGACCAGAATAACCCTATAATTTAATTAGGCTATTCTTTACTTCCAATTTAAGATTTTTAAAATATGCTTGCCTTCAGAGTTAGGACTGGTTAATCTTGTGGGCAAAGAACAAGCCTCATCTATTAATCAGAACACACTCAACTTGAGAAAGATAAATACAATGTCCCTCAAGTTTAGGCTCTTGATTGTGTTATGTGGGTAAGCCAGAGAATGAGGTAATAAGGGTATTTTTAAATAAAAATGACAAGGCCCCCTGCATAGTATTACTTCTGGTGTTGCAAATATAACAGCACTGAAAGCTAAGCTAGGGAAATGGAAAAAATGCACATAATATTTATCAACCTCAGTTAGTTATAGCTGTATTCTTCTAATTCTTCTAACTTTTTGCAGCAGTCTGCATACAACTAGTGAGCAGCCATCAAGTCTGAGTCCCTGCTAGATTTTCCCATCTCACTGTTTTACTCCATCTCTGACCTTAGGGCATTCATGAAAGCAAAAACCATCAAGGTCCCATGAATGGGTTGGAGGCTTTCCTCTAGATTTTAATAACAGAGGGACTCACAGTGGTACTTTCAGTACTATTTGCTCCCCCAACTCACCTGTGGTTTGTATCATTCACGTGAATAGATTACTATTACATACTAATCCAGAACAAATTAGGAAAAAAAGCAGTTAAGAATCTTTGAATTCCTTTTATAATTCATTGAACATCTTATACAATTCAAGAAAACTTTAAAACTCATGACCTAATAGTAGAATCTCCAAAGAAAAAGCTAGCTGGTAATAGGAGAAAGTCCATCTATGGAGGAAAATTAAAAGCCTAAAAATGACTCTGATCAATAATCTGATGCACTCAGACCAAAATGCATGTCTGCCTGGTTTAGGAATCCTACCCAGGTTCCAATTTCAGGATGAAAGTTTAGAGGTGCCTCAGTATGACTGCTCAAATATGCCACGATAACAACAATCTGTTGGCTAAAAGGCAGTGCTAATTTTTCTATTCACATTCTTCTATTATATAATGGAGGTTACATAAATTTTATTATATGTCTCCATAAAGGTATATTTTCATTGTGAATTAAAACAGAAACAATTACTATGAACATTATCTGGTTTTTGCTCAAGGGGTAATCATACAACCCTTCTTTCTCATTCCAGTCATGTTCAATTTCTGTTTTTAAATTCATTCACTGATGCTAATGAGAATTGAGCTAACTAACTGGAAGGCCTTACCTGACTGGGCTTCAGCTTCCTTATTTATAACATTATGGCACTGGTCTGGCATAGATGACCATAGCTCTTCCAGACTTCTTTGTAGGCAGTTGAGGAAACAACAACTGTCAAAGGTAAAACTAGTGAAAACAACAATTTACAAAGATTCCATTAGGGTGTGTGTGATGAACAAATAAATCCAGAAAGTGTTCTTTGAGGAGGATTAGTCCTCTGACACATCAGCCACCTGGTGTTTACTTCAATACGATTCTTTCATCAGCAGTTTAAGATTAACTCCACAATTAAACCCACCCATTTTTTTAATGTATGGAACACTTTTTAATTTTTATTCTTTAGTACCAAAAGGGAGAAAGAGTGTTCTAAGGCTGATGGGGTGATGAAGATGATTAAATCTCAGTGGTCTGCAAGAAACTCTCATAAGTGATGCCTGGCTCAAACATTTCATATTTGAGCCAATGGTAAGATGAATCAGGCACTTTGGAAACACTGTAACTTTACTGATCTAGCTCTCATCTCTGGCATATATGAGGGGCAGCTGCTGGTCTATTACCAAGAATCATCTAGTCAATAGCTGTTCAGGCTAGGGGGAAAAATACACCCTAATAAGAAGATTCCTCCTGATTTGAGTTTATAGGGATTTTAGTAGCTAGAATTTAAAAAAAAAAAAAGATTTAAACAAATTAGTTGGCACCAAAAAAAAAAAAGCTGTAGTTAAAACAGTGAGAGATTCAGGTTTGCTTCATGTTTAGAAAATTGAGTTACTAAAGACCAGGGGGATTTGTAGGAGAAAGGATATATTTAAATTTATCACAAGAATTCTTAATCAAACCAGCTCTAAAGAAAACCAAAAAATAAAAAATACTGTTATTTCTATTTCTACCTCCTCCCAGGGTCTAGGTTCAAATTAAGAAGCTTAAAACACAGCACTCACCACTTCAATAGCAGCACAAAGTACAATTATTAGGGAATCTTCATTTCCTACAGGGAGGCATCAGTTTTCTGGATATCTCAGGGTTTAAATTCAAGATATGCTACATCCTACCTATTTACTCTTCACTGGATTTTTCATCTTTCTCCCAAAATATCGTCTATAATGATCATGTATATTTATTTCCATAAAGTAGGTTCCTTGAATAAATCTTTAAAAGAATGACAGGTATAGTTAAAATATTAACTCTGGAGAACAGTCAGGTATTTCAAAATCCAAAAAGGCTAAATGAAAGAAATTACATGTAATATTTTAAAAATCTAATCCCTGGTGATGAATAAAAATTTAGTTAGAGGCAATATAATTACATTAAAGAGAGTGAGAGGCTCCAAGTACTCTTCTCCTCATTAAACATAAGCTCATATAATTTCTGGTGTAGAATTTTTTTCAGAGCATAAAAAATTTATCTCTGTGAGGACACTGTGGTATAATTTAATTCTGCTTCAACAGGTATATGTGATGAACTCTGAAAACTTCACTTTCTGCAAATTCACTGCTGAAATTAGACCCATTCCTTCAATGGTTTCAGGTAACTGCTATGTGAAAAGTCAAATGAAAAACTTGTGCTATATTCTTTGGTGACTGTACTAATACCTGAGAAGCAACTTGTTGCTGGTTTGCAGCCCCAGAAAAAAGAATTCAAACAATTGGAATTTTATGGAGTAACAAGAAAAAAAATATTACAAAATTTAAGTGATTAATATGGTAATGGTTTTCAGAGTATTACCCCTATATTTGCTGTTCAAGGTTCATGCACAGGTGTTCAAATTCCTTAAACTAGACAGCAAGATATAAGTCACCATTCTCCTCTAATTTTTGAAATAACTTTAAGCTGCGCAATCCAGATTCTCGTTCTCCATTTTTCCACAAAATAATGAGATGATCAGCAGAACATGTCACTAGTCCATGATCTTCAAAGTACAGAAACATCTGTAAAAAAAATTTTTAATTACTGATTATAGGAACTTCAAGGAGAAGAGGCTAATACTAACTAGATTAAGACAGGTGCTTGTTAAAATGTGTACCTTGGAGACTTCTTTGGATCTGACTGTAAAACTCTGTATCTTTCATGAGAAATGTTATTTTTAAGTGTGAGTGATAATCACATACAAATGGTAGACCAATATCTAGTATTTTAAATATCAGAACTTTGTAAATACTACTCAACTACAGAACTATAACAGCTATTTTTGTAAAGTACATGAATTCCCAAAGTATCGTCTAAATTTTACCATTATCTAATTCCTCAAGTATTGGTTTTAAGTTTTTTGTCAGGAGAAGTCCCAACAAACCTGCTTTTTACTTAATCATTTTTACTGGCCTTCTTTTTTATGCAAAAATGGCCACCAATAAAATGTCTGAATTCCAAATTCTCCAAGATAAACAATGGCTTTAGCTCTCTAAAACAGAGACATAATCAATCCTTTTAAGCATTTACTGGGTGTCATCTATATGCTTATGGTCCCTACCCTCAAGAAGGTTCTAATTCAGTTGTGAAAACCAAATCATAGTTGAAACAATAAGGGTACCAATTAAAGATGATGTAATCAGGTACTAAATAACATAGTTCAGGCTATGATTTGCCACAGAAATGCAGAAAAAGGAGGCAGAGATCAATAATGAATGAAATTGTCAGAGAAAGCTTCAAAAACATAAAACTCTCCAAATAAAAGGAAGGTCATGCCCAGTTAAGGAACAGGCTGGAAGGTAAGAACAGGAAAATGGAATGTTGATGAGAAGGCAGCATGCATCCTATGGAGTAGAGAGCTGGTATTAGAGAGGAGATAAATGAAACTATGAAAAGGATGAGCTCTTTGAGGGAAAGAGTGAAATAAAGGAGAGAAATAGGAAAATAGGATGCGAGTTTTCTAAGAAATAACTCATACATTTCTGAAGATAGCGGGAGAAGGGCTCAGCTGATGATGTAAGAGTGAGGGGTGGAGACGTAGCAGAGCAAAATTTCTCAGGAGATGGAAAAGTTAGAATTCAATAAATACAGGTAGATAGGACTAGGCTTAGAGACTAAGGATCAAGAGAAAAAAGGAACAAGAAAATTCAAGCAAGAGCCAAGATTTTTCTCAGTGAAGCCAGAGATACTTTTAAAAAGTAATTAAATGTCAACACTTCCACTCAGGAAAATTTCTAAGAATCAAACACTTCCATACAATGACAAATGTGCCACACCATTTAAAAACCTTTAATAGGTTCCTACTATTTAAAACATAGAGTCCAGGGACTTCCCTGGTGGTGCAGTGGTTAAGAATCCACCTGCCAATGCAGGGGCAACAGGTTCAAGCCCTGGTCCGAGAAGATACCACATGCCGTGGAGCAACTAAGCCCGTGAGCCACAACTACTGAAGCCAGTGCGCCTAGAGCCCGTGCTCCACAACGAGAAGCTACCACAATGAGAAGCCCACGCACCGCAACGAAGAGTAGCCCCCACTCGCCGCAACCAGGGAAAGCCCGTGCGCAAAGACCCAACACAGCCAAAATAAATAAACTTTTTATTTATGTATGTATGTATGTATGTATGAATTTTTTTAAAAAGTCCAAACTCCTTAGCCTTACATTCAGTAATCTGACCCCAAACTACTTTCCCAGCTTTATCTCCTACTGTGTCCATTCATTGGAACACAGTCCTCCAGCCTAGCCAACCTGCTCCTTGCCACCAAGTAGATTCTATCTTTGCCCTCCTGTCTACGACATTCCATCTGCACAACTCCCAAAGTTAAAAAACAAAATGAAAACAACTGGGCTACCTGGTAGAGGAAGGCAAAAATGAGTAAGACATGAGTACCCAAAATCAGGGAGCTTATGGTCATAAGACTATCTTAATCCTACCTACGCATCAAGGTTCAGCTCATATTCAGGACCATAATATTTTTATATTATATCTCTTTGTAAACTCCAGTGTCTAGTATAGTGCCTGAAATACAGGAAATGCTAATAACAAGTTTTGTGCTGTTGCTTCTAAGCATAAATGCACTTCCAAATGAAAAACAATTTGTTCCTCCCTGGCTATGAAACAGGGAAGAACAATTTAAGAAACTCATGGGACTTCCCTGGTGATCCAGTGGTTAAGACTCCATGCTCCCAATGCAGGGGGCCTGCAGCGCATGGGAACTAGATCCTGCATACTAAAACTAGGAGCCCGTATGCCACAACAAAGATTCCCGAATGCCGCAACTAAGACCAGCACAGAGGGAGGGGGGAAGGAAGGGAGGGAGGGGGGAAGGAAGGGAGGGAGCAGGGGAGGAATAAAAAAAAAAATTCATTACTTAGGGCTCTATTTATACTGTTACCAGTTCCAATCATCTCTTTACCTCGACTGGTCTTATTCCTTCTTCATTACAGGCAATAATGCCTATAGTAAATATTAAAGTATTTGAATATATTTATAACAAGTTAGAACTTTATGCATCCTATCCTATAATTCTCAACTATAATTTTCATATATGCACAGTGACAATCAAGACACTGGGTTTTACTAAAGCTAACAAATTATTATCCTCCAAAGGAAGGTAAAACAGTACTCTGGTTCATAAATTTGATAAAGTTCCCTGGAATTAGATTCTATAAGGCTTTACCTCTACATACATAAGCACAACCCTCCATGTACCCTCTATTTACTACTGTTATATATTCAACATTATTCACACTGTCCTTATTGTCAGCTATCTACCTACATCTCATAAGTAATAGTAATTAAGCCATTTTTTAGAAGCAAGACATTCCTTCTTCAAATCATTTCTCTGTAAAGGGAGATCCTAATGGCACATACTATGTAACCTATCCCATTCCATGTTTAGATTCCACAAAAACCTACAGATAAGAGAAAGTTTAGGTCTTTACGAGACCAAATGAAAGAAGAGCAGTGAGATGCAAAAAGCAGGAATTCCCTGGACATTTATATGACTATTAAAAATAATACCTCCACAGATGATGAGTGTCCAATTAAATCTCCAATAAGCTCTAGTGAACATGAAGTGCCATTTTCTTGTTGTTTTTTAACAGGGTGGCTGGCTTGTTTATTTACTCTTCCAAATCCCCACATGTTAAAAAAACCTAGAAAAACACAGCCATTTCAGTCATTTTCAAAATTACTGTGCTCTTTTCTTATAATAATAATGTAAGATCAGAAAAACAAAACTTAAATGCAAAAGTGTTCCCCACTTATTTTAGTCAAGGGCTAAGTGAGTGGATGGTACCAGGTACTATGCTAGGGTTTTTTAAATATGTTACTTCGTTTCCTCTTAGCTACCCAGGTTTGTTGCTCATCTCTTTTTATTGTCCCTACTCATGCACTGGTGAAGGTGTGTTAACGTGAGGAAAAGGCAATGGGAATCAAAGAGGAGAGAAATGAAAGGCCTGAATGGCAATGAGGCGGGGGTGGGGGGGTGGGGGGTGGGGGTGGGAGGTCACAACTCAGATTTATCGATAAAGGGTAGACAAAAAGCAACATAGGGATGTCCCAGAGCAATGCCCTATGACTTCAAATAACCAGAAGAAATTTCAGGGGTACCAGCATCTGATTTCTTATGCAAAGGTTGCTAACTAACAGGGATTTTGTTTTTCAAATCAATGCCTGAAAATCAAAGAGTTCATGAGATTATGATATAAATACAAAAATGGTTATAAATAAATTGAGTTCAATGTTAATGATAATGCTTTAAGGCTGAAAGAGCTTTGACACCTGATGATACAAATTCTGTCTGTATACCAGACATAATTACAGACAATATAAATGAGTAAATAGTTCATTAGGCCATCTGGTCAGTCAGATTACCAGGAATAACAGTTTTCCCTCAAAACAAAAAAATCCTAGTTGAATTGAAATAAACAGGTAGTTCTACAGTAAAGCAATATTTAAATGTGAACCCTAGATCCCAATTACCAAATGCTTCATGTAAACATCTGATGCTTATTTGGAGCACACTGTATATTATTTTGTGGTTACATACCTCTGTCTTGCATATGAGAAAAAAAAAAAGCAAGACTACCTTTTTGAGAAAAGATACTCACCTGTTGGTACAGGTTCAGCTGCAAGCTGCTGTTTTTCTCGTAACTCCCAAATGCGTACACTGCCATCTTCTGAGCATGAGATTAACTGCCTGTCAGAAGAGAAAATCAGTGATAAAAAGAGCACCATGGAAGGCCAATGCTAAATTTGCAGTGAGAGAAATCAGTGGAGCCCTCAACTGCTTTTATTCAGCTCTTGGCAGGAGCCAATAAAAATCACAATTTATCAATATGGCTTTACAATGCAAAGTAAAAGCACTCCTCCAGAAAGGCACACATTATACTGTTACATTGGTTCAAATGTTATAAATATGTATCATTTCCATTTTTAAAAATGCATTCAGGAAACAGGTTACGAATTACAGTTTCACAATATCCTGAGAAGTCTCATTCCTTCCTCTCACTGTATCTCTTCTCAGGGCACCTCTCACTCTAAAGGTATCCTGCATAGAAAATAATTCTATTTCCTTCATATAATTCATCCCTAGAAACTCAACAGCCAAATCTACCCTGAGGGGAAAGCCCTCGGTTGGTAGCCTTAGCCCACAAGGAGACTACCATTTAATTGTAGCCGTAATCAAACACCACCACCAAAAAGGTGGGTTTGTGGAAAATATAAAAAGAAAAATTAGTACACAGTCAGTGCCCAAAAGTCTTTTATCTTTTAAAATAAATACCAAATTTTAAATTATCTCTTCTTATAATGAAATTCAATGTAATTCATTTGAACCTTGCTTCTTGTAAATTTCGTAATATATTGCCACAAACTCTTCTGTTAAGACAGCCATGGGGTATTCTCCATTTCCAAAAGAACATAACAGGTCAAGCCACGGAGCCAGGTGACTTTGCCCCTTGAAAAATTACACTGGTGGCCCTGGGAACTATGCATTTCTTTCAGCTGTTACAGAACTGACGGAAACTTGTACCTGTTTGGAAGTTTGGCAACGTGCAGGACGTTGGAGTCATGTGCAGTTTTCTGGCAGGCAATCACACGCTTCATTTGAAGGTTATACACGTATAAACCCCTTCCAACTGCAACAAATACATTCTGGGGGGGGGGAAGAGGGGGAAGTTCAGAAATGGGCATAAAACTAGTACTTATCACTACCTGGTGTAATAGATTTCCAGCCCTGGTGTGAGATCAGAAAGCCATTGTTACCTTCCCTATTCCTAGCCTTCAGCCCAAATTATTGTACTGCCCTCTGAAATCCAAAAATATCAAAGCACAAAGGAAAGCTCAGCATTTAGAAGGTGGAAGGACACAACTGCTAATACAGAGAAAGCTTTGTATATTATGCCCCACAGCATCGCTTTCTTCCTCAATGAAACGTGACAGCTACAGAAAGGAGCTGTGGCTGACAGATTGGCCTGCAGTGGAGGTGGAGCTGCTGAGGTACAACCTAGGTTTTCATTCACATAATACTATATCCTTGGGAAAACTACTTAGCTTCTTTTGCCTGAAAAATGTGAGTAAAATTACTTGCACTCCACATCTTAAGCGTCACAAGACCTATAAAGGATACAAAAAAGCATATGCTATAGTGGCATATATACAGTGGCTTCACAAAAACATTTTTCCAAATGTAGTATTAGAAACACCTTTTTACTAAAACAGCTTTAATCTTTTGAAAGTACTTTCACCAATATTTACCTTACTTCAACTTCACATCTCATTAATGTAGGAAAAGCTATTTTCCAGAATAACAAGTCAAAATAAAAAAAGATTAATATCACACAAAAATTAAGACGTGAGAGTTTGATATTAGAATCCAGGTCATGTTACTCCAGTCCCTTACTCTTGCCTCATACCATACCACCTAGCTTCCGAAATTATTTTGCAAGTCAATAGACTTCTGGTAGCTCTTGTCTTAGAATCATTCATTCTTACTCCGTAGGTATGCCAGTAGAAAGACCTTTCAAAAATCCTTTTTTTTTTGCCTACCTGTTCTCACCAAAAAATACTTCTCATGCAGCCTCAAAGGCTACAACACCAACTCAGACCTACAGTATCTCGACCAAAACATGCCCCCCAAGGCTTACCAGAGTCTAAATCTGGAATGATCCCCTTGACCCTCAGGATTGGTATTCTGCATGTAGCAATGCAAGCTGAAGATCAGTGCCATGAGCGTTAACGAGAACAGCTAGCCAACTTGCTAAAATCTAGCGCCCTGGGTAACATTCAATGCAGAGAAACCTCAGAAACTAGTTATATGGACCAGGAAATCTGTGCAGAGTTTAAATGATTTATCCAAAGTCACAAAGAAAATTATCCGCACAACTAGAGAATTAATAAGCTTTGGGGCAGCTTTTACTCAACAGAATCACTCTATTCAATCACTTGTCATCAACAATGAATGGCCCCCCTGCAGAAAGAAAAAAACTCCTATAAAACAAAGAAAATTAGGGAAAACTGAGTGCTTTATTAATGCTTTATTAAGCATTTATAGCAGTTAATAACACCAATCGAAAATTTTAAGATTAAAGAGAATACAAAATGCAAAACTTTAAACACTTTTACAAAAGTGAGAAAAAGGTATCAAATTAAAAATATATACGGACTTCCCTGGTGGCACAGTGCTTAAGAATCCGCCTGCCAATACAGGGGACACAGGTTCGATCCCTGGTCTGGGAAGATCCCACATGCCGCGGAGCAACTAAGCCCGTGCGCCACAACTGCTGAGCCTGCACTCCGGAGCCCGTGAGCCACAACAACTGAGCCCGCGCACCTGGAGCCCATGCTCGGCAACAAGAGAAGCCACTGCGATGAGAAGCCCGCGCACCACAACTGAAGAGTAGCCGCTGCTTGCCGCAACTAGAGAAAAGCCTGCGCGCAGCAAGAAGACCCAAAACAGCCAAAAATAAATAAATAAT
Source organism: Eschrichtius robustus (assembly GCF_028021215.1). Taxonomy (NCBI): domain Eukaryota; kingdom Metazoa; phylum Chordata; class Mammalia; order Artiodactyla; family Eschrichtiidae; genus Eschrichtius; species Eschrichtius robustus. The sequence continues at coordinate 60,848,551 of NC_090825.1, forward strand.
TAATTTTTTTAAAAAGAAAGATAATATATATATACATATAAAATTTTTAGGGCTACAACTCTTAGAAATAGTTTCCATCTTTTCTGAGACTACTGTCTTTTAGAAATAGTTTCCATCTTTTCTGAGACTACTGTCTTTTATCATATGTATTTACTTTTTTTTTTTCAAAATAAAATTGGGATATAAAGAAACTTAATCTTTAGGTATAACAGTGTTCTTTAACCTATTCTTACCCTACTGTTTTAGTTTTGTTTTGTTTTTAAGGTAAGAGAGGTGCAAAGAAAGCCAAAACAAAAACAAAAACAGAAAAACAGACCATGCTCTCCCCATCCAGAACACTATTACTGAATTTTTAAATAAAAATAACAAAACACATACAATTAGAAGATTTAAACAGTACAGGAAGGCACAAAGTAAAGTGAGATAAAAGCCTCCTCTAACCCCTCTCCTCAAAGTTTATAACTCAAACATTTCTTGTGATTATATTTAGAAAAGGAACCCCCATTTTAAACATATTTTCTGAGTCCCGGAAGCTAAAAGAAGAGATGTTCAGATCAGAGCCAAGATTCAGAAATCCATTGGTACTAATCTCTTACTGCAAAAAAGGATGTAAAGTGCTTCAAGAGCATCACTGCCAAGGCCTAAAGGATTGAAATCATTAATTCTCACACAATCATCTTGCCCCATGATGCTAGAAGACTAAAAGAAAGGCATTCCTGAAATTTTCAATTTCCTTTACTGCTCCAGGAAATGCACCAGAATCTTCAAAAGGATTCTTTCTCAAAGTGTTTCTTAGAACAATTTTAAGCATTACCCTCAAATCCTGTGGGAATATTTAATCCAACTCAAAATTTCAATAGGGTTTTTAAATCTGTGGCCATTTAATCACTTCCTTGCCTCAAAGATAAGAGCTAAGATTAAAATTCTTTTTTAAAGCAAGTGATGCAATCTTTGAAAAATATCAAAACATTTTAGAGCACAACATGAACACAGGGAATGATAACTTTCTATATGATCAGGAGATTAAATTTTAAAAATTAGAAACTGGGTTTATTAAAAGAGACAAGATTATAGATATTTTTCTCAATTTTTTTTTTTTTTTTTTTTTACCTCTTCATCCCATGTGAAATGATGAATAGAAACGTCATTTGGCTTTTGACAGAGTTTTATTTCTTGCTGAGTGTCCAGCTGTGGAGATGGGTCCCAGAAGTTGCGTTCACAGGCCTGCACAGTCCAGTCCAGGATATCCCAGATGATGAGCTCTCCAACATGGGAGCCAGTTACAAAACTCAAATCTAGGCAGAGTTCATATATGTCTCATTATTGACCATTTACCTAGGCTAAACATAAAAATGAATGAACTGCCTCGTAGTATTGCTCTATAAAATCACAATGTTTAGAACAGTGAGGTAACTAGACAAGCCAAACAGGAAGATGATCAGAAATAGACTCAAGCTTACTTAGAAATTTAGTATGTGATAATGATTGCATTTCAATTCAGTGAAGAAAGAAATACCTCATGCTGGACTATTTGGTTAAGTATTTGGGGAATAAAAACAAAAGAACGTTACCTTGGATCATACACAGTGAAGAGAAGCTACACTTCTGTTTCTCCTTTACTCCCACACTCACCACATGCCTGACACCAGATGTGTGGGGTTTTCCCACACCAGGCAATTCTGCGACACCAGCTGAGTGTCCCTACAATTCAACTCAACTTTGACACTGTCTACCTAGAAATAGTGTCAGATCCCACAAGTTAAGGACTCAGTCCTGCAAGACTTCTCCCACTTCAGATACTAACTGCAAATCCAGGTTGTTACCTGTGTTTCTGACCAACTGGCTATAAATCAAAGAGTCCCACATCCCCTCATCAGGTTCAATTAATTTGCTAGAATGGCTCACAGAACTCAGGAAAACAGTTTACTTACTTTATTAAACAAGGATATGATACAGGATACAGATGAACATCCAGATGGAGGAGATGCACAGGGCAAGGTATGTGGGAAGGATCGCAGAGCACGCATGCCCTCTCTGAGCATGCCGCTCTCCCAGCACCTCCACGTGTTTGGCAACTCAGAAGCTCTCTGAACCCCATACTGTTGGGATTTTTATGGAAACGTCATCACATAGGCATGATCGATGACTAACTCCACGTCCAGCCCCTCTCCCCTCTCTGGAGAATTGCCGCGGGGGCGGGTGGCCGGTGGCCAAAAATTCTAAGCTTCTAATAATGGCTTGGTCTTTCTGGTGACCAGCCCCCATCCAGGAGCCCATCAAGAAAGAGTAGCCTCATTAGAACAAAAGACACTCCCATCACCCAGGAAATTCCAAGGGATTTAGGAGCTCTGTCAGGAAATATTAGACCAAATATTAGAACAAAAGATGTTCCTTGTGCTCTTATCTCTTGGGCAATTACAAGAGTTTTAAGGAACTCTGTGCCAGGAACTGGGGGCAAAGACCAATATATATTTTTTCTGTTATTTCACATATACCAAAATAAGTTTCAAACAGATTAAAACATTAAAGGTATTTAAAGAACTGAGAAAAATAAAGGTGAATGTTTTATGAATATGGAGTGCTAAAAGGCTTCTCAAGGAGACAGAGTGGAGGCTGGGGAAAGAGATATGAGTAAACACCTGCTTAGCACAAAATCATACTTTTTTTTTTTTAAAGATTTTTTTGCTGTGGACCATTTTTTAACTTTTTATTGAATCTGTTACAAAATTGCTTCTGTTTTATGTTTTGGTTTTTTGGCCTCAAGGAATGTGGGTGGGATCTTATCTCCCCGACCAGGGATCAAACCCACACCCCTTGCACTGGAAGGGGAAGTCTTAACCGCTGGACCGCCAGGGAAGTCCCCAAAAATCATACATTTAAATGACAAAACTCTGGGAAAACTCTGCAATTTAGATGTCGAAATAGGTTGATTATACTTGATACATAAGGACTTCTTAGAAATCACTAAGAACAAGATAAGCACTCCAGCAGAAAAATGGGCAAAGGACCCGAACTGGCAAAACAAGAAATACAAATGGCCAGTAAACATGTGAAAAGACGTTCAATTCCCTAATAATCAAAGACATCTAAAAGCAATGAGATACTATTTACTGACTTGCAAATCGGGAAAGATTATAAAACCCGAGAACACCCAATGCCGGCAAAAGCATAAGGAATCAGCACACTCACGTACTATTCATGCCCTAGTATAAACTGGTGTAATCTTTGCAATCCTTGGTAATATACATCAAAACCTTAAAAAATTGTAAACCCATTGATCTAACAATTCCACTTCTAGGAATTTATCCTGAGGAAAGTACATAAAAGACATATGTGACAAGGCTGTTACACATAGTATTAAAATTCTAAAGATATCCTAAAACATCCAACTGGGGATCGAATAAATAAATAACATCCACGAAATGAAATAGTTATGCTGTTATTGAAAACTAAGTTGTAAAATTATGTTATATTAATACAGAAATATATTCATGACATACTGTTACAAAAAGCACACCATATGTATACACATATACATACATATATACGCCCAGAAAAACACTTAGAAGGATATGAACCTGTACTTAATGCTGTATGGTAGGATGATTTTCCTTTTTACATTTTTATGTTTCTGTTTCCTCATATGTAGTATTTGCACAATAACAAGTTTTTAAAACCTTTAATAAAAATGAAATTAGTGGGCCAACTAAGACAGTTGACAAATTATACATTTAATAGAAAATGTACAACTGCTGAGACTAAAAACTATCTTAAAGAAATGTAATTTATTTTAATTCCTTTATATTTAGGAGGAACAGAACAATGCACTGTGAGTCTAGAAACTCTAGTTTTAATTTTGGCTTTGCCTGTTACTAGCCATGTGGTTGGTCTTCAGAAAGTCATTTAATCTTTTTCTATCTTGGATTTCTCAGGCATTAAATGAAGATGATTGTAAAAATCAAATTAAATAATGTGTAGCCATTTAAAAAAGACATCAAATGTTATCTTTGAGTCCCTGGTATTATTTTGAACCCCTGGTATTATTCCATATTAATGGTATTAAAACATCCAGTTACTTGTAATTTAGGAATACATGGATGAGTAATTATGATTTAATTATCCCATTTATCAAATAAACCAGCAGGACAGAAATCTCTAATAACTAGATGAACAATCTCATAGAAATAAAGAATTACCAGCAATCATACAGGTAAATATTATTTTGTCTTGGTTCCAAGTCCAATTTCTATATAGTTTATTAACAGACTCTATAGAATTCTCTCTGTGAAGAATTAAGTTCATTTCTCACCTGTGGAGAGAAACAGGCTTCTAGTTCTAATAGTGGGAAAGTTAAGACAGTAGTAATCTTTCCATGACCTTCTTTTCCATCCCTTTCCCTCCTCTTTCCAATCTCACTCAAACTACAAAAGAACCAGAGATGTTGACAAGTGAAGATCCTTCTCGATTCCAATTCTGCATACGTCATTATAACAGAGTTAACCTACTGAGACCACACAGCTGCCTGCTCTGATCTCCTCCAAGTGTCTGTAATTCATCTATGTAATAGCAAAGTACTTGAGCCCAGTTAGAATTTTTCACTAAAAATAAAATGCTGGCACTGACCTGAGTCAGTATAGTTTATTGCTATGTAAATTATCCCAAACTAGTCATTCAAAATGTTTCACACCAAACAACCTCGATGTATATTATATATATGGATGGATTTTCATCCTATGCAATTATCAAAAGTCACTTAGTATGAAAATCTCACCTGATTACCTGTCTACCCATCCCTCAGAAGTACTAATACTTTGTGACTACCATACCATGCTGTCAGTACAAAACAAGAAAAGGAATAAAATAAAGAAGCAGCACCCAGAGCCTTTTGCCAGAAGAGATAAGCAAGGTTATCTTGTATGTCTGTCTTAGAAAATCTCTGCACAGGCATTCAGACCTCACTGGCAAACCTGGTATTCATTATCCACATTTGTAGGAGTTCTCTGTTGTACCATTCTAAGGTTGCCCTAGGGCCACCTCAATGAAAATGCACTTTTCCTGTGAGTTATAAACCCAGTAACTGGCCACATCTTTAATTGGTAATTGGTGGGGATAAAGAAGCAGGGCTGAAAGTGGAACTGGGAATTGTACAACATAATCATTTCAGGATTGCCAAAATCTGCAGCATGGCAGATGTGTCTATATACGAGGTAAGACTGTCACAAATTTTACCAGACTACTTGTCCATATATGATTCTTAAATATGCTTTTGGCTTACTTATATTCTGTAGTATAATTTTATAGTCATGGAATTTATAAAGTAAAAAGCACTAGGGGTTTTCTGTAATTTTTATTAACAATTTTTTTTTTTTTGCTTTAGCTTTCCATTTTCCTTCCCTTAAAAAGTTGGCAAAGAAATACCTGAAGAAAGCTTTCTTGGTTAAACTGTTATAAGCTTCTCTGTACATCACACAGCCAAAGAAGTGCCATGAGGTTAAGGCTACCTCAGGAACATCCCATCACCTTCATTAAGGAAACATTCCAGGTCCTGGTACCAATGCTTCACTGCTAAAATGGGACAACTAGGCATGACCACTGTAATGGCCAAAACACTGCTGTGCCTTTCTCAACAGCTTTAGGGCCTTGGAGCTTCTCTGGCTCAGTGTCAGAGGGACTTCCAAATAAGAACCTGCCTTTTGTGCTGCCATCATGGCTAGAAGAAAAGGAGCCCCCAGAGAAAAATAAAGTGGTGCTCCTAATATTATTATTTCTATCATATAGACAATCTAGTCATCAGAAAGACTTGCAGCTGGGTTGAACAAGCAAATGGCTATTGGAGAGGAAAATTTTGGAGCTGGAAGGGACATTCTCACTGATGTATCTGAAAATGTGACTGAACAGCATACAAATGGAGACTACACTTAGTGCTGTCTGTGCCCCTTTCCCTCTGCCTCATGTTTCTACAAAGTATTGCTCAAAAACAGCCAACCCAGATCTCAGGTCAGGAGGTGCAGTCCAGTCCCCTTACAACATCATATTCATGGCATCCTTACAGAACCCTCTTATAGTGTCCTCCAGACTATCAAACTGAAGCCACCCAGGAGTCTTCCCATCTGACCTCAGAACACAGATCACCCAGGAAAGCTCTGATGATATAAGGTGTCACTTTATTTGAAAGTGAAGTAGCTAAATCCCAGGATTTGTGGTTTGTGATCCTATCCTGTCATCTGATGTCAGGTTCAGCTCACAGGAGATAACTCATTAAAATCATTATAAAAGCCAAATAGAAAGTCTGGCAGGACTTCCCTGGCAGTCCAGCAGTTAGGACTGTGTGCTTCCACTGCAGGGGCGTGGTTCAATCCCTGGTCGGGGAACTAAGATCCCACGTGCCATGCGGCCAAAAAGTAAAAAAAAAAAAAAAAAGAAAGAAAGAAAGAAAGAAAGTCTGGCAAACCAACGCACACAACCATGAGGAAGGGCAGATATGACCCATTTTCTGCAGACCTTTAGTTTGGTGTTATTCTCTGACTCTTCAATCATAATTACAACTGGCTTGAATCCAGCTCATTCTACTGTAAGTAGAGTGCTATATAATTTGTACTGTGTGATCTTCAAAAGAGAAACTAGCCAGGACCATTTGCCAAAAAAGCCAAAATGCTACCAAGCATTAGTACTGATAGCCTACAACAATCATCCCACAGCTACCAAGCAGCACCTGAGGTAAGTATGCTCTCTCCTCCGTCATCCCTTTTCTCTGCCCAACTCTATTCCTCCCCTTGTGCCTAAATCTAAGACCTAACAACAATCTATGAAACTTGATGAATTCCACTGGTTTAAACCTCAGAAAATAAAAGACTGCCAATCCCTACTAATTAATAGCATTATTTTCATCATGGTAATTCTAGAATCCTAGAACAAAACAAGACTAAAGTTCAAAACAGGTTAAAAAGTTAAAAAATTTTTACATAATATCAACATTTACACAATGAGCTTACTTACCATTGACATTAACCAGTGAGAGAATATTATCCTGGTGATCAAGAAGGCGCTTAACTTGAAGAATATCCCATCCTAGTGATCCCTCTGTGGGTGCTACCAGCCTGAAAATTACTAAATGAAAAGACAGATATTATTTTATTAAAATGGTCAAAGATTAAAGTTATATTTCTGCTCAAAAAGCTAGCATTTCATTGAGAAATATCTAAAATACTGAAAAACCCATCTCCAAAGACAGCCTTGTTCATACTACTTTAAAATATTTCTTTCAAATGCTTGAGATGTTTGAAATGATCTACTAAAATCCCAAGTAAGTGTGTCCTCAGAGCTCTGTCCCTTTATTAAAACTCTTCTAAACCCACTACCAACCATGAATGAAGCCTCTGAACAAAAAACTACAAAGTACAAAAGATAATGTGAAACTGCTCAGTGAGTCCATAAATATAGTCTCTATAGACAAGTATTCACAAGGGTCACATATGTAATAACTTCGAGGAAATAAAACAAATATGAATTAGATCAGAAGATAAAAGAGAAGCAATAGTCAATTCTAAAAAAGGATTAACAGAAAAATCCTGGACTTCTGAACCAGGATGAGTACTCAGAGCTGATAGCCTTGCTTAGCTATTGATAATAAAAGCCTCAAAGTCACTGTAGCTAGTGCACACAGAAATTCTATTTCCTGTTGAGAGGAACCCTCACATTAGAAAAAGAGAAATTGGTATGGAACATTTAAAACCAAGTACAGGGCTTCCCCGGTGGCGCAGTGGTTGAGAATCTGCCTGCCAATGCAGGGGACACGAGTTCGAGCCCTGGTCTGGGAAGATCCCACATGCCGCAGAGCAACTAGGCCCGTGAGCCACAATTACTGAGCCTGCGCATCTGGAGCCTGTGCTCCGCAACAAGAGAGGCCACGACAGTGAGAGGCCCGCGCACTGCGATGAAGAGTGGCCCCCGCTTGCCGCAACTAGAGAAAGCCCTCGCACAGAAACGAAGACCCAGCACAGCCATAAACTAAAAAAAAAAAAAAAAAAAAAAGACAAAAATGTAGTTCCCAGAGGCTCTCATTAAAAAAAAAAAAAAAAAATTAAAAAAAAAAAACCCAAGTACATGGGCACAAGCTTAGTCTTAAGAAAAGATAGTACATTTAAAGGAATAAAACTTATTTTTATAAGGAGAAATGGCACGACATATTTATTTTATAAGACTAAGTAAAATGCAGAACCTCGTTTTTAAGAATATTTGTATTTTTTATAAATTATTTTCTGAATAAAACCAACTTTCATTTCTTCCTTTTTTTTAGCTAATATTCTAACTTCCGTTGAGGCATTAGTGTTGCTTTTATTACTATTTCAATGAATTCACTAATTCATTCAATAAAAATCTCTTATTTTAGAAATTAGCCAGATGGAAGAGGACAATAAGTAGGAGGACAAGTCCAATAGAGGGTGACAACAGAAATGAAGGCATAGAGGTTGGGGAATCCCAGGCAATTCAGTGTTAACAAGCAAGTGATACAGGACTCAAAGGAAGCAGGAGGGAGATAATGGAGGGCATGATTTGATATGTTGAAAAATCTGGACTTGTAGGCTACTGGTGCCCTTACATTGGTCCCTAGGGCAAAGATTTCTTTCATCTGCAGCAAAAATGAGAAAAAATAAGGACTACGTAAGTTTTTTTTATAAAACTAAATGTATTCAATTTAAAGTCCTATTCTTTTTTTCTGAGATCATGTTCTTCATATTTTGTTGTTTAAAACTTATTTTTATAAAATCAGGGTGGTAAATGGTAGTTTGTTTGGTTTCTGGTTTGAGATTTTTAATGTTTTCACTAAACAAAATAAAAACTGGCAACTCTATGTTGATCTCCACAAGTTTGACCTTTTGTACTAATCAGAAATTTGAGAGTCCAGAAACAACTGATGTAGGCAATCGGAAGCCACTGAAGCTTTGAAGCTTGCATTATTTTTTTAAATTAATTTTTATTGGAGTATAGTTGTTTTAAAATGTTGTTTTCGTTTCTGCTACACAGCAAAGTGAAACAACTATACGTATACATATATCCCCTCTTTTTTGGATTTCCTTCCCATTTAGGTCACCACAGAGCACTGAGCAGAGTTCCCTGTGCTACACAGTAGGTTCTCATTAGTTATCTACTTTATACATAGCATCAATAGTGTATATATTTCAATCCCAATCTCCCAATTCATCCCCCACCCGCTGCCCCGTATCCATACATCCATTCTCTACCTCTGTGTCTCTATTCCTGCTTTGCAAATAAGTGCATCTGTATCGTTTTGAAGCCTGCATTTTAGATAGATCCCTCTAGCATCTACTGGAAAATGTACCTGGGAAGCACTAAACTAGAGGAGAAGGCATTTGAGAAGCAGTAAGGTAGAGGAAGGAAGACAAGTTAGGGGACTATCACAACAGAGCAGGCAAAAGAGGAGATGAGTACCTGAATAGAGCAACAGTACTGAGATGGAAAGAACTGGATCAAAATATTTACAGCAGCCATCCTCAAAGTATGGTCCCAGACCAGCAACCTCAGCACTACCAGAGAACCTGTTAGAATGCAGAAGCTCAGGCCCCACTCCAGAATTAGTGAATTAGAAACTGAGAGTAAGGCCCAGTAATCTGTGTTTTTAACAAGTCCTTCAAGTCATTCTCAGGCACACTAAAATGTAAGAACCACTGAGTTAGAGTAAAACCAGCAAAACACAAGTGATTGACACAAGAGGAAAAAGGCAGGGAAAAGCCAGACGTCTTTCTAGGTCAATAAAGAACATGGGAAAACTGAATTTCTGCAAGGAAGGAAAAAGAAAAAAAACTAAACACAAAATTATATCTTTAGAAACTACTTTATGAAAAGAAAGAATAAGCACAGGGTCTAGAAAATTACTTCTCAGACATGATTACACACAGAAAGTTCAGCTGAAGAAAGAGAAACGTGACTGCAAAGCAGTGTAGCCTGCAGACAGCAGTTTATAAATGGTGAACAATTAGCTCATGGCTCACTGGCATCTGCAAACATGCCAACTGATGGTCATAGCAAATCTCAAGGCTGGTCTCTAGAAGCAGCAGCACAAGTAATAGCAAATGCCCTCTGGGCTACATTACAAAAACTCTTCAAGAAAAAAGCAGCTTTTAAGAAGTGTGCTTACTCTATCACTTCTCAGCACCCAAATTTCATCCATAAGGTAATGAACATAAAAGTTTTTTCTTTTTACTGCAGGCTCCTGGCAGTAAATGAGTTAGCCAACAGTCAACAGCTAAGAAAGTGTCCTTCAAACTGCATGTTTATAATCAGTTAATACATTTACAAAATTCCTGTTGCTATCCCTCCTTCTGCTATCCCACTACTCTGAGGGAAATGGCATAAACTCCCCCCCAAGAAAATGGGCCCCATTCTGGCTTCCTGAGGCAAAACCTCCACAGTTCCTATCTTAGTGAACTCCCAAAATAATCCTCCTCCAACACTCCCAACTCAAGCTTTTAGTTTCCAGAATGTTGGTAGTTGTTTTATGTGGCTAAAGTTTTTGCTAAGTAAGTGTATGAGTGTGGATCAGTAACAGAGAGGACTGTGGAATGTAAATGGCCTTCTCTAGCATCAGAGGAGTGGGGTTACCTTGGCACTTGGCTATGCTAGACCAAGTGTGGTACAAAAACTGACCTAACATCTTGAAAATGTCTTGGGCTCCACATCACTTCGACAATCCCAGGAGGCCAAGACTGGGGCGGGAAAGATGTCCCTTGAATTAGTCTTTCTGAAATGTGTATACAAGGCTAGTTTAACATTTTTAAAAAGAAGAAATAAAAGAAAAAAAGAGTCATACTCACTCAGTTCTTTGCCAACTGCTGCCACAACACAGTTCTTAGGTATTTCAATCAAAGCACTGATCCCTTCACAAAAACATATAAAACGAAGGTTAAATTATTTTCTTCATGGATTACATCAAAAACAAAAACATTCTCAGATTTATGTTGGTCATTCCTATAAAGGGGATGGTAACTATAAAGCACACACAATTTGCTACATCACACTTCCGTGCTTGCTTACATACGGAAAATGATTTTGTGAAAAGTAGGTGAGACCTCTGGAAGACATTATTGATTTATTAAGGGTAGGAAATGCTCTTTGAATATTTTTACTATTGTGGTGAACTTATTTACCAGGGACCCCTTAAGATAATCATCATCACCATTTACAAGATGGCTAGCTCAAATGAGATATAAAATTGGCATGTTCCTCAAAGTAAATTTAAGAAGCCTGGGTGGGCTCCCTGGCAATAAATGAGTGAGCCAACAGTCAACAGCTAGGAAAGTGGCCTTCAAATAATATGTTTATAGTCAATCAACACATTTACAAAACTCCTTGAATTACTAGAATAATCAGATTCAACATTCCATCACATTTCATTTATTAAGCATACAGTTCTAAGTATCTTTTTATAGCTGAATCATGAAATGATTTTAGGGTAACCATAACTTCTATAAGATATGTTACAATTATTACTTCTGTCAGCAAAAATTAAAGAATTCATGTATTAGATTTAGAACCACCACATGTGTTGGCAAAAAACCCTGTTTATTAAAGTTAACTTCTCCATTATAAAATATATATAATTTTATATATATGTAATTTATAACATATACACAAATTTGGAAAGTATTCTACTCATTTACTTTACCTTCCCACTTGGGGAGTATTTCTGGCCAAAATCTTTTCTCCACATACTGTTTTAACAGTATGTTTCTATTTTCCCATGTTCAAGACAGGGAGATGATGGTGGTGGAGGAGAAAGGGGAGGAGGAGTGGTACGAGAAGTAGAAGAGATAGGAGAGCAGGGGAAGGGGTAGCAGGGGAGAATTCCAGATGCAGAAAACAGCTTGTTTAAAAAAATGTTTATTAAATTATTTATGAAATAAAAATACTGGAAACTCATTAATCCAGAAGTAGCAACTTAATACACAGAATCACAGAACATATTGCTGGAAAGGGCATGCATGTCCTGTTTTCTAGTCCAAGGCTCCTTCCATTGCATCAGACTGACTTAAGATTATCTTTGCTTATTTCCAGATATGTAATAACTGTTCTAAAAGCCCTGTCAGTCCATAAATCAAGAAAGGCTTATTGAAAGGAGCTTCGTAAGATAAGGGTCTAAGAGTACTGCTAAATCCAAATCATGAAAAGCTCACCAATGGCAACCTAAGGCCTTTTCAAAGCTTTCTAACTGATTTCCTCAAAGATTTCTGCTATCTCTTGAAACACTGATAAACAGGGCAATACTGTGACTACTTAATGTACAGTACTCAAAGATAACTCGTAACAGGAAGGGGGATTACAGTGATAGGTGGTTATTACCATTAACATACAAAAGGTGTTTTTAGCCCTGATTTCAATATTTCACAACATAATTACTAATAATTCATGAAATAAAAATTCACAGATACCCACAGGCTAGTATAAGAAATAGGAAGGAAAATGTATATGTAAATAAAGAGATATAACTCATGATAGTAAACATGAAAACACACTCTAGATTCAAACAAGATTACTAGTGATTGAACATTGAATTGAGAAGTTAAACTGTAAATCCTAGTAAGGTATGGATTTAGTTTTGCTAAGACATCATATTATTTTTCTGGTATTTTATAATACCCATGTGGAGATAAACTAGTTCCAGTAATGAAGTGTAAATGCAACTCAAAGGGCTCCTAATACCCTTAAGACGACAACAACATGCTTTAACAACACAGGCATACCTTGGAGATATTTCAGGTTCGGTTCCTGACCACCAAAATCAAGCAATTGTCACAATAAAGCAAGTCACACAAATTTTTTGGTTTCCCAGTGCATATAAAAGTTATGTTTACACTATACTGTCATCTATTAAATGTGCAATAGTATTATGTCTAGAAGACAACGTACATATTAGTACCTTAATTTAAAAATACTTCATTGCTAAAAAAATACTAACCACCGTCTGAGCCTTCAGCCAATCATAATCTTTTTGCTGGTGGAGGGTTTGAAATATTGCAAGAATTACCAAAATGTGACAGAAACACAAAGTGAAAAATGCTGTTGGAAAAATGGTGCCAATAGACTTGCATGACTCAGAGCTGTCACAAACATTCAATTTGTAAAAAATGCAGTATCTACAAAGCCCAATAAAGCAAAGTGCAATAAAACAGGGTATGCCTGTATTCTTTCTAGGATGTCCATGGGTTCATTTCACTACTTTTAGAAACAAAAATAGTTAATAGTGTATCACATGACTTCAAGGTTACTGTCATTTAAATTTACTCATTTATACTTAAATATTTTTACTCTGAATAAATTTTTATTTTTATTTTTTAAGTTCCTTGATATCAATATAAGTCAAAACTGATTTTTTTTCTATTAAAACCAGAAGTATATGTCAACAGAATTCTGAGAAAATAGAATTTTGTTAGTAAGTTTGCACACGAGTGAAATTTCTCTAGTAAAACCAACTGTAAAATGAGGTCATCCTTAGGAATCTATTCCAAGTCTGATGACCCTACAAATAAAGAAGAAAATGCTATTGTAAAGTCATAAAGATCTGCTTCCAGGGGTCAACATGCTCATCAAACTCAGTTTAAGACATGGCCCAGAAGCATATATGAAAAGGTTTTTCTTGATCACTTTTGAGAAATTCTGTTAGAAAGGAAGGGGAAGCCAAAGGAAGGGGGATCTTTTCCTTCCAACTTGAGATGGAAATATATTTTACACAACTCTTAACCTGAATTGGAGAAATACGGCTACATCTTATATTCAGAATTAAAAAGAAAATTTATATTTCCTTTGTATTCATGCAAAGTCTCTTTGAAGATTCACTGTGTCTTTTTAGAGTCTATCATGGTTCACAATTACCTTGATTTGTTTTTACCTGTATCAGAAAGGTGACTAGTCTTACACAGGAGATCTAATTTTCGGTTCCACACACAGAGGTCATTCCCACCAGAAAGCCAAACATCTAGTCTCTGAAGAAGAGCTAAACACTGCAAAATTCATGTGAAATAGTTATCAGTTTAGAAATTCAAGCATTCATCAGTGGTTTTAAAATATGTCAAGTTGATACCCTTTCCCTTCAAGAGGTGGAGTTGATTCTCTTCCCCTTGAATGTGGGCTCTGCTAAGTCACTAGCTTCCAATGAACAGAATGTGGCAGAAGGAATGGTGTGTGACTTAAAGGACTAAGTCACAAAAGACACGGTGGCTACCTCCTTGCTCTCTCACATCACTCACTCTACAGTGAAAACACACAAGCAGCCGCGTGGAGAAAGATCCATCTTTTTTTTTTTTTTAATTGTGGCTGACATCTTTTATTTACCCTCAAGGAAGTGAGGCAAGGAAGTGAGGCCTCTGGACAACAACCAACACTAACTCACCAAGCATCTGACCCCCTAACACCTCCAACCCCAGTCACCTGAAGGTGACAGCAACCTCAGGAGAGACACTGAGACAGAACCATCCAGCTAAACTGCTCTCTATTCCTGACCACCACCACTGAGATATTGTTTTAAACAACTAAGTTTTGAGGTAATTTGTTACTCAGTAACAGACAACTAATACACAAGCTTAACGTAAACTGCTTTTTAAATAAAACTGAAAATATGACCTTAGTTTTTATGTATCTTTCAAATTAATACCTCCTAATTCTTGACTCAGGAAATTGTTTCAAGGTTGGTAGAAGTCCTTTACCTTTAATAGTACTTTAAAGTCCACAACTTTAATAGTTCTCTCCCCACCCATTAACTCTGAGTGAACACAACGGCAAGAGAGAATATGTAAAAAAAAAAAAAAAAGAAAGAAAAAAACCAGGAAAAGGTTCTGGTAGTCTTCCCTGGGCTGAGGATGGGGTTGCTTTTTAAACTGCTGGAATAAAAAGGGTTGAAAATAATCAGTGCAGTTTGTACTTCAAGAGGTCCTACTGTGTCTAATCTCTGATTTTTTAATCTCGGTACTATATTCCTTTTTATTGCCAAATAATATTCCACTGTATGGTTATACACATTTTATCCATTCATCAGTTCATTGACATTTAAGTTGTTTCCACCATTAGGCTAGTATGAGTAATGTTGTTATGAACATTCATGTACATGTTTTTGTGTGGACATTTTTATTTCTCTTGCGAATACCTAGGAGTGAGATTGCTGGGTCAAATGATAACTCTATTTAACATTTTGATGAACTATCAAACTATTTACCAAGGTGGCTGTACCATTTTACAGTCCCTCCAACAATGTAAGAGGGTTCTAATTTCTCCACATCTTTACCAATATTTGTTATTATCTGTCTTTTAGATATTAGCCATCTAGTGCATGTGAAATAGTGTCACATTATGTTTTGAACTGCATTTCTCTAATGACTAATATGTTGAACTTCTTTTCATGTGCTTATTGGTCACTTGCTCACCTTCTTCAGAGAAATGTCTTTCAAATTCTTTGTTTTTAATTGGGTTGTCTTTTTTATTGTTAATTTGTAAGACCTCTTTTTATATAATCAAGATACAAGTTCCTTATCAGATATATGATTTGCAAGTATTTTCTCCCATCCTATTGGTTGTCTTTTCACTTTCTTCATGGTATCCTTTGAGGTATAAAAGCTTTTCATTTTGATGAAGTCCAATTTATCATTTTTTTCTTTTGTTGCTATACTTTTGCTATCACATCTAGGACATAAAGGTGACACTTCGTACCGCCCGAGGACACAAAGATTTACTCATATTCTTTCTAAGAGTTTTATAGTTTCAGCTCTTATATCTTGGTCTTTGACCCATTTTGAACTAATTTTTGGATATGTCATGAGGTAGGGATCCAATTTCATTATTTTGTATGTAGATACCTAGATCCAGTATTATTTGTTGAAGAGACTATTCTTTCTCTTATTGGAGGGAGTTGACACCCTTGTCAAAAATCTATTAACCACATATGTGAGATTTTATTTCTGGACTCTCAGTTCTATTCCACTGACCTGTATGTCTATCTTTATGCCAGTACCACACTGTCTTGATTACTACAGCTTTGTAGTAAACTTTGAAATTTGTAAGTTTCAATCTTGAAACTTTGTTTTCTTTACACAACTGTTTTAGCTATTCTGGGGTCCCCTTTACTTCTACGTGAATTTTAAGATCAGCCTGTCAATTTCTGAGGGAAAAAAGCCTGCTGAGATTCTGTCCAGTGTTGATCATTTGGGTAACATTGCAATCTTAACAATATTAAATCTGATCCATGAATTTCTTTCCATGTATTCATATTTTCATTAGTTTCTTTCAACGTTTTATAGTTTTTGGTATACAAGTCTCATAGCTCTTCTTTAAATTTATTAAATTTATTTCTATGTTATTTTTTGGATGCTATTGCAAATAAATTTTCTTAATTTCATTTCTGGAATGCTCATTGCTAGTTTAAAGAAATACAGTTAATTTTTTGTATATTGAGATTGTATCCTGAAATCTTGCTATATCCATTTATTAGTTCTAATAGTTTTGTTATGGATATAGGATTTTCTATACAGAAGAGCATGTCACTTGTGAATAGAGTTTTATTTCTTCATTTCTAATGTGGATTTTTTTTTTCCAACAGTTTTTTAATTAATTAATTTATTTATTTATGGCTGTGTTGGGTGTTCGTTTCTGTGCAAGGGCTTTCTCTAGTTGTGGCAAGCGGGGGCCACTCTTCATCGCGGTGCGCGGGCCTCTCACTGTCGTGGCCTCCCTTGTTGCGGAGCACAGGCTCCAGACGTGCAGGCTCAGTAATTATGGCTCACGGGCCCAGTTGCTCTGTAGCATGTGGGATCTTCCCAGACCAGGGCTCGAACCCGTGTCCCCTGCACTGGCAGGCAGACTCTCAACCACTGCGCCACCAGGGAAGCCCCCTGGATGCTTTTTTTAAAATAAATTTATTTATTTATTTATATTTATTTTTGGCTGCGTTGGGTCTTCGGGGCTGCACGCAGGCTTTCTCTAGTTGCAGCAAGTGGGGGCTACTCTGTTGCGGTGCACGGGCTTCTCCTTGCGGTGGCTTCTCTTGTTGCAGAGCATGGGCTCTAGGCACGCGGGCTTTACTAATTGTGGCACTTGGGCTCAGTAGTTGTGGCTCGTGGGCTCTAGAGCGCGGGCTCAGTAGTTGTGGCGCGCGGGCTTAGTTGCTCTGCGGCATGTGGGATCTTCCCGGACTAGGGATCGAACCCATGTCCCCTGCATTGGCAGGCAGATTCTTAACCACTGCGCCACCAGGGAAGTCCCTATGGATGATTTTTATTTCATTTTTATTGTCTAACTGCCCTGGGTCAGAACCTTCAGTGCAATGTTGAAGAGAAATGCCAAATGCAGACATCCTTGTCTTGTTCCTGAACTCAGGAGGAAAGTATTCAGTCAGTCTTTCACCATTAATATGATGTTAGGTGCTGTGTTTCCCTAGACACCCTTTATCAGGTTGAGGAAGCTCTCGTCTACTGCTAGTCTGTTGAGTATTTTATCATGAGAGGATGTTGGTGTCTGTCAAATGCTTTCTCTGCATCTATTGAGATGATCATATGTTTTCCATCCTTTATTCTTACCATATATGGTATATTACATTGATTGATTTTTCAGATGTTAAACTAAACTCATATTCCTAGGATAAATCTCACTTGATGATGGTACATAATCCTTACTATAGGTTGTTGGATTTGGTTTGCTAGTGTTTTGTTGAGGATACTATACTGCTTTTGTTACTTAACATCTTATCATGAGCATTTTCCAAACGCTACGTGTTCTTCTGAAACCATTTTTAGCATATATATCTACCATAATTTAACTATTTTCCTATAAGACATTTAGGATACTGCCAATCATCCATTTATAAAATATATCTGTAATATATATTTCTGTTCATAAATCTCTGCCCAAGTTTTTATCACTTCTTTAAAGAGTTTTCTAGGAGTAGAATCACTGGGTCAATTCATATAATAATTTTTTAAGATTCATTCATAAAGAACTGCCTTCCAGGAAGATCATTTTGATTATACTCTCAATGACAATAAAAATGCCAACTTCAGCATCTCCTTGCTAATATCATCTCTTATAAAGAAACTTTACTAGTTCAAAAAATAAATAATAGTATTTCTTATATTTATTAACGATCTGAAATTCTTTGATAAACTATCAGTTCAAGAACAACTGAACCACTGAACTAAAATGAGTGAAATGCTGTATTTAACGATTTTTTTTAATGTGAAACAGGATCACAGTGGGAATAAATACAACTATCTAGCTGATTAACAGTACAGTAAAACCCCTTTAAGAAGTACTTTCAAGGGGAAGGAGGCTGCTCACTAAAAAATAAAGTCGTCCTTTCACCATACCGAAATAAGATACTTTTTATTGACCAGTTCATGAAACAGCTCACCAAAGGAATTTCCCCAAAATACACTAAATTTTTTCTCCTTCCCTGTTCCTTCAATGCATATATTTTCATTTGAATCCTAATGATCTCAGTCAAATACGCAAGACTATTTTTTGAGGGATTTAATAGGAGCATCTTTTCACATAAAGCATAGAGATTTTGATCAAGTCAATACTTTACTGACTTCTTCAAAGACAGTCCATTGTAAAACTGGATACCAGTATATAATAAATGGCACTTTCTTCCCCAGAAACTTTTCTAAATTGATAATCAGAATAGCATAGTAGCATAAGATGGCTACCAGAGATGCTGCCTTTTAGGAAAAAAAAATGAAATACTTTGACTATTGGCACACTGATTTTTTTTTACATTGAAAGTGTTAGCTCCAACACAGAGATCAGTAATCTTCAAAGCAAATGAGGAAACACTATTTCAGTTTACTAGTATCTTTCCCCAAACTTGTTGACATTATTGAAAAACAGTGTACTTTCTGAGAACATTTAGGGTAATTTCTTCTACAGAAATCAAAGTAGCCAAGTCTTATCCAAGTTTGTTTCTCCAACATGTAGCAGAGTTCCTATCAAGTGATAAGCTCTGATTAATATTTGTTTATAAAATGAATGAACCTAACAGTAGCAGCCAATTAGCCACAAAAGATTTTGTTCTGGAACTAAGTAATTGCTATGTCTTACCCTTATTTTATAGAAGATAGATGGTGAGGGACAAATAACTCCATGTTTTAGTTCAAAGCTAAAACAAACAAACAAAAAAGAGACTAGCTATTGCTGTAGTCACTTTGAAAGTAATATCTCTTCCTAGAATTACCTACTAAAAACATACTAGGTACTGCCTTTTTCCTTATCTTACTATAGAGATTCACCTCTTGCTCTAATTTAAAATTCAAAATTCTAACATTTAATGTATATACTCCCCAAAATCTAGTCTTAGAAGAATCAAATGACTGTGTATGTGTGGAAGAAATAATTTTTGAAACCTACAAAAGTAATTTCATCTAAACCATTAAACAATTTTTTCTGAAACAAAAAGATTATTACCGTAAAGTATATGATTAAGATTTTACCTTTACAGTAGACTGGAAGCATGACACTTTCTGAACTTGTCTGCCAGTATCACAATCCCATACCTAAATTTATGTTAAGAAATAATTTCTCAGCAGAATTTTAAAACCTTAATTATAATTTTTCTAATAAATAAATCACAAATATTACACATTTACATAGAAAATATATAAAGCATGAAATATTTCATGTTTATACTACCACAAAAATCAATTCATCAACTTAGCATAGCAGACTTATAATCTAAAATAAGTCTGAGGTAAATTTTACTATCAAACCATTTGAAAATACCAACAAAATGAATGGTCTGAATACTGAATGTTTACAGGCATTAAATATTGCAACTATATAAAAAGTTTTATTCCCCAAAACAGTCTACCGTAATCTAATAAACATTGAACATAAAATATTTATGCTAAAAACTATCACACCCATTAATTAACATTTACTGAAAGCTCCTTCAATGTGCCTGGCATCATTTACTACTGTTATCTTGATTGAAAGAAGACAGTAACAGTGTATTCCTATTACCTACATACATATTTAAAATAATTAGAGGACCTCTCATAAAATGTCCAAGGTTAGTTTGACCTAAGGAGCATAATGATTTTCAAATTTTTCATACCATTTCCTATGGTAAGATATACATTTTATATCATATCTGAGAACACATTTGCATACAAATAAATATGTGGACTCTTAAGACCATCACTTGACAAAGATATAAAGTCTACCCTCAGCATTTAATTAATGAAGTTAGTTAACAGCAAAGACCCAAGCAGGGTAAATTTAGAATTCATATGAATAAAAGGAACTGCCAACAAAGCAACCTGAAATTATTTTAAACAAAACACGTCATTCAGCAAAGGAAATAACTCTATACTATCATTTACAGTTAAAGTTTATACTGATATTGTCCCAGCTACTCACATCTGTACTGTAATAGTAATTTTAATAATTGGCTCTAAATAGTATCATAGTACCCTAGGAACAGTCTAATAAAAAGTATTTGATATTCTATTTTTGCAGAGATTATAATGATGCTGAAAACAAACCCAAAAAAGAGACCTTTAGTCCATAAAATAACATTTGCCTCAACAGAGCAACAGTAGTAAAGCTACTCTGACCTAAACATATGAGTGCATATTATGCCCCTGTTTATGCAATATTGTAAGCACCACAAAATATGGTTTATCTCCACTTAAACCTTTTCTTCAAATTCTTTCACCTATTGGCAATCTGTCTAGAAATCACTTCAGCTGATGAGCTCATTTAAAGTGTGTCATAAACTATGTCTTGGTTCTACAGAAGCCTAAGAAACACCTATACCTTTGGACTTACTCCAAAACTTACTTCAGTAATGCTTGAAGCTATTTAAATAGAATTCTCAGATAAGCATAGACTTTTCAAAGTTAATCTATGATACCTTAAAACAAAAAAAGTAATGAAAGATTAGCTATCCATAGCATTGAGCTATGGCTTTCACAGACCCAATTCCACATACAAATATAAAAGGGCTAAATCTGTTTAAGAAAAATATTTTGAAAGCAGTATTACATAGTGATTCAGAGCTCTGACTCTGCAGTCAGTCTGTTGCCTTCTGCCCTATACTCCTGCATGACCTTGGGCAAGTTACTTAACCTCTCTGCGCCTCTCTTTTCTTATTTGTAAATGAAAATAATAGAAATACTTATTATAAGGATTAAATGGGTTAATAAATGTAAAATAGAACAATGCCTAGCACATATAAGCAATTTATAACACTTTACTACAGCTACTACATCTTAAATTTTCAACTAAAAGTATGGGGAGGAATGATCATTTACATTTTTTAATTGTTTTAAAATACCAAATATGGGGCTTCCTGGTGGTGCAGTGGTTAAGAATCCGCCTGCCAATGCAGGGGACATGGATTCAATCCCTGGTCCAGGAAGATCCCACATGCCGTGGAGCAACTAAGCCTGTGCGCCATAACTACTGAGCCTGTGCTCTAGAGCCCACAAGCCACAACTACTGAAGCCCACGCGCCTAGAGCCCGTGCTCTGCAACAAGAGAAGCCATGGCAATGAGAAGCCCGTGCACTGCAACGAAGAGTAGCCCCCGCTCGCCGCAACTAGAGAAAGCCCGTGCGCAGCAACAAAGACCCAATGCAACCAAAAATAAATAATTTTTTTTTTAAAAGGCAAAGGAAACATAAATATTAAAAAAAAGAATCTGCCTGCCAATGCAGGGGACATGGGTTTGATCCCTGGTCTGGGAAAATCTCACATGCTGCAGAGCAGCTAAGCCTGTGTGCCACAACTACTGAGCCTGTGTGCTGCAACTACTGAAGCCCACGCACCTACAGCCCGTCCTCCACAGCAAGAGAAGCCACCGCAATGAGAAGCCCACGCACCGCAACAAAGAGTAGCCCCTGCTCACCACAACTAGAGAAAGCCCGCGCGCAGCAACGAAGACCCAACTCAGCCAAAAATAAAAATAAAATAAAATACTAAATATATTAAACACTGAGCAGATGGTAATTTGCTTTTCTGCCAGACTCAGATTCTCAAAAAGTTCTTATGGGTTGGGGCCATTAAGTTTCTTTTGCTGTACAATGAACAGGAAAAAAAAATGTGAATTATTCTCCAGTTCAACTCATCTTTCTCTAAATTGAAAAGCAATCTGAGATGATAAATATTTTTAAGCCCACATTCTCCCATTTCCTCTGTTTTATGTAATTTGATATAATAGTAACTCTGAAAAAAACAGCTTTAGTTATGAAGTTTCCAACAACAATAAGCCTTAACTTGCAATTTCCAGTCTAATACTTTTCAGACGCCTAATACTTTTAACTGTCTTATGAAGGCTAGAACAAAATCATTTTTGCTAAAACAGAATGTAGAGACAGACCCCAAGAGGATAAAGACTAATAACATATGTACTGGTCCCTTGGATCACCATAGCTATGTCACTTGGTTCTAGATTTAAGGATATAATAACTGTTCTGTCAGCAGAGGCTGTCAAGATCAGTTGATTTTTTTCTTCACAAGCTTCCAAAGAAGGAAATGTAATAATAGCTGTTATCTTTTGAGTGTGTCCATTGAGTTCCAAAAGTTTTTCTCCTGTCTGAAATATCAATAAAATGTTAATAGTACTTCATATTTCATAACTTAAATAATCTTAAATGACAACATTAAGAAAAATCACCAGGTAGAAAATATACACATTCCATCTGAAATTACTTAGATTTTACAATTTAACTTTAAACAATCAAATAGTATCTAAACATTAGGTGCTGAAAGAGTAGCTATAACTAATTTTAATTATTTTCTAATACAAAATACTACTTTTTAGCAGATTGTTATAGGAAGTTTAAAGGAGTATTCTTTCCATATGATTTTAAGATTATAACTGTGTAAATTAAGCATAAAAATATCAGTAACTTAATCAGCAGGAAAAAAATAAGGAGTCTTCATTACGCAAGCATCTGTTATCTAAGTCTTCACAGTTATAACGCTGTGGAAGAAAATAAAAGTCAGCATAACAGTAACAACAATTGGATATATATATCCAGTAATGTATCAACCACTCGTAAAGTCAGTATGGACTCTACTTGTCTCTAACATCAACAGCTATTCCCATCCATCCAATGTCTTCATCTATCAGTTTCTCACTGATTTCCCAAGTAGTAAACATACAAAAATGCAATGTAAATATAAGATAAATTGCAAATCTCTCCAAGGTTGCAGGATTTCATGATGTACGTATGAACATAATGTTAAAAAAAACTGCTTTAATCACAGGCAAAGCCACCGAAAAATGAGGATCTTGACTGAGTCAGACCAGATAACAACCCAAACAAGGGCAAGAAGATAAATGCTTCAAAAGAGAATAATTTGAGAATCCAAGGATCAGAAGAGAAGTCCTAGAGAAATTTGGTAAAGCCTTAAATATTTTTGAAAAAATAAACCTTTTATTACATTACTATTATAGTCAAACATGATAAGAATGCTATATCATGCTATCAAACGATTCTGACAGAAAAATTGTCTTCCACAGAAATCAACATCTGATTAATTTTCAGAATCAGTGCATAGTTGCTGATAACTTAAATTTTGTTTAATTAAGATTAAAACTTTTATTTTCATAATCTAGCATTTGTTTATCAGGAAAAAATCTTAAATAAAAAAACTCTATTATGGAACATTGGTCCTCATTTTAAATGGATTCATCCTAAGCAGCCCTTTCGAGCATTAATTAGTCTCAACCTACTGATATGCAGGTATATGTCCAGATAATGTTTATGAATGCATACAGTCATGTCTTTATTACACAATCCACATAGAAACAATACACACCTGGGCATTCCACACAACTACAATTCCATCATCACCAGCAGATGCAAATCTGGTTAGAGAAAAAAGGTCAAGAAAAAAAAAAATCACTGATGACATTTAAGTGCTAAGATTACTAAGATACCATCAGACCTTTTATTAATGGTATTTTGACTTACTAGTATCAACACAGATTAAGTTCTTTAAGCTAATTTAACAAATATTTGCAGAATACCTTCTAAGTTTTGTGCCAGGTACTGAGAATCCAAAGATAAATAAGACCATTCAGAGAGTTAAAATGAATAAACTGCTAGACTAAGAATAAGGGAGATCTATCAATGATCTTTAAAGTCCTTCCTTGCTTTAAAATTATAATGATTAAACCCTGACTTAAGTGACATGAAACCAAGCTGAGGAAAAGCTACAGTGACAGGAAGTGATATTCTAGGAGTGGAACAAAGGAATCATGTCCTTAGATTCCTTACTTTCTAGGTAAAGATATTTAGATATTTTAACTCTACTATTTAAAGCCAGTTTCTCTCCTTTGCTCCCCTCAGCTCTGTGGTCTTTCCACATAAATACTGCGTTCTTTGGTTTGGAAGGTTTGGTTTTTGTTTTGTTTTGTTTTGTTCAGCGAAAATTCTTGAAATGAAAAGAGGTAAAGGTAAGTTTGCTTCATGGCATGAAAAAAGAGCTGTGATGAACTAAATTATAGCTTCTCTCTCCTCTTTACCACCCATTCACTACATGTCAAGGAACAATCATCTATATTTTGTAGAGCAGAAGATAACCATGACACAAACACTATCAAGAAAAATCACTGGCACAGGATTATTCATCATAGTGCCTGCATTATAATAAAATCAAACATTACTCTTAAGCAGTGTCCCCACACAGTGGTGTACAGCAATCACATTGTAAGCATGTCAAGTAATTTGTTATTAATAATGTAGTACACAAGTTTGTAAATGATTTTTTTTAATTGGAGTATATAGTTGCTTTACCATGTTTATTAGTTTCTACAGTACAATGAAGTGAATCAGTTAAACATATATCCACTCTTCTTTAGATTCCCTTCCCATTTAGGTCACTGCAGAGCTGTAAATGATTCTTTAAGGAATCAAAATCAATTCAGTTGTTCCCATAATATCACTTTCATTCACTTGAATTCAAGGTTTGCTTTTCTGAATAGGAGAGAAAGAAGTGGTATTATAGAGAGCCAGCTATGAACTGCATGCGGTTATGGTTAACAACCACTAATAAATGGTACTCCGTTAGCAGCTATGGCATTTAGAAAACGTGTTACTTCCTTGCAAGACTGTTAGTGTGTTTTCACAAAAATCTGGGCATGCCTTGAAGAGCTTCATTAAAGTAATCATTGTTAAGCCTTATGTGTGTCATTGGGAGAAAAGCAGAGAAGTGATACATTAGGACACAAGAATTACTTTGTTCCTTAGAGTATCTGTTCTATTGAATTTTACCCTATAGATATCCATATAATCTCGCTACTTCAGTCATGTAACACTTTCCTTAACACTCCAAACTGAGCTTCAAGTTCAAATTTCTCATGCTCAGTTTCAAAGCCTCACAAATAGCTATTGTCTTCACTGGCTCTGACAATTCCCATACCCAGCATTCGTTTCAAAATCCTTTGCTTAAATCTTCTACTGCAGGAGCTAAGAGATTATCCAGGAGATGGGAAACTGGCCTAATACAGTCTGACAAAGTCCGTTAGTAATTTTTTAATATAGAGCTACGTATCTTTTTAACAGAAAGGACCTTTAAAACGTCTTAGTTAACTAGACAGAAATCACACAAAGAATTATTTTAAAATCCATACCTAACATTTATTTTATTTTCAAAATGAAATATAAAAGATATGGAGACTAAAAAGAAAACAATCATTTTATATTTTAAAATGTAATTTCTTATGTTTAATTACATAGATTTTCTGAATCAAAACACTAAACAATGCCTTGAGTATCAAAAATAGTTGCTGGATGTAAATCTTTAATAGCTTATGTTTCTAGGCCTACTGATTTCTTTTTATTTGTATCATGATGGTGGGGTGGGCAGAACTCAAGGTCTTAAGATTTCTTTGGTATAAAACATCAATTTCTATTGATTCTTGAAACTCTTATAATTGCTTTTCTCCCTTTTAGAAGAGTGCAGGTTTAAAATACATACTTTTTTCTAACCCTGATTGCTAACTTCCCATTATTGTTTTATCATGTCTGAATCTCATGACTTCACAATGAGATATGACTGAACGGTTGAGAGTTTAGAAATGAGATACAGAGCATTTCACCTCAAACTTTAATTCAATCAGTGGTGAACAAAAGTTAAATCTAAACAACGCTCAATAGTAATGCATGAAATCACAGCCCTTTTTTTTTTTTTTAATTGTTCAGAGGTCAATTACCCAGTGTGTATATTATTCAGGCTTTTCAATTCTCATATATTCTATTGTTTTGGGGGTGTTTTTTTTTGCCATTCCAGTATTTCTTATTACCTGCTCTAAAGAGGAAACATGAAGCTTTAAAATGTAAAGCAGTATGACTTTGCTACATATTAGTACCAATCACAAACTAATAAAAGGGTGGGAGATCATTTGCAAATTACAATTATCCATTCTCCTAGGATGAATAACTGAAAACTAGTAGCACTATATCAGTTTATCTTAAACTAAATCAGTTTATCCTCATCAGTCAAGCACACACTCCAGCCATCTCCAAATTTTCAGAAATGAAAATTCAACTCAAGAATCCCTAACAGTAAGATACACTGTAATTGATTAAAAGAAGTAATGAACCATAAAAAAGAAGTAATTAAGATGTCAATAAGGTTTAATCTAGTCAATGGAAGGAAGAATAGTGGCTATACTGTCATATAATAATATACCAAAAAAATTTTTAAACACTCTAAATTAATAGAATCCAAAGATTCAAATCTAAAGATAAGATTTTAAGAGAAATCCTTCTTTACTGATTAGCACAAAATGTATTTAGTGAGATTTTATGTCATGTGTTAGGGAAATGCCAAGATCAATTACATGTTGTTCTTGATTCAAGATCTTAAAACTTAGTGATTGTTTAGAAATGTACTATATTTCATCAAATATAAGACATACTATTATTTTATGTACTATTAAGGAAAAAATGATGTCAATTATTAATGAAAGACACCATCAATTATATGATGTATCCAAATTTTAAAGATGTTACAATAGGAAAAAATAGGCTTTTTAGAATCAATGAAATTTAGTAATTGTCGTATTTATTGATCTTTCTAATATGGTACTTTCTAGTCCAACAAATTTCTGATTATGTCTAGCAGGTTTAAAGGACTAAAGAAATGCTTTTTCAGTAAATAAATGAATAAGCAAACACTTAAGTGTTAAAAGGGCTCTGTAAAATAGATTAATAGTATTAATGTAACCTCACTTGTCCCTTCAATCATGACTAATATACCAACATATTGTCAAAACAAAACTAGAAATCCAAAATATGTAAAGCCCAGAATCTCACCACATACAAAAATAAATTCCTTTTATTTTTTCATTTTCCTGTCCCATTCTTATGCATAACCTTCAAGTTTTCTCAACTTGAAACCAACTCTTTAAAAATACTGAGACTGTACATTTAATTTAATGACATTTAATTAAATGACTAAGCAAAAACTATACGCATGAAAAAAGTTTAAAAACATGAAGTGTGATTTAATGAAGACCTATAGCAGAGCTTCTAGAATGTTCCATCCTCTCTTCCCCTCATTATGAGAATTAAATTAATTGTGAGAGTCAATGATCCACTCATTCAAGAAATATTAAGCATTAACTATATATTAAGCATTAATTTTGTGTATCTATATGCTTGATCCTGAGGGTAAAGATCAATGAGATAGTTCTTGCCCTTGAAGAGCTCACAGTCTACATTATTATGGAATGCTACAGGGTCCAAATTATGAATCCATTGAGAATTCTCAGTTATACTCATTTCAATTTATAGAAATCATTTCCTTTAAACACCTTTCTTTGGACAGCTCAGAGAAAGCACTCTCATTCTTGCCAACTGTGGGCTTAAAGTATAGCAAAGGTTCACAAAGATTTGTATAAAATAAAATATTTCCACAAGTAATTCCTATGTCCATTACCTACATGCTTATTTAATAGTCCTTATTCAAGAGAATTTATTTCAATTAAGTCAAAGGTGCTACAGATTCAAACATAACCTTAAAGGACATAAAAAAGATAATCCATAAACCTGAACATAAACTTTCCTGTACTCAATATTTACATAACCATAAAGCACTGGAAAAATAATAGAGTATTATTATGGCAATACAGAAGTCCCTGTGGTTAACTAACTTCCCACCAAATCCACAAGTACTTTCTAATCATGACGCAACTAAAACAGTATACAGTTTTTACAATGCAGTAAAGTTGAAAAATGCTAATACCAGAAACCAGACAAAAATAAAAAATAACAAAATTTTCACTTAAAATGAACTTTTACTTATCTTGTATTCTAAAATTACTTGAAGAAAGTTAGAGAAGTTTGTAGACAGAGACTTGTAAGAGAAGTTAAAGGCAACTTCAAAGCATTTTCAGGAACCACAGATACTGATGTCACTGATTCTTTCACAATGTACTTGAACATTAAAACTTTTTTTTCCTTGATTAAGTAATACATATTAACACAATTCCAATATGAATGTCTCACAAATAGAATAGAGACGGAAAAATTCCATAGTTCCCATGGTCATTTGGAAAGGTAAAACCTTTGGTAAATTTTCCCCTCCCCCAAATCACAAACAGAAAGCTAAACTACATCAAGTTTACAAGTATTAGAATACCAAAAAATCCCTGTGACTTCTATTAGTGGGAACCTCCACTACTCTGAGCTCAAGTGTCTCTGAAGGAACTTCTACTAGAGAAAGTTCTTGGCCTCTCTCTGTCCCACTGATGTAATAAATAAGTTTAAGAGAATGAATTGAGTATGCTCAGTTCAGACCCTTCTGGGTTTTCTCTGAGATTTGTCTGTGCATAAAGAGGCAACATTCTGGTCTGCTCTTATTTTTGAGGTAAACTTACATCCGAGTGGGAGGCTTGCAGATGTCCAGCAGTACCCGTGATTCAGTGAAGTCTACGTAACTCAGGGTGAAAATTAGGAAACCCACTGTGGTTGTATATCAAAGCTACAACCTTTAGTCCAGCTTTTTGCTAGTTATTACTTTATTAAGCTGATGGGTTCATGTCCATCTGTGTGATTCCTGCATCTAATAATATCTAAGAAAAAATTTTATTTTATACTGAAACAAAAATACCTTTTAAATTGGCGGTTTTTTCCTCTATATCAAATATATATCATTTTTAAACTTTTCATCATGAAGAATTTAAGTATATATAAAAGCAGAAACAGTATAACAAAAATCTCCAGGTAACGTGTCTTCAATAATTATCAACTCATGACCAATACTGTTTCATCTGTACCACAGCCAATCCTCCCTTTGCAGATTATTCTGAAGCAAATCCCAGTCAATGTATTTCATCAATAAATATTTCAATATATATTTACATCACAACTAAAGTTAACATTTAATTTCTTAATGTCACCACAGTGTAATCAAATTTCCCTGTCTCACAATGTTTTTTAAGTGTATTAGAAGCAGGATCTAAATAAGGTTCATATACTGCAACTGATCTCTAAAGTCTCTCTTGTTCTATTGATTCTTTCTTCATATATTTTTTTCCTTGCAATTAAACATTTGTCTTACAGAGTTCTCACAGTCTGGATTTTGCTAGCTACCTTCTTGTGTTGTCATTTGATATGCACCTCTGTCCCCTGTGTTTCTAGTAAATTGAGAGATCTAAAGACTTAATCATATTTGAATTTGACTTTTTGGTTAGACCACTTCATAAGCAGTTTATATACCCCAACAGGAAATATAATTTCTAACAATCTTTTTTTGTGTGTGTGATGTTAACAGCTATCAATAACCATTGCCTAAATTTGTTATTCTATTAGAGGTTGCAAAATTATAATATTCCAATTCCATGATTCTTCCTAACTTGAATTCTTCTATAAAGAAAATGTCCTCTCATCCAACATTACTGATCTCAAGATAGAGTTTGTATAGAAAGGCAGTATAGATCTTGACTTGCAGATACCCCTTCAAGAGAGGACTTGCTGCCCAGCTATGAGGAGTATGGTTATCTGCCTCCAGCTGTTGACTTCAGGGTCCATTTCAGCTTTCAAGCTGAAGTCAAACTATCTCAGTTGGCCCCCAGCCCCTGGGACATAAGCAAGTTGGTGGAAGCCAGGGCACATTCTTGGATGGCCCTCAGCCAATGTCTAAGCAATGCAGGCTAAACACTCCTAGTTATTTCCCTAATGCAGGACTCATCTAAAGAGCATTCCTTACTCCAGAGCTCCACATTGGGCTTACAGAGACTTTGTCAAATCTGTATCACAGTTTGAGACAGCTCCCCTTGTCCAATCCTGCTTCTTCCCTTTTCCCTTCAATGGTATTTCTCTCTAATAAACCTTTTGCACGCTTAATTCCATTTTATTGTCTACTTCCCAGGGAAACCAGGTATTAGGAGGATCTAAATGATCTTGATTACTGACTTCTATTCTCTAAGTGTTAGTGAGAAAGATATTCTTAACTTCAGAACATTGTCTTAAAGATGTAACACATTGTTTGCTGTTAGTGAATTATCAAACTGTACTGAATTTGTCTAGATTCTTGTGAATGTACAGCTTCACCAGTCATCCTAAGGTACATTTTGTTCTCAGTCTGGCATTTCATGGGTCATCTGATTCTTTTCCAGTCATGATCACCATCCTACATAACCTTGTCTGTTTCCTGGAGGAGCAAGGGATGGTCAAATGAGCAACAGAGAAAACTATTCTTAAAATGTGTTATGAACTCAGTTTAGTTTAATGTGTCAAATGCTAGAGTATTACATGCAATTTTAGCACAGTCCATTTTTTGGCTGACTCTTGCTGAGGCTTGGCCTTCTTTAGTGACCTCCCAATCAATATGACCCTCACTTCATGTTCAAAAAATACTAAAGAAGAAAAGAAAAGGCTGCTGTCTGTTAGGTTATACAGGATTTATTTGGTATCTTCAAAAACCAATCTGAGAAAATTTTCCACTCACTGATTTTAGCTGAGCCACTGAGAAAACAAGAAAATCCTTCTGCAAAATTCTCAACAAAATGATATTATCTAAAGACCTGAAGCGTGAAACCTGGATTACAACAGCTGACCAAAAAACCAGAATGTGATGTCTATAAAAACTAAATAAAAACATAAAAAGTATAACAATATTTATTTAAAAACTGGAAAGGTATTTCTATAATTTGACAATGCATATATAATGTACACATGTAACAGTAAAAAGATATCTGAACTATCTAAACTATTAAATCAAGAATGAAAACACTGAGCTCTACTATTTATAATAGTTACATCATTTGTATATTTTCAAATGTATTTCTTATCAAAAATGACTCTTTCAGTTTTGTTTTTTTTTTCTAGTACACTACAGAATTAAATCTTTTAAAACAAAACAGATTGAAAGTTCTTCAGGTCTGCAACTGAGTAAAAAACTTCATACCTAATTATATTTAACTTTTGACAAAGTCATGACTTGAGTACAAAGAACTAAATGTGGTTTATGTAGTAATATGTTCACTTGACTGCAAAAGCCAAAAAGTAGGCTTTTTAAAAAAATCTATTCTAGACATTTAGATTCACTGTGGTATACAGCAAACATGGCCACCAATCTCCCTATTTCCACCACCACTTGCAATAGGATTTAGTCGCTTCTCCCATCAAGAGGTAGAGTTTATTTATCAACTTAATGAATTCACGCCAGCTCCTGACTTGCTTTAGCCCATGAAACAACAGCAAACATGATGAAAACAGACTTGCAAAGAGTTTTACACTGGGGCTTGCCCTTTTGCTGGTATTTGAACTCCATCCCTATGTGAACTAGCACTTGAGCAACCACATGGAGAGAGATCCCAGTCATCCCAGCTGAGACCACTATAAACCTGCCAACCCCAGCCAATCTACCTGGTGACCACAAAAGCATAAGTGAACCTAACCAAGATCTGCTGATCCCAGCAGAGACAAAAGAACCCACCCAGCTGAGCCTAACCCAAATGCCATCCCACAGAATAGTGAAATAAATAAATAGCGTTTGTTTTAAACTACTAAATTTGTGCTGATATTTGACAAGGACAACAGATAACTGATATACTCATCTACAGCTTTTTACTGTTTACGTAACATTTACTATATCATTGAATAACTGAAGTATACACAAGCACCACTTTGGGAAAAGGTAATCAAATATCAGTACCTGTACAATGATCATTACTCTACAAGATGGCCTTTTCTGCAGATTCTTCTAACTATGTAGTAAGAATAATCAAGAAGACATTTTAAAGGACAGATAGCAATCAACATGGAATCTTAACAGTTAATCTATTAAAAAAAAATTTAAAGACCACATCCTGAAAGTATACTGTATATTTTATATTTAGCTTTCTTAGACAAAACTATTTGAGGACTCCTTAAAGCCCAAATATTAGGGATTATGGTCTAAGAAATCATTCTGGTTTTTTTTTTAATTTACATAGCATCTTACAATGGTAAAAGATGGTACAAGAAAACTTTAGTTGTCCAAATGTCCTATCTTTCCAAAAATGTTTAGTTTCAAAAATGACTGACTAAATAAATAAGTAAATGTCTCTTAGGACATAGCAACAGTAAGTATTACCAAAAAGGCTGAAGATTATTATACTATGGTTGACATGCTATAATTTGGTTGGCTCACATCACAACATGAAAATTGTGTTAATAGGCTAGTAATGTAAAAAAAAGGCAAATCCTTTCAAGCAAAAGTTGAGGAGCATATTTTCATAATAATTTGGCTGGACTTGTCCCTGGTTTCTAAGAGAGAGCTGGGCCCCTCAGAGCTCATCTGAGTTTATGCTAATGAGATGACTCATGGTGGACCCCTAGACAATTTAAGGATGGGGACTGGCCATGTGGGGAATATGAACCATGCAATTAGAGGGTTGGGGCTTTGAGCCATGGGATATCATCCTGACCTCCCAACCTGGGGGAGCAGGGAGGGGATGGCAGGGAGAGAAGGGCTGGAAATTGAGTTCAATCATGAGGCAAATAACTGAAACAATCATTCCCATGTAATGAAACCCCAATAAAAACTCTTGACACCCAGAGCTTGAGTGAGCTTCCTCACTGGTGATATGCATTGATGTGCTGAAAGGGTGATGTGTCCTGAGGACACAGAAGCCTTACATTTGGGACCCTCCTAGACCTTGCCCTATGCATCTCTACATTTGGCTAGTCCCGATCATATCCTTTATAATAAAACTGTAATCATAAGTATAGTGCTTTCCTGAGTTCTGTTAGTCATTCTAGAGAATAATCAAACCTGAGGGGGTAGTAGGAATTTGTAGCTAATTGGTCAGAAGTGCAGGTGGCCTGGGAACCCTGGAGATTGCAGCTGTGACTGAGGTGAAGGGACTGTTGTACACGACTGTGCCCTTAACCTTTAAAATTCAACCTAACTCCAGGTAGTGCCAGAATTGCACTGCACATGGGAAAAGCAACTAAATACCAAAAACATAAAAAGAGCAAAGAGAAGACAAGGTTAAAACACATCAGCAGTGATAGTGAGAATTAGAAATAATCACAGTAGCAGTCACCCACTGAGTCAAAAATGGAAGGAAAAAAAGACAGTATCAAAGGCAAAAGAGAAAATTAAGAGATGATAGGGGAATAACTGATAAGGACAAGAAAAGTGGAGTTAGAGAGTTAGGATGGCATGCAACATGTACACTTAATAGTTGAGGGAGTCATTCATTCATTTAACAACTATTAATAACCTGCTACATGTAAGGCACTGTGCCAGATACTAAAGATACTGTGGTGAATAAAAAAAAAAACATGGCCCTCACTCTCATCTAGAGAGGAAGATAAATATTATACAGTTACACAATTAATTGTGTAATTGTGTAATATGTTATTAAGGCTACAAAGGATAAGCGTATAGTTGAACAAAGTCTTAATAAGACAGATATACAGATCAATAATAAGCTAAATCTACAGTTCTAAGACCTACACACTTTCATCTCTATTTGCAAATATATTAAACACAACATTATACATGTTAGCAAGGAAATACAGAATAATGTACATTTTAAAGGGTTTCACAAATAACAAAAAATCCAGATTAAATACTTACCTTACCTTCCACTAAAAACAGTACATTCCTGGAAGGTACCTGATATTTAAACATTTCCCATATTGGTTCTCAAATTTAGCTTCACCTTAATATACAGTTAAAAGTCTCATCTACATTTTAAAGTCATACACTTCCTTTAAACTAATGAGAATATATTTGTGAGTATTCAAAAAGACCAAAAAAAAAAAAAAACAAAACAAAACCTGAAACAAACAAAAATAACCATAAAATCACCAGAAACGATATCCCGACTTTTGGGCAAAAAGATTTCAGACACATATTTCATCAAGAGGCAGAGGTCAATTTCTACTAAATGTTATTAATGATCAGTTTTGAAATTTTTAGAAAAGCTGGATTAATTTTGAAGTTGTTTTTAACATACAATTCCCTAAAAACTCTTTCCAAACAGCAGTCAATTGGAAAACTAGAGTTTCTTACCTGTAATCATCTAACTGTACCAGAAACCGTACAATATCATGATGAGCTTTCAGTACAAGCAGTTCAGTGTAGGGGTTCTGGGTTTGTTCTTCACCTATTGTCTGTAAAGGAGATTTCTTGTAATGGGGGGAAAAAAAGAGAGAAAAAAAGAGAGAAAATGATTTATGATAAAAGACCACATTCGAATAAAACACATGGTATGCACTTAAGAACACAAGTTAAAAAACTGTAAGATATTATGTTCTAATACTATATATTATTTCCCCTAATATCAAGTAACTGCCAATTTAACATAAAACATTTCTCTTACCACAAATCCACATCATAAATTTAAAATTTTGAACTCAAAATAAATTTTTAAAGGGTATATTTTGTTTTATGGAAAGTACACCTCAATAAACCTGACCTAAATAATCAATGGGCCAAACCAACAAAATATTTTAGGATGGGTGTTTGTCAATTAAAACTTGGCAGAAACAAAACTGAAGGTCAAAGGGGTAAAATATAGACTAAAACAGTGCCTACCCCATTATAGGCACTCAACGCGTTTACTGAATGAATAAAGGAAGAAATGAAATAATTCAGTCAATGAATTCAATAAATTCAACTTCAGACAATAATATTGATAAAGATAACTGGTAACATATACAGAGTAGTAAGCTCAGTCCTAAACCTACACACCTTCATCCCTATTTGCAAACATATGGGTGGCAGTCCATATGCCACACACTGTGTAAAGCACATACGGCTTATAACTCACCCAATAATTCTGTAAGGTAGATCTTATCAACCCCATTTCTATAGTCAAACCCAGTACTATTTCATGATAAAAACCTGTGTTCTTAACCTCTGAACTGCAGTTTCTCAAACTTGACACTACTGACATTTTGGACTAGGTAATTCTTTTGTTGAGGGCTTTCCTGTGCATTGAAGGATGCTCAACATCATCCCTGGCTTCTACACACTAGATGCCAATAGAAATCCAACCTCTCCCCCCACCCCCAAATCGTGACAATCAAAAATATCTCTGGACATTGCCAAATGTCCTCTAAGGGGCAAAATCATCCCAGCAGACAAACACTGCTTAAACTAGAAGCCTGGATACAAAGTTCTTGCATAATTAAGGGAAAATCTTTGGTCCTGATAATGTACAGATTCACAGCAGTTCTAAAACTGAAGTACTTTTACATGAAGAAGTGTACAATTTAACACGCATGAATTTTTTTTTTTAAATTCACCCTCAAAGCAGTAATTTTTTATTTATCCCATCTCCCTTCTAGCAGTGGTTCTGATGAGAAAAGCAAAGGCAAGAAATCTGAAAACTGTATACCACTTCCCCCAAATGAAAGCTTGCCAAGCACGGCAGAATTAGTTAATCAAATTCTATAACTAATCAAATAATCGGGTTAATACATAATTGTCATATATATCACAAATGGACCAGTCACTTTCCCACAATTCTTTCATAACCTTTAGAATTTAAGCCTATCTTAAATAAGCCTAATTTTATATAAGAAATACTTCTTAAAAATTAGACAATAAGCCTCAACTGCAAAAATATGAGGAAGTTAAAACGGAGAAGTAAAGCTGCTTACAACCACCCAAGTTTTTTTTTAACAATCAAAACAAATATTTTCTATGAAAAATAAAAGGGAATCCAACACAAATTCTATTCTTCAGTGGCATATGAAATAAATTCCAGACCTCGACACTTTTCAGGTTCCAAAATTATTTTATTCGCAACATTTCAAATGTAAATCTCATTAGTCTGGTCAGTTATTCAGTCCCATGAAGAAAGTGTGACTATGGAACCCAAAATAGCAGCTAAAATATAATTTTTTTTATTTTTAAGCAAATTTGTTTTTTAAAATAATTATATTTTTGGTTCTGTATAGTCAAATTAATTTCATATTCCATGAGCAAGCATCAGTTGATGTTGGGAAGCGACACCATATCAAACAAACCAGAAGTGTAAATATGCAGTCACCGTCTCGTAGTCTCTACCAAACCGGATACTTTTTCTATTGAAATGAGACTGGTTTACGTGGGGAGACCAGTTAAGCGTCCTTGAGCCTGTTGCTGAACCACGTCAGTTTCAGTTTCCACACCTAGTGGAACATGGATTTACCTCTCAGGGAAAGAGCCCCCGCAATCCACCACCGCGACCCCGCCAAACCCGCCGACCCCGCCCCCGCAACCCGCAGGCCCCGCCTCCGCCGGGTCTCCCTCTTCCGGTCAGGAGCCCGGCTCACACAAGCCACAGCTCCGGCAAGCAAAGCCTCTGCGGTGGCAGGCAGGGTCCACCCCGGTGTTTACCTCGGCCAGTCCCTGAGGTTCTCGGCCTCCCCCGATCAGCCATCGCAACATCCGGGCAGCGACGGCGTTTCACGGGCCTAGGCCCCAGTCAGCCCGAACTCCGCGCCAGGCTCAGCCTTCTCCTACCTCTCTGGTAGCAGCTCAATAGAGGTGCTAATACCTGCCTTCTCAGATTTGCCCAAAATACGAAGTACGAAGCAGAGCGCAACGAAGAGAGAAGACTTCTGTCCCCAAAGAACTGCCGTACCCACCCGCAAGAGATTTGGTTAAGGGTAGCCGCCAGGGGAGCAGCAGCCGAAACCTTCGGCGTCCGCGGAGGTTCAGAGGCGCGCGCGGCACCGAGTGAGCACGCGCGGGGCGTCGCCTGATTTGGGCCCAGAGCCTGGGTAGTTCGAGCGGCCCCTGGTGGACACGCGGAACGCAGCAACTGGAGCCCGTCGTTAAGCAAGTGCTTGCCAAGAATAAATAGTCCCCTCCCTTTTTAGATGGCTTTTGCATCTTTCACTTGGCAAGCTTGGGGACCAGGAAGCCTTTCCATCTCCCCGCGGTTTCCTAAAGAGCTGCCTGGAGAAGGTTTACTTCAGTAGGCTTTTTCATCCGGACTAATCCCAGTGGCACGTGTGTACACCAGAATAAATCTGGCCAGTATTTATTGTGTGCTGTAGTACAGGTACTGTGCTAAGACTTCACATAAATCCTCACAGTAACCCTATACTGTCTATACTCCCTATTTTATAAAGAAACTGACCTCTGAGAGACTGGGTAGTTTGTCTACGGATAACAGAAAGTGGCTACACACACTGGAACCAAATATCCTAGCTCCAAAATTAGTGCTCTTAACTGTATGCTATACTGTTTCACATAATCTCCCTAAAGAATAGAAGGCACTACACATCCTCTGTTTTTTTTGACTTTTTTTGTTGAAGTATAGTTTATTTACAATGTTTCAGGTATACAGCAAAGTGATTCAGTTATACATATATATTCCTTTTCAGATTTTTTCCTTTATACAAGATATTGAACATACTTACCACCTGTGCTGTTCAGGTTTTTGTTGTTTATTCAATATTTTATATATAATAGTGTATATCTGTTAATCCAAAACTCCTAATTTATCCCTCCATCCCCCTTTCCCCTTTGGTAGCGGTTAGTTTTCTATGTCTGTGAGTCTATTTCTCTTTTGTAAATAAGTCTGTATCATTTTTTTAGATTCCACATGTAAGTGATATATGATATTTGTCTTTCTCTGACTTACTTAGTATGATAATCTCTAGGTCCATCCATGTTGCTGCAAATGGCATTATTTCATTCTTTTTTATGGCTGAGTAGTATTTCATTGTGTATACATACCATATTTTCTTTATCCACTCATCTGTCCATGGACATTTAGATTGCTTCCATGTCGTGGCTGTTGTAAATAGTGCTGCTATGAACATTGGGGTGCCTGTGTTCAAGTTAAGAGTTTTCTCTGGATATATGCCCAGCAGTGGGGTTGCTGGATCATATGGTAGTTCTATTTTTAGTTTTTTAAGGAACCTCCATCCAGTATCCATAGTGGCTGCACCAATTTACATTCTCACCAACAGTGTAGGAGGGTTCCCTTTTCTCCCCATCCTCTCCAGCATTTATTATTTGTAGACTTTGATGATGGCCATTCTAACTGCTATGAGGGAATACCTCACTGTAGTTCTGATTTGCAATTCTCTAATCATTAGCAATGTTGAGCATCTTTTCACGTGCCTCTTGGCCATCAGTGTGTCTTCTCTATAGAAATGTCTATTTAGGTTTTGATTGGGTTGTTTGAGTTTTGTGATAATGAGCTGTATGAGCTGTTTCTATATTTTGGAAATTAATCCCTTCTTGGTCACATCATTTGCAAATATTTCTCCCATTCCGTAGGTTGCATTTTCATTTTGTTTATAGTTTCCTTTGCTGTACAAAAGCTTTTAAGTTTAATTAGGTCCCGTTTGTTTATTATTGCTTTTGTTTCCATTACTCTAGGAAACGGATCCCAAAAAATATTGCTATGATTTATGTCAAAGAGTGTTCTGCCTATGTTTTCCTCTAAGAGTTTTATAGTATCCAGTCTTACATTTAAGTTTTTAATCCATTTTTAATTTATTTTTGTATATGGTGTTAGAGAATGTTCTAATTTCATTCTTTTACATGTAGTTGTCCAGTTTACCCAGCACCACTTATTGAAGAGACTGTCTTTTCTCCACTGTATATTCTTGCCTCCTTTGTTGTAGATTAATTGACCATAAATGCATGGGTTTATTTCTGGGCTTTCTACCCTATTCCATTGATCTGTGTCTATTTTTGTGTCTGTACCATACTGTTCTGATGACTGTAGCTTTGTAGTATAGTCTGAAGTCAGGAAGGGTAATTTCTCCAGCTCCATTCTTCTTTTTTAAGATTGTTTTGGCTATTTGGGGTCTTCTGTGTTCCCATACAAATTTAAAAATTTTTTGTTCCAGTTCTGTGAAAAATGCCATTAGTAATTTGATAGGGATTGCATTCAGTCTGTAGATTGCCTTGGAAAGTATGCTCATTTTAATAATATTGATTCTTCCAATCCAAGAACACGGTATATCTTTCCATCTGTGTGTGCTGTCTTCAATTTCTTTCATCAGCATCTTATAGTTTTCAGAATACAGGTCTTTTGCCTTAGATAGGTTTATTCCTAGGCATTTTATTCTTTATGATGTGATGGTAAATGGGATTATTTCCTTAATTTCTCTTTCTGATAGTTCATTGTTAGTTTATAGAAATGCAACAGATTTCTGTATATTAATTTTGTATCAGGCAACTTTACCAAATTCATTGATGAGCTCTCGTAGTTTTCTGATGGCATCTTTAGGATTTTCTATGTATAGTATCATGTCCTCTGCAAACAGTCACAGTTTTACTTCTTCCTTTCCCATCTAGACTCCTTTTCTTTCTTTTTCTACTCTGATTGCTGTGGCTAGGACTTACAAAACTATTTTGACTAAAAGTGGCAAGAGTGGGCATCCTTGTCTTGTTCCTGATCTTAGAGGGAATACTTTCAGCTTTTCACGGTTGAGTATGATGTTAGCTGTCGTTTTGTCATATATGGCCTTTATTATGTTGAGGTATGTTCCCTCTAGGCCCATTTTTAGGAGAATTTTTACCATAAATGGTTGTTGAATTTTATCAAAAACTTTTTCTGCATCTATTGAGATGATCATATGGCTTTTACTCTATTTGTTAATGTGGTGTATCACATTGATTGACTTGTGGATACTGAAAGATACTTGCATCCCTGGGATAAATCCCACTTGATCATGGTGTATGATCGTTTTAATGTGCTGTTGCATTCAGTTTGCTAGCATTTGGTTGAGTATTTTTGCGTCTATTTTCATCAGTGATATTAGCCTGTAATTTTCTGCTTTTGTGATATCTTTGTCTGGTTTTGGTATGAGGGTGATGGTGGCCTCACAGAATGAGTTTGGAAGTGTTCCTTACACTGCAATTTTTTGGAATAGTTTCAAAAGGATAGGTGTTAACTATTCTTTAAATGTTTGGTAGAATTCACCTGTGAAGCCATCTGGTCCTGGACTTTTGTTTGTTGGGAGTTTACTGATTCAATTTCAGTACTGGTAATTGTTCTGTTCATATTTTCTATTTCTTCCTGGTTCAGTCTGGGGAGATTGTACCTTTCTAAGAAGGTGTCCATTTCTTCTACGTTGTCCATTTTATTGGTGTATAAATTGGTGCTCATAGTAGTCTTCTATGATGCTTTGTATTTCTGTTGTGTTGGTTATAACCTCTTTTTCATTTTTTTATTTTACAGAGGTATAGTTGATTTACAATGTTGTGGTAATTTTTACTGTACACCAGACTGATTCAGTTTTATACACACATACACACACACACACACACACTTCTTTTTCATATTCTTTTCCATTATGGTTTATGACAGGATATTGAATATAGTTCCCTATGCTATACAATCAGACCTTGTTGTTTATCCATTCTACACATAATAGTTTGCATCTACTAATCCCAAGCTCCCAATCCATTCCTCCCCAACCCCTCTCCGCCTTGGCAACCACAAGTCTGTTCTCTATATCTGTGAGTCTGTTTCTATTTTGTAGATAAGTTCATTTGTGTCATATTTTACATTCCACATTTAAGTGCTATCATATGGTATTTGTTTTTCTTACTTACTTCACTTAGTATGATAATCTCTAGGTCCATCCATGTTGCTGCACATGGCATTATCCATTTTCATTTCCGATTTTATTGATTTGGGCCTTCTCCCTTTATTTCTTGATAAGTCTAGCTAAAGGTTTATCAATTTTGTTTATCTTTCAAATAACCAGCTTTTAGCTTTATTAATCTTTTCTATTCCTTTTTAGTCTTCATTTCATTTATTTTTTCTCTGATCTCTTTCATTTCTTTCCTTCTACTAACTTTGGTTTTGTTTGTTCTTCTTTCTCTATTTGCTCATATCCTCTATTTTAGCTACTAGATTTCCATAGGTACTCAAAGGGCTGTGGTTCTCTACTCTGGTTGCATATCAGAATTACTGGGTAGCTTCTGAAAAATATATATTCCTGGTTTCCCCCCCAGATTTATTAAAATAATGTCTATGGTTAGAACATAGAAATCAGGGTTTGGGGAAAGTTCCTCAGGTTATTCTCATGAGTAGCAAGGTTTGAGAATCACTGGTCTAGGGACTACATATGTCAGTAAAAGTTCATATATATATTTCCGTATGTGATTGTTAGGTTCAAATAAAGGTGCTAGCAGTAAATTCTTATAGAGAACCTACCGCAAGTGTCCCAACCAATGCATGAACTCAATAAACATTACTGGTCACAGATTCACTAGAGATGCAAAAAGGAATAATACAAAATTGCTGCCCTCTAAGATCAAGGCAGAATGTACTACACACCAATAAGAGAAGGCCATACACTCTAAGGTATGTTAGTTATGCGCAGCTACCCAATCTAACTGACAGTTCTTAGAGAACTAGGATCTCCCATGATTCATCTCTGTATTCATTTTGAGTGCACTTGATGAAGGAACACTGCCAAGAGTCAGAAGAAGATTGCCTTCAGTGTGCTATTCCCAAATTGGAGTCTACACGCATTTGAAGACAAGACCAAAACAGACTAGCCCTAGGAAAAGGGGGATATAAGATAAGTTAAACAAAAACCCAAGACCACCAAAATTTTAGTCCTGGAAGGACAATCTTCAAGTGAGGCAACATGGCTGCCCTGGTAGCCTAAATTTTATTCTGATTTAGCACATTCTTTGAGGGTTTGTCCACTGCCTCATTACTGTGATCTAAGGAACACTCTTCTGATCTTTAAAGCACTAGTCCAGGGATGAACAATTCCTCCCTTGCTTCCTTTTAGGACAGCTGAGAAAAAACTTTATCAAAGAGTATATTAGAGTAACCTTAAGAAAGCTGAAAGGGTGGGAAGCACTAAGAATCCATCTCTCCACCTAGACAACTATACTGGTAGAAAATGTGTGAACTTTTTTGGAACTATGAAATCTATTAAAAAGCTTGCAGCGAAAGGGCAGACAGCAGAAGCAAGAAGAACTACAAACCTGCAGCCTGTGGAACAAAAACCACATTCACAGAAAGAGAGACAAGATGAAAAGGCAGAGGGCTATGTACCAGAAGAAGGAACAAGATAAAACCCCAGAAAAACAACTAAATGAAGTGAAGATAGACAACCTTCCAGAAAAAGAATTCAGAATAATGACAGTGAAAATGATCCAGGACCTCGGAAAAAGAATGGAGGCAAAGATTGAGAAGATGCAAGAAATGTTTAACAAAGACCTACAAAAATTAAAGAACAAACACCTAGAAGAATTAAAGAACAAACAAACAGAGATGAACAATAACTGAAATGAAAACCACACTAGAAGGAATCAATAGCAGAATAACTGAGGCAGAAGAACGGATAAGTGACCTGGAAGACAGAATGGTGGAATTCACTGCTGCAGAACAGAATAAAGAAAAAAGAATAAAAAGATATGAAGACAGCCCAGGA
This sequence comes from Eschrichtius robustus, assembly GCF_028021215.1. NCBI lineage: Eukaryota > Metazoa > Chordata > Mammalia > Artiodactyla > Eschrichtiidae > Eschrichtius > Eschrichtius robustus. The sequence continues at coordinate 60,891,425 of NC_090825.1, forward strand.
GACCTCCGGGACAACATAAAACGCAACAACATTCGCATTATAGGGGTCCCAGAAGGAGGAGAGAGAGAGAAAGGATCCAAGAAAATATCTGAAGAGATTATAGTCAAAAACTTCCCTAACATGGGAAAGGAAATAGCCACCCAAGTCCAGGAAGCGCAGAGAGTCCCAGGCCGGAAAAACCAAACGAGAAACATGCCGAAACACACAGTAATAAAATTGGCAAAAATTAAAGACAAAGAAAAATTACTGAAACCAGCAAGGGAAAAACGACAAACAACACACAAGGGAACTCCCATAAGGTTAACAGCTGATTTCTCAGCAGAAATTCTACACGCCAAAAGCGAGTGGCATGACGTATTTAAAGTGATAAAAGGGAAAAACCTACAACCAAGATTACTCTACCCGGCAAGGATCTCAGTCAGATTTGACGGAGAAATAAAAAGCTTTACAGACAAGCAAAAGCTAAGAGAATTCAGCACCACCAAACCAGCTCTACAACAAATGCTAAAGGAACTTCTCTAAGTGGGAAACACAAGAGAAAAAAAGAACCTACAAAAACAAACCCATAACAATTAAGAAAATGGTAATAGGAAGATACATATCGATAATTACCTTAAACGTGAATGGATTAAATGCTCCAACCAAAAGACACAGGCTCGCTGAATGGATACAAAAACAAGATCCATATACATGCTGTCTACAAGAGACCCACTTCACACGTAGGGACACAGACTGAAAGTGAGGGGATGGAAAAAGATATTCCATGCAAATGGAAATCACAAGAAAGCTGGAGTCGCAATACTCATATCAGATAAAATAGACTTTAAAATAAAGAATGTTACAAGAGACGAGGAAGGACACTACATAATGATCAAGGGATCAATCCAAGAAGAAGATATAACAATTATAAATATATATGCACCCAACACAGGAGCACCACAATACATAGGGTACCTGCTAACAGCTATAAAAGAGGAAATCGCCAGTAACATAATAATAGTGGGGGACTTGAACACCTCACTTACAGCAATGGACAGATCATCCAAACAGAAAATTAATAAGGAAACACAAGCTTTAAAGGACACAATAGACCAAAAGAGATTTAATTGATATTTATAGGACATTCCATCCAAAAACAGCAGATTACACTTTCTTCTCAAGTGCGCACAAAACATTCTCCAGGATAGATCACATCTTGGGTCACAAATTAAGCCTCAGTAAATTTAAGAAAACTGAAACCATATCAAGCATCTTTTCTTACCACAACGCTATGAGATTAGAAATCAATTACAGGGAAAAAAACGTAAAAAACACAGACGCATGGAGGCTAAACAGTACGTTACTAAATAACCAAGAGATCACTGAGGAAATCAAACAATACCTAGAGACAAATGACAATGAAAACACGACAATCCAAAACCTATGGGATGCAGCAAAAGCAGTTCTAACAGGGAAATTCATAGCAATACAAGCCTACCTCAAGAAACAAGAAAAACCTCAAATAAAGAATCTAACCTTACACCTAAAGGAACTAGAGAAAGAAAACAAACAAAACCCAAAGTTAGTAGAAGGAAAGAAATCATAAAGATCAGAGCAGAAATAAACGAAATAGAAACAAAGAAAACAATAGCAAATATCAATAAAACTAAAAGTTGGTTCTTTGAGAAGATAAAATTGATAGCCCTTTAGCCAGACACATCAAGAAAAAGAGGGAGAGGACTCAAATCAATAAAATTAGAAATGAAAAAGGAGAAGTTACAACAGACACTGTAGAAACACAAAGCATCCTAAGAGACTACAACAAGCAACTTTATGCCAATAAAATGGACAAGCTGGAATAAATGGACAAATTCTTAGAAAGGTATAACCTTCCAAGACTGAAACAGGAAGAAATAGAAAATATGAACAGACCAATCACAAGGAATGAAATTGAAACTGTGATTAAAAATCTTCCAGCAAACAGAAGTGCAGGACCAGATGGCTTCACAGGTAAATTCTATCAAACATTTAGAGAAGAGCTAACACCAATCCTTCTCAAACTCTTCCAAAAAATTGCAGAGGAAGGAACACTCCCAAACTCATTCTATGAGGCCACCATCACCCTGATACCAAAACCAAAGATACTACAAAAAAAGAAAATTACAGACCAATATCACTGATGAATATAGATGCAAAAATCCTCAACAAAATACTAGCAAACAGAATCCAACAACACATTAAAAGGATCATACACCATGATCAAGTGGGATTTATCCCTGGGACGCAAAGATTCTTCAATATATGCAAATCAATCAATGTGACACACCATACTAACAAACTGAAGAATAAAAACCATTTGATCATCTCAATAGACGCAGAAAAAGCTTTTGGCAAAATTCAACACTCATTTATGATAAAAACTCTCCAGAAAGTGGGCGTAGAGGGAACCTATCTCAACATAATAAAGGCCATATATGACAAACCCACAGCAAACATCATTCTCAATGGTGAAAAACTGAAAGCATTTCCTCTAAGATGAGGAACAAGACAAGGATGTCCACTCTCGCCACTATCATTCAACATAGTTTTGGAAGTCCTAGCCACGGCAATCAGAGAAGAAAAAGAAATAAAAGGAATACAAATTGGAAAAGAAGAAGTAAAACTGTCACTGTTTGCAGATGACATGATACTATACATAGAGAATCCTAAAGATGCCACCAGAAAACTACTAGAGCTAATCAATGAATTTGGTAAAGCTTCAGGATACAAAATTAATGCACAGAAATTTCTTGCATTCCTATACACTAATGATGAAAAATCTGAAAGAGAAATTAAGGAAACACTCCCATTTACCACTGCAACAAAAAGAATAAAATACCTAGGGAAACAAAAGACCTGTATGCAGAAAACTATAAGACACTGATGAAAGAATTTAAGGTTGATACAAACAAATGGAAAGATATACCATGTTCCTGGATTGGAAGAATCAATACTGTGAAAATGACTACACTACCCAAAGCAATCTACAGACTCCATACAATCACTATCAAATTACCAATGACATCTTTTACAGAACTAGGAAAAAAATTTTTTTAATTTGTATGGAAACATAAAAGACCCCGAATAGCCAAAGCAGTCTTGAGGGAAAAAAAACAGAGCTGGAGAAATCAGATTCCCTGACTTTAGACTATATTACAAAGCTACAGTAATCAAGACAATATGGTACTGGCACAAAAACAGAAACATAGATCAATGGAATAGGATAGAAAGCCCAGAGATAAACCCAGGCACCTATGGTCAACTAATCTATGACAAAGGAGACAAGGATATACAATGGAGAAAAGACAGTCTCTTCAATAAGTGGTGCTGGGAAAACTGGACAGCTACATGTAAAAGAATGAAATCAGAACACTCCCTAACACCATACACAAAAATAAACTCAAAATGGATTAGAGACCTTAATGTAAAGCAAGACACTATGAAACTCTTAGAGGAAAACAGGCAGAACACTCTATGACATAAATCACAGCAAGATCCTTTTTGACCCACCTCCTAGAGAAATGGAAATAAAAACAAAACTAACAAATGGGACCTAATGAAACTTAAAAGCTTTTGCACAGCAAAGGAAACCATAAACAAGACGAAAAGACAACCCTCAGCATGGGAGAAAATATTTGTAAATGAATCGACGGACAAAGGATTTATCTTCAAAATATATAAGCAGCTCATGCAGCTCAACAGTAAAAAAACAAACCACCCAATCAAAAAGTGGACAGAAGACTTAAATAGACATTTCTCCAAAGAAGACAGACAGATGGCAAAGAAGCACATGAAAAGCTGCTCAACATCACTAATCATTAGAGAAACGCAAATCAAAACTACAATGAGGTATCACCTCACACCAGTTAGAATGGGCATCATCAGAAAATTTACAAACAACAAATGCTGGAGAGGGTGTGGAGAAAAGGGAACCCTCTTGCACTGTTGGTGGGAATGTAAACTGATACAGTCACTATGGAGAACAGTATGGAGGTTCCTTAAAAAACTGAATATAGAATTACCATATTACCCAGCAATCCCACTACTGGGCATGTACCCAGAGAAAACCATAATTCAAAAAGAAACATGCACCCCAATGTTCATTGCAGCACTATTTACAATAGCCAGGTCATGGAAGCAACCTAAACACCCATCGACAGACGAACGGATAAAGGAAATGTGGTACATACATAAAATGGAATATTACTCAGCCCTAAAAAAAACAAAATTGGGTCATTTGTAGAGACGTGGATGGATCTAGAGACTGTCATACAGAGTAAAATAGATCAGAACGAGAAAAACAAATATCGTGTATTAACACATATATGTGAAACCTAGAAAAATGGTACAGAAGAACCGATTTGCAGGGCAGAAATTGAGACACAAATGTAGAGAACAAACGTATTGACACCAAGGGGGGAAAGTGGCGGGGGGTGGGGGTGTGATGAATTGGGAGATTGGGATTGACATGTATATGTATAAAATGGATGACTAATAAGAACCTGATGTATAAAAAATAAATAAAATTCAAAAGCAAAAAAAAAAAAAGTTTTCAGCTTTTATGGGAAATTTTGGCTAGCACAGAGTCTGGCCACCACTGTTTCAACCCACCTTGACAGAAACTGCTTCCAGGAGATTTAAAGGAACAGTACACATTTGAGTTTTTTTCGCAGTACACATTTGAGTCTGACCTTTTCCCCCTTTTGAAACATTTCCTCATTTGAGAGGAGTTTAGTGAGCTACCACACATGCCCAGGGAAAGACAGAGGCTCAAAAAAGACCAGAAGAGACCTTGAAGCTTTCATCTCAAGCTAATCCCCACCACAGAAACACCTTTCAAGAATTAAAAAAGACAGAAAATTCCCGGTAAGAGGGAGAATCTGATTTCCAGAGTTAACACATTGAAAAATTCAAATGTGCAGTTTAAAAAAAAATCACAGGCATACAAAATATCAGGAAAGTATGGCTCATTCAAAGGAACAAAATTAATTGACAGAAACTGACCCTGAGGAAGCTCAGACATTCAACTTACTAGACAAAGACTTTTTTAAAACTGTCTTAAAAAAAACAACAACAAAAGTGTTTTACAGAGGCTCAAAGAGCTAAAGGAAGACATGGTCAAAAACAGGAAAACAATATATGAACAAAATGAGAATATCAATAAAAACAAGACATAAAAAGGAATCAAAAGAAATTCTGAGGCTGAAAAATACAACTGAAGTGGAAAATTCACTGGAGAGGTTCAAAAGCAGATTTTACCAGACAGAAGAAAGAAGCAGTGAAGACAGGACAATTGAAATTAGTAAGTTTGAGTAACAGAAAAAGAAAAAAGGATAAAGAAAAGTGAACAGAGCCTAAGGGACCTGTGGAACACCATCAAGTGGATCAACATATGAACTGTAGTAGTCCCAGAATGTAAAGAAAAAGAAAAAAGGGTAGAAAAAATATTTGAAGAAATAATGGCCGAAAACGGCCCAATTTTGATGAAAGACATAAATCTACAAATCCAAGAAGCTCATTGACCTCTAAGTATAGGCATGCAATGGAATAGTATTCAGCCATAAGAAGGAATGAAATGTTTGTATTTCTATAACATGATGTAAGTGATATAAGCCAGACACAGAAGGACAAATATTGTATGATTCTATTTGTATGAAGTACTTAGAACAGACACATTCATATAGAGAAAAAGTGGAATAGAAGTTACCAGCGGCTGGTATCAGGGGCTGGTACCAGGGGCTGGGAAGGGAGAATTGAGAGTTATTGTTTCATGGATACAGAATTTATGTTGAGAATAGTAAAAAATTTTTTAAAAGCCTGAGGTATAGATAACGGTGATCATTATACTACATTGTGAATGTATTTAATGCCACTGAATTGTACACTTACAAATGGCTAAAATGATAAATAGTATGTAATGTTTATTTTACCGGGGGGAAAAAAACAAATAGTACAATGGAACAGAATTTGGAGTCCAGAAATATATATATATATATATATATATATATATATATATACATACATATACATATACACACACACATATGGAAACCAATTTTTTACAAAGGTATAAAGTCAGTCAATGGAGAAAAGATATCTTTTCAATAAATGGTGTTAAAAATTTGACATACATACCCAAATAAACTTCAATCTGCATCTCACTCCATATACAAAATTCAACATGTATCACAGACGTACATGTAAAACCTAAAACTATAAAAGTTCTAGAATAAAACACAGAAAAAAATTTTGTGACCCTGAATTAGGCAAAGACTTCTTAGTTATGACTTCAAAAGCATGACACTGTACTTCATCAAAATTAACATTTCTGCTCTTCAGAAGACACTGTTAAGAGAATTAAAAGATAAGCCATAAACTGAAGGAAATACTTATAAATCAGTATCTGATGAAGAGTATATACCCAGAACATAAATTATCAAAACATAATAGGGGTCCAATTTGGGGTAAGATGGATTAAACACACAATACCTTTTCTCTCCAAGTGAACACTATAAAACTTGGATACTGCAGCTATTTGAGGATCAGAGAAAAAGTAGGGGGGAAAAGAAAATTCAAAACACTACCAACTCAGCATTTCTTTTTCCTCCAGTAACTCCCACCCCCAGCCTAAATCCAATGCAGCCTCAAATCTAGAAATGAACACAGTCAGGCAGACAGAGAAAGATGCAGGAAAAGCCCTCAATTTCTGTCTAGAAGAGTCAGAAAAGGAACCCTTAAAGTTCAGAGAAAATGGAAGCATCCCTGGGGTGTAGAAGGGTTTGCTCCTTTTTCTCCATTCTCTCACACCATAGACTCCAAGATAGCCAATAGCAATGGTGGCAGCAGCAACAGTGGCCAACAACAGGAGACTGCAGGAGCCAAAACTCTAAAGGAAAACAAACACTTCCTCTTCGTTTGATGGAGTTAATGCAGCAAGATGGTAGATCCAAAGCCTATATCTGTTTTTCTCCCTCTGTCTACCTCCCATCAATTGACACCAGAGGTGGAACAACTGTGGAAATACGTGGTTTCTAATCAGAGATCCAAAAGGGGTGCCCCAAAGAACCAGAAAGCACTGAAAAACATAGTGGAAAGGGGAAAACAGCCACATAAAGTTTTATATTAACTCCTGAGCTCACTCCTCTCACCTGAATATGCATGGATCTTATCCTAATTAGCATACTAAAGACACTGAGAACTAAGCTAACAGATAAAATTTCACTCAGGTCCAAGGCTAACTACTCAGTGGCACACAGGGTACAAATTCAAATACTACTGCTAAGGCTTTAAAAGTGAACCAACATTGGAACCACAGTCACAGGAGAAAGGTTGGAACATGCCAGGTTAACTGCTTACTAAAATAAAAATACCAACATTCCCTAGAGGACTTAACACAGCTTCTTAGTGTCATACAACAAAGGTGCAGAAATTCAATCTGAAATTACTTGGCATGTGAAAAAATACAAAAACCTCAACCCACGTGGGAAAACATATTCAAAGATGACAATGACAAGATGATACAAACACTGGAATTATCTGACAAAGACTTCAAAGAACTATTATAAAACTGCTCAAATGGCAACTCTGAACACTTCTGAAACAAATGTTAAAATGGAAAGTAAGAATCAGCAAAGAAACACAATATATAAAATGGAAGAACCAAATGGAAATTTAGAATTAAAAATACAATAATCAAAATTAAAAACTCACTGGATGAACTCAAAAGCAGAATAAAGATGACAGAGAAAAAGTCAGTGAACTTGAATGGAGAAAATCAATAAAACCAAAATCTGGGTTTTTTAAAAAGATCAATAAAATTGATAAACCTCTAGCAAGACTGATCAAAAAAAAAAAAAAAAAGAGGAAAAAACCCCCAGAAATTAGCAATAAAGGAATGAAAAAGGGGATATCACTATAAACCCTATAAACATTAAAAGGACAGACATTAAAAGGATAATAAAAGAATACTATAAACAATTCTACAAACATAAATTTAACAACTTCAATGCAGTAGACTAATTTCTCAAATATCACAAACTACCCAAACTCATTCTAGCTCAAATAAATAACATAAGTAGTTCTGTAACCATTAATAATGCTGAATTCATAGTTTAAAATGTTCTGAAAAAAACCTTCCAGGCCCAGGTGGCAAATACTAATGAAAATCCCAGGAATATTTCCTACAGATGGGCAAGCTGCTTCTAAAATTTATAAGGAAGGACAAAGGAACTAGAATACATTGTGAGACACTGTTAGGAACTGAAAAGGATACTCACAATTTTTTAAATTGAACATTATAGTACCTGATCTCAAGGAAGTTATAGTAGACTTTAGATTAGCACTGAGGAGATTCCTGCATGTTAGTACGAAGGATAACAGATGATGACATACAAATTAGTACTGAGTAAACTCAAAGAGTAAGTTCTAATGGAATCTTATTTTAAAATCATCAGAGTTCTCGAGATTGGTTACACAACAATGTGAATGTACTTAACACAACTGCACTGTACATTTCAAAATGGCTCAGGTAAGTATTATGTGTACTTTACCACAATAAAAAATAAAAATAGGAAATCACATCATCAACATGGCAGAATAAAGAGTTTTCTACCATCTTTCCCCCAAAGAACAGTGACTCAGACAATCACCCATGGAGGAGAGTACCTTTGTGGAAGTCTGGGAGTCCAGCAGAGAAGCTCCAGTATACTGCTGAAGAAAAAAAAAAAAAAATCCAAGATTGAATACATACAAGAGGGTAAAATACTGACAAGTGCTGTGCAACTAGGGGCTGGGGAGTGGCTGGGAGGACAGCACCAGCACCAGGAACACGGATCCTATTAACTCTCCACAAACTCGATCAGGAAGCCTGCCAAGGAGCCGCTGGGGAGGCCTCACCTGTAGATTCCCCCAACTGGCCCAAAGGCCCTCCCAATGCTCCACACACCTCACCCACACCTCAAGGCTGGCTATCTACATATGTCCCTGATGGTGGTGGGAGCCTTTTTAGTGATAATGTACAGAAACCCAGCCTGACTGCAGGGTTGGGAGAAGGCACACAAACTTGAACAATCAGCATTGCCCTAGGGAAAGTAAACAGAACACTGATAGCACACAGCCTGGCTTTGCAGGATAGAGAGCGGCATACAATCTGAAGAATCCCCCCCAACCCAAGAGGGAACAAGTGTGAAGCACAAATATACACAGCAAAGGTCTGGGAAAGCTGTCCTCCAGAAATGAAGGAAAAATAAAGACTTTCCCATTCATGCAAAGCCTGAGGGAGTTCATCACCACTATACCTGCCTTACCAAAAATGCTGAAAGGAATTCTTCAAGCTGAAATGAAACAGGAAATTAGTTTTCCTAATTTCACTGATTAGTAACAGAAAAATATAGAAAAGTATAAAACACACTGGTAAAGGTAAATATATAGTCAAATTCAGCATACGGTGGTGTGTTAATCACTTGACTCTAAACAAAAGCCAGAAGTACTGGGGGCTTCCCTGGTGGCGCAGTGGTTGAGAGTCTGATTGCCAATGCAGGGGACACGGGTTCGAGACCTTGTCCGGGAAGATCCCACATGCCGCGGAGCAACTGGGCCCGTGAGCCACAACTACTGAGCCTGTGCATCTGGAGCCTGTGCTCCGCAACAAGAGAGGCCGCAACAGTGAGAGGCCCGTGCACCGCGATGAAGAGTGGCCCCACTCGCCGCAACTAGAGAAAGCCCTCACACAGAAACGAAGACCCAACACAGCCAAAAATAAATTAATTAATTAATTTTAAAAAAAAGGACAAAAGTACTAAAAACAACTATAGCTACAATAATTTGTTAATGGAAGCATAATATAAAAAGATGTAAATTGTGACACCAGAAACAAAATGTGGGGGTAGTAAAAGGGTAAAGTTCTGTGTGCTGTTGAAGTTAAGTTCTTATCAGTTTAAAAAAGACTTATATCTATAGGATGTTTTATGTAAGCCTCATGGTAACCACAAAACAAAAACCTAGAGTAGATACACAACGATAAAGAGAAGGAAATCAAAGAAAAAGACATACGGAAAATCACAAATCCACAAAGAAAGACAGCAAAAAGGAAGAAAGGAAAAGGCATTTGTACGTTCTTTCCTATCAATAATTACTTTAAATGTAAATGGACTAAGTTCTCCACTCAAAAGGCATAGAGTGGCTAAACAGATTTTTAGGAAACAAACAAACAAATGCAAGTATACTCAGCCAACAAAAGACTCACTTCAGCTTTAAAGACACACACACTCAAAGTGAAGACAGAAAAAGATAGTCAATGCAAGAGGAAACCAAAAGACAGAGTAGTCATACTTATATCAGACAAAACAGGTTTTAAGTCAAAAACTAACAAGAGACAAAGAAGGTCATTATGTAATAATAAAGGGGTCAATTCATCAAGAGGATATAACAATTGTAAATATGTATGCACACAAATTGGAGAACTTAAATATATTAAGCAAATACTAACATATCTTAAAGGAGAAATTAGACAACTATACATACAATAACAGTAGGGGATTTCAATAGCCCACTTTCAACACGTCATCCAGTTAACAAATCAACAAAGAAACACTGGACCTGAATTACAGTTTACCAATGAGCATAACAGACATATACAGAACATTCCATCCAACAGCAGTTGAATACACATTCTTCTCAAGTGTACACAAAACATTCTCCAGGATAGATCATACGTTAGGTCACAAAACAAGTCTTGGCAAATTTAACAACACTGAAATTGCAAATATGATTAAAATCATACCAAGTGGGTTTCCCTGGTGGCACAGTGGTTAAGAATCTGCCTGCAAACGCAGGGGATGTGGGTTCGAGCCCTGGTCCGGAAAGATCCCACATGCTATGGAGCAACTAAGCCCATGCGTCATTACTGAGCCTGCGCTATAGAGACCATGAGCCACAACTACTGAGCCCGCGTACCACGCACCTAGAGCCCAGGCTCTGCAACAAGAGAAGCTACCACACTGAGAAGCCTGTGCACCACAACGAAGAGTATCCCCCACTCAACACAACTTGAGAAAGCCTGCGCGCAGCAACAAAGACCCAAAGCAGCCATAAATTAATTAATTAATTAATTAATTAATTAAATTTATATTAAAAAAAGAATCTGCCTGCCTATGAAGGGGACACGGGTTCGAGCACTGGTCTGGGAAGATCCCACATGCCATGGAGCAACTAAGCCCGTGCACGCCACAACTACTGAGCCTGCGCTCTAGAGCCCGCGAGTCACAACTACCGAGCCCATGTGCCACAACTACTGAAGACTGTGTACCTAGAGCCCGTGCTCCACAAGAGAAGCCACCGCAATGAGAAGCCCGCGCACCACAACAAAGAGTAGCGTCCACTCACCGCAAGTAGAGAAAGTCACGCACAGCAATGAAAAACCAAAGCAGTCAAAAATAAATAAATTTATTTAAAAAAAGAAAAATCATACCAAGTATCTTTTCTGACCACGATACTACGAAACTAGAAACAAGAACAGGATATAAACTGCAAGCTTCACAAATATGTGGAAATTAAACAACACACACTTGAATAAACAATAGGTCAACACAGAAAGCAAAAATGAAATTTAAAAATATCTGAAAGCAAATGAAAAAGTAAGCATCAAACCAAAACTTATGAAATGGAGCAAAAGCTGTTCTAAGAGGGAACTTCATAGTAGTAAACACTAATATTTAAAAAAGAAAGATGATGATACTATAAAGCTACAGGAATCAAAACAGTATGGTACTGGCGCAAAGGCAGACTTAAAGATCAATGGAACAGGATAGAAAGCCCAGAAATAAACCCATGCACCTACGGTCAATTAATCTATGACAAACAAGGCGAGAATATACAATGGAGAAAAGACAGGCTCTTCAATACGTGGTGCTGGGAAAACTAGACAACTACATGTAAAAGAATGAAATCAGAACATTCTCTAACACCATACACAAAAATAAACTCAAAATGGATTAAAGACCTAAATGTAAGACCAGAAACGATAAAACTCTTAGAGGAAAACACAGGCAGAACACTCTTTAACATAAATCGCAGCAATATCTTTTTGGATCCACCTCCTCGATCAATGAAAATAAAAACAAAAATAAACAAATGGGACTGAATTAAACTTAAAAGCTTTTGCACAGCAAAGGAAAGCATAAACAAAACAAAAAGACAACCTACAAATTGGGAGAAAATACTTGCAAATGATGCAACAAACAAGGGATTAACCTCCAAAATATACAAGCAGCTCATACAGCTCAATTAAAAAAAAAAAACAACCAACCAACCACAAACACTGCAATCAAAAAATGGGCAGAAGATCTAAACAGACGTTTCTCCAGGAAGACATACAGATGGCCAAAAAGCACATGAAAAGATGCTCAACATTGCTAATGATTACAGAAATGTAAATCAAAACTACAATGAGGTATCACCTCACAACTGTCAGAAGAGCCACATCAAAAAGTCTACAGGCACAGTGATTAAGAATCTGCCTGCCAATGCAGGCAACACGGGTTCGAGCCCTGGTCTGGGAAGATCCCACATGCCGTGGAACAACTAAGCCCGTGCACCACAACTACTGAGCCTGCGCTCTAGAGCCCGCGAGCCACAACTACTGAGCCCACGTGTCACAACTACTGAAGCCCATGCGCCTAGAGCCTGTGCTCTGCAACAAGAAGCCACTGCAATGAGAAGCCTGCACACCTCAACAAACAGTAGCCCCTGCTCGCTGCAATTAAAGAAAGCCCACGCACAGCAAGGAAGACCCAACACAGCCAAAAATAATCAATTAATTTTAAAAAATTATTTTAAAAAGTCTACAAACAATAAATGCTGGAGAGGCTGTGGAGAAAAGGGAACACTCTTACACTGTTGGTGGGAATGTAAATTGGTACAGCCACTATGTTAAACAGTATAGAGGCTCCTTAAAAAACAAAAAATACAGTTACCATATGATCCAGCAATCCCACTCCTGGGCATATATCGGGAGAAAATTCTAACTTGAAAAGACACATGCACCCCAATGTTCATAGCAGCACTATTTACAACAGCCAAGACATGGAAGCAACCTAAATGTCCATCGACAGATGAATGGATAAAGAAGATGCGGTACATATTATATAATGGAATATTACTCAGCCATAAAAAAGAATGAGACAGTGCCATTTGCAGCTACATGGATGCAACTAGAGATTATCATATTAAACAAATTAAGTCAGAGAAAGACAAATATCATATGATATCACTTATATGTGGAATCTACAAAAAGGATACAAATGAACTTACTTACAAAACAGAAACAGACTCACTGACTTAGAAAACAAACTTATAGTTAGCAAAGAGGAAAGGTGGTGGGGGAAGGACAAATTAGGAGGTTGGGATTAACAAATATACACTATGATACATAAAACAGGTAATTAACAAGAACCTACTGTATAGCACAGGGAACTCTACTCAGTACTCTGTAATAACCTGTATGGGAAAAGAATCTGAAAAAAGAATAGATATACGTATATATATAACTAAGTCACTTTGCTGTAAACAAAGTTTTTGAAACTTAACAACAACAATACTGTAAATCAACTACACTCCAATATAAAATAAAAATTTAAAAAAAAAGAAAGAAAAGACATCAAATAAACAGCCTAACTTAATACCTCAAAGAACTAGACAAAAAAAGAATAAACTAAGCCCAAATTTAGTAAAAGGAAGAAAATAACAAAGATAAGATCAGAGATTAATGAAACAGAGACCAGAAAAACAATAGAAAAGATCCACGTAACTAAGAGTTGGTTTTTGGAAAAGAAACAAAAGTAACAATCTTCATCTAGACTAATAAAAAAACAGAGAGGAGTCAAAGAAAATCAGAAGTAAAAGAGAAACTATTACAATTGACAACACATTAATACAAATGATCACAAGAGACTGCTACGAACAATTATATGCCAACAAATTGGATAATCTAGAATAAATAGGAAAAGTCCTAGAAACCTCCCAACAAAGAAAAGCCCAGGACCAAATGGTTTCACTGGTGAATTCTACCAAAGAGTTGAAGAAGAATTGATAGCAATCCTTCTCAAACTCTTCCAAAAAACTGAAGAGGAGGGAACATTCGCAAACTCATTTTATGAGGCCAGCATTACCCTGACACCAAAGCCAGATAAAGTCACTGCAAGAAAACTACAGACCGGCATCCCTGATTACCACAGATGCAAAAATTCTCATCAAAATATTAACCAAATTCAACAGCTCAATAAAAGGAACACACACCATGATCAAGTGGGAATTCTTCCAAGGATGCAAGGATGGTTCAACGTTCACAAATCAATAAATGTGATATGCCACATTAATAGAATGAGTGATAAAAATCATACAGTCATCTCAATAAATGCAGAAAAGCACTTGACACAATTCAACATTCTTTCATGATAAAAACTCTCAACAGTATTAGAAGTCCTAGCCAGAGCAATTAGGCAAGGAAAAAAAAAAATAAACAAAAGGCATCCAAATTGTAAAGAAAGAAATAGAACTGTCAATACCCACAGAAAACATGATTTCATATATAGAAAACCCTAAAGACTCCACCTAAAACTATTAGAAATAATAAATGAATAAGGAAAGCTGCAAGAAACAAATCAATGCACAAAAATCTGTTGTGTTTCTATATACTAACATGAGTTATTAGAAAGAGAAATTAAGAAACAATCCCGTTTATAATCATAACAAAAAGAATAAAACACCTAGTAATACATTTAACCAAGGAGGTGAAAGACTTATACACTGAAAACTATGAGACATTGTTGAAAGAAACGGAAGACAAAAATAAATGGAAAGATATTCTGTGCTCATGGATTGGAAGAATTAACACTGATAAAGTGTCCATATTGCCTAAAGCAATCTACAGATTCAATGCAATTCCTATAAAAACCCTAAAGACATTTTTCATAGAAATGGAACAAAAAATTGTAAAATGTATATGGAACCACAGAAGACCCTGAAGAGCAAAAGCAACCTGAAAAAAAGAGCAAAGCTGAAAGTATCACACACCTTGATCTCAAACTATATTGCAAAACCATAGTAATCAAAATATAATGGTTTTATATATAGATCAATGGAACAGAATTGAGAGCCCAGAAATAAACTCATGCGTACATGGACAATTAATTTACAACAAAGAATATACAATGGAGAAGGAACAGTCTCTTCAGTAAGTGGTGTTGGGGGGACTTCCCTGGCACTCCAGTGGTTAAGACGCTGCACTTCCATTGCAGGGAGTGCAGGTTCGATCCCTGGTCAAGGAACTAAGATCTCGCATGCTGCGTGGTGCGCCAAAAAAAAAAAAAAGAAGAAAGAAAAAAGAATGGTATTGGGAAAACTGGAAAGATTCACTCACACACACACACACACACAAAAAGATAGACCACTATCTCAGAACATATACACAAAAATTAACTCAAAATGGATTAAAGACATGAAGTAAGACCTGAAACTATAAAACTCCTAGAGGAAAACATAGGCAGTATGCTCTTTGACATCAGTCTTAGTAATATCTTTCTAGATATGTGTGATGTTGGAAAAGCTGGACAGTCGCATGTAAATCAATGAAGTTAGAACACTCCCTCACACCATACACAAAAATAAACTAAAAATGTCTTAAAGGCTTAAATATAAGACAGGACACCATAAAAACTCCTAGAAGAGAACATAGGCAAAACAGTCTCTGTTTCTCTGTACATAAATTGTACCAATGTTTTCTTAGGTCAGTCTCCCAAGGCAATAGAAATAAAAGCAAAAATAAACAAATGGGACCTAATCAAACTTTCAAGCTTTTGCACAACAAAGGAAACTATCAATAAGACGAAAAGACAACCTATGGAATGGGAGAAAATATTTGCAAACGATGCAACCGACAAGGTATTAATATCCAAAATACACAAACAGCTCTTACAGCTCAGTATCAAAAAAAAAAAAAAAACCAATCAAAAAATAGGCGTAAGACCTAAATAGACATTTCTCCAAAGAAGAAATACAGATGGCCAACAGGCACATGAAAAGATGCTTAACATCTCTAATGATTAGAGCAATGCAAATCAAAACTATAATAAGGTACCACATCACACTGGTCAGAATGGTTATCATCAAACGGATAAACAAAATATGGTATATCCATTAAAATAGAGTATTGCTCAGACATAAAAGGAAATTAAGTACTGATACATGCTACAACACGGATGAACCTTGAAAACATTATGCTAAGTTGAAAGAAGCCAGTCACAAAAAAACTACATACATACCACATAATTCCATTCGTATGAAAGTCCAGAATAGAAAAATTTATAGAGACAGAAAGTATGTTAGCGATTGCTTAGGACTGGGGGAAGGGGGTCAGAGCAATGGTAACTAAAAGATACAAGGTTTATTCTCGAGGTGATAAAAACATTCTAAAATTGACTGTGGTAACAGTTGCATGTATCTGTAAAGATATTAAAAAGCATTGAAGGCTTCCCTGGCGGCGCAGTGGTTGAGAATCTGCCTGCCAATGCAGGGGCACGGGTTCGAGCCCTGGTCTGGGAAGATCCCACATGCCACGGAGCAACTAGGCCCGTGAGCCACAATTACTGAGCCTGCGCGTCTGGAGCCTGTGCTCCACAACAACAGAGGCCGCGATAATGAGAGGCCCGCGCACCGCGATGAAGAGTGGCCCCCACTTGCCGCAACTAGAGAAAGCCCTCACACAGAAACGAAGACCCAACACAGCCATAAATAAATAAATAAATAAATAAATAAATAAAGCATTGAATTGTACACTTTAAATGGGTTAATGTATGTGATTTGTATCTCAATAAAGCTATTTTTAAAATTCAAGTCATTAAGATATCTATTGGCTACCTGAAGTTGTCACTGAATCTTGCTTCTCTGCCAACATACGAAAGTGAGTCTCTAACAGAACCTCTTGAGAAACTTCCCCTTCATATCTCACTGACCAGGACTGGGTCTCTTTCCCCTTTCTAACCCTATCACTAGTATGGAACTGGCACCACCAGACTGGATCACGATTTACCCCATGGGAGATGGGTCAATTCCTAAATAAAATTAAGGTTCTGCTAACAACAGTGAAGAAGAGAATGGCTGTGGCATAAGACATCAGTAATGTTTGCCATGCACTTACTTAGCATTTTCAGGTTTCAATCTCTTTCCACTACCCTAAGTTTTCCTCATAACCACCTATGAAGTTGGCAGGAAAAACAGCTTCATTTAACAGATAATGAAACTAAGTCTCAAAGATGTGAAGTAACTTAATCATGGTTACACTGCCTGTTAACCGATGGAGCTAGGATTCAAACCCAGGTTTTTCTGACTCAAGACTTTAAATCAAAATTTTAAAAACCACACCCCTACTAATTAGGATTTACACTAAACGAAGCATTACTTATAACTTTTAGAACTTCCCACTGAAAGATCCTTTAGGTCACAATTCTTATTTAAAGCTCTCTTTTACTTTCCCCTCCAACAAACACAACTAGTTAGTTCATTCTCTCCATCTGACCTCTTTTCAACACACTCCATTGCATCAATATATCCTGTGCTCTCATTCAAACAAGGAATTGTTCAGCTAAGGATGTTGCATTCCCACTAAAGAGTCCGTTGTATATTTTATGGAATTAAGCAGAATGCAGCAGAATTTTAAATTGAGTTCTCAGTCTCTGTATCTCTAATGGCTTTTCATTCATAATTACAGTGTTTGTAATGAGTGTATTGGTGATGACAGAAATCCACCGTAAGATATTCCATTGTCTGCATTAGTTTCAGACTCTTATTTAATGACTTATTAATCAACCATAGTCAGTCAATAGTGTATCATATTAATTCTCTGAACAACACAAGCAAAGAATTTTTATTTTCTCTCCATGTAACCCATGGAGCAATCTTTAACGATATGAATCTGTTCTAACATCCATCCACAGTTCCATTACAACTGCAGTTCTATTAGTAAAGGTCAGCTTAGGTTAGTTCACTGTCAGCAGCTAGAAAGTGCAAGAATAGATGAGCTTAATTGCTTTATTGTTACTATTACTGTAACTGTTTAGAATTCTGGTACATAAAACTTCTGAGATACTAAATCTCCATTGAGGTTACCAACAAGCATTACTTAAGTTTGGATTCTTACCCAGAAGCCACCCTAATTATTAATACTACAGATGAGAACACTTTAGACACTTCATAAATCAGTAATACATAATGTATATTATACTTACTTTACCACCTATTCCACTTTTACCATCCTTAGGGGTTTAAGCAGTTAATCAATCAATGAATACAATATTCCATTCCACATACACAGCCAGTAACTATTGATACAGAACAACCGTATTATGCCTTTAGCAAGACTGAAGGGGGAAAAACTAAAATGAATTTATAATTTTGCTAGTTTAGTTGTTTATCTAGAACAGTGATTCCCAACTTTGCTGCACACTAGAATTACCTGAAGAGTTTTTAAAATATATTGATGCTTGTATCCCACCCAGAATCTGATGTAACTGACATAGGGAGCAGCTTGGGCATCAGATTTTTTGATATTCCCCAAATGACTGTAATGTGAACCTAAAGTTAAGAAAAGCTAAGGTTTGTAATTGTGTTTATGTCTGTGTATCTGTGTGTGTGAGTATGCATGTTGGGAGCTGTTAAGACGAGAGGGAGAACAAGTAGAAGTCTTTGGGACATAAAACTGGGGTGGAGACCTCAACTTTCCTAGTAGCAGAATGATTTTTTAAATTCTGAAAATAGAAATCAGTAATTAATATATAAATGCATTATCATATTGAACACTCACATATAATATTCTTACTAGATGCCAAGCCCTGTTTCTAGCCCTCAGGGAATCTTAAGTAGCAGTGGAAATTTTCTGATTAAGACAGAATAAAAAGGCTTATGTTTTTTCCTACTTGATTGCAGCCTAAAGGCCAAATTTAAATAATTATGATTTTATTCCATAGATGCTAGCTAAAACACTCTTAAGTCTCTGTCATATTTTGAGTATACATGGATTTGTTCCACCTCTATATTCTTAGAGTGAGCAACTACATGTGAACTACATGGCATATGTACTTCTCTATATTTTCTTCTGTTATCCCCTGTTTAAGGAAATCTTATAAAGATTCCTGAGCTTAATTCATAGATTCCATTGTCTTATTACTGCTTGGCACTCTACAGATCTGTGCATCTGCCAGTGATAACCTGAATTCTTCACTGGCATTGCCTTTCTTATGTTGCTAGTGGTCAGCATTCACCATATAACTAAATTAGCTCTTAAAATCTGTAATGCAACCTCCTCCCTTCTTTCAAGATTAGAAAATAACAGCAGAAAAATTCATAGCTGTCTAGACACACTGCCATAGCCACAGATCCTGATCCTGCCCCTTTTTCCAATTAACAAAACGTTTCCTTGGGAACTAAATTACTATTCCCCATTCATCCATCTGCTTCCTTCCTCCTTGCATTCAGTGAAGGTGTAAAAAGTATTTTGCAAACGATAACATAGATGACATAAAGAAGTTGCCCAGTTTTTCCAAACCAGTCCTTTAAAAGGGCTACTTATGCTTTTTTCCTTCATAAAAACTTAAACATACTTTAACAGAACAATTTCCAAACACTGTTAATCATTTCCACATAGTATTTGCCAGATTTTACATATGGTTTTTAAATGTTCACGAGCCTAATTCATTCTTCTAGCACCTTTGATTAGGAAAGACCCTCTGAATGATAGAAAACCTTCCCCTCTCCACTATTAAACTCCTTTGCACGTGCCGACAGAAGCCTTTCTTCATCAAGGAATGCTTAATCAAACATTTTTCTTTATTTTGTTCTACAAAAGCTTTTTTTTCTTTCTTGTACTGTAAGAGTCAAAGCTTCCCGACATGTGTAATGCTATTAGTTTTATATGTTAATATAATAGAAAAATAGCATTTCTTTTTTTAAAATTTCATAAAAGTAATTATAGCACCATGTAGAAAATTGAGAAAATTTATGAGGGGAGAAAAATCACATAATCCTACCATCATTTAAATCATTCTTAGCATTTTGATGTATTCCTTACAGCCTTTTTTTCTGTACACTACTGCACATAATCACAGTGTAGATTCATTTTTGTACCCTGTGTTTTCCAGTTACTACAACCTAAGCATTTTCCATGTTATTACTACATAATGTTTCTATCCATTCTCCTGGTTAACTTCTTCCCATTCTGCAGATCTCAATTCAAAGGTCACATCTTTAATGATGCCTATCCTCTTTTTTATAATAAATTTATTTATTTTATTTATTTTATTTTTGGCTGCATTGGGTCTTCGTTGCTGTGTGCAGGCTTTTCTCTAGTTGTGGCAAGCGGGGGCTACTCTTCATTGCAGTGCATGGGCTTCTCAATGTGGTGGTTTCTCTTGTTGCGGAGCATGGGCTCTAGGCACGTGGGCTTCAGTAGTTGTGGCACGTGGGCTCAGCAGTTGTGGCTCGCGGGCTCTAGAGCACAGGCTCATTAGTTGTGGTGCACTGGCTTAGTTGCTCCGAGGCATGTGGGATCTTCCCAGACCAGGGCTCAAACCCGTGTCCCCTGCATTGGCAGGCAGATTCTTAACCACTGCGCCAGCACAGAAGTCCTAATGA
The DNA here is from genome assembly GCF_028021215.1 of Eschrichtius robustus. Taxonomy (NCBI): domain Eukaryota; kingdom Metazoa; phylum Chordata; class Mammalia; order Artiodactyla; family Eschrichtiidae; genus Eschrichtius; species Eschrichtius robustus. The sequence goes on from NC_090825.1 coordinate 60,912,122, forward strand.
TGCCTATCTTAACATCTCAGTCTACGTCACGTTATGTTATTTGCTTTCATAGAACCATGTTCCTTTCCTACATAGCACTAACCATAATGTAATTATTTCTTTTTTTTTTTCATTTTAATTTTTTGGTCACACCACATGAGGCATGCGGGATGCAGGATCTTAGTTCACCAACCAGAGATCAAAACCATGCTCCCTGCAGTGGAAGCGTGGAGTCTTAACCACTGGACCACAAGGGAAGTCCCCATAGTGTAATTATTTCATCATCTGTCTTTCCCACAAGACTATAAGCTCCAAGAGAACCAAGGCCATGTCTGTCTATTTTGCCCATCATTGTACAACGTGAACAAACGCTGTGATGTAGCAGACACTCACATTTGACAAATATTTATTGACATGGCACTGTGTGCCAACAAATATAATCTGTTGAATAAGTAATCCTCATTTTCAATGGTCATTTGACAATTTGTCTGATATATACTATCATATATCATTTAACCAATCCCTATTGTTGGACATTTAGATCATTTACAATCTGGCACCATTATTAATAATGCCTCAATGAGTATCTTTGTGTGCATAACATTTTCAAGGTTTACAATTATTTCCCTAGAACTCTTTCCCAGGAACAGTTGGATCAAAAGGCAAACACATTCTTATGGCACCTAACACATACTTCCAAAATGTTTTCCAATTTATGTTGCCACAAGCAATAACTTGGTGTACCAATTCCCTTCTTTAAAAAGGTTTTTGTTAAGTTACTAATAGATATAGAATATTTTATTGTTTTAATCTGCATTTTTAGTTTTAGGTTGAATATTTTTCTTCTGTGTATTATTTGTAGTATTTACCATACTATCATGATGATGGTATTATGAGAACGGACTAAACTAATGCAGTAGATAAATACATGGATGTGCTATACAAAAATCAATTTGAAAACATGAATACACTTTTAGTTACTGCAATCATCAAGTGAATCTGTATTTTCCATGACAATTCTGTTAGTTGGTATTAAATTCAGCTACAAGTCGTAGAAATCCCAAAGTAATTGTACCATAATAGAAGTTGATTTCTCTCCCAGGTAAGTGGTCTAGAGCTGTTATGGCACTCCACAGACCCTGGCTCCTTCCATATAGATGTACTCTGTGTGGCCTCTACCTTGCAGCCCAAGACAGCAGCATCTTTGTTCCAGGCAGCAGGACAGATAAAGGGATGAAGAAGAGGAGGCAAATGGTGTGTGCCACCTGTCTCTTAAGAATGTTTTCCAAGGAGGAGCTTCAAGATGGCGGAAGAGTAAGACATGGAGATCACCTTCCTCCCCACAAATACATCAGAAATACATCTACATGTGTAACAACCCCTACAAAACACCTACTGAACGTTGGCAGAAGAACGCAGACCACCCAAAAGGGTCTTGGTGCTCCGACCGGGTGTCAGGCCTGTGCCTCTGAGGTGGGAGAGCCGAGTTAAGGACACTGGTCCACCAGTGACCTCCCAGCTCCACATAATACCAAACAGCGAAAATCTACCTGAGATCTCCATCTCAACACCAAGACCCAGCTCCACTCAACGACCAGCAAGCTCCAGTGCTGGACACCCTATGCCAAAAAACTACCAAGACAGGAACACAACCTCACCCATTAGCAGAGAGGCTACCTAAAATCATACAAAGGTCACAGTCCTTTGGGGTCAAAACATACCACCAGACGCAGACCTGCCCACCAGAAAGACAAGATCCAGCCTCATCCACCAGAACACAGGCACTAGTCCCCTCCAACAGGAGGTCTACACAGCCCACTTGAACCAACCTTAGCCACTGGGGGCAGACACCAAAAACAATGGGAACTACGAACCTGCAGCCTGCGAAAAGGAGACCCCAAACACAGTAAGTTTAAGCAAAATGAGAAGACAGAGAACACACAGCAGATGAAGGAGCAAGGTAAAAACCCACCAGACCAAGCAAGTGAAGACGAAATAGGCAGTCTACCTGAAAAAGAATTCAGAATAATGAGAGTAAAGATGATCCAAAATCTTGGAAATAGAATGGAGAAAATACAAGAAACGTTTAAAAAGCACCTAGAAGAACTAAAGAGCAAAAAAACAATGATGAACAACACAATAAATGAAATTTAAAATTCTCTAGAAGGAATCAATAGCAGAATAACTGAGGTAGAAGAACAGATAAGTGACCTGGAAGATAAAATAGTGGAAATAACTACTGCAGAACAAAATAAAGAAAAAAGAATGAAAAGAACTGAGGACAGTCTCAGAGACCTCTGGGACAACATTAACACACCAATATTCGAATTACAGGGGTCCCAGAAGAAGAAGAGAAAAAGAAAGGGACTAAGAAAATATTTGAAGAGATTATAGTTGAAAACTTCCCTAATATGGGAAAGGAAATAGTTAATCAAGTCCAGGAAGCGCAGAGAGTCCCATACAGGACAAAGCCAAGGAGAAACACGCCAAGACACATATTAATCAAACTATCAAAAATTAAATACAAAGAAAATATATTAAAAACAGCAAGGGAAAAACAACAAATAACATACAAGAGAACCCCCATAAGGTTAACAGCTGATCTTTCGGCAGAAACTCTGCAAGCCAGAAGGCAGTGGCAGGACATATTTAAAGTGATGAAAGGGAAAAACCTACAACCAAGATTACTCTACCCAGCAAGGATCTCATTCAGATTCGACGGAGAAATTAAAATCTTTACTGAAAAGCAAAAGCTAAGAGAGTTCAGCACCACCAAACCAGTTTTACAACAAATGCTAAAGGAACTTCTCTAGGCAGGAAACAGGAGAAGGAAAAGACCTACGATAACAAACCCTAAACAATTAAGAAAATGGTAAGAGGAACATACATATCAATAATTACCTTAAATGTAAATGGATTAAATGCTCCAACCAAAAGACACAGAATAGCTAAATGGATATAAAAACAAGACCCGTATACATGCTGTCTAAAAGAGACCCACTTTAGACCTAGGGACACATACAGACTGAAAGTGAGGAGATGGAAAAAGATATTCCATGCAAATGGAAATCAAAAGAAAGCTGGAGTAGCAATTCTCATATCAGACAAAACAGACTTTAAAACAAAGACTAATACAAGACACAAAGAAGGACACTACATAATGATCAAGGGATCAATCCAAGAAAAAGATATAACAATTGTAAATATTTATGCACCCAACTTAGGAGCACCTCAATACATAAGGTGCTGTATATGCTAACAGACATAAAAGGGGAAATCAACAGTAACACAGTAATAGTAGGGGACTTTAACACCCCACTTTCACCAATGGACAGATCACCCAAAATGAAAATAAGGAAACACAAGCTTTAAATGACACATTAAACAAGATGGAATTAATTGATATTTATAGGACATTCCATCCAAAAACAACAGAATACACTTTCTTCTCAAGTGCTCGTGGAACATTCTCCAGGATAGATCATATCTTGGGTCACAAATCAAGACTTGGTAAATTTAAGAAAACTGAAATCGTATCAAGTATCTTTTCCAACCACAACACTATAAGACTAGATATCAATTACAGGAAAAAATCTGTAAAAAATACAAACACACGGAGGCTAAACAATACACTACTTAATAAACAAGAGATCACTGAAGAAATCAAAGAAGAAATCAAAAAATACCTAGAAACAAATGACAATGGAAACACGACGACCCAAAACCTTTGGGATGCAGCAAAAGCAGTTCTAAGAGGGAAGCTTATAGCAATACAATCCTACCTTAAGAAACAAGAAACATCTCAAACAACCTAATCTTACACCTAAAGCAATTAGAGAAAGAAGAACAAAAAAAAACACCCCAAAATTAGCAGAAGGAAAGAAACCATAAAGATCAAAGCAGAAATAAATGAAAAAGAAATGTAGGAAACAATAGCAAAGATCAATAAAACTAAAAGCTGGTTCTTTGAGAAGATAAACAAAATTGATAAACCATTAGCCAGACAGATCAAGAAAAAAAGGGAGAAGACTCAAATCAATAGAATTACAAATGAAAAAGGAGAAGTCACAACTGACACTGCAGAAATACAAAGGATCATGAGAGATTACGACAGGCAACTATATGCCAATAAAACGAACAACCTGGAAGAAATGGACAAATTCTTACAAAAGCACAACCTTCCAAGACTGAACCAGGAAGAAATATAAAATATAAACAGACCAATCACAAGCACTGAAGTTGAAACTGTGATTAAAAATCTTCCAACAAACAAAAGCCTGAGCATCTGGAGCCTCTGCTCTGCAACAAGAGAGGCCGCGATAGTGAGAGGCCCGTGCACCGCGATGAAGAGTGGCCCCCACTCGCCGCAACTGGAGAAAGCCCTCACACAGAAACGAAGACCCAACACAGCCAAAAATAAAAATAATAAATAAATAATAAATAAAAAAATTTAAAGAAAAAGGATCATACGCCATGATCAAATGGGGTTTATCCGAAGGAATGCAAGGACCCTTCAATATACACAAATCAATCAATGTGATACACCATATTAACAAATTGAAGGATAAAAACCATATGATCATCTCAATAGATGCAGAAAAAGCTTTCGACAAAATTCAACACCCATTTATGATAAATATATGTTAATATAAATGTTTCAGACATTACATGAAATTTCTAAAAATCTTATATGTTCTGGTATAATGTTATAAGTAATAATCCTAGTTAGTACTTTAAAATGTATATCTCAGAAATAACTAATTTTCTTGTGAACTGCATTATTATGAACTTTCATCAAATCTTTAACCGTGGTCATTTTAAAGTCTTTTGTCATTTACAGACAGTTCTGGGTGTACTCTGATGATTCTGCAAAAATATGTTCCTATAAAAGGGTTTCATCTTCAAGAAATTCATGGAAAAGACTCTGACAAGTACAGGTTTCTGGTAACTGACTGTACTGCTGAACTGAATGAATAAGCATTTTCAGAACTCTAATGAAAAGATGAAAATAAAAATTAATTACATGGGACTGAGTGAACTGATGAGGATGAGTATAATTTTTGTGACTTTCTGTCTGAATTTAAAAAAAAAAAATCCCACAAGGACTCAGAGGCAAAGAATATACAAATCAATTTTCACTGCAAAGTAAAGGAGCTGTTACAGTGGAGGATTACTGGACTGAATGTCAATATTATGACATAGTATGAGTGTGTTTCATGTTTGGTAATTGCAATCATTGTTGCTTTTGTTGTGGTCATCCATGTACAATGCTTGGTGTCAGTCTATTTATCTCTTGTAAAAATAAAATACAGTGTGTGTGTGTGTGAGAAAAAAAAAAAAAAAGGAAAAAAAAAAAAAAGAGATAATGTATGATGTAAAAAAAAAAAAAAAAAAAAGAACAAGGCTGACGTGCACAGCAATGAAGACCCAACACAGCCCAAAATAAATAAATAATAAATAAATAAATTTTTTTTTAAAAAGAAAAAAAAATAAAATAAAATAAAAAATAAAATCTTTACATACTGTATTTAAAAACCGTCATTTTTAAGCTTCGTCAATAAAATAAGTTAAATCATCCGATTAAAGTACATGCTAAGTAGCAGGCCTTTTAATACTAGCAATCATTTTATTTTGCCTGGCTCTCTCTTTTCTTGTACAGAAGTTTTCCATGTTTGGTAGGGTGAACATAAACAAAAAAAAGAAAAAAAAACCCTCCAGAAAGTAGGCATAGAGGGAACTTACCTCAACATAATAAAGGACATATACGACAAACCCACAGCAAACATGATCCTCAATGGTGAAAAACTGAAACCATTTCCACTAAGATCAGGAACAAGACAGGGTTGCCCACTCTCACCACTATTATTCAACATTGCTTTGAAAGTTTTAGCCACGGCAATCAGAGAAGAAAAAGAAATAAAAGGAATCCAAATCAAAAAAGAAGAAGTAAAACTGTCACTGTTTGCAGATGACATGATACTATACATAAAGAATCCTAAAGATGCTACCAGAAAACTACTAGAGGTAATCAATGAATTTGGTAAAGTAGCAGGATACAAAATTAATGCACAGAAATCTCTTGCATTCCTATACACTAATGATGAAAAATCTGAAAGAGAAATTACGGAAACACTCCCATTTACCATCGCAACAAAAAGAATAAAATACCTAGGAATAAACCTACCTAAGGAGACAAAAGACCTGTATGCAAAAAACTATAAGACACTGATGAAAGAAATTAAAGGTGATACAACCAGATGGAGAGATATTCCATGTTCTTGGATTGGAAGAATAAGCACTGCAAAATGACTATACTACCGAAAGCAATCGACAGATTCAATGCAATGCCTATCAGACTACAACTGGCATTTTTCACAGAACTAGAACAAAAAAATTCTCAATTTGTATGGAAACACAAAAGACCCCGAATAGCCAAAGCAATCTTGAGAAAGAAAAACGGAGCTGGAGGAATCAGGCTCCCTGACCTCAGACTATACTACAAAGCTACAGTAATCAAGACAGTATGGTACTGGCACAAAAACAGAAATATAGATCAATGGAACAGGATAGAAAGCCCAGAGATAAACCCACGCACATATGGTCACCTTATCTTTGATAAAGGAGACAAGAATATACAATGGAAAAAAGGCAGCCTCTTCAATAAGTGGTGCTGGGAAAACTCACAGCTACATGTAAAAGAATGAAATTAGAATACTCCCTAACACCATACTCAAAAATAAACTGAAAATGGATTAAAGACCTAAATGTAAGGCGAGACACTATCAAACTCTTAGAAGAAAACATAGGCAGAACACTCTATAACATAAATCACAGCAAGATCCCTTTTGACCCACCTCCTAGAGAAATGGAAATAAAAACAAAACTAAACAAATGGGACCTAATGAAACTTAAAAGCTTTTGCACAGCAAAGGAAACCATAAACAAGACGGAAAGACAACCCTCAGAATGGGAGAAAATATTTGCAAATGAAGCAACTGACAAAGGATTAATCTCCAAAATTTACAAGCAGCTCATGCAGCTCAATATTAAAAAAACAAACCACCCAATCCAAAAATGGGCAGAAGACCTAAATAGACACTTCTCCAAAGAAGATATACAGATTGCCAACAAGCACATGAAAGAATGCTCATCATTAATCATTAGAGAAATGCAAATCAAAACTACAATGAGATATCATCTCACATCAGTCAGAATGGCCACCATCAAAAAATCTACAAACAATAAATGCTGGAAAGGGTGTGGAGAAAAGGGAACCCTCTTGCACTGTTGGTGGGAATGTAAATTGATACAGCCACTATGGAGAACAGTATGGAGGTTCCTTAAAAAACTAAAAATAGAAACTACCATACGACCCAGCAATCCCACTACTGGCCATATACCCTGAGAAAACCATAACTCAAAAAGAGTCATGTAGCACAATGTTCACTGCAGCTCTATTTACAATAGCCAGAACATGGAAGCATCCTAAGTGTCCATCAACAGATGAATGGATAAAGAAGATGTGGCACATATATACAACAGACTATTACTCAGCCATAGTAAGAAACGAAATTGAGTGAGTTATTTGTAGTTAGGTGGATGGACCTAGAGTCTGTCATACAGAGAGAAGTCAGAAAGAGAAAAACAAATACCGTATGCTAACACATATATATAGAATCTAAAAAAAAAAAAAAAAAAAATGGTCATGAAGAACCTAGGGGCAGGACAGGAATAAAGACACAGACCTACAGATCAAGAAAGATAACGTTACCCATCCCCATTAATTTCTCTTGCTCCCCCTTTCAGTTGCTCCATTGCCCACCTGCCCCATCACACACACACACCATGGGCAACCACTGTCCTCTTTTCTAACTGAATAGATTATCTTTGCTTGTTTTTGCACTCTATACAAATGGAATCATACAGCAGGAACTCTTTTGTCTCTGGCTTCTTTTGCTCATCATGATGTAGTATAATTCATCCATATTGTTGTGTGTAGTTGTGGGGCATTCATTCTTATTGTAGAGTAGTATTACACTGCATGAATACACCATATTTATTCATTCATTCTACTGTAGGACATTTGCATAGAATCCAGTTGTTTCTGCTGAGTAGATACCTAGGATTGGAATTGCTAGGTCACAGAGTATGCATTTGTTCAGCTTTATGAGATATGAGCAAACTATTTTCCAATGTGGTTGTACCAATTTACACTCTCACCAGCTGTGTATGAGTGTTCTAGTTGCTCCAAATCCTTATCCAACACTTGATATTTTGTGTTTTCATTTTAGCAGTTCTGATGGCTAAAATATTTTGTTGTGGTTTTAATGTATATTTCTTTGATGACTAAAGAAGTTGAGTACCTTGTAAAATGTTTATTGGTCTTTTGGATAATCTCTTTTATGAGATGCCTGTTCAATTATTTGCCTATTTTGCGATTGAACTGTCTTTTTCTTACTGATTTATAGACATTCTTTATGTATTCTGAGTATGTGTCTATTTTATTTACATATTGAGAACATCTTTCACTCTGAAAAAAAAAAAAAAGACGCAGACCTACTAGAGAATGGACGTGAGGACACGGGGAGGGCGAAGGGTAAGCTGGGACAAAGTGAGAGAGCGGCATGGACATATATACACTACCAAATGTAAAACCGATAGCTAGTGGGAAGCAGCTGCATAGCACAGGGAGATCAGCTCGGTGCTTTGTGACCACCTAGAGGGGTGGGATAGGGAGGGTGGGAGGGAGGGAGGCGCAAGAGGGAAGAGATATGGGGATATATGTATATGTACAGCTGATTCACTTTGTTATAAAGCAGAAACTAACACACCATTGTAAAGCAATTATACTCCAATAAAGATGCGAAAAAAAAATTTTTTTTACATGTTTTCCAGAAGTTGCCACAAGATATTTCTATTGACAATCCATAGCCTAGAACTTAGTCACAGGAATACAGGCAGCTGCAAGGGAAGCTAAGGAATGTAGCCTCTATTTGGGGTAGTCAAATGCCCAATTAAAATTCTATTTCTACTGGTGGTTACCAAGGGGGAGGAGGGTGGGAGAGGGTTGGATTGGGAGTTTGGGATTAGCAGATGCAAACTGGTGTATACAGAATGGATAAACAACAAGGTCCTACTGTATATAGCGCAGGGAACTATATTCAATATCCTGTGATAAACCATAATGGAAAAGAATATGAAAAAGAATGTATATATATGTATAACTGAGTCACTTTGCTGTACAGCAGAAATTAACACATTATAATTCAACTATACTTCAATAAAAATAAATTTTTAAAAATTCTATTTCTGATGACAAAGATGAATACTGAGCAACTACTTACTAGCCTCTGCCACAGTAATGTAATACAGTTCAAATACTCTACAAATAACTTACAGATGTTCATTTTTAAATATTACAAATCTCATCAACTCTAACCAGAGCTTCTGCAGATGCAATCATAACCAGTTGACTAAAACATGGATCACATTTCATCACAAATTTATTCTCCTTATTTTAAATGCCCCTGCAACAACTAGACTTAACTTTGAGTCCTCTGAACATGTGCGTAAAATAGCCACAGAGTCAGGCTGCAAACAATGGACCAAATCCATCAACCCACAAATCTAGCCACTGTCTATTTCAACTTTTTTCTTTTCCTTTATAATACATATTTTCTGTTGGGACAACTAGAAAAACTCCAAAATTGACATTTATTCTCATTTATTGAACATCTACTATATATCAGGCTAATAGGTAATTAGCAGAAACAAAAAAAGATGTGAATAAATTGACAAATAGAATAATGAGATTCAAATTAAATATGACACTGTTTACAGCAACAGGGATTTAAAAATCACCCAAATGGGAAAGACATAGTTAAAGCATCAGATAGCAAAAATCACTCATGGAATTGTAAAAACATAAATAAACATTAATAAACAAACAAAAATTCTATAAATAAAGACACTGGCAGGTCTTACGTGTTTTTACCTCATGTGTATTATATATACTACCTCCTGACAGCACAATCTTTCTTTTTTCTTAACAATAGTCAGCAAAAAATTGGCATTCAGTTAGGACTACTAATTGATCAATGTGAATGAACTTCCTCAAAAATGGGTTTTGCTGGGACTTCCCTGGTGTCGCAGTGGCTAAGAATCCGCCTCCCAATGCAGGGGGCACGGATTCAATCCCTGGTCCAGGAAGATCCCACATGCCGCGGAGCAACTAAATCCGTGCGCCACAACTACTGAGCCTGCACTTTAGAGCCCGCGAGCCACAACTACCCAGCCTGCACGCCTAGAGCTTGTGTTCTGCAACAAGAGAAGCCACAGCAATGAGAAGCCCACGCACCACAATGAAGAGTAGCCCCCGCTCACGGCAACTAGAGAAAGCCCACACGCAGCAACGAAGACCCAACGTAGCCAAAAATAAATTAAAAAAAAAAAAATGGGTATTGCATTGCAATCGCTTCTCAAATGCTACCTTTACTCTAAGGTGGCTCTGTCAGTGTGACTAATCCTTCTATGGGTTTTTAAGGTTAACCCAAAAAGGACATATTTTCACTGCCATAGATGCATATTACTATATGCCTTTTTGTTAAGTTTGTTATTTGCTTTCACCCTATAATCCTATTGCCCGTCATAATGTAATGTAAAATTTTAGACATTTTATGTTGTACACATCCTGCCTCTTGAGAGGAAAAAAACATTGCCTGGCTACATACAGAAAAGAAACATCTTGGTAAGGTAGATTATAGAAAATAAGATATTTTGAGCCATTATTCTTTCTGTGTAATTACTACAAAAATCAGTAAAAAGGGAAAAATAAATGATAAAATTATGGTTCTGAAGGATAAATGGAGGTAACTGTAAATTACCCTGTAGGATTCTTAGTTCTAGTGAACTGTGATGTCCCTAAAAGCCCCCAGATGGCATTATAGCCTTGATTTTCCTAAGTCATTTGTTTTCATATGGCACAGATCAGAAACTACTTTAACAAGAAATTCCCTTTACTCCAATGATAAATATGGATATAAAAATTACGACTTTCTTAATCTGTTTATTCTTCACTTTGAGTAGGTTCTCAATTCTGAAGTAGTTATGAATTTGATTTGTGTTTTGATTAAGAGAAAGCATTTTTCAAAATAAAATAGTTCATAACCCAAAACTTCCAGAAAGAACAAAATGTAAATTTCTTTTTCAGGGATACTACTTCCTCTGTAAGAATCCAATAACGTAAGTTTAAATAAATACGTATGCACAATACAAATTCAATCCCAAGTGAATAATCTCAGTGAGAAAGAGAACTTTATTAGCAACTGTCACTAATTCTCTGTGACCTCTGAAAAATTATTAATTTTCTTAGACTCAGTTTCTCTGAATTCAAAGCAAGAACACTACTTTTCTTAAACTGAAAAACACCTTTGAAATCTTTAGCTAAATGCTAGGAGCAGGTGTGAACAGGCATGCTTTTCAGCTAATATTAAATAATGGAATTTGTGTATTCAATAAATATAATGTCAGGCATGGGATCAATGTAATTTAACAGTAAATTACTGTAATGAATACTAAAATGAAAATAATTTTTATTAAAATGTGCTTCCCAGTTATTTACATTCAGCAAAATAAACTTGTTTAAATTGCAGCTCTATGTACCTGCATATATAAGTTTTTAACACCACAACCTTCTACAAGTTATTTTGAAAGTACGTGATACGAAATTTATCAAACTATACTTGAGTAGCAGACATCATAATCGATTCTACGGTATCACTTTCTAAGGATATGAATTTTTATATATACTTTATTTACTAAATAATCAACATAATTAAGTTGAAGGTTCAGGCTGCAATTTAACTTGAAGACTTAGTCTTTGTTCTTTCCAAATTTAATCTACCCACTGCTGTATCAAATTATCTCTAACTTCAAATATCATAAGATATCACTTATATGTGGAATCTAAAAAAATTATACAAATGAACTTATTTACAAAACAGAAATAGTCTCACAGACATAGAAAACAAACTTATGGTTACCAAAGGGGAAAGGAGTAGGAGGGATAAATTAGGAATTTGGGATTCACAGATACACACTACTATATATAAAATAGGTAAACAACAAAGACCTACTCTACAGCACCGGGAACTATATTCAATATCTTGGAATAACCTATAATGGAAAGGAATCTGAAAAAGAATATATATACACACACACATATATGTAAAATAATCACTTTGCTGTACACCTGAAACACTGTAAATCAACTATACTTCAATTAAAAAAAGAAAAAATTATCTCTAACTTAATGTACTAAGCAATTCAAACAAAATTATATTTATTGAGAGGTAATGATTTAAGATTCAACTTGAAAACAGATTCTTGTGAAGACTTGTGCCAGATTTAAAATTTTTTTCTAAAACAATATCGATACAAACAGCCTAGTTTGCATCTAGATTAGGTAATTTAAAAGACTTTTTAACCTTTAATTTTCATCTTTATTAAATGAATTTGCGTTTTTATGTTAAATGTAAAGCCCATGCCAAAATGTTTCCAATTCTAGGCATGCAATTAAATTTTTTTCATGAGTTTACTTATATAACTTTCATGGTAACAAAAACCATGAAATCTTTTCTGCTATCTAACACACACAAAGACACAAAAGAAAGCTTTTATATTCAAAATTCCAGAAGATTAATTCATCTAAGACCCTGATTACTCACTGAAAATATTAAAGAACATTATTTTTTCAATGTAATATATTACTTCAATACACTCTTCCAGTACATTAAAATTTTGTATTTTTTTAGTAAAATAAAAACAACTTTAAAACTTCAGGCCTCTACATGACTTTCCTTTAAATCACTTACAGTGTTGTTTTCAGAGGGCCCATGCATAGGCTCACTGGGAAAAACTGCACAATTAAAGAACTAACAGTCACATGAGAAAACATGGATAATTATCTATCTTGCCCTTTTGGTGTATGATCACTCTCTGACTGGGTTCCAGGCCCATTTAGAATGGATTGACTAAGTAAAGTTAGATTTGTTAAATTAGAAACCACAGATACAACTCGAAAAAACACCTACTCTAATAAATGTGCATTGACAATATCTTAGTAATCTCTTTAGATGCATTATTCTAGAGTCCAAATGACTCTATGCTAGAATTGATAACAGCACTTTTGTCTAAAGATCTTTAAGTGCTCTTCCAGCATTAACCCATTAATTTTCACACTTTCTCTGGGAGGCAGTCAGATGTAAGTATGGTTAGTTTAACTTTCCACATGAGAAAACCAAATCACCAAGAAATGAATTTGCTAAAAATCACACATGCAATGCCAACAGATGAAACTGAGCTCAAAGCCCAGAAACTCAACTGAATAAGCAGAAGGTGTTTTACACACTAGTGCACACAGAATGACCATCTCTATCACTATATATTCCCAAATAATCGAGACTTTCCTCACGTTCGCCCCTCCTGCTCCTCCTCTGCTGCTGATCCACCTTGGAAACGAACTTCCTTTCACACCTGAAACCCACCCTGTTCCCAATCATTATGAAGTATGCTATATCTGTTCAAAAGAACCCCTGTGAGTAAGTGGGTTCAGACTATGCTTGGTACTATTTAACATAGCAAGACCCAACCAGTCTTTATTTTTTTTTTTTAAAGGCAGCCAACTTGGTTTGATAATGAATGGAGTTCAGAGTCTGACAAACTTGGATATTAATCCAGCTCTGCCACTCACTGTGAATTTAAACACATTACTTAACTCTTTGTACTCTTTGAGATTACTCTTTGAATCTCAGTTTCCTCATCTGTAATATGGCAACAGTTCTATTTCTTCATAAGTTTGTTAATATAATTATGTAAGATTATATAAAGCATGGGGATTATATAAAGTACCTGACACTGCTGTAATTTCATTAAAAATCCAGCGGTTCTCAGGAGAATTGAACAAATAGAATTATTTCGACAAAAATCTTTCTTTGGACTTATATGCTAAGAACTATAAAACATTAATAAAGGAAATTAAAGAGGATTCAAAGAATGGAAAGATGTCCCATGCTCTTGGACTGGAAGAATATTGCTAACATGGCAATACTACCCAAAGCAACCTACAGATTTAACGTGATCCCTATCAAATTACCCATGGCATTTTTCACAGAACTAGAACAAATAACCCAAAAATGTATATGGACCCATAAAAGACCCAGAATTGCCAAAGCAATTCTGAGGGGGGAAAAAACAAAACAAAGCAGGAGGCATAACTCTCCCAGACTTCAGACAATACTACAAAGCTACAGTAATCAAAACAATGTGGTACTGGTATAAAAACAGACATACGAATCAGTGGAGCAGAATACAGAGCTCAGAAATACACCCACACACCTATGGTCAACTAATCTCTGACAAAGGAGGCAAGAACATAAAATGGGGAAAAAAATCATCTCTTCAGCAAGTGGTGCTGGGAAAGTTGGACAGCTGCATGTAAATCAGTAAAGTTAGAACACACCCTCACACCATACACAAAAATAAACTCAAAATGGCTTAACGACTTAAACAGAAGGCATGACACCATAAACTCCTAGAAGAGAGCATAGGCAAAACATTCTCTGACATAAATCATACCAATGTTTTCTTAGGTCAGTCTCCCAAGGCAATAGAAATAAAAACAAAAATAAACAAATGGGACCTAATCAAACTCAAAAGCTTTTGCACAGCAAAGGAAACTATAGACAAAATGAAAAGTACACCTATGGAATGGGAGAAAATATTTGCAAGCAATGCGACTGCCAAGGGCTTAATTTCGAAATACACAAACAGCTCATGTGGCTCAATACCAAAAAAACAAACAACCCAATCAAAAAATGGGCAGAAGACCTAAATAAACATTTCTCCAGAGAAGATACACAAATGGCCAGTAGACACATGAAAAGATGCTCAACATCGCTAATTATTAAAGAAAGGCAAATCAAAACCACACTGAAATATCACCTCACACCAGTCAGAATGGCCATCATCAAAGTCTACCAATAATAAATGCTGGAGAGGGTGTGGAGAAAAGGGAACCCTCCTACACTGTTCATGGGAATGTAAATTGGTGCAGCCACTATGGAAAACGGTATGGAGGTTCCTTAAAAAACTAAAAATAGAGCTACCATATGACCCAGCAATCCCACTCGGGGCATATATCTGGAGAAAAACATGGTTCAAAAAGATACATGCATCCCAATGTTCATTGCAGCACTGTTTACAATAGCCAAGACATGGAAGCAACCTAAATGTCTATTGACAGATGAATGGATAAAGAAGATATGGTACATGTATACACAGGAGTATTACTCAGCCATTAAAAAGAATGAAATAATGCCATTTACAGCAATATGGATGGACCTGGAGATTATCATACTAAATAAAGTAAGTCAGACAGAGAAAGACAAATATCATATGACATCATTTATATGTGGGATCTTTTTTAAAAAATGATACAAGTGAACTTATCTACAAAACAGAAACAGACTCACAGACTTAAGAGAACGAACTTACTGTTACCAGGGGGGAAGGGTGGGGGGAGAGGGATAGATTGGGAGTTTGGGATTGACATGTACACACTACTATATTTAAAACAGATAACCAACAAGGACCTCTGTATAGCACAGAGAACTCTGCTCAATATTCTGTAATAACCTAAATGAGAAAAGAATTTGAAAAAGAATAGATACATGTGTATGTATAACTGAATCACTTTGCTGTACACCTGAAATTAACACAACACTGTTAATTAACTATGTTCCAATATTAAATAAATATTAAAAAAAAGCCCAAGCTTTTGCATAGCAGAGGAAACCATTAAAAAAAACAAAAACAAAAATACAACCTATGGAATAGGAGAAAATATTTGCAAATGATGTGATTGACATGGGAATAATCTCCAAGATATACAAACAGCTCATACAAATCAACAACAAAAAACAAACAAGGGACTCCCCTGGTGGTCCAGTGGGTAGGACTACGCACTCCCAATGCAGGGGGCCCGGGTTCGATCCCTGATCAGGGAACTAAGATCCCATATGCCGCAACTAAGGCCATGTACCGCAACTACTGAGCCCGTTAGCTCTAGAGCCCACACACCACAACTAGAGAAGCCCGTGCAAAAGAAAAACAAAAAACAAAAAACAAAAAAACCCAATCAAAAAATGGGCAGAAGACCTAAATAGACATTTCTCCAAAGAAGACATAAGGATGGGCAGTAGGCACATGAGATGCTCAACGACACTAATTATTAGAGAAATGCAAATCAAAACTACAATGAGGTACCACCTCACAAGGGTCAGAATGGCCATCAGTAAAAAGTCTACAAATAAAAAATGCTAGAGAGGGTGTGGAGAAAGGGGAACTCACGTACACTGTTGGTGGGAATGTAAGTTGCTGCAGCCACTATGGAAAAGAATATGTAGGTTCCTCAGAAAACTAATAATACAATTACCATATGATCCAGCAATTCCACTCCTGGGCATATATCCAGACAAAACTATAATTCAAAAAGATACATGCACCCCTATGTTCACAGCAGCACTATTCACAATAGCCAAGACATGGAAACAACCTAAATGTCCAACAAAAGATGAATGGATAAAAAAGATGTGGTACATATATACAATGGAATAAGACTCAGCCATAAAAAAGAACAAAATAATATTTGCAGCAATATGGATGCAACTAGAGATTATCATACTAAATGAAGTACGTCAGAAAGAGAAAGACAAACACCATATGATGTCACTTGTATGTGGAATCCAAAATATGGCACAAATGAACCTATCTACAAAACAGAAACAGATTCACAGACATAGTGAGCAGACTTGTGGCTGCCAAGGGAGAGGGAGTGGGGGAGGGATGGACTGGGAGTTGGGGATTAGTAGGTGCAAACTATTTAAAATGGATAAACAACAAGGTTCTACTGTATAGCACAGGGAACTATATCCAATCTCTTTAAACGATAATGGAAAAGAATATTAAAAAGAATGTATATATGTGTATAAACTGAGTCACTTCGCTCTATAGCAGAAATTAACATTGTAAATCAACTATACTTCAAAAAAAAAAAAAACGAAAGGAAAAAATCCTTCTCTGGGTCATGATATTTTGCTAACTTATATTGTCCCAAATAATTAGATAATTAGTTAGTTTTCCATTTTATATTCTTAATGTAGAACTTACTATATATAAGTCTATATACTTATCACTGTCATAAACTTATTTCCGCTCATCTATCTATATAGAAGAAAAATGATTAGTTTTTATAACCATTCTGTACTGAGAAAAAATGCACAAGGTTGTCCCCTCCTTATCAGCTCAAACCCTTCCTGTTTCTATATGCCCTTATTTCACTGCTCCCACCTAACTAAATTCTCAGCCTGGTGTAACCTACCAAAATTTAGGAGTTTGAGGTAAGGATTCTGGTAAGGCATATGGGCTGACTATAAGGAAAAATTTATGGATGGAATGACAAGACATAGTCACAGCATTTGAGAAGTGAAAGAGACCTTTGCAATAATTCACTGAATCTCCTTTTTCACCGAAGAGGAGACTAAATTATGACCAAACCTAGAACTGAGGCTGTAATCCATTACCTATTCAATTTCATCACTTGAAGTCTTTTCTTACTTCCTCACTACAAAGGCACATTAAAGACCTCTAGTATGCAAACATGATAAAGCGAAGTGAGGTGAGGTGGCCAGAGGTGAAGAGGGGAGAGGAGAGCTTAAAAAGAACACATGGCCTGGGCAACTCTCCATTTGAGTCCTGATAACTACCTGAAAACATACATCCTTCATTCTTATAAGTTCCCATGACTCCAGGACATCTTACTGGCTGGAACTCATTAAACCAACTAAGTTTCTAGTCCTCAGTCCCTAACCTGTGGGAGTTTTACATGCCAGGAGACTCTAGCTACCTTGTAAGTCTAGCCCAAACAAACTGGTATTGCCCCTAGACTCCCCTCTGCCTCCTAAAGTTCCCTTTAGGATACAAAATAACTGTTCCCCAGATAATTATGGGAGAAACTGCCCATCTGCCCAATGAAAATGATGTATCAAAAATGCAAACATTAATGCCAAGTGATTAATCTTCCAGGTCCACAATCCCTTACCCATAATTCCAAAATCCAAAAAGCTCTCAAAAATGAAAAATACATATAACTCATTTGGTGGCAAAACTTCATTTGACCATATTTTGTGGCAAAACCTAACCTAAGTTGATGTGAGGCTTTTTTAGTCTTGTTCTAGCACATTCCATGTGAATATTCACACATTTCACTGCAGAAACACTAATGTATTTGACCATGTCTGCTGTGCTGTCCCCAAAGAGTATTATAAATAGCATCTGTACATTACTATTTTATAAACTCTAAAAAATTCTAAATTCTGAAATTCATCTGGTACCAAAGATTTCAGATTAGGCACCGTGGGCCTTATAAGCAATAGGCCTCTGGTCCTTCAGATTTTAAGACTTCAGCTTGATTCCTGGCCCCACCTACTAGCTCAGTAACTGTGGATGAGTCATCTGGTTCTTACTAAGTTTGAGATACTTACAAGAGTTATTTTTGCAGAAGAATCAACAGACTTCATGACCTACAGATGACTAAAACATTAAAGGTGAGAAGTCAGGAGAAGTAGGCCTGAGATGCATTCAATTACACATCTTTTGGCATCTGAGGCAATGTGTGAAGATGCCCTCCAGGCAGATGTACAGATAGACTGTAGTTCTAGTGGATGGATGTTGGAGTAAGAGGTACAGAGTTGAGGAAAACAGAACTAAAAACTGGACCTTTGAGACAGCAGCTAATTCCAGAGAACAAGTCCCAAGAAAAGTCCTAGAGAATGCCAGAGGGAAAGAAATCAGTCTTTAAAAGAAACAGAAAGAACCATCCAAGAGACAGAAGGCCAAGGAACACAGCACCATAAAAGTCAAAGTAAAACAGAGTTTCCCAAAGGGGTTGACCAGAAAAATTAAACGCTGGAAAAAGATTATGGATTATGAGGTGTCTGAGCAAAGGGTAATCGTTTCGACTAGAAGGAAGCCACTAGAGATTTTGAAAGTGTGGTTTCAGTAAAGACTATAAGGGAATGTGTGATGCATGGTGAGGAAATGAAGGTAACAGATCAGGGCACTCATTTGAGAAAAAATATAAACAACTGTAGTAGTCAGCTAAGAAAAGGAAAATCAGAAAAATAAATAATGGTAAACAACTCACGCATCTGAAAAATAAAATGGAATATTTTCTACTTTTTAGAATAATCTAAATAACATTTCTCTCTTTAAAGCACAAACTTTATATTTATCAAGTGCTTGGAAAGTATCTAATTTATTACTCTGCTTTGTAACTTTTATGAAGAGAAACAACTATATTTTGCAGTTGGAGTAAAGGCGGGTTTAAGTACTTTCTTCATTATTATTATTATTCCTAGTTAGTAAGCTTTCATTGATTACCTACCATATTCAGAAAGCTATACCAGTGCCATGCTTATTATAGTGCCTGGCATTATTCAGTGCTTAATAACTTTCTTTTAAACTGTGTTGAATTAGGAATATTTAAATTTAGTGTCACTATAAGCCCTCTGGAGTACCAGGCTCTTTCTTAGTTCAACAGTCTTGCAAATGGTAAGAAACAGATTTGAATATACCCACATACATACCGAAAAAAAAAAAAAAAAAGAATATGAAGAATAAAGATCAAAGGACTTCCCTGGCGGCCCAGTGGTTAAGAATCCACCTTTGGGACTTCCCTGGTGGCACAGTGGTTAAGAATCTGCCTGCCAATGCAGGGGACATGGGTTCGATCCCTGGTCCGGGAAGATCCCACATGCCGTGGAGCAACTAAGCCCATGCGCTACAGCTACTGAGCCTGCGCTCTAGAGCCCGCGAGCCACAACTACTGAGCCCACGCGCCTAGAGCCCATGCTCCACAATGAGAAGCCACCACAGTGAGAAGCCCGTGCACTGCGATGAAGAGTAGCCCCCGCTTACCGCAACTAGAGAAAGCCCACGTGCAGCAACGAAGACCCAACGCATAAATAAATAGATAAATAGATAAACAGACAGATAGATAGATAGATAGATAGATAAATAAATAATAAATAAAATTTTAAAAAAAAGAATCCGCCTTCCAATGCAGGGGATGCAAGTTCGATCCCTGGTCGGGGAACTAAGATCCCACATGCCACGGGGCAACTAAGCCTGCGCACACAACTACTGAGCTCGCACACCTCAACAAGAGAGCCTGCGTGCCACAAACTACAGAGCCCACGTGCTCTGGAACCCGCGCACCACTACAGAGCCCACGCACCCTGGAGCCCGTGTGCCACAACTAGAGAGAAAACCCACACGCCACCACAAAAGATCCCACGTGCCTCAACAAAGAGATCCCGTGTGCCGCAACTAAGACCCAATGCAGCCAAAAATATGAAGGAAGGGAGAATAAAGATCAAATTACAGTTCAGTAAGAATTATGAACATTAAATATTGACTCCACTGACTCACTAAATGCCCATTCATTTGAAACCTAAGAAAATAGGAGGAAAAAAAAGACCTGAATGAACTAAGAATTTGAATATGCAATCCTTTTATTAAAGAGCAATGGGGCATCTAATTATCTGAAGAATTGACAATTGTTTCAAATTATTTGCTATTTCAAAAAAAATATGCTAAGATTTAAATAAACGTGTTTTCTTACACTTTTTATAAGTTATATCTCACAGTTTAAAACAGCAGGTACCTGTACTCATACACAAGGACAAAACAATCAGGTTATTTCTAAAGAAAATATGGCCATTTAAAAATAGAATAAATAACTTGTTTTCTCTTATTATTACTCTAGGGTTTTTATATAGGGTTTTTTAAGTTAGTGCAACTGAGGCATTTTCTACCAAAGTACCATAAAAAGAATAAAACACTTACCCAGGAATTGGGGTAGGAAGGACATTAAATAGCCCAAAAGGCTCTCCACAAGCTCAAGATGTATCTTAGAATTGTGTGTTAACTGAACATTCTACCCCACAATACATTCATGTTTTTTAATATAAAATAGTGCTCTAAATTATTTGCCACTTATATTACATTTCCCTTAATATTTGAGTAAAATCAACCCTCAAGGAAGATGCACCACAAATCCAATAGCTTCCCAACTTACTGGCCTCTCAGCCTCAGTTTTAGAACTATAGCTATAGGAGTTTAGGTAATGAGGGGAGGACACAATGTTTTCTGATCAAATGAATCTTTCAAGAGACAACATACTACTGAGGATTGTTGAGGAGGGTGGAGTAAGGAGGCAACATAGAGAGTGAGTGGGCCAATGTAAATGTACTCCACTGACGAGCCAAAACTTTCTAAACTTAATAGTAAAGAAGGATTCATATTCTTTTCATTATGCCCCATGAAATTAAATGCCACAAAATTATTTCAGTTTGCTTTCCTTCATTCACCTATTCCTTCATTCATCCATTCATTCATTCAACAAATATGTATTATGCCCCTTTCCACGCCAGACTGTGTCCTAGATACTCAAGATACAAAAACGAAACAGAAAATCCCTACCTTGAGGATCTCACAGTCTTGGGGGAAGGGACATGCAGTACAACAGAGGAAGAGCTATAAAAATAACTGTACACAGTGAGCACAGAGAGACCAACTCTTCCTAGGGGAGTTGCCAAAAAAAAGGAAACATCAAATTTTTAAGAAGAGGCAGAAATGTAGTACATTGAGAACCACAGATGAAATGAACTGAAAAACACTTTGAGCTCATTTAGGCCAATGCCTCATCTTAAAAACAAAACAACCCTGAGGCCCAGACTGGTAAATGATCCTGGCAAATGGGGTGGAGCTCATTAGAGGTGGTCTGAAGCCAGTGCTCATTCCACTTCAACAATTGCCAGCTCCGTCTTTAGCATTCTCTGGTTCATTTTCTAGCCTCTAGTCATTTTTTAAATCTTATATATAAAAATTTTATCCATCACAAAAACACTTAAATTTTTAACCTTAAGCTTATACAGTGCTTTTCCAGGAATATATTTTTCCTTTAAAAAATTTTATTACAATTTTTTAATTTCACTATCATGTAACCTATTGATCAAATTCAATAGCTTTTAACATTTTGGCACATGTGCTTTACCTCTCCTTTTTTTCTTTCTTTGTTACCAAAAATTCTAAAGTAAATTCCTGACATGTCTATGTCATTTCAACCCCCAATACTTCTATGTTTATATCTGAAAAACAAGGACAATTTCTTACATCACTACAATATGGTCATACCTACAAAATTAACAATGATTCCTTAATAACATCTAATAGCCAATCAATATTTAAATTTCCTTATTTATCTCAAAAATGTCTTTTTACAGTTATTCCATTTAAAATATTTACTTAAAATATTTATTTCTACTTCACTACAAAACAGTATTCAACAATCCTATTTTTCTTGCTTTTTACAAACTTCTATACTGAACTTGTACTTTACTTACAAGGGTCTTACACATAAGTCATTAACTTCAGGCACACCTCCCCAACCCTTATCCCAGTCTCTCCCCATATATATATATCTATATATAAATATATCTATATATATCTATATAGATATATATATATTTTTTGGGGGGGGGCTGTGTTGGGTCTTTGTTGCTGCACGCAGGCTTTCTCTAGTTGTGGCGAGTGGGGGCTACTCTTCATCGTGGTGCACGGGTTTCTCATCGCGGTGGCTTCTCTTGTTGCGGAGCACAGGCTCTAGGCATGTGCGCTTCAGTAGTTGTGGCATGCAGGCTCAGTAGTTGTGGCTCACAGGCTTAGTTGCTCCACAGCATGTGGGATCATCCTGGACCAGGGCTCGAACCCGTGTCCCCTGCATTGGCAGGCGGATTCTTAACCACTGTGCCGCCACGGAAGTCCCTCAATATATTTTTAAAACTTGAATAATTACTTCAGATATCCTTCCTGCTTTTTTATCCCAACATACATAAGCTATGGCTCTCTTATTATTTTCTCTAGTCTAATAAAATTACAGTAAAACCCCATTAAAAAGGTCCCTTTTATATCACAGATAAAATCACGTTTCAGATTCAGATATACACACACACACACACACACACACACACACACACACACACATATATGGCACTGTGTGATTCATATAACTGCAATCATAATTCAATAAACCTAGATTTTCCCTCCCTGTCAATGCAAAAGTGAAAATTGAGTTTGCTTATATCTGTATCCCTGATATGGCTCCTTTCTTGGCCATATTTTCAAATGCATAAATAACATTTTCAAAAATGTCTGAAAATGTGCAACAAAGCAAATCTCAACAAATTTCAAAGTGAAATCATACAGAGTATGACTGATATCATACAGAGATGTTCTCTGACCACACTGCAACTAAGCTAAATGTCAATATTTAAAAAGGTAACTTGCAACTTCCTAAATATTTGGGGAGAAAAAAATCTACCTCTGGAAACAGAGGCAAGGGAACCCTAAATCAGAGACCTACAGTGAACTGATCAAAATGTCCCACTGCTCACCATCTCATTTTTGGAAGCAGCTCCAACAACTCTGGACCTGAGTAAGCCCCAATAATTTTATGGCCCAAAGGTGTCCTAAGAGGGAGATTCTGGACTTCTGCCTAATACAGCTAAGGGATATAGAAGAGGAGTCAAGTAATTAAAGAAATAGAAAAGATATAATCACGTTTATATTTCTGGCTGGAGAAGTGGGTCTTTCTGTTTACATCTAGTTCATCAAGCAATCCAAGATTTGTAAGTATGTTGTTCAGGTAGAAGATGTGGATTCAAGTACTTATTTAGAACTTACAGTAATATGGTTCCCTTTTTCAATAACTTTACGTATTAAATGCATAAGGTAAGGATATGGAGAAGTATATAAGGCATAGGTCCTGCCCTCAGGACCAAAGTCTAAAAACAATAAATGACGCACTGTGGCGGCGGTGGTGTTTTCAGTGTCTTTACTCCCCAGACAAAAAGGAATGTTTTCACTGTATTTATAAAATATGTACAAATTAAGACAAAATATTTAGTTTTGAAATTATATTAGATGAGTTTGTGAAGCCAGTAGTTATAATTAAACTTTATCTAGTACTTTTACTATTTAGGGCAAATACCAGAGCTATTCATGGATCCACTGATTCTGAGTTTGCTGTTTTTGTCTCTTCATTTCCTATCCTAAATTGTTCCCCTTATGTTCCCTGCTCACTGTAGAGAGGAATTTTAGCTCTTAAATGTCTGGGGCCAGATTCTCCCACTCCAGCTTCCCCTTCTGCACAGAATGCTTCATGCTTGTGAAACACTCAGAGCCTGGGGAGAAAGGTGCTATACCCATGCAAAGTGTGGTTATTATTATTGATGTTTCTCATAAACACTGATATTTAGAATGTCAAAAGCAATGTCAGACCCTAAGGTAACAACAAAGCTTTTTCTCTTGGAAAGCTATTGCATTACATTTGCTTTGATGTCAGTTATGTCTGTAATGTGTAAAACACTTCCATGTAGGCACAGCTCAGAGGCAAGGATGACTAGTCCAGAGGGCTAATAACAAAGACTTTATTTTCTGCCACATCCCACCAGTCAAGTAGTTCCCACAGTGGTTACCTGAGTCACTATGTACACATATAAGTTTATGCTAGCATAAGGAAAATTATATATAGGACTCAGGTTCGAAAGAGCAAGCCCTTCCACAAGTTGCCTGATGATTAATCAGTCATTTCATTTCAGCATTTATTGAGATCCTATTATATGTGCACAGTGCTGTACTAGGTACTGAGGATAATAATATAAATATCTTCCTTGACCTCAAAGAGCTTAGAGAGTAATAAAGGAGACATAGATGTAA
The DNA here is from genome assembly GCF_028021215.1 of Eschrichtius robustus. Taxonomy (NCBI): domain Eukaryota; kingdom Metazoa; phylum Chordata; class Mammalia; order Artiodactyla; family Eschrichtiidae; genus Eschrichtius; species Eschrichtius robustus. Next base: position 60,936,998 of record NC_090825.1, read on the forward strand.
ATGAAGCAAAATGAAATAAGGACTTTAAAAGATGCATAAGCAAGTGCAAAAAAAAGTACTGAAATTTATCTGGGGACACCAGAGAAGTCTCCATGGAAAGTGTAGTAGTTGAACTAAAAATAACAGTTCTAAAGTCAGAGAAGGGAAAAGGGAATTATAAACAAAGTCAAAAAAGCTTAAGAGTTACATAGTTCAGAATTATACTTTAAAAGAGAAAGAACATTGGACTTCAAGTTCCAAGACTACGGTTTTAGTTCCTGCCTCATCTCTGACTCTCTATAGAAACTTAATTGATAAGAAAAATGGGATTAGGGTTTACCTAATAGAGGTGCTATTCAAAATCTTGAACATCTTATACGGACACTGACCAATCAAAACGAATGTTGGCTATAATCAGTACAGACATTTTGCTGAATACCAACTAGCCTTACCTACATCTTTTTTTTTTTTTCTGTCCTCCCCCTCTAGAATGTAGGTTTCTTGGGAGAAACCATTGTTAATCACCGTATTCTAAAAATGTACCAGGGATTTGTTTTAATCAGGTATGGTAAGACGTGAAGACAGAGAAATGATCATCATGAAGGAAGAAGTTTACACTTGCAGACCCCTAGAAACAGGAGCGTTTCTAAAATACACCAATATAATAATAAAATAATAATGGCACGAATGGTAACAATGATAATATTCAGAATGTCCTCAGAAACCCAATTTAGATCCAATAAGACTTAAAAATGGTCAAACCTGTCAAAAAGAATATTTATGATATTCTGATTAAGATTAATTTTCTCCTCCCAGAGAGAAAACAAGGTTCTTTTCCTCTACATAACTAGGCCTTTACACAGAGTACCTAGATTCACAAGATAAAACACAGGTAAAACATAAACAATCTTTAAGACTATCTCCTAGCCTCCCTTAATCCAGTGAGGAGGAAAACAGGAAGATACCCAGCTGACAGGGAAATAGTTAAGGCATCTCATCACTCCCGACAGAATTCTCCATATACGTAAAAGAAAGCGGGGGCAGGGGCGGATGTCCCTGTAGCAGCTGGCAGGACCCCATGGAATGAGTCTTGCTTTGGTAATTCTGTTGACATCTCTCAGCAGGTACAGCAGCAGCAGCAGCAGCACCAAGATCCCGAACTGGTCTTGTTGCCTCAAGCTGCCTCGGGGAAATGGTCAAAGAAACTCAATTTTTAAATCTCAACTATTACAACTTTTCAAGAGTGGCTAGACATTTAGAAGCCATGCTGTCCGGGCCCAAATAAGCCAATAATGCCTGTTAAATACACTGCTAAGAGCTAATGACCCTGTGACATTTCAAACAGTTTCATGTCTACATTCAAACTGCTGCATTATAATCAAGTTGTATAAACCTGTCTCACACTTAAGGCCTATGGGCTTCAGCTAATGAAGGAGATAGTTTGACAACTAAAAGGAAAAAAATCCTGTTACAAATTGGCAGATGTAAGAGGAGTCAAAGTCCTGGAAAAAAAAAATTGTTTCAAGACCTCTACTAGTAAAGATCCTGAAGTTACCACTACAACCACAACCTTTATCAAGTTTTTAGTGATTCTCTAAGGGTTATTACACTAAACTTGAGGAATACAATATCTCAAGTTGACATACCTAGATGAGACTTTTTTTTAATTTTTATTTTTTTATTGAAGTAGAGTTGACTGACAGTGTTTCAGGTATACAGAAAAGTGATTCAGATACACATAGATATATGCTATAGATATGTATTCTTTTCAGATTCTTTTCCATTATAAGTTACTAAAAAATATTGAATATAGTTCCCTGTGCTATACAGTAGGTCCATGTTGGTTATCTATTTTATATATAGTAGTGTGTATCTGTTAATACCAAATTCCTAATTTATCCCTCTCCCACTTTCCCCTTTGGTAACCATAAGTTTGTTTTTTATATCTGTGAGTCTATTTGTTTTGTAAATAAGTTCATTTGTAACATTTTTTTAGATGCCACGTATGAGTGGTATCGTATGATATTTGTCTTTCTGTGTCTGACTTACTTCAGTTAGTATGATAATCGCTAGGTGCATTCATGTTGCTGCATATGGCATTATTTCATTCCTTTTTATGTCTGAGTAATATTCCATTGTATAATATGTACCACATCTTCTTTATCCATTCATCTGTTGATGGACATTTAGATTGCTTCCACGTCTTGGCTGCTGTAAATATGGCTGCTGTGAACACTGGGGTGCATATGTCTTTTCAAGTTAGAGTTTTTCCCTGATATATACCCAGGAGTGGGACTTTAGGATATATGGTAACTCTATTTTTAGTTTTTTAAGGAAACTCCATACTGCTCTTCATAGTGGCTGTACCAATTTACATTCCCACCAACTGTGTAGGAGGGTCCCCTTTTCTCCACATCCTCTCCAGCATTTATTATTTGTAGATTTTTTTTTAATAAACTTACTTATTTTTAATTTTGGCTGTGTTGGGTCTTTGTTGCTGTGCGCAGGCTTTCTCTAGTTGTGTGGTGCGTGGGCTTCTCATTGCAGTGGCTTCTCTTGTTGTGGAGCACGGGCTCTAGGTGTGCGGGCTCCAGTAGTTGTGGCACGCGGGCTCAGGAGCTGTGGCTCACAGGCTCTAGAGCACAGGCTCAGTAGTTGTGGCGCACGCGCTTAGTTGCTCCGTGGCATGTGGGATCTTCCCGGACCAGGGACTGAACCTGTGTCTTCTGCACTGGCAGGCGGATTCTTAACCACTGCACCACCAGGGAAGTCCCTAATTGTAGACTTTTTGATGGTCATTCTGACTGGTGTGAGGTGATACCTCATTGTGGTTTTGATTTGCATTTTTCTAATAATTAGCAATGTTGAACATCTTTTCATGTGACTGTTGGCCATCTGTATATCTTAATAATTAAAGATTTCTATACTCTATTACCCAGAAATCCTACTTTTAAGAATGTTCTTACAAGAAAAAAAAAGGGGGAGGAGTAAAACACTCATATCAACGAAGTTCATGACCACAGTATTTATAACAACAACAACAACAAAAATATATTGGAACCAACCCTAATACTAACAACTAAAATAAGTAATATATCAATTCAATGGAATATAATTCAGCTATTACTACTCAGTCATTACGAGCTTCACGTCTTACAGTACCCTGATAATACAATGAAAATAACAACTTCATAGCACTGTTTGCAAAAAACATCTCATACTTTATGATGAAAAATTGTGCGGGACTTCCCTGGTGGTCCAGTGGTTAAGACTCCACGCTTCCACTGCAGGGGGCATGGGTTTGATCCCTTGTCGGGGAACTAAGATCTCTCATGCCACAAAATGCAGCCAAGAAAAAAAAAATGTGCAAAAATGGGAGAGAAGCTATAAAAGTCAAATGTTCTCATTTGGCTTAATATATACTTTTGTGACTTCATCTATAGAGGATATCTCCCTCACACTCAGTATCAATATAACACACAGATACTTTGGGTCAAAACTAAGATAGGGCATGTAACTAAATAAACTATGTTAGGTACAGAAATGATTTTAAGTCATTGTGAACACTATTAAGGATGACTATAATCTTCACATTAATTACCTTCAAAAGAAAAATGAACTTCCATTTCTAGAAGTATGGTGGGCTAGATACCTGTCTGACCTCCTAATGTAAACATTAAAATTCTGATAAAGTATTAAAACCTCCTTTTTAAAGGAATCAATGACCTGGCAAGATATTAAAGCATATTCAGAAGTCAAAAACTAAGTAAACATGGGAATCAAGAGAGTAAATGTAGCACTGATATCTACTCTTCTCTTGACAGTACAGTCAGCCCTCCATATCTTCAGGTTCCACATCCGCAGACTCAAGCAAACTCTGATCAAAAATATTCGGGAAAAAAAAATCCCAGAAAGTTCCAAAAAGCAAAACTTGAATTCGCCAAACACTGGCAACTATTTACATAGCATTTACATTGTATTTACAACTATTCATATAGCATATACATTGTGTTAGGTATTACAAGTAATCTGGAGATGATTTAAAGTATACAGGAGAATGTGAGTAGGTTCTATGTAAATACTACACTGTTTGATACAAGGGACTTGAGCACTTTCAGATTTTGGTATCCTCAAGGGGGTCCTAAAACAAATCCCCTGAGGACATCAAAGGATGACTGTATATGCCTAATTAAATGACCTTGAGCTGAGATTTTCACAGCCTGCTAGGAGTTGAGAGAGAGAAGAAAAAGATCAGGGCGTGCGCAAGGTATAAAGCATAATAAATGATTCCTCCAATAAAGATGAGACCACAAAGCACTACACCTCCTGTGTAAAGTTACACTAAAAATGATCCCAATCCCCTTCCTCCATGCCTCCAAAGAGAAATGCAGGGAAAATCTCCTGACCTTAGTGCAGAATAAATGAAAGTGGAAAAAAAATCCCGAGTATTAATATCCACAACAACTTTCTCATGGTCTGCATCCTGAATTCATACTACCTAAGTGGCCTGAAAAGCTTCAAGCCAAGAATTTAAGGTGGTCCCAGACATACAACAGAAGCAAATATAAATCCTCTTTGAAGCAACCCACCTTCAAGGTAGGTCTTAAAGAATTCCCACTATTCTAAGAAATATCAACTCCCAGTCACCAAAATTCACAAAACACACAAGAAAACAAGGCACTGTAAAAACCAGCAGATATAACTGACAACAGAATCAAATGTATGAAAACTTCAGATATCAGAATATCAATCACCGAATATAAATATTTTAGTATCTTTAGTAAAATAAGAGAAAATGAGTAAAAAGCAAGAGAAAATAAATTATAACTAAACTGTTGAAAAATAAACAACTATATAATAATTGAAACTTAAAACTCAATGAGTAAGTTCTATAGTACATTAAGAACTAAAGAGAGAGATGACTCGAAGATGGCGGAAGAGTAAGACGCGGAGATCACCTTCCTTCCCACAGATACAGTAGAAATACATCTACACGTGGAACTGCTCCTACAGAACACCCACTGAACGCTGGCAGAAAACGTCCGACCTCCAAAAAGGCAAGAAACTCCCCCCGTACTTGGGTAGGGCAAAAGAAAAAAGAAATAACAGAGACAAAAGAATAGGGACGGCACCTGCACCAGTGGGAGGGAGCTGTGAAGGAGGAAAGATTTCCATGCACTAGGAAGCCCCTTCGCGGGCAGAGACTGCGGGTGGCAGAGAGGGGAAGCTTCGGAGCCACGGTGGAGAGCGCAGCCACAGGGGTGCGGAGGGCAAAGCAGAGAGGTTCCCGCACGGAGGAGCGGTGCCGACCAGCACTCTCCAGCCCGAGAGGCTTCTCTGCTCCCCCGCCGGGGCGGGCGGGGCTGGGAGCTGAGGCTCGGGCTTCGGTCGGATCGCAGGGAGAGGACTGGGGTTGGCAGCGTGAACACAGCCTGAAGGGGTTAGTGCACCACAGCTAGCCGGGAGGGAGCCCGGGAAAAAGTCTGCAGCTGCCGAAGAGGCAAGAGACTTTTTCTTCCCTCTTTGTTTCCTGGTGCGCGAGGAGAGGGGATTCAGAGCGCCGCCTAAACGAACTCCAGAGACGGGCGCGAGCCGCGGCTATCAGCGCGGACCCCAGAGACGGGCGTGAGACGCTGGGGCTGCTGCTGCCGCCTCCAAAAAGCCTGTGTGTGAGCACAGGTCACTCTCCACACCGCCCCTCCCGGGAGCCGGTGCAGCCCGCCACTGCCAGGGTCCCATGATCCAGGGACAAATTCCCCGGGAGAACGCACGGCGCGCCTCAGGCTGGTGCAACGTCACGCCGGCCTCTGACGCCGCAGGCTCGCCCCGCCTCCTCTGTACCCCTCCCTCCCCGCGGCCTGAGTGAGCCAGCGCCCCCGAAGCAGCGGCTCCTTTAACCCCGTTCTGTCTGGGCCGGGAATAGACGCCCTCGGGCAACCTACACGCAGAGGCGGGTCCAAATCCAAAGCTGAACCCCAGGAGCTGTGCGAACAGGGAAGAGAAGGGGAAATCTCTCCCAGCAGCCTCAGAAGCAGCGGATTAAAACTCCACAAACAACTTGATGTGCCTGCATCTGTTGAATACCTGAATAGACAACCAATCATCCCAAATTCAGGAGGTGGACTTTGGGAGCAGGATATATTAATTTTTCCCCTTTTCCTTTTTTTTGTGAGTGTATATGTATATGCTTCTGGGTGAGATTTTGTCTGTATAGCTTTGCTTTACAATAGCTTTATTTTACTTCACTATATTATAGCCTCTTTCTTTCTTTCTTTCTTTCTATTTGTTCTCCCTTTTACTCTGAGCCGTGTGGACGAAAGGCTCTTGGTGCTCCAGCCAGGCATCAGGGCCGTGCCTCTGAGGTGGGAGAGCCAACTTCAGGACACTGGTCCACAAGAGACCTCCCAGCTCCACGTAATACCAAATGGCAAAAATCTCTCAGAGAGCTCCATCTCAACATCAAGACCCAGCATCACTCAATGACCAGCAAGCTACAGTGCTGAACACCATATGCCAAACAACTAGCAAGACAGGGACACAGCCCCATCCATTAGCAGAGAGGCTGCCTAAAATCATAATAAGGCCACAGACACCCCAAAATACACCACCAGACGTGGATATGCCCACCAGAAAGACAAGATCCAGCCTCATCCACCAGAGCTCAGGCACTAGTTCCCTACACCAGGAAGCCTACACAACCCACTGAACCAACCTTAGCCACTGGGGACAGATACCAAAAACAACGGGAACTACAAACCTGCAGTCTGTGAAAAGGAGACCCCAAACACAGTAAGATAAGCAAAATGAGACGACAGAAAAACACACAGCAGATGAAGGAGCAGGGTCAAAACACACCAGACTTAACAAATGAAGAGGAAATAGGTAGTCTACCTGAAAAAGAATTCAGAATAATGACAGTAAGGATGATCCAAAATCTTGGAAATAGAATAGACAAAATGCAAGAAACATTTAACAAGGACGTAGAAGAACTAAAGAGGAACCAAGCAATGATGAAAAACACAATAAATGAAATTAAAAATACTCTAGATGGGATCAATAGCAGAATAACTGAGGCAGAAGAAAGGATAAGTGACCTGGAAGATAAAATGGTGGAAATAACTACTACAGAGCAGGATAAAGAAAAAAGAATGAAAAGAACTGAGGACAGTCTCAGAGACCCCTGGGACAACATTAAACGCACCAACATTCGAATTATAGGGGTCCCAGAAGAAGAAGAGAAAAAGAAAGGGACTGAGAAAATATTTGAAGAGATTATAGTTGAAAACTTCCCTAATATGGGAAAGGAAATAGTTAATCAAGTCCTGGAAGCACAGAGAGTCCCATACAGGATAAACCCAAGGAGAAACACGCCAAGACACATATTAATCAAACTGTCAAAAATTAAATATAAGGAAAACATATTAAAGGCAGCAAGGGAAAAAAAACAAATAACACACAAGGGAATCCCCATAAGGTTAACATCTGATCTTTCAGCAGAAACTCTGCAAGCCAGAAGGGAGTGGCAGGATATACTTAAAGTCATGAAGGAGAAAAACCTACAACCAAGATTACTCTACCCAGCAAGGATCTCATTCAGATTCGATGGAGAAATTAAAACCTTTACAGACAAGCAAAAGCTGAGAGAGTTCAGCACCAGCAAACCAGCTTTACAACAAATGCTAAAGGAACTTCTCTAGGCAAGAAACACAAGAGAAGGAAAACACCTACAATAACAAACCCAAAACATTTAAGAAAATGGGAATAGGAACATACATATCGATAATTACCTTGAACGTAAATGGATTAAATGCTCCCACCAAAAGACACAGGCTGGCTGAATGGATACAAAAACAAGACCCATATATATGCTGTCTACAAGAGACCCACTTCAGACCTAGAGACACATACAGACTGAAAGTGAGGGGATGGAAAAAGATATTCCATGCAAATGGAAATCAAAAGAAAGCTGGAGTAGCAATTCTCGTATCAGACAAAATAGACTTTAAAATAAAGACTATTACAAGAGACAAAGAAGGACACTACATAATGATCAAGGGATCGATCCAAGAGGAAGGTATAACAATTGTAAATATTTATGCACCCAACATAGGAGCACCTCAACACATAAGGCAAATACTAACAGCCATAAAAGGGGAAATCGACAGCAACACAATCATAGTAGGGGACTTTAACACCCCACTTTCACCAATGAACAGATCATCCAAAATGAAAATAAATAAGGAAACACAAGCTTTAAATGATACATTAAACAAGATGGACTTAATTGATATTTATAGGACATTCCACCCCAAAACAACAGAATACACATTTTTCTCAAGTGCTCATGGAACATTCTCCAGGATAGATCATATCTTGGGTCACAAATCAAGCCTTGGTAAATTTAAGAAAATTGAAATCGTACCAAGTATCTTTTCTGACCACAACGCTATGAGACTAGATATCAATTACAGGAAAAGATCTGTAAAAAATACAAACACATGGAGGCTACACAATACACTACTTAATAACGAAGTGATTACTGAAGAAATCAAAGGGGAAATCAAAAAATACCTAGAAACAAATGACAATGGAGATACGACGACCCAAAACCTATGGGATGCAGCGAAAGCAGTGCTAAGAGGGAAGTTTATAGCAATACAAGCCTACCTCAAGAAACAGGAAACATCTCGAATAAACAACCTAACCTTGCTTCAGGTGCAGAAGAACAAAAAAACCCCAAAGCCAGCAGAAGGAAAGAAATTATAAAGATCAGGTCAGAAATAAATGAAAAAGAAATGAAGGAAACAATAGCAAAAATCAATGAAACTAAAAGCTGGTTCTTTGAGAAGATAAACAAAATTGATAAACCATTAGCCAGACTCATCAAGAGAAAAAGGGAGAAGACTCAGATCAATAGAATTAGAAATGAAAAAGGAGAAGTAACCACTGACACTGCAGAAATACAAAAGATCATGAGAGATTACTACAAGCAACTCTATGCCAATAAAATGGACAACCTGGAAGAAATGGACAGATTCTTAGAAATGCACAAACTGCCGAGACTGAACCAGGAAGAAATAGAAAATATGAACAGACCAATCACAAGCACTGAAATTGAAACTGTGATTAAAAACCTTCCAACAAACAAAAGCCCAGGACCAGATGGCTTCACAGGTGAATTCTATCAAACATTTAGAGACGAGCTAACACCTATCCTTCTCAAACTCTTCCAAAATATTGCAGAGGGAGGAACACTCCCAAACTCATTCTACGAGGCCACCATCACCCTGATACCAAAACCAGACAAAGATGTCACAAAGAAAGAAAACTACAGGCCAATATCACTGATGAACATACATGCAAAAATCCTCAACAAAATACTAGCAAACAGAATCCAACAGCACATTAAAAGGATCATACACCATGATCAAGTGGGGTTTATCCCAGGAATGCAAGGATTCTTCAATATACGCAAATCAATCAATGTGATACACCGTATTAACAAATTGAAGGAGAAAAACCATATGATCATCTCAATAGATGCAGAGAAAGCTTTCGACAAAATTCAACACCCATTTATGATAAAAGCCCTGCAGAAAGTAGGCATAGAGGGAACTTTCCTCAACATAATAAAGGCCATATATGACAAACCCACAGCCAACATTGTCCTCAATGGTGAAAAACTGAAACCATTTCCACTAAGATCAGGAACAAGACAAGGTTGCCCACTCTCACCACTATTATTCAACATAGTTTTGGAAGTGTTAGCCACAGCAATCAGAGAAGACAAAGAAATAAAAGGAATCCAAATCGGAAAAGAAGAAGTAAAGCTGTCACTATTTGCAGATGACATGATACTATACATAGAGAATCCTAAAGATGCTACCGGAAAACTCCTAGAGCTAATCAATGAATTTGGTAAAGTAGCAGGATACAAAATAAATGCACAGAAATCTCTTGCATTTCTATACACTAATGACGAAAAATCTGAAAGTGAAATTAAGAAAACACTCCCATTTACCATTGCAACAAAAAGAATAAAATATCTAGGAATAAACCTGCCTAAGGAGACAAAAGACCTGTATGCAGAAAATTATAAGACACTGATGAAAGAAATTAAAGATGATACAAATAGATGGAGAGATATACCATGTTCCTGGATTGGAAGAAGCAACATTGTGAAAATGACTCTACTACCCAAAGCAATCCACAGATTCAATGCAATCCCTATCAAACTACCACTGGCATTTTTCACAGAACTAGAACAAAAAATTTCACAATTTGTATGGAAACACAAAAGACCCCGAATAGCCAAAGCAATCTTGAGAACGAAAAATGGAGCTGGGGGAATCAGGCTCCCTGACTTCAGACTATATTACAAAGCTTCAGTAATCAAGACAGTTTGGTACTGGCACAAAAACAGAAATATAGATCAATGGAACAGGATAGAAAGCCCAGAGATAAACCCACACACATATGGTCACCTTATCTTTGATAAAGGAGGCAAGCATATACAGTGGAGAAAAGACAGCCTCTTCAATAAGTGGTGCTGGGAAAATTGGACAGGTACATGTAAAAGTATGAAACTAGAACACTCCCTGACACCATGCACAAAAATAAACTCAAAATGGATTAAAGACCTAAGTGTAAGGGCAGACACTATCAAACTCTTAGAGGAAAACATAGGCAGAACACTCTATGACATACATCACAGCAAGATTCTTTTTGACCCAGCTCCCAGAGAAATGGAAATAAGAACACAAATAAACAAATGGGACCTAATGAAACTTAAAAGCTTTTGCACAGCAAAGGAAACCATAAGCAAGACCAAAAGACAACCATCAGAATGGGAGAAAATATTTGCAAATGAAGCAACTGACAAAGGATTAATCTCCAAGATTTACAAGCAGCTCATGCAGCTCAATAACAAAAAAACCAACAACCCAATCCAAAAATGGGCAGAAGACCTAAATAGACATTTCTCCAAAGAAGATATACAGATGGCCTACAGACACATGAAAGAATGCTCAACATCATTAATCATTAGAGAAATGCAAATCAAAACTACAATGAGATATCATCTCACACCGGTCAGAATGGCCATCATCAAAAAATCTAGAAACAATAAATGCTGGAGAGGGTGTGGAGGAAAGGGAACACTCTTGCACTGTTGGTGGGAATGTAAATTGATACAGCCACTATGGAGAACAGTATGGAGGTTCCTGAAAAAACTACAAATAGAACTACCATACGACCCAGCAATCCCAATACTGGGCATATACCCTGAGAAAACCATAGGTCAAAAAGAGTCATGTACCAAAATGTTCCTTGCAGCTCTATTTACAATAGCCAGGACATGGAAGCAACCTAAATGTCCATCGACAGATGAATGGATAAAGAAGATGTGGCACATATATACAATGGAATATTACTCAGCCATAAAAAGAAATGAAATGGAGGTATTTGTAATGAGGTGGATGGAGTTAGAGTCTGTCATACAGAGTGACGTAAGTCAGAAAGAGAAAAACAAATACAGTATGCTAACACATATATACGGAATCTAAGGGAAAAAAAAAAAAAAAGGCCATGAAGAACCTAGTGGCAAGACGGGAATAAAGACACAGACCTACTAGAGAATGGACTTGAGGATATGGGGAGGGGGTGGGGTGAGATGTGACAGGGTAAGAGAGTGTCATGGACATATATACACTACCAAATGTAAAATAGATAACTAGTGGGAAGCAGCCGCATAGCACAGGGAGATCAGCTCGGTGCTTTGTGACCACCTAGAGGGGTGGGATTGGGAGGGTGGGAGGGAGGGAGATGCAAGAGGGAAGAGAAATGGGAACATATTGTATATGTATAACTGATTCACTTTGTTATAAAGCAGAAGGTAACACACCATTGTAAGGCAATTATACTTCAATAAAGATGTTAAAAAAAAAAAAAAAGAACTAAAGAGAGAGTTAGTAAGCTAGAAGATATATTTCAATAATTTGTCCAGAATGCTGCAGAATCCTGTATCTACATATCTAGACAAGGAAACAGAAAATATAAAAGAAAGGTTAAGTGATATGTAATACAGAGTGAGAAAGTCTTACATGCATGAAATCAGAATGACAGAAGGATAAGTTGTATTCAAAAGTATATTCTTCAGACAGAGGAAAATAATCTCAAATGGAAGGTCTTACATGCAAGGAAAATGGTAGATACGTGATTAAATTTAAGCAAACACCGATACTTATAAAATAGCAATATTAATGTTTTGTGGAACTAAACAAAAAAGATAAAATTATAATACATGACAACAACAGCATATAAATCAAAGCATGCAAGTCAGGAGTGCTGTGATAACAGTTAAAATATTCTAAGGACTCTGTATGTTTAAGAAAAGGGGTAAAGATAGTAATTAATGTTAGATTTTTATAAGTTAGAATTCAAAAGCTAATTCTAGAGTGACTACCAAAATAAAAATAATAGAGTATAAAATTTCCTAATAGGGGAGAAATTGAATGAGAAAAAAATATGCAATTGATTCAGAGGAGAACAAGAAAGAAACATACAAAAGGCAGGACAAATAAAAATCACTAAATAAAATTGTTAAAAATAAAACTGTATCAGTAATTTAAATAAATATGAAAGGACACACAGATCAATTATACTAACAATGAACATGCCAATACTGAAATTAAAAACACAATACAGGGACCTCCCTGGTGGCACAGTGGTTAAGAATCCACCTGCCAATGCACGGCACATGGGTTCGATCTCTGGTCCAGGAAGATCCCACATGCTGCAGAGCAACTAAGCCCGTGCGCCACAACTACTAAGCCTGCACTCTAGAGCCCGCGAGCCACAAGTACTGAGCCCATGTGCCGAAACTACTGAAGCCCGTGCACCTAGAGCCCGTGCTCTGCAACAAGAGAAGCCACTGCAATGAGAAGCCCATGCACCGCCACGAAGAGCAGTCCCCACTAGCTGCAACTAGAGAAGCCCACAGGCAGCAACAAAGACCCAACGCAGCAAAAAAACAAAAACAAAAACAAAAAAACACAATACAATTTATAATCACTCCAAGGAAAATTAAATACTTACATATACACTTAACATATACAGGATCTATATGCTAAAAATGCTAAAAATTACAAAATACCCATTTTAAAAAGTCAAAGAAAACTCAAATTGAGAGAAATAGCATGTTCATGAATTGGAAGACTCAATATAGTAAGCATGTCAAATCTCTCCAAATTGGACTATAGTTTAATGCAATTCATACCAAAATACTAGTAAGATTTTTTTCACAGGCAAGATTATTCTAAAATCTACATGGAAAGGCACAGGCCTCAGAAGAACTAAAACAATCTTGACAAAAAAGAATGAGAACAAAGAAGTGGGAGAAAGTACTCTGTCTATATTAAGGCTTACTATATAGCAGAGTAATCAAGACAGTGTGATATGGGCCGAGGGATAGACACATAAATCAGTGGAGCATAATAAAAGACTCAGAAACAGACCCACACAAACATGCTATACTGACTTTCAACAAAGGCACAAAACCAATTCAATAAAGGAAGGATAGCCTTTTCAATAAATTATGCCAGAACAATTGCACATCCACAGGCTAAAAAAAGAGAGAGAGAGAGAGAGAACCTCGACCTAAGTTCCACACCTTACACAAAAATTGGCTCAAAATGGATCACAGACAAACATAAAACGTAAACCTTTTAGAAGAACACATAGGAGAAAATTATCAGGATCTGGGGCTAAGCCAATAGTTCTCAGACTTGACACCAAATACGTGATCCATTAAAAAAAAAAACTGATAAATTGGGCCTCACTGAAATTAAAAACTTTTGCTCTGTGAAAGCCCATGTGAAGAAGATGAAAAGACAAACTACAGACCAGGAGAAAATATTTGCAAACCACATATCTAACAAAGGACTCATATCTAGACTATATAAAGCACTCTTAAAATTCAACATTAAAAAAGAAACAATACAATTAGAAAATGAGCAAAAGATGAACAGACATTTAACTGAAGAGGGCATACAGATGAAAAATAAGCACATGAAAAGATGTTCATGATCATTAACCATTAGAGAAATTTATATTAAAATCAAAATGAGATACTACTACACACAAATCGTAATAACTAAAATAAGAAATAATAACACCAAATGCTGGCAAGGATGCAGAGAAAGTAGTTCATGCATACATTACTGCTGAGAACATGAAATGGTACAACCACTTTAAAAAACAGTTGGACAGTTTTTTTTTTTAAACTAAACATGCAACAATCATAAAGCCACTAACTGTACTCCTGGGCATTTATGCCAGAGAAATGAACATTATTTTCATGCAAGGATCTGAATGTGAATGTTTATAGCAGTTTTACTTGTAATTGCTAAAAAACTGGAGTCAATAGGTGAATGATTAAAGAAATTGTGACATATACATAGCATGAATACTACTAAGCAATCAAAATTAACAGACTATTGATACACACAGCTTGGAGGAGTCTCCAGGGAATTATGCTGAATTTAAAAAGAGCCAATCCCCAAAAGATTACATAATGTATGATTCTATTTACATAACATTTTTGAAATGACAAAATTTTAGAAATGGAGGACAGATTCGTGATTACCAGATGGTAGAAAGTGGCAAGGGGAGGGAGAAAGGTGGTGCAGTTACAAAAGGCAAGAGGAAGGATCCTTGTGGTGTTGGAAATATTGAGTATCTTCAACAGTGGTAATGGATACACTGAATTTACACACACACACACACACGCAAATACAATTAAAACTGAGGAAATTTGAATAAAATCAGAGGCTTACATTAATCTCTTCGTTGTAATATTATATCATAGTTTTGCAAAAGGTTACCATTGGGGGAAAATGGACAAAGTGTTCACAAGACCTCTCTGTATTATTTCTTACAATTGTATATGAATCTACGGTTATCTTTAAAAAAAGACATTAATTAAATACAATAGCATCAAGAAATATAATGTGCCTAAAAACAAACATACGGATCAGTGGAAAAGAATAGAGAACCCAGAAATAAACCCACACACCTACGGTCAATTAATCTTTGACAATTCTTGCCTCTCCATCAGAGGCAAGAATATACAATGGAGAAAAGACAATCTCTTCAGCAAGTGGTGTTGGGAAAGTTGGACAGCTGCGTGTAAATCAATGAAGTTAGAACACACCCTCACTTCATACAAAAAAATAAACTCAAAATGGCTTAAAGACTTAAACAGAAGACATGACACCATAAACTCCTAGAAGAGAGCATAGGCAAAACATTCTCTGACATAAATCGTACCAGTGTTTTCTTAGGTCAGTCTCCCAAGGCAACAGAAATAAAAGCAAAAATAAACAAATGGGACCTAATGAAACTTACAAGCTTTTGTACAGCAAAGGAAACCATAAACAAAATGAAAAGACAACCTACAGACTGGGATAAATTATTTGCAAATGATGCAACCGACAAGGGATTAATCTCCAAAATATACAAACAGCTCGTACAACTCAACAACAAAACAACCAACCTAATCAAAAAATGGGAGAAGACCTAAACAGACATTTCTCCAAAGAAGACATACAGATGGCCAACAGGCACACGAAAAGATGCTCAACATCGCTAATTATTAGAGCAATGCAAATCAAAACTACACTAAGGTATCACCCTCACACCAGTCAGAATGGCTATCATTTAAAAGTCTACAAATAACAAACCCTGGAGAGGGTGTGGAGAAAAGGGAACCTTCCTACACTGTTGGTGGGAATGTAGGCTGGTGCAGCCACTATGGAAAACAGTATGAGGTTCCTCAAAAAACTAAAAATAGAGTTGCCATATGATCCACCAATCCCACTCCTGGGCATATATCCAGACAAAACTATAATTCAAAAAGATACATGCAAAAAAAAATTAAAAAAAAAAAAACAAACAGATACATGCACCACGATGTTCATAGAAGCACCACTCACAATAGCCAAAACATGGAAACAACCTAAATGTCCATCAACAGATGAATTGATGAAGAAAATGTGGTACACATACACAACAGAATACTACTCAGACATAAAAAAGAATGAAATAATGCCATTGCAACAACATGGATGAACCTAGAGATAATCATACTAAGTGAAGTAAGTCAGAAAGAGAAAGACAGATACCATCTGATATCACTTATACGTGGAATCTAAAATATGACACAAATGACCTTATCTACAAAACAGAGACAGACTCACAAACATAGAGAACAGACTTGTGGTTGCCAAGGGGGAGGCCTGGTAGGAGAGGGATGGATTGGGAGTTTGGGATTAGCAGATGCTAACTATTATATATAGAATGGATAAACAACTTGGTCTTACTGTAGCACAGGGCACTATATTCAGTATCCTGTAATAAACCATAATGGAAAAAATATAAAAAACAATGTACCTATATGTATAACTGAATCACTTTGCTGTACAGCAGAAATTAACACAACATTGTAAATTAACTATACTTCAATGAAATTTTTAAAAAGAAATATAATGTACCTAGTATAACTCTAAACAATGTGTAAGATTCTTATGGAGAAATTATAAAATTTTGTTGATACTAAAGAACTACTACATAGAGCTATATCTTATACTCATGGATTGGAAGACTTAAGTTCATAAAGATATAAGGACTCAATGCTATTCCAATCAAAATCTTAACAAGATTTCTTTGTGGAAACAGGCTGATTCTAAAATTTGTATAAAAAGAACCAAGACATTTTTAAGGAGGAAAAACAATATGAGGAGATTTGCCTTACCGGATATGAGATGGTATACTATAAAGCTAAGACAGTTAAGACAGTGGAGTTGGCAACACAAACAGACAAAATAACCAGCAGAATAAAATAGCCCAGAAACAGACTTCATTTTTGACAGAAGTAGCACTGCACACCATAGGGAAAAAAAAACTTCTGTTTATCAAAAAATACCACAGAAAGAGTAAATAGATGAAGCACATACTGGGAGAGTTGCTTGTAATACCCACTAAGTGACCAAAAAAAGTTGTACCCAGAATATATAAAGAATCACTACAAATCAATAAGAAAAAGGCATAAAACCCAATAGAAAATAGAAAACTTGAACAAGCATTTCACAAAGAAGAAGCACAAGTAGCCAAAAGCATAAAAAGATGAAAGATGCTCACAATAAGGTAACATTTCACATCTGCCAAGTTTGCAAAAATTTAAAATTCTGACGATATTATGTGTTACTTTGAGGCATTAGAACACATGCAATACTGGTGGTGGTATAAATTAGTATAATCACTTTGGAAAATAATTTGGCATTATCTAGTAGAATGGGAGGTATGTAATTCCACTCCTAGGCGTGTACCTTAAGAAACTCTTCCACATATGCACCAAGACACATGTATAAGAATATTCACAGTACAGTGGCACTATTCATAATAAAAAAATAGCAAACAGCCCAAATATCTACCAATAGTAGAATGAACAAATTGTAGTATATCCATACAATGCAGTACTATAACAGAAAAGTAATGACTCATAGTAGAAGCAATAAAGTCACAAAAGAATATATACAGTATAATTTTCTTTATATAAAGATAAAAAGCAGGCAGAATTAATCAATATATTATATAGAAGAAAAAAGTATGTTGAAACTGTAAGGAAAAGCAAGAAAATGAAAACTCCAAGTCAGTATAATGGTTATCTCTAAGTAGAGAGGAAAGACATGGGCACACAGGGTACTTTAAATGTTCTTTAAAAAAAAAAAAATAGGAGTAGACATATAGGTAATCATCAAAATTTTATTCTTCAGACCTTAACATATTTTTAATTAATATTTAACTTAAAAAAACTTTTTATAAAGAAAGCATCATTCTCTTTGTTTAGGGGAGGAAAATTTACCATGACTACATTTTTAGTGGATAATGAGTGGATAATCAGTGAGTGTAAAACCAAGAAGAACAGAAAAAAGTAAGGAGACTGAAAATACTGTAGAAAATTCTTATATTAGGGCTAGGCAACAGCAGATAGCCCACCTTTTCCCAGGAAGTCTGGTTACACAAAGGGCCTATGGAAGCAGAGCAGATTGGTACCTTCACCAAAAAAGGCTTGCTGACCTGGGCTGTGTTCCCCAGAGGATGGGGCCCTACTTACTTTTACATCATTAGCCCTCTTAGGACAGGCTGAGGTTGCTTCCAATTTGAAAATGGCCTTGGCTCCCAATGCAGGGGGCATGGGTTCAATCCCTGGTTGGGGAACTAAGATCCTGCATGCCACACAGCGCGGGCAAAAAAAAAAAAAAAAAAAGAATAGCTTCAGGGACTTCCCTAGTGGTCCAGTGGTTAAGACTCCACTCTCCCAGTGCAGGGGCCACAGGTTCAAGCCCTGGTCTGGTCCAGGAACTATGCTGCATGGCGCAGCCAAAAAAAAGAAAAAAGAAAAAGGAAATGACCTTGGATCACAAGCTGAGGTATTTGTTTATACTGATTATTAAGCATCCTGAAGTATGATTAGCAAATCATCTACACAGAGAAATAAATTTATTTTTAACAAAAATGGTCCTTGGCATGACTCTACTATTTATACTGTTGCAGTGAGTTTATTCCACAAACCAGTTTTCTAACACATTCAGTCTCAGGACAGCTTGGCAGCCCCTGAAACTCAGCAATAAACTGTCCAGTAAATTAATATGGAAGAGACAAACTGCTACGTAAATTATGAATATGTGATAACTTTCCTCCTTTCAAAATAATGAAGTCACTGAAAAATATTTTTCTGTATTTTCCAAATTATCTATTACACTATAAGGAAAAACTTAATTTTTAAAGTTTAACAAGAATTAGAGGGGGCTTCCCTGGTGGCGCAGTGGTTGAGAGTCTGCCTGCCAATGCAAGGGACACAGGTTCGAGCCCTGGTCTGGGAAGATCCCACATGCCGCGGAGCAACTGGGCCCATGAGCCACAACTGCTGAGCCTGCGCTCCGCAACAAGAGAGGCCGCGATAGTGAGAGGCCCGCGCGCCGCGATGAAGAGTGGCCCCCACTTGCCGCAACAAGAGAAAGCCCTCGCACAGAAACGAAGACCCAACACAGCCAAAAATAAATAAATAAACAAATGTGGGGTTTAAAAAAAAAAAATTAGAGCTAAGGTTTCCTAGGGAGTCAAATGTTTATCAAATATATACATATATATATATTGCTTTTTGTAAAGGTCTGTGAAAAGTATTGTTACTCTCTTAGAAGAGCTCAAGAATAAATAACACAACATGCATTGAGTTGCTGTGTACTATAATTAAAGATAGTGGTATGCTGGTAAATGGTTAACAGTTCTATTGGTGGGGGGGGGGGGGTCTTGATTTGTAGTATTTGCCAATTTCTCTGTTGTAAATACTCCCACTACAGCCAATTACAAACTACCAATTTGAAGTTACTAAATGTGGAGCTGGGAAGAAATGCCCAGTAGCACATCATTATCTAGTATTTTTACCATACATATATAATAGATGTAAATAACCTTAAGGCATAGATAACAATAAAATGTAGCACAATAATTGGGAAGTGATGTTTGAGCACTTATTACCTTTGTTTTTAGTATAGCTTATTTTAATGTAAGTTTATGTGATTTTAATAATCACTGTGTTTAACAACAGGCTGGCAAAATTCCTGAAACTTTGTTGCAGCTTACCACTGATTAGTCTGCACTCTAGTTAATGTCCCCAAACTGGTACAACAATTAGTAAATGACATGAACATGATTATACTGTATATACATTCCTATACACTTATGACTTGTACATAAGAAAGAGTTACAAAATTCTCCTTTAAGGTAACTGCTTCGTAAAGTACGTACACAATGCAATAACAGCAATGTTAGTGAGCTGTTTTGCAGACACCAGACTTAATTTTCAGAATTTACCCCTTAGTCCAGACAGATCAGACTGAGCTTTGTAACAGAGAATTTCTGGATTCTTAACAAAGTCATGTAGCAGGCCTGAAAAAACTCCACTACCATTCCCACTCTGTCTAGTCGGTGAATGAGACACAAGGTAGGAAAGGAAAAGGGGTAAAACAGAGACTCCCAAAGGATCCCTTCCACAATTAATTATGCAAATCACAAGTAAATTAGACACTGAAAATTTAAGATTGATTGAAAGGCTTGCTCAAATTGCTTTAACTGTGATTCATAAACCAATCACACAAATTCATGTGTTGTGTAAAAGAAAAAAAATTAGAGAGATGTAGAATGGAATAAGATTACCTTAATTTAAATGTAAAAGACATGGTTGCTGATATATGAGTCTCTTACACTGTTAGCACCAGCCCATCAGATGTTAACAAAATCTGATATGCAACAGTTTTACATATCCCCTTGTGGGAGAAAGATCAACTTGTGATCTGCTCTATAAATCAGCTACAGTGTTAGAGTTAGGCTACTGTAGCTAAATGGCTTTTAGATATGCTTCCTGTTTTAAGCTACCATATTTACAAATGAAAGCTTTTTCAAACCACGGCTTTTAATATAATTTGCATATTTAGTAATACATTGATTAAAATTAAACACGGATTATTGCAATTTATTTCAGAAACAGATGGGATGCATTAAGTGAAAAGCCAGAGCTTTTAAACAGAACAGACTCCCTGGCTGACTACTGATGAATGATGAATACAAAAACTTTGTAAATTGGCAAAAAGGGAAAAAAGCCCTTTGCGCCCATTTCCTTTCAAGGCTTTCCTCACAAGTGCTTCCGTGAAATTAGTAATCAAGTTAATTTAAAATGAATAATGTATATCAAAGGTATGCATCAGCTTAATGAGAGCAGATTTCTCAAAAGAAAAAAAATGCTTCCACAAACTTTAAATCCTCCTCATCTGCAGTGCTTGTGTCCTCAGGTTTTCCTAATTAAATATGGATTTGACAGGGTTCACCAGCAGATGGCATTCTTCCATTACATACACTCCTGCTGGACTGCTTTGATTTCAGTTTCTTGAAACTTCACCAGCTAGTGTAAATTTACCATGAATTTACTCAATGGTAGAGTTGGCTGGGCCCAATAACTTGTTTCTAAAATGGCATATTCTCAAAATAGTCTTGGTCACTGTGAACCTGATCAGACTATAAAGAGTATTTCATTTTTTCCTCTGCTCTCTGTATCCACTGCTTTGTTGAATATCATTCACAAAAGCACATTTGTTAAGCTAATGTATATATCCCTAATGTTAACCCCTTGTCAGTTATTTCATCAAAGGGAGAACTAAGCTTTTGCCTTGCCCCACCCCCAGAGTAGTGGATATAATTCAATTAGATCACAGTAATATGCTAGTTCCATTGTGAAAATAATTTTTGCATATAAGCTTTTCATTTTTGTAAAGCATAGGCATTTTCCAAGGTAATTTAGCAAAATCTGGCTTGATCTGCTAGGCTATCCAATTATTGCCTTGGTTATTCTTAGTAACCAAGGCAATTATTTCTCAGAATGCCATAAAAGAAAACCCATCAAATAGGTAAAGGATTTATAATTTAATTTTGAAACATTTTTCCTCTTGGATTTTTTTTTTGAGTTAGAGGTGAAAAGGGAATTTGACCCATAACATTTAAATAATGTTTATATTATTCAAAATCTTCAGTGGACAGTACAGAAATCCTATTAATATTTAGTCTCAAATTCAGTTGAACTGAGTTGCTGAAGGTAAAGTTGTACTAAAGTTCAGACTAGTCCTAATACTTCCTATCTAATATAAATGCTAATTATAAACTCTCAGAATAAGCAAAACCGGGTAATTTAACACAAAAATTGCTTCTCTCATACTGGATCAAAGGCACATATTTCAAGAAAGCAAATGAAAACTAGTTTTATATAAAGTTTCTGATGATTTGTTTCTTAAAAGCACACATGAATAGCAAAAACAAAAAAGAATTTTTCCATCAAAATCCTGATTACAGTAACACCATGCTGGGAAAGTTTTATTTTGTTTTGTTCTGAATGTAAACTATTACCAAAAATTATCTCCAGCTTTTCCAAAGTTTGATTAAATACTCAGAAGTATTTAAAAGGTCAGTTCCCAGTCTCATTGCTATGGATTACTCTAACATGAAATCTCTGTCACCTATTGTGAGTTGTGAAAATCCCCCTGTATCCAATGTGTTTTGTTTGGATTGAGATGGCATGCAGTTGACGGCTGTGACCTTCATGGTGGCTTAGATCCCTGGCTGGCACTGATTTTTGATTTAGTGCCGATCTGCTGCGCTTGTCACAGGCTGCAAGGTGCTTTCCATGCACTAATGGAACAGCTCAAGGGCAGAGGGGCCCTGTAAATGTCTATCTCTCACCAACCACAGGCTAAATAGAGAAGTGAGTTTTCTACATGTGAATGACAGACTATGAGATTACATGCAGGAGGTAACGCAAAGTTTTAAAACCTGCTCTGACTTCATAAAATAACGAGCATTTGCAAAGTGCAAACTCTAAGGTTATTCTGCCTGCTAATGAATATGTATCTGTACTGTTAAAATGGAATATTTAACACAAATACTGATAATATATCTTCATTTGGTGGCAGGGAACTAACAATCAGTTGGTGTGTCCTTTGGTTCAACTATAGTTGCTAATAAATTCTGCTACTTAACGATGTCTTCAACAGAAAATTGCGTATGTCCAAATTTTTTCCTTTTAAGAAAACACAAAATGGTATGATAATTGTTATAGCAAAAGATAATTTAGAGACAAAATATAACATCTCGGCCTATGTGTCTTTTTGCCTAGGGCATCTTGACCACTGAAGGCTGTTTTGGATATGCAGTTTAAAACACACACACACACACACATACACACACATGTGAATTTTGCCTTCTAAATCTACAGGTTACTTGCTCTGGCTTAGGTGAGAGTAATTCACGCCAAGAGGCTAGTAAACACATTGGTAGTACATCTATAACTTACCAAATCATATTCATCCTTCAAGACTCAGCTCAAATGAGCAATTCTTGATTCCCCCAAGAAGTAATTTCTCCTTCCTTGAACTTCTTACTGATATTTGATTTGTGCATTTTTTACTGTTATTATTGCTCTTTACCTTTATAATAGATATTCTCTCATTTCCTGCAATAGACTATAAGCTCCTTAAGAGCAAATACCACTTCTATTTTTTTAAAATAAATTTATTTATTTATTTATGGCTGCGTTGGGTCTTGGTTGCTGCACACGGCAAGCGGGGGCTACTCTTCGTTGCGGTGTGCAGGCTTCTCATTATGGTGGCTTCTCTTGTTGCAGAGCACGGGCTATAGGCACGCAGGCTTCAGTAGTTGTGGCGCGCAGGCTCCGTAGCTGTGGTTCGCAGGCTCTAGAGCACAGGCTCAGTAGTTGTGGTGCACGGGCTTAGTTACTCTGAGGCATGTGGGATCTTCCCAGACCAGGGATCGAACCCGTGTCCCCTGCACTGGCAGGTGGATTCTTACCCACTGCACCACCAGGGAAGCCCCCTATTTTATTTTTATAACCATCACTGTACCTAGCCCTGTGCCTGACATAAGTGCTCAATATGTTTTTGCTGAATGAATGAATGATAAATACATGACTACAACATGGCAGCAGTCTCTAGTTTGATGAAATTTTAAAGCTATCAGACTTCATCATTAACTTTAATGCCTGGCTGACTTCCTAAATCTCCACTTCTTCAAATCACCACACATAGGTGAATGGACCCTCTAACACTCAGAAATCTCACTTTGGAGTTTCTGATTTCTGACTCTGACTCCCATCAGCAAAACCACATGCTAGACCTTATTCTCATCTAAAACAGATCTACAGCCAAGATCACCAAACCAACACTCCTCTACACATACTATTCAGATCCCTTATATGTATAATATCCCTAGATTCCTTCACCTGACCACGTGGTAATTCAAATGATATAAACTCCACCCATTTCTGACAAATCTTTGAAACCATCCCATGACATGCCTTCTCAGTATATTCAGCTACTTTCACTGAAACTTTGATACATTAATTCACCAACTCTTTATTGAATGCCTACTATGCCCCAGGCGCTAAAAGTTAATTAGGACATAGTGCTGTGCACCCTCAGGAGGTACTGGGCAGTGTGCCATGGAATACCTGAAGCCACTAAAAAAAAGTGGTACATCTTATTGGATAGGGAAATTAAGTAATTTAAAACATTATTTTTATATTAAAATAAGCACAGATAATGTAAGGAATAGAATGCAAAATTTACATGAATTTTTAAACCACAAGAATTCAAAAAGTTCCCACTTTCAGTAGACTGCTTCTGATCCCCCTGCATATTCACATTTCTTCTGCCATTCACGACAATGCAGTTGAAATTTTTCAATAAATTGTATGAAAGAACACATATTTTGGAATAAGGAAGTCTTGATTAGAATCCTAATTACTCCTCTTTCTAATTATATTTCACTGGGTGAGTTACTCAATCACTATGTACCTAACTGTTGCTATCTATAAAATGTGCATATTAACACCTACCTTCTGGGGCAATTGTAAAGATTAAATAAGTTAAACAAGTTAATACATGTACAGTGCAAAGACAGCACCTACTACCTAGTGACTTTTTTCTCCTTCCCACTTCCTTCCTTTTGGAACTTTACTCATCCCCTAAAAGAGACCTACCAAATCCTAATGTCCTTATTTCGCAAGTCTGCTGCTTCAAATCCTTGCACTTGAACCACTGGACAACCGATATAATAATTTAACCATCAAATTGCATTCTTTCACAATAAATTCATATTGTGTGTGTAGAATAGCCCATTAAGGCTTCATGGATAATGTTCAGATGATCTACATAGTCTTGTCACTACTTTTTCAACTTTCAAAAGCCTCCAAGTTCAATCATCTCACATTCTAAATGGCCTAACTACTTTGTCTCCCTTGCTGGCTGAAATCATTTTACTGCCTCTCTCTCCAGTAGATAGGTATCAAACCACGTTTCTACCCTTAGCACTCATCTCTCCTCTTTCTACACTTATTCCCCCCTAGTGGGAGCATTCATTCTAATGGCTTCAATCACCAACACTATGCCAGTGACCTCAAAATCTTTGTCTCCAGTCCTGACCTTTGATTTGTGCTTCAGTCTTCAAGTTTACCTGGGTCCAGGACAATGCTCTGTTAAAAGCCATCTACTCAAGCTCAACTGGCTCACAACTTATCTCAGCATACCTTCTTTCAAACTACCTTTCATCCTCAGAGCAGAAACTCTGAAGTAATCATTGACTTTTCTCTCTTTTTTAGTCCTCTATAATTAACCTACCACCAGTTTCTTTCCTTTTCAAGACATCATTCACATCTGAATAGTCCTTTCAACTCCCACTGCCATGGCTCTAGTCCAGGGCCTCATGCCCAGAGAGTTTCGACATAAAACTCAGATTTAGATGAGGAAATAAACACAGAGAGGTTAAGTAACTTACCACCCTTACACAGTTCACCAGTGGAAGACCTGAAATTCAAACCTTGGTAGTCCTTCCAAAGCTTAAGTTCTTAACCAACAAACCACAGAATCATAGAACGTTAGCACCAGAAGGGGCTTTAGTGGCCATCTAGCTCATCTGCTTATTATTAAGAAGATATTTTTCTATTTATTAATCTTTATTTTTGTTTATTTAAAGGCATCTGAGTCTTCCCTGGTGGTGTAGTGGTTAAGAATCTGCCTGCCAAAAAATATACAAATCAATTTTCACTGCAAAGTAAAGGAGCTGTTACAGTGGAGGATTACTGGACTGAATGTCAATATTATGACATAGTATGAGTGTGTTTCATGTTTGGTAATTGCAATCATTGTTGCTTTTGTTGTGGTCATCCATGTACAATGCTTGGTGTCAGTTTAGTTATCTCTTGTAAAAATAAAATACAGTGTGTGTGTGCGTGTGTGTGTGTGAAAAAATAAATAAACAAACAAATAAAAAAAATAAATTTGCTTAGACCAAGGAATCTTTTAAGGAAGTAATTTTGGACCCTGAATTTCTTTTGGAAACTTTCCCATTCCAATAAAAAACAACCAATCAACCAAACAAACAAAAAAAAGAATCCGCCTGCCAGTGCAGGGGACATGGGTTCGAGTCCTGGTCCAGGAAGATCCCACATGCTGCGGAGCAACTAAGCCTGTGCGCCACAACTACTGAGCCTGTGCTCTAGAGCCACCGTGCCACAACTACTGAAGCCCGTGCACCTAGAGCCCATGCTCTGCAACAAAAGAAGCCACCGCAATGAGAAGGCCGTGCACCGCAACAAAGAGTAGCCCCCTTTTGCTACAACTAGAGAAAGCCCATGCGCAGCAACAAAGACCCAACACAGCCAAAAATAAATAAATAAAAGCACCTGTTCTCTATTCACTTTCCTGTATGTCCTGTAGGTGTCTCTGAATCTCTGCTTATATTGATACTACATAACTCTTTGGATGACTCTAAATGTATACATATTAGTTGCAGTGATGAGTACCTAACAAAATCTATGACAAATAAAAATCCCCACTGAATCGAACTGTCCATTTTGAAAGGGCATTAAAGCAGGCCAAGACACATATTTCATTAGAGGGTTTCCTTTTCAGTATTTTTGGGCCTCTGCTGCCTTTTTTTTTTTTTTTTTTTTTTGTAATTATGGGATTTGTTAAATCAGCATGTTGGGGTTGTGTGTGTGTGTTTAGTTGGTAGTGGGGTGGGGGACATAGGGGCTAAAAGAATATGCTTTTGAAAGTAGACATCAAAATTTGTTTATGTCAGGGTAATAAGTGACTTGTTTTCCTGTTTATATGTTGTGTACTTCTTCTAACACACAGACCTGTTATACCTCAGGGTGCGTGAAGTGACTTCAGTCAAAGTCTATGCACGTGTTTAGGCCTGGGGGTATGGTATTCCTGACAGTCAGCATGATCTGAGGGGCAGCAGAAGTCACCAGAATTAAATGGCACTCCATGTGATGGAATAAGACACTTCTGTCAGCTCATGTCAATGGGAAAAAAATAAGTTCCAACATTCAGAGGAGAGTCCAATATGGTAGTACATCAACCAGATTTCATATTTTAGGCCAGACATGTTGAAAATTTGAGTCCTATTAAAATGCTGAAAACAAATGAGGTAGAGAGACAAGAGTCCATTGCTCTTTTTACACTGATATTGGCTTCCACATACTTATTGGTGGCTCTACTAGAACAAGTAATAAGCAGCTCTAGATTTTTCATGCTTTGAAGTTTTAGAATAGCATGAATAATTGAAATCCACAGATAATACCAAAATTTAATTTTAGTCAAGGTATTAAGTCATCTCCCCCTCAATGAAGCTTTTATATTAGCTAACAAACAACATAACTGATTGACTTGCATTTCAACTTTTAGTCTTTTCTGTACACCTTCTAGAGTTCTTGGTTAGGTGTTATTGAGCCACTGGAAAAGAGATTTGCACTCCCACCTTGTCCACTATGACCAACTACCTACTGTCCATGCACTTGCAAGATGGCTGGCTGATGCTGGGATTGAAAAAGGACAGCCACTTTTCATCCTCACAGAGCTGCTTGACCCATAAACACGGCAACATTGCAGAGTTAGTGTAAACCTCTCATTCCAAATAACAGTATAACTATTTCATGAATGGAACTATTTTTAATCACTTACAAGTGGCATCTTTACAGATTACGTACTAAAGTAAATATGATACAGGAACCCTAAACCACCTATCAAAAAAAAAAAGAAAATTCAAGGCTTGGAACTACTGCTATTCTGAATCACCTAAAAATATTGTTTAAAAAAAAAGATTCCCCAAATTTCCCTCTGGAGAGCCTGACACAGTAGATTTGGGCCCAAGAATCTGCATTTTAATAAGTACCTCAACCTCCTCCCCTTATTCCCACCCTAGTGATTTAGGTATGGAGGGCCCATAGACCATACTTTGAAAATCACTGCATAGGACATAAAAAAAGAGTTAGTTCCATAAGCCAGAGATCTTTTTTTGGTTGTTTTTCGGGTCCTATAACCCCCAAGTGAGTTGAGTCTAGATCAGCTATGATGACTTACAGACCACGTTAAAGATCCAATACACACTTCCTCTAAAGCAAGAGGTGATTAAAGTGTTCACATACTGAGTGTATGAAGGTTTAAGGTGTAGCCTCAAGGGCTGCTTAAGGGCAAGATCAGGCTTACAGATAATGAAATGTACAAGAGAGTGACACTGTCCAGCCAGAATATGATTCTGCCATGCTCTGATCCAGGCATAAAAAGCAGCTGCTGAGGCCAAACCATGACAAGGGCTATTTCTGCCTGACATTGAAGAATTTATTCAAGAACAGTTCCACTTTGCGCCAGGATTTCCACTGTACAGCTGCAAAGGTTGCTTAGTCCTTGGTTCATCTGCTGTTTAAGCTTTCTCAAACGTCTAAAATAAAGCTAGTCATTCTTCCCAGAATTATGGATTCATATGATAACTCTGCTAGCTGGGGACAAAACTTCTGGCCTCTATTTCCTCTGTTCCATATACTTTGAAGAGTGGTCACTTAGTAGTAACTGTAAATTACCCAAATAACAACTCCTTGCACTGGCACTATGATTTGGGGGAGAAGATGATTTCCCCTAACATTCCCATAGTTCACAAGGGTCTCTGTGAGGATTAAACAATATAATACCCATGAAAGCATTCTGCATACTCTCACATGCCATGAAAACACTAGAAATTATTAAATAGCATGTAGCAGAAAGGATTCAAACTGTAAACATTCAACAAGGAACGTTACTCTAATACAGAAGTCAATCAACAGACTGTGCTCTCCTAGAAAAGCTCCTCTTCGTGTGTTTGGCTTCCCCATGCCTAATCTGGAATACAAACAGTATATGTTATGTGTACTAGATTTCTATGGACTGTGGCAGAAAAACCCTGAGCAAGAAAATAAAATTGTTTTGTCTTCATTTCAGCAATAATAGACTGTAATGTCATGGAGTGTTTCCAGGCAGAGGCATCTCATCAGACCTCCCCACATCACTGTGCTCTGCCTTTCTCTGTTTCTTTCCCACTATCTGAGCACTTTGACACGTTGTGGATTATGCTCTCAGGTTCTTTCATCAATTTAACATTAAAATTCCTGTGAAATATTAATGAAATAATGTTTAAAAAAAGAAAAATGTTCCTACAATATTGCAACATTTTAATGCCTCATTAAAATCATTAGCAATGCTAATACTAAAGAACTTACTTCATCTTTCAAGGAGCCAAAAAATAAATCATAATAAAATGTTTGTTAATGTTACATCCGGAGAAGTAAATTATACAATGCCTTTCTATATGGGCTTTATATATTCTAAAGATGACATGCTAAGGTCACACTATTAAGTATATGCAACTAGATTTTTCTATGGAAACTCACATTGTATTATTTTATAATATTTATTAAACACTGTGAATATTGTTTGTGTTTTTCGTTTATGAGAGAAGTATATGGTGTGCCTATCAACCAGCCGGCGCTCTCGTGGAACTCAGGTTGCAAACACTGACATGCTTCACTGACCTGAATGACTTAACAAAAGCTATTTATATTCAGTACTCTCATTTATGCTATCTTTAAAAATGAATAGGAGACATATATTAATAGCAAGAAACTGGTAGGATGATTGCATCACTACCCATCTCCAGGCTTACTGCAACACTTCATTCTCCATCAGTTGAACGTAAATGTCGTATATAATAGTCATGTAAAATTTTACTACATGAGTGACTTAGGCAAGTGTAACAGTTTCCTCCTCTTTGTTGACCAACTTTTATTTGGAAAGTAAAGGGGTTTAATGACATGGCAAAGTTCTAGCTAGTTTGCTACTGAAGGAAATCTTACACCATCGAGTGGGGTAAGCAGCAGCAGAATGTTCTCTTACATAAATCTACATATCCTGGGGGGGAGCTCATTGCACAGTACAATATAGCCTCAGTATATGGGCAGATCCAGAAGATCCTGGGAACTTCTTTTCTATCTCAGAATAATCCAGTGTGTAGTAATGTAGGTAGAGACAAAGATATAAAAAAACAAATGAAACAAAAACACCACCCATAAAAGTGTTCCCATATCTCTCTAGATAAAAATAAGCAACAGGAACCTAGCCAAATCCAATCTCTCAGCCACAGCTATTTGATACTGTAGTCTGTTAGAAATTAATATTTGTTAACAGCATGATTTTCACTTGGGCCTGATTTCTCTCAGGTTCTCCATCATGGGCTGTACTATCTGAATGTTTCTTTAGGGGTACATATTATCCATGGATTTTATCATGCAAATACCTATTATTATCTACGGTTAATGATAACCATAGTCACTCTTAACCACTAAATGACTAAAAGATTATTGTTCTCATTCAATGAGGAGAATTGTAGGCACTGAGGACAGTTACTTACAAATGAAACCAGAATAACTATTTGGAAAAAACACTACTTGACAAGTAGTGGGGAGAGAGGAGGTTATGCTTTATTATGTCATATGGTATGTACCATATCACAGATGTTGCTAATTTTACATTAGTATATCTAATCCATAGAGCTGAAATTGTATATAAGCATAGCTAAGCAATTTTTTAAAGAAAATATAATCCTAAATTCCTAAAATCCAAGGACTTAAAGGTACAAGTTCCAAATCACAGAACCTAGTTTGGCACTTTCATTTCAAATTATAATTTACTTTAGATAAATAGTTAAGGATTTTTAAAAATCACATATTTAGAACATAAGCAAGCTCTAAAAATGATAAAATCATTTGTTATAAACTTCAGCTACATCTCCCTTGGCCATCCATCTCTTCAGAGAACAAATTAATTGTTCCAATCTAGTAAGCAACAAAAGAAATAGTCGACAAAGGGTGAAATATGAACATCAATGGTAAGTTTTGAATTTACCCTATTTATCTTGAATGTAAGCTCTCATGACCCAGTAAAACTCAGTTCACAGTGTTTTATGAAAAATAATGGCTGAAATTGAATGTCTTAATTTACATTTAATGCAATTAAGAATGGTTTAAATTATGACTGATGAACAGCACACACAGATGTCAGTCAGTTTCATCAGAATAAATTGAAGTCAGTGTCAATGAATGCTCCACCGACAAATCCCACTTTACATAAAATTAATAAAAATAAGGAAATATAGCCCTTAACTAATTGCAAAATGGTCTGGAATTCCCCTGAATTTTGGGAGGGAGACTTATGTAACCAAGAAAACCACAGCATTGTTTGGAAAAGGGTTTTTTGTTTTTTAAATAGTGACTCTAAGGACTTCCCTGTGGTGTAGTGGTTAAGAATCCGCCTGCCACAGCAAAGGAAACCATAAACAAGACAACAAGACAACCCTCAGAATGGGAGAAAATATTTGCAAATGAATCAACGGACAAAGGATTAATCTCTAAAATATATAAACAGCTCATGCAGCTCAATATTAAAAAAACAAACAACCCAATCCAAAAATGGGCAGAAGACCTAAATAGACATTTCTCCAAAGAAGACATACAGATGGCCAAGAAGCACATGAAAAGCTGCTCAACATCACTAATTATTAGAGAAATGCAAATCAAAACTACAATGAGGTATCACCTCACACCCGTTAGAATGGGCATCATCAGAAAATCTACAAACAACAAATGCTGGAGAGGGTGTGGAGAAAAGGGAACCCTATTGCACTGTTGGTGGGAATGTAAATTGATACAGCCACTATGGAGAACAGTATGGAGGCTTCCTCAAAAAACTAAAAATAGAACCACCATACGACCCAGCAATCTCACTACTGGGCATATACTGTGAGAAAACCATAATTCAAAGAGTCATGTACCAAAATGTTCATTGCAGCTCTATTTACAATAGCCAGGACATGGAAGCAACCTAAGTGTCCACCAACAGATGAATGGATAAAGAAGATGTGGCCCATATATACAATGGAATATTACTCAGCCATAAAAAGGAATGAAACTGAGTTATTTGTAGTGAGGTGGACGGACCTAGAGACTTTCATACAGAGTGAAGTAAGTCAGAAAGAGAAAAACAAATACCGTATGCTAACACATATGTGTGGAATCTAAAAAAAAAAAAGAAAATGGTCAGAAGAACCTAGGGGCAAGACGGGAATAAAGATGCAGACCTACTAGAGAATGGACTTGAGGATACGGAGAGGGGGAATGGTAAGCTGGAACGAAGTGAGAGAGTGGCATGGACATATATACACTACCAAACGTAAAATAGATAGCTAGTGGGAAGCAGCCGCATAGCACAGGGAGATCAGCTCGGTGCTTTGTGACCACTTAGAGGGGTGGGATAGGGAGGGCGGGAGGGAGGGAGATGCAAGAGGGAAGAGATATAGGGACATATGTCTATGTATAACTGATTCACTTTGTTATAAAGCAGAAACTGACACACCATTGTAAAGCAATTATACTCTAATAAAAATGTTAAAAAAAGAAAAAAATAAAAAACATTCAATTTAAAAAAAAAAAAAGAATTACCATATGATCCAGCAATCCCACTACTGGGCATATACCCAGAGAAAATCATAATTCAAAAAGACACATGCACCCCAATGTTCATTGCAGCACTATTTACAATAGCCAGGTCATGGAAGCAACCTAAATGCCCATCGACAGACGAGTGGATAAAGAAGATGTGGTACATATATACAATGGAATATTACTCAGCCATAAAAAAGAACAAAATTGGGTCATCTGTAGAGACGTGGATGGATCTAGAGACTGTCATACAGAGTGAAGTAAGTCAGATAGAGAAAAACAAATATCATATATTAACGCATATACATGGAAGCTAGAAAAATGGTACAGATGAACCGGTTTGCAGGGCAGAAATTGAGACACAGATGTAGAGAACAAACGTATGGACACCAAGGGGGGAAGCGGTGGGGGGCTGGGGGTGGGGGTGTGCTGAATTGGGCGATTGGGATTGACATGTATACACTGATGTGTATAAAATTGATGACTAATAAGGACCTGCTGTATAACAAAATAAATAAAATTAAATTAAAAAATTTTTTTAAAAAAAGAAATCTTTTAATAAACTGATAAAATCATTTTCAGAAAAAAAGAAAAAAAGAAGGAAGTCCTGCCATTTGTGACAACATAGATGAAACTTGAGGGAATTATGCCAAGTGAAGTAAGTTGACAAAGAAAGACAAATACTGTATGATCTCATTTATACGTAGAATCTAAAAAATTCAAACTCATAGAAACAGAGAGTAGATTAGTAGTTGTGAGGGGTGGGGGGATAGGTGAGAAGGGTGAAGGTGGTCAAAGGGTACAAACTTCCAGGTATAAAAATGAGTTCTAAGAGCTAATGTGCAGCATAGTGACTATAGTTAATGACACTGTGTTGTATACTTGAAATTTACTAAGAGAGTAAATCAACAGTTCTTACCACAAAAAGTGATAATTATGTGAGGTGATGGATGTGTTAACTAACCTTATTGTGTTAATCATTTTTCAATATATACATGTATCAAATCAACATGCTATACACCTTAAACTCACACAATGTTAAATGTCAATTATATCTCAATAAAGCAGGGAAAAAAATTATATAAGAGTATTCAGTAGGTGTTGCTGCTTTACAAGAGCTATAACTATTAAATATGTTAGTTCAAGGGAGTTTTATTTTCTTGTTTCATATTATAGACTTTTAATCCAATTTGGAACTCTTAACATCTAAAAAGTAACATTGAGTAATTATAGACATTTCCCACTGACAATTTTTACCTAACCATTTCCTAATTTCCTGACATAGTTTGAGGGTAAATGAAGACAAAGCCAGTCCTAAATAGAATGAAGTAATAGGTAGTCAATCATCAAAAGTACTGAAGATTTTTTTTGCCTATCAAGAAACATCTTTCCTGCTATTCTGACACTTTACCATTTCAGAAACGTTTATTTCAAGCAAGGCAAAATTTCTCAAAGTAGTCAACTTTATTTAAAAATTCCTCAAGCTAGTTGCTTGGCACTTATTTCACCAAAATATCTGCTGGCAATTGAGTTTTTCAGTAACCATAAGTATTTGATCTTCATTGCATATCTCTTTCATTAGATCAATCCAGCCCCGAAAGTGATGTATAAAATAGGGTCTTTTTGTGTGCACAAAGGAGTGAGCAGTTCCCTTATATTTGCTATGCTTTTTCTTCCTCTCTATTAATCTTCCTCTCCTATACCAATCAAACCAAAAAAGCATGTGGTACCATAATTGCTCGTGGTACCACAGAGCCACTGTTCAGATGTCACTGCCGTCAAAGAGCTTACAATCAGAGGTCCTTTCTTACCCAGAATAGAGCTGTTTCTACTACTTTTGCCCACCAACCTGTAAGGCTTAGAGGTTTCTAGAAACTAATGGGACCTTAAAAAACTAAACCAGGGCACAAGTCAAGTTCTGGACCTATCCTTATCTACTGCAAGATTCTCCTCATCTTCAGAACATTACCAGAACACTCATAGGCCCCACTCAATATAGAAATTACAGGTCATTCAACTTTATCTCAATTCTCTAAACTTGCAGAAGGGACTTACATAACAATCAAATATACAACTTACCCCAAATTGCTAACTGTTGTAGATCTTCCTCCACCAGCTCTTCATGGTGCCTCCCTCTTTCTGGAGGCTGAAGAACTGTTCTGCAAGCGGGCGTAGAATTTCCAGCTATAGCTAATGCCCACCCAGCACTGACTCCAAAGCTCAGAAGTGCAGCTCAGCAGTTTTACAGGAATTAGGAAGAATCAGAGCGGGCAAAGGTTTATAAGAGACTGACCTCAGAAATTTCCATCAGAACTAGATGTGGTCTAGGCAGCATTAAACACACTATCCACCCTTCCCCTTTCCGATACCTCTGCCTCAAAACCTCTCTGAGCAACATTTGAACAAGTTGTGGGAAGACACTATAACCTATGTTATTTGACTCAAATTTCATATCTAGCATCACAGGCAATTTTTCTAGGAGCGAGAACCAAGGCCTCATTATTGCTTGCTTCCCCCATCTATTCCCCATCCACCCCAGGTAAAGAGACATTTTGCAACAAAGCTCCTTTTCAATTAAAATTCCTATGTGGACAGTGATTGTGTTTAGCAAACTGGTTTCTGACTTCACCTCTTCCTCCATTCCAAATTCCCAGAGATACAGCAGGTGTAGTAGAGCCAGCAGTCAAGAAGGGAGGAGGTCAGATATTGCAAATATTCAGTGTGGGTGACATATAAGCCGATGAACACTGAGTAGGTTTTTTATGTACATTTTTTCATTTGACTTAAAGGGATCATTACTCAATGTTATTTCTCATATTGAAGAATCTAAGGCTAATGCTTTGACTTGATTTTAAAGACTGAATTTTTTCTGCTGGTATAAATAGTATGGACACAGTAAAAGTACTTGAGAGGGCCTAATGAACCATTTCTTACACCCCATTACCTTTAGTCTGATATGACTGAGAGTGCAGGCACTAATTATCCTCTCTTTCACAGACACCGACATAGATCTACAGTAGGTCTTAAAACACAATTTCCCGTACAACGCAACATTTCCTTACATAATACATTCCTACGTTTTTCTTCTTGTTACACTTTAAAGGAGAAAGGCCAAGTTCTTATCTTCTTACAACTTTTCTAAATACAAACGGCATATACAGTTAATGATACTTCTTAATCTCCAGAGACCAAACATAAAATTATGCACAACTGGAAATGAGAATTTTTTTAAATTACAAAAATAACATTTAATAAAAGCTTCTGTCCATGGAAGAATGGCCTAAAATACATTTAGGAAATTAAAAAACAAAGATAATTTATTTCCTACTAGGATATATGAATGATTTTATTAATTTATTAACTTATTTATTTAAATATGTTAATAAACTTAAATATAATAAGTATACACTGCAGTATAATGTCTGATATAATGAACATATTTTCTCCCAGCATTATACCACTCTAACTTGTGAAACAAATAACTATAGTTTCTGAAAGATAAAGAGTCAAAGAATAAGCTATGACACCTATATCAGATTTGATACAGTGAGAAACAGAAACTTCACAATGAGATAATTTAGAGACCTATAAAATATATTTGAATGTAGATGGTTCTTTAAGATATTATATACATTTATGAAGGAGGTATGTAAGGAAATAGCAAACCATAAGATTTTTAGCATATAAGCATCCTTCCATATTACACGTTGAATAGTTTGGGTAAGGATTTTAATGGTAGGGGGGGAAAGTCTTTTATCATATAGCAGAAACTAAAAAAAATTTTAAGTGTGGGAGAATGCACCACACTTTAAAGTGTGGGAGAACTGAGCAGAGATCTCAATCGGTATGCCACTGCACATCAAATGAGTTACAAGTGTGTTCAGGTGTGTTCAAGAGATTGAAGCCCTTAGGCCAGTAGTCAGGCAGGAGCCCCTGGTACCAGTTGTGAGAAGTTGTTCACACCAGTGTGCAGGATAAATACTATCCTTTTTTTCCCTGTATGTCATGATGTATAAAAAGGCTGGGAGGCACTGCAAGAGAAACTTCTCGATTCACAGGGTAACCCTGCTGACGAACTGAGACTATTCTCATGGAACGGTGTATAGAGATATGGAAAAAGTATAAAGTTAGCAAGATTTCTTCTCTGTACCACCTGCCACATTTTAATGTAGTAGAGTAAGAAGTGCCTAAAAAAATGCATCAAGTATACAATATCCTTGATCCCAAGGACAATGAAGTGACAAAGCTCTTGTCTGTGGTTCCCTGCATATTCAGGTTACACAGATAGGCAGTCAGTCAGTTGTATCGGATCAAAATGAACTTCATCAAATGGATGAAGTCTTCCAGATACCACAGACAAAGATTTAGTAGCTCTCTCCTTTATAACCTCTCATCACTTTGTACATACTTCATAGCATGTCTTAAACAGTGTATAATTATTTGCTGTGTGACGGAACACATCCTTATTCTCTTTCCTTCTTAGAAGAACCTGTGTTCTGCCCCATTCCCTCCTGTCTCCTGGAAGTCATATTCTGTTTTGCCTTTCTTACTTCTCTTTTTGGTCTCTTTCCTTCAAATGTAAACATGTACAGTCTACCACATCTTTAATTATGCCCTCTCCAATCTCATATGCCCTTCTAGATATTATCTTCTCTCTCTGCTTCCCGTCACATCAAGTTCCCCAAAATAATACTCTACCCTCACTTTCAACATTCTAACATGCCATTTACACCTTGACTTTCTCCAGTATAGTTTCCAACCCCTGACCAGGCCAAGGTCACTTATGACCCCTCACCACCGAATCTTACTTGACCCGTTATTAACTACTCCCTCCTTGAAACTCAGGCCTTTTAGTCGTTCTGTTTAACTATTCCCACCCTCTTGATGCTCTTCTCACCCCTAGATTCTATGAGTTCTCCTCCTAGAGCTCTGGCTACCTCAACTCAGATCACTTTACTGCCTCTTCTTCCTCTTCCTATCCTTTAAGAGTTAGTGTTAGGTAGATTTCTGTTCTTAGTCCTTTTTCTTTTCACACCTCACACTCTTCCTGGACAGTTCTACTTGGATACTCTACCGGTATCACAACTCAACATGTCCAAAACTGCAACAATCACCTTTCCTCAAACATTACTCCCTCCTCCTCTCCTATAATCCCTATTTTGGTTAATGGCACCACTATCAGACCAATTACCCAAGCCAGAAATTTGGGAGTTGTATTAAAGTTTTTTTTTTTTAATTTGTTTTTGTGGTTAGAAGCAAAAAGAAATCAACCCCAAACTGCATAATAATTTTTTTTACGTAAGTGAGTATTGAAAGGATTCTGGGATATTTCACAGACGCAAAGGAAGAGCTGACTTTGGAAGTAAAGGAACCAGGACATCCAGTCTCCTGGAGACTTCAGGAGATGATCTTTTTTTCCAGAGCCTAGCCACAAACACAATCCCAGGCTCTCTCTCTGTGTTCTAAGTTTCTTCTGTATTCCCAGGTGAAGAACTATATTGGCCCAACTAGAGTCACGTGTCACTTGCAGGTCAGTCAGCTATGGTCCAAAACTGAAAGGATTAATTTGCAACCCATAAAACCAACAAACAATCGGAACCACGATATAAAAATATTCCCTACAAATCAATATCCCCATTTCATGCCACACCACCCACAAAAAAGAAAGAAAAGTGGGCACTATTTTCAAAGCAGGAAATAAGTATCACCAATAAGATACAAGAAGTTGCCCAATCTCAGTAGTAATCAAGAGATGCAAATTAATAAAACAAAGACTCATTTCACATTAATCAGAATTGAGAGTCCAAAAATAAAACCCTACATCTATGGACAACTGATTTTCAACAACAGTGCCAAGACCATTCAATGAGGAAAAAATAATCTTTTCATAAATGACGCCAAGACAATTGGATAGCCACATGCAAAAGAATGAAAGTTGGACCCTTACCTCACACTATACACAAAAAGTAACTTAAAATGTATGAGAAACTGGGCTTCCCTGATGGCACAGTGGTTAAGAATCTGCCTACCAATGCAGGGGACATGGGTTCGAGCCCTGGTCTGGGAAGATCCCACATGCCGCTGAGCAACTAAGCCCGTGCACCAAAACTACTGAGCCTGTGCTCTAGAGCCTGCAAGCCACAACTACTGAGCCCGCGTGCCACAACTACTGAGCCTGCACGCCTAGAGCCCGTGCTCCACAGCAAGAGAAGCCACTGTAATGAGAAGCCCATGCACCGCAACAAAGAGTAGCCCCTGCTCGCCGCAAATAGAGAAAGCCCGCTAACAGCAACGAAGACCCAACGCAGCCAAAAATAAATAAATTTTTTTAAAATGTATGAGAAACCTAAATATAAGAGCTAAAACTTTTAAATGCCTAGAAGAAAACATAGGATAAATCTTTATAACCTTGGATTTGGCAAAGGAATCTTAGATATGATACCAAAAGCATGAGTAACAAAAGAAAAATAGATAAATTGGACTTCATCAAAATTAAAAACTGTTTAGGCCACAAAAGTCTTAACAAATTTAAGAAGACTGAAATCACATCAAGTGTATTTTCTGAACACAACAGTATGTAACTAGAAATCAATTACAAGAAAAAAACTGGAAAATTAACAAATATGTGAAGATTAAACAACATGCTACTGAATAACCAATGCTCATTCTGGACATTTCACAAAAATGTAACCGTACAGTATGCAGGCTTTTGTGACTCGCTTCTTTCACTTGGGTAATGTTTTCAAGGTTTACCCATGTTATAAGATGTATCAGTAGTTCATTTATTTTTATTGCCAAATAACATGCCATTGTATAGATATACCCATTTTATTTATCCATTCATCAGTTATTGGATACATTTGGATTGTTTCTACTTTTGGGGTAATATAATTAATGCTCCTCTGAACATCTGTGTACAAGTTTTTGTGTGTATGTATGTTTTTTTTTTTTCTAAAGCTTTTTGGATATGGACCATTTTTTTTTATTATTATTTATCTATTTATTTATTTATTTATTTATCCATTTATGGCTGTGTTGGGTCCTCGCCTCTGTGCGAGGGCCCTCCCCAGCTGCGGCAAGTGGGGGCCACTCTTCATCGCGGTGCGCGGGCCCCTCACCATTGCGGCCTCTCCCGCTGCGGAGCACAGGCCCCAGACGCGCAGGCTCAGCAATTGTGGTTCACGGGCCTAGTCGCTCCGCGGCATGCGGGATTCTCCCAGACCAGGGCTCGAACCCGTGTCCCCTGCACCGGCAGGCATATTCTCAACCACTGCGCCACCAGGGAAGCCCTGGATGTATGTTTTTATTTCTCTTGGGTATACACCTCGGAGTGGGATTGCTGGAATCATATGGTAACTATGTTAGCTTTTTGAGAAACTGTCAAACTATTTTCCAAAGGAGCTACACCACTTCACAATATCACCCACAATATATGAGAGCTCCGATTATTCCACATCCTCAACAACTCTTATTTTCCATTTTTAAAATTATAGACAGACTAGTAGG
Source organism: Eschrichtius robustus (assembly GCF_028021215.1). Taxonomy (NCBI): domain Eukaryota; kingdom Metazoa; phylum Chordata; class Mammalia; order Artiodactyla; family Eschrichtiidae; genus Eschrichtius; species Eschrichtius robustus. The sequence goes on from NC_090825.1 coordinate 60,976,971, forward strand.
TCTCTAACGGTGTTGTTTTTTAAGATAACTCTTGCTTTCATAAAACGTTTCAGATTTTAAGTTGGTACCATTTTTCTGGAAGGCAGTATGATCACATACCAAGAGCCTTAAAAATGCCGACACACTTTGATCTAGTGATTCCAGTTTTAGAAATTTACCCTAAGTAAACCATGGGTATGTTTACCGTATAAAGAATTAGCTACAAAGATATTTATTTACCACTGTGTTTTTTTTGTAACTCACTCTTCTAAGCTAGATAAGATCTATTCAATTCCCCTTCCCACTTGAAGTGAGCAATCCAGTGGCCTCCCTGTAACTTCTGGCTTCATTTCTGATTCTGTTGAACTCTCATGCTACTGTACAAACTGTTCCTTTAGCAACACCTGGGTTTTGACTAAAACATAAGACATGGCTTTTCTTGATTTCCCCCAACAAAACACTGCCACGAGGTAGCTGTGTGCTGGGGAGATTCTGGGGTTAATGGGAGAAGGCTTACATTGGTGCATAACTTAAAAACAAATATGAAATACCCCTGTACTTTAAAAAAATTCCCTCAGTCATTTCTGCCTACTCATGCTTCAGCCTTGGTCCTTAGTTTGCCCCCCTCTCCACATTCATCTTCCTATCCTCTTCATCTCCTCTCTGCTACCCCCCAAATTATTATTCTTTTTTTTTTCAAGGTACTTTTAGCTCTTGCCTGTTTTATTCTTTCAATCCATTTCCTCAGGGCCACACTTTCCATCTAAAGAGGCCAATCAAGATGTTTCTCCAAACAAAGACAATTGACAAAACAATAACTTTTCTTATCCTACTACATTTATAACAGAAAAATGCTGAACAAAACCTGCAGTCATTCAACAAATATTTTTCAAGTGCCTTCTATAAGCTAGGCATAGTTCTTGGTGCTGGGGATTTTAAAAATGAACAAAACTGATGCAGTTCTACCCTCAGGGAGTTTATCTACTAATGACAGGGAGGGAGGGAGGGAGAAAGGGAGGGAGGGAGGGAGGGAGAAAGGGAGGGAGGGAGGGAGGAATAATGTCAGAAATAGAAAACAGCCAAGAAAACAGTGAGTGAAGTGCAGTGAGCAAGGCAGAGTGTAGAAATAAGGTTCCAGAAGTAGGTAAGTGCCAGATTACACAGTGCTCTATAGGCCATGTAATGATTTTGGATTTTATTCTAAGGGTGGTTGGAGAGTTGTATTTGATTTCCACTAAAAAGAAAAGGATCTATCTAGTGATTACAGACTGCAAGGGGCAAAAGCAGAAAAAGGGAGACCAATTAATAAACTATGGCAGCATTACAAGAAAGATATGATGATGGCTTTGATTGTGTCCAGTAACAGAGATACGGTTAAATGAATCACAGTAAATTCATATAATGGAATATGATACAGCCATTATAAATGATGCCCATTATAAATGATATAAAAGAATACATAAGGACATAGAAAAATGTTTATATTAAATGTAAACAAAGCAGGTTATAAAAGTAGACTATTATCTGAGTCATAAAGTTTATTCATCCATGTATAGTATGATGCTATTTTGTAAAAAATATAATATGCATGAAATATTAAAGCTGGAAGACTTACAGCTCACCTAGTCTACCAAAACCAGAAAAGCTTCAGAACTTAATGATAGCAAGGATGAGAAAAAAAACCTAATTCTCAAACTACCACTTACTCTTTATCACCCATGGTGTCTCCATTATATTGGCTCTCACAAACACTTATACTTCTGCTAGTTTGGCATTCAAATATGAAATTAGAACAGAATCTTTTCTTTTGTTCATATTATGTTATATATAACATAAGTATGGTTAAATTTAGATTTTTAAAAATTAATCTACAATAAACAGAAGCCCTGTCCAAATTTTAAAAGGCAGGAGAGAAGGGATAATCTCAAAATAAGCCATAAATATATACATATATATATGCATACATATATTTGTAGAACTCTTCACATGAATCAAGTCACTGTAAATACACTTCATGTCAGCACACATTATTAAAATATCTGTGGTCAGTGATTTTTTTTAATTCTAACAATGGTACACAGAATTTGTCAAGGAAATAACATTCCTGGACAGCAAAACACTGTTTCTGTGACACCAGTAACCATTTCTCCTTTGAATCTGCAGGTTTCCCTGGCTATGATTTTATTTTAGACCAAGGAGACCAGAGGCACCTTCTAGAAACCAAATAACCTAACCTAACCTCCTCTCTATGGTAATATAGCATAGCCCTTCACTATCTGACCTACAGAAAAAAACCTGCTGGTAATTAACCATTAATTACTTGAATACATTCTGCATTATGTGGAAAAAATGTGTTACCTTCATCTTAATTTAAAAGACATCTGAGGTCCAAACTGGCAAGAAGATCTGCAAGGCTTGGAATGGTAAGAAAGGCACAAGATGAGAAAATGGGGGTTTCTCCCTGAAGCTTTTTGCAGGGCAGAAAATATGTTTTTTAATTTGAGAGATTTTTGACTATTGTAAGTAGTTACCTGAATAGTGAAGAGTAAAATTCAGATGGGGTCTTATTGAATGCTAATCAAGTCTATTTGAAATTTAAGATCTTTGTGTTGTATTTGCTATAAATACATTAAAGTTATCTGAATTTGTGTACTAAATTAGATCAAATAGAAAACAGAAAAGATTTGTCACAGGTATAGAGTGCATGACCAATAAAATCAAGTTCAGCTATAAGAAAGAATGTTTATAAATATGGGGGAAAGTTGCCTCAATATTTTTATAATTTTATGTGCATTATTTTTCACATCTTAAAGCTGCCCAAGTATAGAAAACTACAGGACTTCAATAACAGTTACCAGCATGATTTGCTTTTATTACCTTTCTGTTCAAGACCCTTGTTTCCCCTTGTAGCATGTCAAATTGCCCCCAAAACCATATTATACAGCAGAGAAATGTTGTTCACACTTCACTGGCTATTGATTTACTTTATTTATTGGCACAAAATCAGCTTGAGATAAACATTTTGTCCCCCATTTCCACTACTGTAAGCAGTATACTTCATGGCAAGATAGGTAGGTCCAAATGTGCAGGGTCACAATTCGACATGGCTTCCTAATCAATGTGTGAAAAATTATCTAATGAATAATGGGTTGCACATTTCCACAAACAAATTAACCAGGGTGAGACTGAAACTAATGATTATATTTATCTAATGTAATTTCACATCTGTTACTGGTGGTAGTAGTTTTTTTCTCTTTCATCCATGGTGTCCTCAAAATTACAACTTAGCTTTTCAGATACAGTTATAAGACCTCAGTTTAACTAGAAAATAGACAATTTTGTGGAAGGTCTATTTTTTTCTTTGAATGCCAGCAGCCCTGAGGAATATGATGCCATTTTATAAAATGTGGGAATTCAGGTACTTCTTGATTATTACCTCTGTTGTGTTTAAGTACTGCCTGTGGGCTTAATTTCATAGCCTATGGGTCAAATCTCATCATGCAGTCTCATAAAGAGCAAAATGACCCTTTTCTACCACTGTAAGACCATCCTTAATTTTATCTGTCCTTATAATAAAATAACATTTATCCTGATTTAAAATGTATAATTTTTAAAGTAGAAGCAGTTCCCAATTTAGGCAGAAAGTTATATCCTAAACATTTTATTTGGAACTCAGGGCACCTAAGGCTCCGGGGAAGCCCACAGAAGCCTATTCCATCCATGTGTAAGTTCATCATAGAAGCTAGCCACAACTGGTGTTACGTTTCCTACAGAGAAGAGCATTCACAGTTTAAACCAAGAACACCTGTCTTTCAGCTATGGTTTCCCACTCTCTTGCCACCTGCCAGGGAGTTTAGGGAGTCTCCTACTGTATCGTACTGACTCTGGCACCAATGGCTTGGGGAAGGGATCTAAAGGAGGGAGCTTGAGGTAAAAAGGTAATTTCACCTGCAAAGAGGTGAGGGGCTCTAGAAGCAGGAGTCATTTGTTGAAGTATATACCAGGGATATTTCTTGGCCCTATGTTTGCTCCCTATCCAGACAGACCTCAGCCTAATTCTGAAACCAAATCCTCTAATTTTAAGCCGAAGCTCCAGTGATTTGTATTCCAAGGTTTCGATTATTAGAAATTAGACTCTGATTGAGAGGATCTGCAAATTCTACCACATAACTGAAGAATTCCGTAATAAATTTTCACTTCTGTGGGGAACTCTTTGGTTAGGCTCACTATGAAGAAAAAGTAGAGAACTGAGAGACATCTTTTGATCCCTAGAAGAAAAAAACAGCCCTTAAGACTGCAGTTCTCAATGTTTGAGTTTTCAAACTTTCTTGGTCCCTTAAAAATTATTGAGGACCTCAAAGAGCATTTGTTTATAAGTTATATCAAAAGCTATGCTATTACAAATTAAAACTGAAAAAAGTTTAAAATATTTATTAATTCATTTTGAAACAAAAGTAAACCCATTGCATGTTAACATATTATTAAAGATATAGCTGATCCTCAAACAACATGAGGTTAGGGGCACTGACCCTCTGCACAGTCAAAAATCTGAGTATAACTTATAGTTGGCCCTCCATATCCTCGGTTCCACATCTGAGGATTCAGCCAACCATGGATAGTGTAGTACTGTAGTATTTACTATTTTTTAAAATCTGCATATAAATAGAACCACATAGTTCAAACTCGTGTTGTTGAAGGGTCAACTGTAAATGTATTCCCTCCAAAAAAATTTAATGAAAAGACTGTCTTAATAGAAGATAGCTGAATTCTCATAAATGAGCCTGCCTTCAATTTGTCACGATATGTTGTTTTGACTGAAGTATACTTATAGAGAAAATTCAGCCCCAGACAGATATGTAGCTGGAAAAGAGGTTATTTTAATAGTCATTTTAGATAATTGCGGATATTCTGCTTTGATAAAAAACCGAAACGTGTCAAGTGATAGTTTCTTGGAGAATGGACTTGATGACATGGGGTGGGAGGGCGAAGCTGGGGCGAAGTGAGAGTAGTATCAACATATATACACTACCGAATGTAAAATAGTTGGCTGGTGGGAAGCAGCAGCATAGCACAGGGAGATCAGCTCGGAGCTTTGCAATGACCAAGAGGGGTGGGATAGGGAGGGTGGGAGGGAGGCTCAAGAGGGAGCGGATATGGGGACATGTGTATGCATATGGCTGATTCGCTTTGTTGTGCAACAGAAACTAACACAGTATTGTGAAGCAATTATACTCCAATAAAGATCTACTAAAAATAGTTGCAATACAGACTCTGAAACCATATCAATGAAATTTTCATACTTTCTTACATTAAAAATATACTGGTTTATCTTGCACTTTGGATGGATCCTCTAAGTTGCATGATTTTGTACCACCATGTATTGGTTATTTGGAAAACATTAGTCCACTAACTTAAGTAGACCTTTCAAATGTTGACACATTTCATTATACAGTATTTAAAAAAACACATATACCAATCTCATGAGAAAACTCTTTAAATACTGGGACACTGTCGGACTTCCCTGGTGGCACAGTGGTTAAGAATCAGCCTGCTAATGCAGGGGACACGGGTTCAATCCCTGGTCCGGGAAGATCCCACATGCCGCAGAGCAACAAAGCCCGTGCGCCGCAACTACTGAGCCTGCGCTTTAGAGCCCATGAGCCACAACTACTGAGCACCTGCGCCACAACTACTGAAGCCCACGCGCCTAGAGCCCGTGCTCTGCGATAAGAGAAGCCACCGCAATGAGAAGACCGCGCACCACAACGAAGCGTAGCCCCCGCTCACTGCAACTAGAGAAAGTCTGCGCACAGCAACGAAGACCCAATGCAGCCAAAATAAATATATTAATTAATTAATTTAAAAAAAAATACTGGGACACTGTCAAGCTCATAGTGGCTAATATCAATACAAGTCTTCCAAACTTCTAGTTTTCACCTGAGAGGTCAAATTTTTATCACTGGCAACAAATACTTTCAGTTGTTTTCCTTGAACTTCCCTTGAAATATCACTTTGTTCATTTTTGAGAAAATATCTGCCAAACACCCAACTCTGAATAGCCACAGCTTATCAGTTGTTCTTGCAAGTAAAAACAGTATTCCATGAAAAAGGTAGCTAGATCAGCTCACAACTCAAACAATCACACAAATGCTCTTCCTCAAGAACCACTGTACTTCGGTATGCAGGCAAAAGTGTTTTATGCACATTTCCCATTTCATCACCCAGAATATTAAAAAGACATTTACTCAAGAGTTGAGACAACTTTAGTGATCAAAATGTTAAGTGAAACTTTTTTTTCTTTTTTCTTTTTTTTTTTACTGTAAGAATATAATGACTACTAGTACAGTTTGGTGTCATTGTACTGATTCACTCTAAAACATGAATAGTTTTATCCACCATTGCTTTTGCACCATCAGACCAAATGTCAACACAGTGAAAAAGGTTAATCACATCTTAGTCTTATGATGAAAATGGTTTTAACCTCCCAAACCTCCTAAAACGGGACCCCCATATATCTGCAGACTACCTTTTGAGGACCACTGCTCTCAAGAGTCTACAAATCTATGTGTATGGAGGGAAGGTAGAGGCTGGGGGGAGAGGGACAAACTCTTTCTAAAAACAATCCAGAATTGAGGAAAACGTGTTCTCAATATAAATAAATGTTTAATTCATTTGGCTTTCCTTATAGCTTGACTGATTTTAAATAGTTAACTTCATTTAGTTTTCTAGTTTGCTTCTGGCCCTGATCTGAGACTGGCCTCAATGAGTAGTTTTTTTTGTTGTTGTTGTTGTTTTATAAATTTATTTATTTTTGGCTGCGTTGGGTCTTCATTGCTGAGTGCGGGCTTTCTCTAGTTGTGGCGAGTGGGGGCTACCCTTCGTTGCGGTGCGCGGGCTTCTCATTGCAGTGGCTTCTCTTGCTGCAGAGCACGGGCTCTAGGCGCGTGGGCTTCAGCAGTTGTGGCTCGCGGGCTCTAGAGCACAGGCTCAGTAGTTGTGGCACACGGGCTTAGTTGCTCTGAGGCATGTGGGATCTTCCCAGACCAGGGCTGGAACCCATGTCCCCTGCATTGGCAGGCGGATTCTTAACCACTGCGCCACCAGGGAATTCCCTCAATGAGTAGTTTTATCAAGAGTCAATACTAGGCAAACTATGAAATTCCATGGCTCTGCCTGCCCCAGCAAATAAATGCCTGTGAGGGCTAATGCCCCTTTAGTAGTCTAAATAAAAAGGGAAGCCTCATGACCATCTGAATTTATATATCCCTTTATGTGTTTTGTCTACACCAGAATGTAAGCTCCTTGAGATGAGGTACTTGTTTGATTCACGGCTTTATCCTCAGTTCCTAGAACAGTATCTGGCTCATAATAGGCACTCAACAAATATTTATTTGATAAATGAAAGCAGTCCTTATGAGCCTACACAAGGAGTAAACTAGAAATAATATAATTCATCATTTTACAAACACAACCAGATGAGTGTTTCAATCTTCAAAATAATTAGAGAGACTACAATCATTTTCCAGTGATGCTGCAGCTGTTGCTCAGGATGTTTTTTGAACACCGGAGAGAAGTGCTAGAAATGCACTGCAGCTGGATTCAGAAAGACTTCGGCTAAAATCCTGGTTCCAGCAATTGCCACTGATATGAAACTGGGCAATGACTTAACCTGAGATTATCTTCTTAACTTAAAGCAGAGAGAGAAATAACTACCTCACAGAGGCATTGTGAGAATGGAATTAAATAAAACTACATTTGTGAAAGTATCTAACTCGGTGCCTAGCAAATAGGAAATGACAAGCATGTATAAATGCTAGTGCATAGACATTTGGTATTGGGCTACCATACATCTATTCCTGCTTCCTTTGATAACTATATCCCAAGTTGTCTCTGCTGAATGCCCCACCCCAGTTCTCAGTCCCTATATTTGGACAGAGCTTCAGACCTAGATTTATTAGCCTGAGACTAGACAATCAGTGCATGATTTCCCTGAGCATAGTCACTTATATAAAATGACCACATATTTCAGTCAGAGCCAAGGAGACTCAGATTCTTTCTGGGAAATTTTGGGAAGAGCCTCTCCCTTTTCCACCTGGTTTGAACCTGGAAAAAACTCAGACAGGAGCTGCTACAGGCAACCTAGAACCACAAGGAAGAATCTGACTGAGAATGTAACCCAAATAGCAGTGTCAGAGCTGAGAGATACAAAAGGAAGAACTAGGTTTTCCAAACAATGCTTGAGCTCCAATCAAGTAACACCTGAAATCAATCTAGCCTTTAGAATTGTATTTCAATAAATTGCCTTTTTTCCTTAGTTTGGGTTGAGTTTCCTGACATTAACAAGGGAGAGTCCAGGCTGATGTAGTATTTTTTTCTGTTCCCGAAGGCCCAACCTAGATTTGCACAATTATGGTTCAAATGCTAATGTTGCTGATGAAGGCTGAAGCATAATGCCAAAGTCTGTCCTTAGGTCTTTGGAATTCCCATGGCCTTAAGTAAGACACAAGTCCAGTTCTCAAAGCATATGGTTAATATTTAGATCGGGCATTCCTGAAAAAGAAATCACATAGTAATTCCAAACCTGGAAGTCTCCAGACCTTTAGGGACATGTTACTGTAGTAATGAGTGTCCTTAAGCTATTACTAATACTTCTAAAAAGACTAAAACCTGCTGCACATATTTCCTTAATGAAGTTAACTAAAAGATAAATTTATTTGCTCTTGACAGGAATTATGCGTACTCTACGCAGTTAACGGTGGTTATCTCTTGCTAATCAGAAGCTCTTTTACTGTCACATACACAGCTAGCTAGATAGCTATCCTTGACTGATTTTCCAAATGAGTAAATTATTTAATAAATGCTGTATGATAGATAAAATCTTCCAAAACACAGGGTCCCATGGTGGGAGGAGGGGTGAAGGATAAAAAGGACTTTGGCACTTTGTGATGAAAAGAACAGAAACACTAATGTAACAGAATGTAAGAGGCTTGCCCTCTTTCTTTACAGCCATTGGGGGTGGGGATAGAGCATAATTCTTTTAAGTGTACAGTGGTTTTAAGGGCACTGTGCTTCAGGGGCAAAGTACATTAAAATCACAATCTGACAGCATTTATAAATTCAGCTTACTTAACAAATAACTGTGGAGGGCCTAAAATAGCACTGGAGAGTGAAAGGTATAGAAAAGAGCAAGACAAGTTCCTCAAGGAACTCAAGAGTCTAGTGGTTATGCTCACTTATTGCCCTGTTAACATTCTCTCATGGCATTCTTCCTCCTCAGGCCTCCAAGTATAACTCAAGTGATGTCTTCTACACAACCCAATCCTAAAAAAAATTTAAGAATCTTATGCCAGAATATACTGCTGAAATTTGATAGAATAACCTGGGCTTGGCCATGGATGAACTGAAATTACTGACCTACGTACTCAAACCTTACCAATCAGCTCAAATCACTCTTCTAAATAAGACACTAAAAATAATGGCCCTTGGTACATCTATACAATGGAATATTACCTAGCAATAAAAAGCAAGAGAATACTAATATATGCCACAATATGGATAAATCTCAAAACCTTTATGCTAAGTGAAGTTAGCCAAATGCAAAGGTTACACACTACATGATTCCACTTATTTGATATTCTAGAAAAGATAAAATGTATAAGGACAATAAACAGATCACAGACTGAGAGGAGGAGAACTGACTAAAAGGGACATGAGGGTACTTTTGAAGATGATATAAATATTCTATATTTTGATTGTGGTGGTAGTTACAGGACTGTATATGTTTGTCAAAACTCAGAACTGTACGTCTAAAAAGCGTGAATTTTACTACATAAAATTTCCTCTATATATTATCTACCTACATATGAAAAAAAAAGGCCTTAAACAGTGTGTATCTGGTATCACCCAAGGCAAGGGTAAATTCAACAAAGACGCTGTCAAAAAAGGGGTTCAAGCAAAACTCAAACACTGGAGTTCTGAAAGCTCCTAAGGGTGGCTAGGGGAAACGTTCCCTTTGAAATCAAAGGAATTATAAGTGAACGAAAAATGAGGTATGGAACTGATAACAGAGTGGGAATGGTATTATTGCCTAAAATATTTTTTTTAATGATCAGAAGGAAAATTTTAGGGTGAAATCTTGACCCTTCACAATTTTAATTTTGCCAAGACATACTACCTGAGATGAACCCCAAACTAAACTGGGTTTGAAAGGTGGAAATCATTTTATTTTCCAAATGCTGGGAGTCAGTCAATTGCTGATTTCCAGGGGATGAAAATGATATAATGCTATTTTATCTTCTTGAAATCCTCATCAGAAAGAATTGCAAGCACGTCAATAAAGCAGAGAAACTGTGCATAATATTAATGTTTAATTTTTCATACAATTTAGATTGCAAGTTTAGGGGAATGTAGAGGGTGAGAGGAAGGCTTTTTATTATACTACAGATCCTTTCATGTTTTAATTCTGTACCATATGGATGTATTACGTACTTAAAAAAAATTTTGTTTTTAACTTAAAAAAAAAAAAAAATCTAGCCTCTCCAACTGGAGGAGCCACCTTTTACTTCCTGGATGAGCCACCAAAGACATGCTACTGACTAGAACTAGCCCTAAATAAAATGATGCAGATTGTCCTTAGGATCCTCATCCTACCTGTCTAACTTTGTTTCCCCCATGTTAGTACAAACTCGGTCTGCTCCTTACCACTGTCTACCCTAAGTTCTCAGAGTCTTCATTACCCACCCCCTTCTCCGTACCCGACATGCCCTAGGGTCCTCACCATAATTCACTTCTCTGCCACACTCTCTCTCCAAATTTCCCGAGGCAAAGGTTACATACATTCTTCACCCATTAGTATTGAATATTTGTTGTTGGTTTTTCCCCCCTGGGAGTGGGAATATGGGCAGGGGGTGGGGTGGCTGTCCACCATCAATCATCTATTTTGGATAGTCTTGTGAGATATTTTGGTCTGAGGTGCCGAAGGGAACAGATCCTTCCTTTCTCTACTCTCTGAAAGGTAGAACCGCTCAGAACTCTGAAGTTTGGGAGAACTGACCCAAAGTCAAACGTTCAGTTAGGACTGACTTATGGAAGAATGCACTGAGAACTGCACTATCCAGAGATGACAGCAGCTAGCTGGACAGACTGTTATGGCTGCCTGCATTCTGGGGCCCTTCTGGTTCCTGCCCATTTTCCAAGCCTGCTCCTCTAGCCTCCTATCATGTCTGTGAGCCTCCATTATCCTTCTAGGAAATCCTTTCACTTAAAACAGTAAGAAAGTTTTCTGTTTCTTATCATAAAACACCTTGACTGATATACTTTCAACAAAAATTTAAGTACCTATTATGAACAGGGAAGGATACAGAAGTATAAAATACAAATACAATCACCGTTCTCAAGGAGATTATAATCTAGTTTTAGAGACATAAAGAACTAAAAAACATGTTAATGAAGGGTATAGTCAGAGGACAAGGAAAGAAGTCAATGATTTGGAGTAGTCAGGGAATGCTAGATAATGTGGCTCTCCCAGGTAGAAATTACCATACGTGCCCTCCCAAACAGAATTCATTACTCTTTACAACTGTCCTTTTTTATTTACTATTATAGTTAGCTGTTTATATACCAGTCTGTCCTAGAGTCTCCCATAGTCTCCCCTGTCTCTGAGTTTCTCGAAGAGAGATTTTATGAGACTAACTAGTGCCAGAAAAACTCGTTCATCCATTAATTCCACACACAGTGCTAGAAACTGGTCGTAAGTACGATAGGAGCCGATTTTCAAGGTATTTGGATAAGGATAAGAGAGAAGAAAAGGAGCAACAATATAAGAAAAATGGATTAAGTAGTAGGAAATAAAATTGGTAAAATACACTGCAGACATTATTCTGGGCATTGAAGACCATGCTAAACATCAGGAGGGGTGGCAAACTCAAAATGGCTACAGAAACAAATAGGAAGTGCAAATGAGTGAAGTGAGCTGATAAAAGCAATAGAATCATGCTAACTGGGGTGAGGCTATGCTTTGCCTAAAAGTATTCAAATTTAAAAACAAAAACAAAAAGCACTTTGCAGTCACAAAATAAAGTTTGCAGACCACAGACTTCTGCTAGGCCACAGAAAAGTTTCTGAGTAAGAAGGAAGCAGGATCAGAAAGATACATTAAGAAGAAAAACCAAGCAGTAGTGCAGATGGAGAGAAAGCCAAAAAGCTCAGGAGGACAAGCAAGAAGGAATAAGGCTCTGAATTAGGATAAGAGCAATATTCATCAATGGATGAAACAGTTAGATAAAAAGTTAATAAGGAACTAAACAATGAAGGTAAGGTTGTCACCACTTGAACCTATTGATCAAGTACAGCATCACTAAAAGTGAGAGAATAGAGGGTGTGATAAATGCTACAAAGAAAAATTCCACAGGACTTAATTTACTGGATATGAGACAGAGGAGAGAAGAGAATAGGAGTTAATGATTACCCCCATATTTCAAGCCTTGTAGCTAGAGCAGTAATGACAATACTGACAGAGATAAGGAAACCAAGAGGGAGAACCAGTTTTCAAGGGGGCGACTAGAAACAGCTATGGTGCAGTGATAAGAACATCAGACTGGATAGGTATTCTGCCAACTGTACCACCACTTAGCTGCATAACCTTGAACAAACACAACCTCCTGGACTCCATGTCCTCTTCTTAAAAATGAGATTAATTAGATAGATAGATAGAAGGAGTAGAAGGATGTGAGCTCGCCCCCTTCTTAAAAAAAAAAACAAAATCCCAACTAACTGCTGAACAACCATCAACAAAAAAACGCTGGAACCTACCAAAAAAGATACCCTACATCCAAAGACAAAGAAGATGCCACAACGAGCTGATAGGAGGGGCACAATCGTGATAAAATCAAATCCCATACTCACCAGGTGGGTGACCCTCAAACTGGAAAACAATTATACCACGGAAGTTATCCCACAGGAGTGAAAGTTCTGAGCCCCACGTCAGGCTTCCCAGCCTGGGGGCCCGGCAACAGGAGGAGGAGTCCCCAGAGATCAAACCTTTGAAGGCCAGCAGGGTTTCACTGCAGGACTTCCACAGGACTGGGAGAAACAGAAACTCCACTCTTGGAGGGCGCACACAAAGTCTCATGCGCACCAGGACCCAGGGGGGAGAAAAGCAGTGACCCCAAGAAACAATGGGCCAGATCTACCTGCTAGCATTGGAGGGTCTCCTGCAGAGGTGGGGGGCAGCTGTGGCTCACTGCAGGGACAAAGACACTGGCAACAGCAGTCCTGGGAAGCACCCATTGGCATGAGCCCTCCCAGAGGCCGCCATTAGACCACCAAACAGCCTGTAGGCCCAGTGCTGGGTCATCTCAGGCCGAACAACCAACAGGGAGGGAACCCAGCCCCACCCATCTGCAGACAAGCGGATTAAACTCTCTCTGAGCAGGCCCTACCCAACAGAGGGACCAGCCCCAGCTCTACCCACCAGTGAGCAGAAAAATGAGATTAAATTAGATGCTCTATATGACTCTTCCAGATCTGACACTCCAAGATAAGTTTGGCTTAAATGTGTTTAAAATGTAAAAGAATACTAAGGGGGAAAATGTTTCCTATGGATTGTTTAATGACATGAATTTCTTTAACAATATACACATATATGAAGAAAATATATAAAAATAATAATGCTTAATTTTAAGTAGCATATAAATGAATTTTTAAATGCTTTTTGATTTCGTATATATTTTAAGGTTTCAAATTATTGACTTTATCTAGATTCTCCAATTCTCCTTCCCTTCTCACTTAAATGCACTCCAACCATGCTTTTGCCCATTTAAAACTTCATGAAACCACTTCTTAAAAGAAAATTATGGTGAAATACAAATAACAAAATTTACCATCTTAACCATTTTTAAGTGTACAGTTCAGCAGCATTAAGTATATTCACATTGTTGGGACTTCCCTGGTGGCACAGAGGTTAAGAATCCGCCTGCCAATGCAGGGGACACGGGTTTGATCCCTGGTCCGGGAAGATCCCATGTGCTGTGGAGCAACTAAGCCCATGCGCCACAACTACTGAGCCTGCACTCTAGAGCCTGTGAGCCACAACTACTAAGCCCTCGTGCCACAACTACTGAAGCCCACATGCCTAGAGCCTGTGCTCTGCAACAAGAGAAGCCACCACAATAAGAAGCCCACACACCGCAACAAAGACCCAACACAGCCAAAAAAAAAAAAAAGTATTGTTGTGCTACCATCACCACCATCCACCCACAGAACTCTTTTCATCTTGCAAAGCTGAAACTCAATACCCATTAAATAGTAACTCCCATTCTCCTCATAGCCCTGGTAACCACCATTCTATTGGGTTGGTCAAAAAGTGCCTTCGTTTTTTGGGTGTTTTTTTTTTTAATATTTCTTTCTTTTTGGTTGTGTTGGGTCTTCATTGCTGCACACGGGCTTTCTCTAGTTGCGGCGAGTGGGGGCTACTCTTCATTGCGGTGCGCGGGCTTCTCATTGCGGTGGCTTCTCTTGTTGCAAAGCACGGGCTCTAGGTGCACAGGCTTCAGTAGTTGTGGCACGTGGGCTCAGTAGTTGTGGCTTGTGGGCCCTAGAGCGCAGGCTCAGTAGTTGTGGCGCATGGGCTTAGCTGCTCCACGGCATGTGGAATCTTCCCAGACCAGGGATCGAACCCATGTTCCCTGCATTGCCAGGGGGATTCTTAACCACTGCGCCACCAGGGAAGTCCCCTTCGGTTTTTAAGTAAAAATAAAAGACACATTTTTCATTTTCACCAAGAAGTTTATTGAACAACGTATTCACCCTTTAGTTCTACTACCTTCTGCCATTTTTTCAGGCAACTTCATAATTCCATCCTCCCAAAACATTTTATCTTCTTGAACAAACAACTGTTCCAGGTGCCTTTTACAGTCTTCCAGGGAATGGAAATTTTTTGCATTAAGAGAATTATGTAAAGACCGAAATAAATGGAAATCCGAAGGTGCAATGTCTGGTGAATACAGAGGATGAATCAGAACTTCCCAGCCAATCTGTAACAGTTTTTCCCTGGTCATCAAAGAAACATGCGGTCTTGCGTTACGCTGATGGAAGATGATGCGTTTTCTGTTGACTAATTCTGGACACTTTTCATCGAGTGCTGCTTTCAGTTGGTGTAACTGGGAGCAGTGCTTGTTGGAATTAATCGTATGGTTTTCCAGATGGAGGGAAATAATACAGGACTCCCTTCCAATCCCACTATATACACAACATCACCTTCTTTGGATGAGGACCGGCCTTTGGTGTGGTTGGTGGTGGTTCATTTCGCTTGCCCCACAATCTCTTCCGTTCCACATTATTGTACAGTATCCATTTTTCATTGCTCGTCACAATTTGTTTTAAAAACGGAACGTTTTATGTTTAAGTAGAGAATTTCATGCAGAAATATGGTCAAGAAGGTTTTTTTCGCTTAACTTATGTGGAACCCAAACATCAAAGCGATTAACATAACCAAGCTGGTGCAAATGATTTTCAATGCCTGATATGGATATTTTGAGTATGTCGGCTATATCCCGCGTGGTATAATGTTGATTGTTCTTAATTAATGTCTCGATTTGATTGCTATCAACTTCAACTGTTCTACCTGACCGTGGAGCATCGTCCAGTGAGAAATCTCCAGCACGAAACTTTGCAAACACCTTTTGACATGTTCCATCAGTCACAGCACCTTCTCCATACACTGCACAAATCTTTCTTTTTGCATTTCAGTTGCGTTTTTACCTTTCTTGAAATAATAAAGCACAATACGCCGAAAATTTTCCTTTTTTTCTTCCATCTTCAATATTAAAATGGCTACACAAAAATTTACCAACTTTAATGTCTTTTTTTTAAATGCACACTGGTATGACAGTTGTCACATACAATCTAACAAAATTGTTTTGAATAAAGTTAAGGACAACTAAGCGCTACTAGAGCCATCTTACGGAAAAAACCAAACGAACCTTTTGGCCAACCCAATACTTTCTATATCTATGAATTTGACTACTCTAGGTACCTAACATAAGTGAAATCATACAGTACTAGTCCTTCTGTGACTGGCTTATTCCACTTAGCATAATGGTCTCAAGGTTCATCCAAGATGTAGCAAGTATCAGAACTTCCTTCCTCTTAAAATCTAAATAATATTCCATTGTATGTATATAACACATTCTATTTATCCATTCATTCATCAACGGACACAAAAGATTGCTTCCATCCTTTGTCTATTGCAAATAATGCTGCTATGAACATGAGTAAACAGACATCTCCTCAAGTCCCTACTTTCAACTCCTTTGGGTATATATTCAGAAAAGGAATTGCTGGACCATTCAGTAATGTTTTTGAGGAATTATTGTACTGTTTTCCATAGCAGCTGTACCATTTCACATTCTCAACTACAGTATACAAGGGTCCAATTTTTCCAAATCCTGGCCAATATTTGTTATTTTGTTTTGTTTTTTAAATAGTAGCCATCGTGATGGGTATGAGATGGTATCTCACTGTGGTTCTGATTTGCATTTCCATAATGATTAGTGTTCTCTATGGTTTTATCAAAAGAACATATGAGCCAATATAAAGAGCTCCTATTGGCCAAAGATCGGATACTCGGAGCATCAAAATATATATAAATACAACTGATTAAAAAACACTGAATATATAAACCTAAAGTTCATAACGATACTAAAAAAAAAATCTCATTGAACACTACTGGAAACAACTAGGGCATACGTGACTTATTCTGAAGATTGATAGCTAAAAGGCAAAAAAATTAGGCATTTATCTTGTCTTTTCTTTAAAAATGTATTTTAGGATAACCAAATAACTGTACTTGATGAAGGAATTCCAGCTCATAAATGTGGAAAGAATGACAGAATTAGGAAATCACCATTTTGTAAGCCCTGGTGAACTAATTGCTTCAGGTAATATTCATAAATGGACAAAACCATTAGATAAAACGTTGATGGGGAACTGTACAATGGAGGTCAGGCTGTCACCACCTGAACCCACTGGTCAACCACTGCATTACTGTAAGACAAGCAAACATTGTGTGCCTCCTGGTATGATCCAATATGAAGCATACAGCACCACCTATGAAATATTCATGCCCTAAAAAATTGAACCTAAATCTGATTAAGCCTCTACAGCTGCACTAATATGACAACCACTAGCTACATGTAGCTAAATTTAAAAAGTAAAATTAAAAATTCTCAATCGCAAATGCTCAAAAGCCACATGCAGCCATTAGAAAGTGCAGGTACAGGACAGTTCCATCACTGCATAAGTTGTATTGTATAAAGCTGCTCTGGAGCTAAACTCCATTTACAAGAAACATGGAGAGGGAGAGGGATAAATGACACTAGAAAGAAGCAAAAAGACAAGACACAGGGCATTCTACAGAACAGTAAGTGGATGGCAGGGGAAAAAGAGAGAGAGGAGAACACTACTTTAGATTTTAAGACTTAAGGTATGAAATGTCCAGAAAAAGACAATTTATACAAAAAGAAAGCAGATCAGTGGTTTCCTGGGGCTGGAAGTTGGAGGAGTGAATGACTACAAATGGTCTAGAAGAAATTTTGGGGGGTGTGGAAATACTCTAAACCTGGTTCGTGGTGATGGTTGCCCAACTCTATAAAATCACTAAATATTACTGAATTGTTAAAAAGAAGTAAATAGAGTCAACTATAATGTATAGACCTTGTTTGGACCTGATTCTAACAAACTAACTCTAGAAAGACATTTTTCAGATAGTCAAATGTGATTACAGACTAGATGATACAAAAAATTACTTAAAACATTTTTTGGTGTAAATGGCTTACCTGTTCATATTTTTAGAGATGCATATTTAAATATGTGCAATGCCTGAAATTTGCTTTAATATACAAAACAGAGAAAAAAGATGAAGAATGAATGAAGCAGATGGAATAAAAATCTTAATTATTATATCTGGGTGATGGATATATGGGAGTTCATTGTTCTCTCTACATTTGTATATATTTGAAATTTTTTATAATTTAAAAACATTAAAGGCTACAGTAACACCCTTTCACAGTCAATGCTATATAAACCAAGTCAATGATGAGTTTGTGATTCCCCAATATTGTCAGCAATGAAGATACTAGATTATCATTTTAGTAAAAGTTTCAGTTTTAAAATTAAGTCCCCAGAGTAAAAACTAATTGGTTACCTTTAAACCACCTTTTAAAACTTCAAAAAAATGTTTAAACATACTCTGTTTTTGGGGGGGTAGGAGGACGAACTGGATATATATACTTTTTTTTTCTATTAGCTCAGTTGAATCTCCGCTCTTTATGTACTTGACACTGCCCAGGTCATGAAATAAATCCATCAGGATTCTTAGTGACAACCCTGTGATAAATATGCCTGGCACCAGTGCAATGTATTCAAGCCTTTTCAACAGCTTTTCCTTTGTGCACATCTGCAGGCTTTTTATGCACATCTGCATACAGAATCCACAACCATGATCTGCATTATAATTAATGTAACAGCACATCTGACCAGGTCCACAGGGTTTGACGTATAACCATTTTTGAGATCTGCAGGGAACTGAAGAAACCCTGGGGAGAAAGTACAGCTAATTTCAGATCAGGCACTGGATAAACTGTAAGTGGTAAGACAGTCGTTTTCCTCAAACAGCTATGACATAGCTGGAGGAGAATCTCAGTGTGTATATAACTGCTTCAAATCATAGTTGATATACTCCTGAACCCTCACTACATCCCTCATATACGCACTCTAAATGACCAAGGGATAGCCCCAAATTTACATATGGATCCAATTTAAAACCTTATCTAAAAGGACTCTTTGGGGACTTCCCTGGTGGTGCAGTGGATAAGACTCCATGCTCCCAATGCAGGGGGCCTGGGTTCAGTCCTGGTCAGGGAACTAGATCCCACATGCATGCCACAACTAAGAGCTTGCATGCCGCAACTAAGAAGTCCACGTGCTGCAACTAAAAAAAAAAAAAAAAGAAGGATCCCGCGTGCTGCAATGAAGACCCGGCACAGCCAAAATAAATAAAAATATATCTTTAAAAAATCCTCTTTCGGGCTTCCCTGGTGGTGCAGTGGTTAAGAATCCGCCTGCCAATGCAGGGTACACGGGTTCGAGCCCTGGTCCGGGAAGATCCCACATGCCGCGGAGCAGCTGGGCCCATGAGCCACAATTACTGAGCCTGCGCGTCTGGAGCCTGTGCTCCGCAACAAGAGAGGCCGCGATAGTGAGAGGCCCGCGCACCGCGATGAAGAGTGGCCCCCACTTGCCACAACTGGAGAAAGCCCTCGCACAGAAACGAAGACCCAACACAGCCATAAATAAATAAATAAATAAAATTTAAAAAACAAAAAATCCTCTTTCTCTCTCTCATCTACACACACACACACACACACACACACGTACACATTCATACATCAAATCTTAATAGTGCTTAACTGGGTGATGGGGCTACAGAATCAGGCATTCAAATATATTTTGAATGAATAAATATGTGTTTATACTTAACAATTCTTACAATAAACAGGTAATATTTATCATCAGAAAATGACTATAATACTATAGTCATCAAACCTATAAATAGGAAGATATAACCCAATATGAAAAATACACAGAAGCAGAATACAAAATATCACCTATTGTTTTTTTGTTTTTTTTTTTATTTTTTTATTTATGGCTGTGTTGGGTCTTCGTTTCTGTGCAAGGCCTTTCTCTAGTTGCGGCAAGCGGGGGCCACTCTTCATCACGGTGCGCGGGCCTCTCACTGTCGCGGTCTCTCTTTG
Source organism: Eschrichtius robustus (assembly GCF_028021215.1). Taxonomy (NCBI): domain Eukaryota; kingdom Metazoa; phylum Chordata; class Mammalia; order Artiodactyla; family Eschrichtiidae; genus Eschrichtius; species Eschrichtius robustus. The sequence goes on from NC_090825.1 coordinate 60,996,761, forward strand.
TTGCGGAGCAGAGGCTCCAGACGCGAAGGCTCAGTAGTTGTGGCTCACGGGCCTAGTTGCTCCGCGGCATGTGGGATCTTCCCAGACCAGGGCTCGAACCCGTGTCCCCTGCATTGGCAGGCAGATTCTCAGCCACTGCGCCACCAGGGAAGCCCTCATCTATTTTTTTTGGTCACAAATATTAAAAAACTAAATGCACACATGTAAGTAATGAAAGGCATCACAAACCAATGAAAATAATCAGAAGGAGGAAGGGATAATAAGTGGATTTCATTCATGTTGAGTTGCATTAATGTTTGTATACAAATAAAGCTTTAGAAAAACAAAATAACGTTGAAGAGCAATGAGCTCTAAAGGATGGAGCATAGGAATAATCTCATAAAACTTGAATGTTGGGAGCAGATGACTATCCTATACCAGCAACATAAGAAGGATAAGGAGACTGAAAAGAACTCAAGTTGTGTGCTGTGGGGGGAAGGTATAACTAGAATTGAGAAATCTAAGACTGAGGGAAAGAGGGAAAAGAAAGAGCTTGTAAATGAGAAGAGAGCTAATGCAGGTTAATGTTAACATTTAATCAGTAAAAGACTTAAGACTGTCCCAAGGCTATTAGGTGAGAGGCCAGAAAGGCTTAACATTGCTTTCTAGGTGTGACCCATTCCTGAGATTAGCATCAATTACACTTAATTCACCTGGATAGCTTCAGCGACTGAAACAGCGGTTCTCAAACTTCAAAATGAGATTCCTAAACCCCATCCCTAGAGACTGAGAAATGATGATTTAAAAATAAAAACAAAAAACCCTGCTTTAAATGTCTGGGATAGGAAAAAGAATAAAGACGCCCTAATGCTCCTTATGGATAAAATCTGTCTTCTATTTAATAAAGACAGCTAAGCAAGTTTTTTGATAACTTGGGAAACCCTAGCACCTCTGACCACAGCCTCTAATCTTTCCATAGATTTTAGGAAAGGAAGGGGAATACAAAAGCTGTCTTTAAACATGTGCAGACCTGTCAAGTAATAAAGGATGCAGACTTGTTTTGTGGGACATGAAGGATAATCCCTACAGGGGATGTTCTTAGTTTGATATAAGAATGCTTTAGAAGAAATGGGATCCGTAAAAGGTGGTGAGTTTCCTGTCTCTTGGAGACGTCAAAGATGATGTTAAATGACCATTTGGTCATTCACATAATCTATGTGAATAATTTAACCAGCAATAATAAGATTAAATGACTAGGGACTGACCTTCCTACCTTGATACAGCCTACCTAACATCTAGTAGACTTTACCACTGTTACAAAAGAGAACTCGAAGTTCATTTAGAAGTATTTTATTGGACGTATAACTGCTTCAGTGACTCATGATAATTAGATAAGCAGCTCACATCAATATGATTTTTCACTTTTATGCTGAAAATCATTTGACTCCTCTCTCACTTTTCTGTACCTAAAATCAAAGTCAATGTGGTGCTTCCTCCTCATTACCACCTCAGTGTTATTCATCCAACAAATATTTTTTGCCACTTAGTAAGTGTCAGGAACCATGCATTCAGGCCAGGAAATAGCTAAACTAATCATCAATACACACAGGTTAAGAGGCAAAAGTCCTGGATCTGATTCTCGGCAAACTCAGGTTTCACTATCTCAACCTACCCTATGCTCCAAGTCATACTTTCCTGTATTATATTCAATGAAGCCTCCATTTTCCTTCCCCTCCCCACTCCAATTACCTGAGGTAATTGGGCAACACGTCCAGCTGTTGCTTCTCCCCAGCCTTGACCCCAACTCCACGTGTCTCTAAGGCAGAAGAAATTCGGGGGCAGGAGCATGAGTACTGCCTGTCTAGAAGAAACAAGAGGACTACCATAGGGAAGGAAGAAGGAAACTCAGGGCAGAATATTACACAGTAAAAAATGGACTCTGGGGATTTCAAAGCCGAGAAATTAAGGAAGAGAAAGAGGTGAGGGTTTTTTTTTTTTCCAAGGGACAGGTGAGGGAAGAGGACTTCTTTAAAGCCAGGAGACAGGTAAATGACTGAAGTGACACTGGAGCTCAGGGTTTCACCTAGGAGAAGCCAACAATGTAGAAGGTGCCTCTGTGTACTTAGAAGCTTTTAGGCAGTCAATCTCTAAGGGAATCTGTAAAATCTTGGCAACTCTAAAAAAACTGATGTTTGAAGATGGGATACTGAGGGAGGGAGAAAATTACAACTGGTACTTTTGTCGTCGTTTTCTTATTGGGAAATAAGTCCAACAAAGAAAAGAGTATATATGCCATTTGAAGAATAACTTAAAAAACACCTGTGTTCCTGCCTCCCAAATGAAGACTATTTTTCTTTACTCCTTTTTCTCCAACTCTTGGAGCAGCCCTAAAAAACTAAAGTAGATTTATCTGGGGGCCAGTCTCAGGTGTGGTATAACTTCCTTAAATTGCAGAATGCCCAGGGGAAACGATCTCCAACAACATTCTCATTTGTCTCCTAATGCTTAAGTTTTTTCAGATGGATTAAGATAAAGACATTTTTTTCTACAATAAAATTAAAGGGTTTTGAATGAATGAGTTAGCATATTGCTTTAATCTAGTCTGTCAAAATGTAAATGTTACCAGCTAATTTGCTATTCTGAATGGGGAAAAGGATTTGAAAGACAAGGTCCTGATTCTAAAAGTAACAGAGGAGGGAAGAAAGCCAAAGGTTCCCAAAGAGCTCAACATACTTCACCAGTTTCCCCCAGACTTGAATTATTTGCCTTCATCCATACATAAAAAGAGGTTATGAACACAGATACTTCCTGGCCTATGTACATTTGCTCACCTGAACAGTTCTAGGCTGCCCATTCTTTTCATTCTCTCATGTGGTTATAAACACGAGGCATTTCCTTGGCAATTGAATAAATATGCTGACACTGTCTCACACTAGCTTCTAAGTAGTTGTCCAGTTGCATTGCTAACTTTACATAAGACACTAGCACTACCTGAATCCAATCAATCCAACCAAAACAACACAGAGTGCTTCCTATAGGAGACTATGTCTTGGTTGTCTTTTTTCTCATTTCTCCTTTTCAATTAAGTGCATGGGATAACCATACTTTATTGGATGATATACAAACCCCATGGCACTAATGATTTAAGGACAGGGATGAGGATTCCTTTGCACAGCCATATTTGTCTATAGAAAGTTAAATTCTTGCATGTTCCAATCTTCCTTTCCCACTCTGGAAAATAATTCCACTGCAGCCCCAACCTCTTCCCTGGTCCTATTACAAGGAGGTTACTGTCAGTGGCAGTACTCTTCAGCAGAACACTGAGGTTTTCGGGCTTACCTTTTCACTCCCTTTAACACAATGCTGACTTGACTCAGATTCAGATCCCCTCCTGCCAGATAAAAGGACAATACCTTTAAAAGAAACAGATGAGACAAAGACCAGCCTAGGACTCTGATTAACAGGTATTTTTAAATTGACTTGCCCCACACTAGTCAGCCATACAGAGTTATAACATTATGTATTAGAAATGATTAGCAATGGGAAAGAACTTCAGATATTATAGGAGGAAACAGAACCGCACAGCTGCTAAGTGACTGGACCAAGACCATACAGATATTGGCTGACCAAGGATTACAACTATGTTTTCCAAACCATGCTGCATTTCTTCAAGGTCTCCAACTATAACAGAGTAGGAACAGGACAAAGATTGTTATTCTGTAACTCAAAGAGAAAAAAAAAAACAAAAAACCTATCTCCCTGAGAAGCAGCCATCTCCTAACGAGCAACCCCTACCAGAACCTGACGGTCCTGCTTTGGAGTTCTTCTGCCTAAGGAGAAAATTCTCATCATAACTCTTCAAACCTGAAATGTCTCATGGCATGCAACCAGTTCTCAGAGAAGCCACTAAGTTTAAAATGAAAATGAAGCTCTTAAGTCTTCCAACAGGGAAATTTAAGATGGCTGGTTTCCTGGCAAGCATGTGATCCTCCCTCTATTGTAGGAAACAATCCAGTCACTGGAGTTTCTAAGAGTGGCATATTAACTCTTCCAAGATACCTGAGCATCATTTACTGAATTATCTTTTTGAAGATGCTACATGGTTCCCCAGTTCTTTGGAAAAGGTAATTAGCCTCCCATGAGTGACTAGTTTACTCCAAGTGAGCAATGAGCTCACCATAGGATGAGCATGGTCTCTTTTGGTGGGAATGAGTATATTATTTTGCTTGTTGTCAGGAGTAATTCGTTTATTTTTCACCTTAACGTAAGCCCTTTAATATATGATATTTTAAAAGTGGTAACTACTCCCTGAGATATAACAGACTAGTAGCAACTGCAATAAGCTGGGAGCCTTAACACCAACACATCTGAAATTCAACTTAATAAACATCTATTGAGCACCTACTATGTGCCAGAGTCTATGCTAGATGTTGGGGAATTATATTGCTACAATTTATCCAATTAGAGAGTATCAGTGATACTCCAGTAACACTATATAAGATTATGAATGGCTATTAATATGAGTATGGCAGATGGTCCACCATGACTTGTCCTGGTCATTAGAGGCCTGAATCTGATCAACGGCTTCAAATTTAAGAAGGCAAGTGAAGAATTTAGTAATAATATAAACATACCAAACACAGTTCACTGATTTAAAAATAAGAGCCACAGGAAAGGTCAAAACAATTCCACTAAAGCGGAGAAAAAAATCCTAAGGATGACACTGCTATGCTCTAAGGCCCAGTTCCTTCAGGAAGCCTTGCCCAGAAATTCTATCCCCAATGAGTTCCTGCTTCTTTGAATTTCCACTTCATTTACGATATGGACCACAGTACTTAACACTTGATCAAACCATTAAAAACTGCCTTGTACATTTTTCTTTTCAAAATATATTTGTCTTGTCCCCTTAATTACATGCTAGGTTCCTCAAGAGCCTGGACATCATCAACTTCTCTAGCACCCCCACCTCCATGCCTTGTCAATAAGCACACACAATAAAACAGTTGTTGACTTATAAGTATGAAAAACGCGTTAAATAAGGGAACTAGAGGTGTTTATCATAGGGAAAATAAGATCGTGGCAGAGATATTTTCTACTCACTAACTATCCATGTGCTCCCCTACATTTGCCAGCCCTCTTGCAATTAGAGGAAGCCACCTAACTATTTCTTGTTTATTGGACCTTAAGCCTAAGTTTCTAGGCCAATGCATTAAAGTCAATTCACACCTTCCAGTTCTTTCTTTTCCTTCCCCAAAGATGATGGAAACCCCATAATTAAGTGGTCAAGCCACAAAATGAAAACAGCTTGGATCACTGAGTCACACATGAAGGGAAGGTGTCCAGAAGAATCACTTCACTTACAGTGGAATCTGTGTGAGCAAGAAACAAAGCTTGGTTATGTTAAGCCAGAGAGAAGAGGTTTATCTGGTACCGCAGCATAGCCTGGTGTTATACTGACTGATATACTAAAAAAAGACTAAAAAGAAAAATCATTTCAGCACTAAGAGGTGTAATAGAAAGTCCCCATTGAGGCAAGACTATAGAAGGAAGAGCATGAGGCAGACTAGGCTCAATAAAAGGAAGTACTTCCTGGCAGTTGGGCCAATAATAGAGGTTTTGTGTTCAACCAGAATCTGTCAGTCCCCTTGGTGAGAAATGAAAAAGGAACAACTGTGGTCAGGGAATTTGAATGAGGTGACTTCAAAGATCCCTTCAAATGCTAAGATTTTATAATTCTATGATTGAGGGTTTCTAATATGTGGAGAACAGGAAAATGGGAAATAGCTTACCTTGGGTTGTGACTACTTAATATTATATAGAAGCAACATCAAAAGATCTCCCATAAAATCTTGCAGGGACAGACAAGAAACACATCTGAAGGACCAAGGGATTCAAGGATCCTCTCCCTTGTGAACAGTCAAACCATGCCCTCTCCATGTACAATGCCACCCACCTCAAAGTACTCCCAGAGCTAGTTCCCAAGTTTCTTACCACCTCAGCCCAGAGATCATGTCACAAGGAGACAATTCCATTGATAAAGACTGCTCACACAATAATGAGCCTTCTCAGTGGCACACTAGAACTATCTTGAATTAACCACTAAAGAGAGGGTAAAGTTCAGAAGGAAAAGAGTGTTTCCAGACTCTTGAAACCATGTTTAACTTTAATGCAGTTATCATGTCCCATCAAAAAGCATCTGTCCTGTTGAAATTACAAGGGTGGATTGTTAAACTTCTAAGTAAGGGAAGTTATTTAGTTTCTTCCCTTAAGAATAAGAGCAGCATCTACATGTTACATACACAATATTATTGCTAAAAGATCTGAAGACCACCTTAAAAGAATGATCTCTCCCACTTACTAGGTATGTGACATTGGGCAAGTTACTTAACCTCTATGAGTCTCAATTTCTTCATCTGTAAAACACAAATTATAATATCTACTTCATAAAGATGTCATGATGATTTAAATGAGATAATGTGCTCTATAAACTGAAAAATGGGGTTCAAATGTAACATACTGGAGGAAAAGTAATAAATACCCTCAGAAAACGTTATTTCTGAAATCAGTGTTGGAGTAGCTGCCTAACTAGGCAGACTAAGCATGTGATAACTAATAAAGCAAGGGCAGCAAAAAGAGAGACCAATTTAGCTTCACTGAACTCATTCAGAATTCTGCAATTAGAAAATCTAGAAAGAACTTATTTAATTTCAGTATACCTATGTTTTGTGTTTTACAATTTAGTATTTCTAATTTCATAAGAATCACATATAATCTTTTCACTACTAAAGGCTTCTAGGGGTTCTTAACCAGACATTGTTTGGATTCATCTTAAATAGATTCAATAAGGACTGTGAATAAAAGCATGTAAAGTCCTGTGATATTTCAATGAAAGATATAAAGAACATATACTACATGTGTCATGTGGGTTAATTATATATTTCCTGGTACTTGTGCATTACTTCAACTCAGAATTAAGAAGAATTGTGGCAGCAGGAGCAACTGCAACAAGTGTATCTCAAATCCAAGGTGGCTTTAAAGATGGAAACTTGGATATATGGGATATTTGATCATGTGGATGGAAGATGCAGCTTAACTGCACAACTAATTATGCCCCCTTAAAGACTGATTATGACATCGTCAAAATCAAAAGAGGACCCTCTGTGTAGCTCATGCCTGAAATTCCTTAAAAGCATTTTCTAGTAAGTCTTATAAATCCATGCGTTGTTTTGATAGAGCATGCATGAGGAAAAGTGAAAAGCATTGTTCTCTCTGTAATGATCACATGTAAATAGGCCATGGTTCCCGTAACAAATGCTCTGCACTGATGAGAGTTAGCACAGAGCCAGGCAGGGGGTGCCCGCCTTTGTTGCTGCTTTCATTTTAAAAATGAATCATAATTTCTGCATTGGATACGAAGATGGGTTTACAGCTATTAGCCATCATATTAATAATTTAGAAAATACATGCCCAATCACTTGTGTTCTTTCAATTCCTTATGAACACAGCTGCAACCCACATTAAAAGCGAGGGTGAATGGATATTCTTCAGATGAGATATTTGGGCTGAATTATTAGGGTAGCCTGTACTACAAAATTACTAATAAACATTGCTTCTGGCTCAGTTTAGCCTGAAGTCAGTGAACCTAGCCAATGGTGACAATTCAAAAACTCCAAAATGCCCGATGAATGAATCTAACTAACCAAGGAAGCCTGTAGGAAGTAGATGCCACGATTAAAGAGCCAGTAGTTTCACTATGCCATGCTGTTATTTCTTCACATAAATGCCCTCAGATGAGATTACCTTTATGTCATGAAAGGGAGAAAAGGAAGGTTACATTCTTTCAACTGACAGGTTAACTACTGCCATTACTAGAAGACACATCTTTGTGGGCTAAGTTTTTTCTTTATCCTAAAAATTAATATGTGAAGTCCACAACACAAATTAAAAACATTTTCATTTTCAGGGTAAGCAGTCATTGACAACATCAAACATAAACTGCCCCAAAGTTAGAACTTCCTCTATATTTTCCATTTACATCTACCTTGATTTACCCAAATTGCTCTGCATCCTATTTTCTACTCAGTACCTAACATCATCTTTAGTAGGCTGAATTCCTATAACCTATTTCTTCCACCATCAACAAAAGGTAAACTAAGTGCAACATCATTACTATGACATCCCTTGCATGCCATGTATGATATTTAGTACCAATATTGAGGAAAAAATAAAGATAACAAGGATGAAAATGTGTACTCAAATAAATCAATCATATAGTTACATCATAATAGACTTTGACTTTTTCTAGCTAGCATGTGGTGGTGACAGTATTCAATGCCAAAAAGACTACTCAGCAAAAAGTACAATTCATTAGATGCAGGACATCTAACATGTTGTACTTATCTACCCTGTACTCTGATATTATTCATCAGTATTGTCTTTATTACCTTATTGAATGTAATTAGTTATTTTTATGACTTTAACAGTTTTGAGTCAGAATTGCTTCTGACAGGGAGTAAAAAAATAATATGAAGCATCACTCTGTCGTTATTTTTTTCTCCCTCAAAATACAGAAATCTTTCAGGCTTGTGATTGTGATTCTCACTGTCTGCTTTTTATCTTTGCTAAACTGTCAACCTTAACAATTTAGACCAGGTTGCCTTCCCTTATGCTAATGGCACATATGACATTAAAATGTTCAGAATTCTTAATACAAAAATCTATTGCCATAGAAACAAGTATTATTCCAGAGTCAGGTCAAGTGAAAAACTCTGTACACTTTCATTATAATATTGATAAATAACCACTATATTATGAAATATAAGTATCTTTGAAAGCATCTATCACTTCAGTTGATTTGCAACTTCTCATCAGTGTTCTGAGTTGGCCCATTTTTTTTCAAATGAAAGATCCCATTTCCCTTGCCTTTCAGAAATTCGATTTTTAAAGATCCCACTTAGCATCCTTTATTGCATTCCTACATCATAAAGTTATGTTTTATAGCAGTATAAAAAAGCTGTAAAATTAGCATCCTTGTAAACAACCTTCCATGCTCACTGGTGAAGCAATCTGTGATTTGTACTGATCTCTTAAATGGGACTTGAGACTACAGTTTCCACAATTTCAAGTTTAAAAAAAAAAAAAGAGCACTAATCTAAGCCAAGGGAGAATATGACAAAATGTAAAAACAAGGAAAAGTATTTTTCATCTACAGATATTTTAGAAATTTGGTTATTATGCTGCTAAATTAAAATCTAGGGTGAGTTCTAAAACATAGAAATGTTCCATTTTTATACGAAATCCCAAATGAGCCTGTTTTTATCCTCTTTAATATTTTAACATTATATTAAATATACCCTTAGAAAATGTAGAATTGAAATATTCTGTGAACGCACCCACCAAGTTTATTGAATATCTCTAATTAAAATTCCTAAGGTAACATGAACAAATGATTTTTCATTATCACAGAAAATCATGCCTTTTTGTCCTCACCTTCCAGGAGATTCCACTGTTTTCTCTTAGTTTAGTAACAATTACAACAGTTCCTTAAACAGCTGAGTAACAACTACAACAGCTCCCAATGGTATGAAATTGTATTCTAGGACAAGGGTGTTTTTAGGGTTTCCATTCTGTGGCAACCAACTGAGAAATCTTCCCATGGGAAAAGGTGCATTCTAATGCCTATAATAACCATTAAATTTCACACCACAAGATTGATTTTGGTTAGTCTTCCAAAGAAAGCCTGTGATACCGACTCGCCTCCAAGTTTAAAACACACCTGCAACCTTCCAGCTCATTCTACAGAAAAAAAAAAAAAAAAAAAAAAAGCCATTTTCACTACCACTTAGTTTGAACTGAGCACGTGTCTAAATTTGAGGTTAGCTCGACCCAAAGATGGACCCTGAGAAAACCAGAGCAGTCTCGCAGGGGAAAGCCTGAGAAGCTCCGACCCGCAGCCAGGTCGCCCTGGACACCCTTCTCCCGTCATGCCGTTTGCCCCCACTTGGATCCGCCGAAGCAAAGGGGCCGGGCCGCCTCTTTCGGACGGCCTCGAGGCCTAGGCGCCAAGGGAGGGCCCCGGGCCTTTCTCGTCCACCACGTACCTGGGGCCACACGCGGCTCTGGGCGACGCCAGACGGCAGAGCTCCCGGTCTCCACGCTTCCTTCACGGTGGTCCTTCCGGACGCAGCCCGGCGAGGGTTGCCGTCAGCTCCTTTGTCCGAGGGAAATGGTTCACGCCAGAAACTTATCAACTCTCGTGCACTGCATTTAGTGCGCTCAGCTTTGCCCGTAGGCCCATCTCGGGCTCGGGAGGCACCGGGGTCGACCCGAAGCCTCGCGAGGCCTCGAACTCGCGTGAGGAGATCACTGCGCGGCTTCTCACTTCCGGCCTGCGGGCCGCGCGACTCCAGGCTCGGCATGCGGAGTCGGACGCCGTGTGGGTGCGTGCTGCCTAGGCTGTGGGGCGACCAGGGAACTGAACCCAAGCCTACTGAAAAGCGGACGCGTCCCAAAAGTGGGGATCCCGCCGACTGAGCGCGAGTTGAGAACCTCCTGGAAGAGTTATCTTCCCTTCCCCCACCACGAGACCCTTCCGCCATTCAAAGTCACACCAAAACCCATTATTCTCCATATCACATACTGAAAATGATTTTATTTTATCCATTTACATTTGATATAAACTTGTCCGGAAAAGTCAAATAATATGCTTTATATTAGCTCAAACATTTATTAAGAAAACCAGATTCCATAAATAAGCACAGACAATAAGTTAAAACATATCACAAATTGACCAGTATGTAACAAGAATGCTTTATCTACACAAAACATCCTATTTCACATGTTTGTTCATTCTTCGAAAGCGCTTCTGTTCTCTGGGTTTGGATTTGACCAGCACATGCAGAAAGAGCTGATTGTGTTTTCTCTGTACAAAGTTGCAGGGTTGTAGATGTCCGAGTGCACCCATCGGCGGCCAGCAGGGGCCGGGGCGGGGTGGGGGTGGCCGAGGGGCACGAGGAACGACAGGACGACCACAAAACAACCAAGGGCACAGAGCAGCGAGGAGAGAGGAACGGAAAAAGGAAGCAAACGAACCCCAGTCCTGAAGGATCCAGAAAAGAGATGTGGCTTTTGCTTTTACAAAAGGAAAATTTTCTTACATGTTTATTTTATTCTTCCTTATAAAGACTTATCAAAATGGGTAAGATCACCTCTTCATCACATGACTGCTTTAGTCTACTCCAGCCACCCAATCCACTGTTATGTTCCTCCTGAGAAGCCTTCCCTCAATACCCGCACACAGTTGTGCTTAAGAAAATAAAAAAAAGATAAAATAAAAGCGTTCTTTTGCAAGCCAGTACAGGGCTGCATGGATGTGACTGGGTACACAGGGCAAGGAACGGGTGGTGGGAGAGGAAAGAAAGAAAGGAGTACGGAGCAAGAATACAAAGATAAATCAAATTGTGATCTGTTGGGTCCTCAGATGAGGCGGTTGGTAGTAGATGCTTGTCCTCCTTTAAGACAAAAATCCCTAACATTGTGCTGTCCCTTGAACACGTCCGTGTGTGACCTAGGTGCACTGTGTATGTGTGTGCGCGCGCGTGTGTGTAGTGTCTGAGAGTGAGCGAGAGTGCGAGTGTGTGTGTTTCTGCCCACAAACCAGTCCATTGGTGTCTGATTTCAGATCCTGAGTCTACTCCCTGGTAAGTAAAATAACGGGAAGGATGCTTTTTGCAGGGCGCGGGAGGAGGGGCGTGAGGTGCGGGCAAAGAAGGGACCGGACGGGAGGCGGTGGGCGAGGGGGCCGCAGGCGTCGTGTAGAAGGTGTGGATGGGAATGCAGCCAGTCAGAAGGCCGTGAGGAGGGCGCGAGCACGAAGAGTGCGAGCGGGAAGGCCGGGGGTAGCGGGAAAGGGTGGGGTTAGGCGCTAGAGACGGGGAGGAGGGAGGAGCCGGGTGAGATGGGGAGGGGGGCTTTGGGGAGGCTGGCGGGAGCGAAATCAGGCGGAGGGGTGGCCTCGCAGGCTGGGGCTTGGGGTGAGCCCGGGAGAGTGGAGGACAAGGGAAAGGACCAAGCGAGACTTGGCAGAGGCCTGGAGGGGGAAGGAGCAGGGGGCCGGGGCCGGGGCCGGGGCGGGGCGCCCGGGCACTCGCCGCCAGGGCCTCGGGGCGGACCTGGGGGCGGGGCCGGGGGCGGAGCGGGCCGGGCGCGGCTGCATTAAGTGAAGCTCATGGAGACTGTGTGCTCTAGCGCCTTGCGGCGGAGGGAGGCGATGCTCGTGCCCCGCCACACGTCGCTGCTGTCCGGGGAGCTGCAGAGCTGGGGCGAGCCGGAGACGTTGCTGGGGCCGGGGAGGGAGGCGGGCACCATGCCGGGAAAGGCAGGCTGGTAGAGGTGCGACTGCAGCCCCGCGCCGTTGGAGCCCGCCAAGCTGTTGGACAGGCCCATGGAGTTGGGCGGCGGCCCGGCCGCCAGGCTGCACTGGGACAGCGACTGTGCCATGGCTTGCTGCCTGCCCAGCGCCGGCGGCAGCGGCAGCTGCGACACTCCCGGCATGGCGGCCGCCGCCCAGCGGGTGTCGTTGGCATGGAAGGAGCACAGGCTGTCGCCCATGGCGGCGGCGGCGGCGGCGGCGGCCGACGGGAACTGAGGCAGGCCTGGCGTGGGCAGCAGCGTCCCCGGCGCACGGAACACGTTGGTGGTCTTCTTGCGCTTCTTCCACTTAGCGCGCCGGTTCTGGAACCAGACCTGGAGCGGGCAGGGCGGGAAACACACAGGGCGCTGTTAGCCGGCGGGCGGGCCAGGAGGGGTGGGGGCTTGAGCCCTAGAAACCCGCGTCAGGTCCACCCACTCAGCTCCAGGCCGAATAAGTGCCATCGGCCCGGCACGCCCCCCGCACCCAGCCGGTGACCCTGGTTCTCCACCAGCTGGAATCAACCGGCGCCCCTTGCATCCACCGGGCGCCAACTCCCGGGGTCCTGAGTGATCGTGCCCCGGAGCGCTTACACACGGTGCAAACATACACCATGCGCAGTATTCACCACGCCCCTGCACGCTGGCACCTTCTGTTCGCTGCTTAGATGCACAGGTCTGCAGGCAGGCATGTGTCAAGGCTGGACCCACAGGTGTACAAATGAAGATAAACTTGCGTACCCATGTGGCTTAATAGCGTGCCTTATAACAATGATGGGGTATAGAATTTTCTGAAACGCTGTAACTTTGGAAATTGATGAAGGGCCGTGGATGACATAGCCAGTTCCAAAATCGAAAGACAAAGGAGAACCCCTAACGCCATGGATGACAGAGCAGAGAGGTTAATATACTGATCCGTGTGGGAAAGCGAGCGCCACTGAGTTAGTGTTGTTTGGGTCGCCACCGTGACTTCTGATTCGTAGCGACTGGTACTGCTGCCACAAGTCCGTGCCTCGTTCTCAAGCCCCTCTAAGGGTACCTTTATCTGGGCTGTGCAAGTGTGCTGGAACCTGCTGCCAGAGCCCGAAGCCTCAGGGCCTTCAAATCTATTATTTTCAGGAACTTACTGAGGATCCCAAATAACAAGGCCTCCAATTCCCTCAGCCCCACCCCACCCCTCGTTTCATCTATAAACTAAAAACAAATTTTCTGACCACTACAAACCAAAAGAAGTCAAGTGTAAAGCTCACACTAGGTATGAATCAAACTTAATTTTGCTTAGACAAACCCAGATGTCTTTTTAAAGGAGATGTGTTTTATAAAATATACTCCAAAGTGAGCCTATTAGTTCTTTCTTAACAGTGACCCTGGAAGTTCAGACCTTACCAGACAGATTTGTCTATGAATGTCAAATTCACCACCACAGGGGAAGGAAGGGTTCTTCCTGAAAGATATCAAGTAAACTGCCTGACCAAGATAACATCCCCTTGCCCCATATTTAAATTTGATCTTCTTATTTTTAAAAAAATGCCAGCATGCCCACTTGGCAGGCTTACAGTTCAACATTAGTCAGTTGGAGGCTTACTATGCATAAACATAAATGATGTGGGACACAGCTCAGGTACTGATTGAATTTTCTCATAATTTGGCCAACGCAATTTGACCACCATATTCATGGCCAAAAGGTAAAGCGTTAATCCAAGCTATTTAGTGTTTATTCTGCAAACTAAAACATCATGAGTATGAGTACTTTGACCGCCTTTCCCGGTAAACCGGCTATGCACAATGGTTTGTTCACACCCGTGCACTCTCTATTTACCAATGTGAACGGCATTGTAATCTAGAATCCTCTCCCGCTTTTGGGCTGGCCCTGGCCTTTCTACCCCATCGCCCACCACCTTATCTTTCTCTGGTTTCTACCCCACTTCCCATGTTTCCGCCTACTCCAGTGTCTGGATTGGGTAAAGATGTTGGGTCCTTTCCCTGCTAAAGCCCCTTGAGCTGGTGGCACGGCGGATTAATGAGGCAGCAGAACCCTAGGTGGAGGCTGGGATCAATGCGGAAGGCCGCGGATTGAGCTGTTAGCGGCCTTCTGCGGAGAGCAACCCGCAGGAGCCCAGGAAAGCATAGCGAGGAGACCTACTGCCAGAGGTCGCTTTGCATTACCCATCCAAGGCTGGACCGGATGGAGCCCTAGACAAGGGACGGTGTCTGTGTCCAGATGGTCCCCACACCTCACACTCCGCACCCGGATACATTTTGAAAGATATCTATGAAGAGCGGTTCCTAGCACCCTGCTAATGTCAGTGAATCCCGAAACGTTTGAATGTTTGGGGCGGGCACGGGGTGGGGGACTGGGGAAAAAAGCAGAAGAAAGGGGGGAGAAATTGCCCCGAAGAATCTCAGTGAAAAACACGCCTGCCAGAAAGGTTTCTGAATCTCAGGCCCAAGCGGAAAAGAACAGCTGTTGAAGAACTAAATATTATAGAAATAATCGAAAAATCGTGCTCAATTATGTTTGAGGGTTAGCAGTCAAATGATGGCTACAAAATTTTTTATGTTTCATGGCTTACTGGGGTTGGGAAAAAAATCTGCATGGGGTCTGAGCACGTTCCAAGCTATGATGCATATGTTTTTAAAATGTGAATGTTTCCACTTGAAAACTAGAGCATGACAGATTAAAATGCAGGTAAAACCTAAGGGAGATTTTGAGAATGCACAGATGACAACTCCAGGAAATATATTAACCGCGGCCATGGCCAACTTTGTACTCAGTTTGAAATGCAGCTCTTTTCAGAAAATGCTTAATACAACAGTGAGAATCTAATGGAGGTTGGAATTTAAAAATCCACTTTCATGATATCTGCTGTTACAGTAATATAGACATACTGTAAATGTATTTTAAAATATATAGCCCGTTTAATTCCCCATCTATAAATGGCTCAGAAATAGAGAAAGAGAGGGAGAAAGAGAGAATATTACTTTTTTCCCCCTCGAAGCAAATGCTTTATGAAGATCTCATTGGAATCCAGCAAATGATTAATGTGAAGATTTGGGAGGAAATCTGGGGAGCTGTATTAAAGCCTAGATCTCAGGTTCATTTCGATCAGCCAGCCGTGAACTCTGGGCCGAATTCATTACACTTTAATAGTGCTGGGAGAGGAAGAAAATGCAATTTCTCATTCCATTAGAAAACTAGAAAATACTCTTGGCTTGTCCCCCTATTAAGATGTGGCAGGTGACAGGGCCATTCTGGGGGACACGGTCAATGGAATTACAGCACATTATTTTTGTTCGTATAAAATATTGAAAGGCAAGCCTGGCTGTGCAGAAGTTATTTCACTGATTTGGTTTTTATGTAAATAAAATATTGAAAGTTAATTAATCCGTGCTAGAGACTAATGATTATGCTTATTATATTGCATTTGATCGCGTAATTTGCATGATTCTCGCATTGCTGCTTAATAAGCCATTCCAGGTTATAAATAATTCTGAAATTGGTTTCTAATAATGGCATGCTATAAAAGGAATGGTTTTATTATACTAGCCAGAAAAGAGGAGCGATATCAGACATGGAATTGGCCTCCGTGTGAGTAGAGGTGCTTTAATAAATACTTAAAAGTATGATATATGCCAGATATAGATAAAAATAAGTATTTTAGATCATTTAGTCTAGAATCAAAAAGTATCTTTAAAAACATACAATTGCAATAAATTAAATGTTTAGATCATTTTTAATCAGTGCAGTGGCCCCACGTACTGAAAAGAATGTGTGGCAATCTGTTAACTATAAAGAAAACTATGAAGTACTCATCATATAAGAACATAAACCAATTACTATTTAATTTGAATTTGGTCAAGGAGCAACGATACAATGAATTACGAAGTAAATACATTTTACATAAATTATTTTTGCATTACGTTACATAATGTTAATCATTTTGAAATGTTAATTAAGAAGGTTATGTTGATCTGATTACTTTTTAAACTATGGAACATTATTTTTAAAAATATTGAAATTGCCATTCTATTAAATTGTTCCTATCAGCAGCATCAAGCTATTATCTTTGGTTGAACATTATGTTAGAACAATTAAAGTACTTTGTCTCTATTCTTCTTGATTATTCTTTTGTGTACTTCTTGAAAATAACTGTTTCTATTACATAGTTTGTGTTTTATTTCATTTACAACTTTTTATATTAAAAGAATCACTGCCATTAACCTTTGGAAGACCTAATAAAGTTTAATAGACCTCATTTTCTTTTTTCATAAAGTCAGTTGTCCAATTATATTTTATTTGTGGTTCTAAGTTCTATTTTAATTCAAACTAATTACTAGTAAGCCTAGGTTAAGCAACAGCATTTTAGTCTTTAAAATAAAAATTATTATATAGCATTTCTCTTGAGTGACAAAAAATTTATGAATTTTGAACCGACAGGATTTTAACAAGCCAGTACTATTATTAACGGTAATGGAAATATTGAAATTGTATATTTCTGTTAAGGTTTGAACTCAATTTCAAAAGATTTAAAAGAGGTGTGAGGTAAAAAAAAATTTAAGAGCACTAGTAATATATTTCTGCACAATGCAATTAACATGCCTTTGATGCTTAATTTCAATGGCCCATGATTCAGGGCTTCCAGAGTTCACTAAGGAAATCACCCAGACTTACATTGAGTAAAAATGTTAATCTATGTTATACCCTGAATATTGCTATATTAATTTGACCACTTTAAGTCCCTAATGACATTTTTTGCTGACTATTTAAAACAGAAGCATATGCTATTTTTCCAGGTTAGACTATCTTTAAAATGCAGAATGGAGACAGAAAAACTCAACACCGTGATTAAGGACACTCTTGTCTCTTCTTAGATCAAATGTAAAGTAACTGAGATCTTTAAACTTTGATGTTTAAAATTTGTAAAACGAAGATATTTAAAATTTGTAAAAGCAGCTAGAGCTGAGATCAACACCCAGGGTAAGGAACAGAAAATACCACGTCCAAGACAGGAAAGGAAGGTTTTCAGAACCCTGGATAGCTCAAGACTAAGCACGCGTCTTGGAATTTCACCTCCAGCAACTGTCCATAAAATATTTGACATAATGTTTTCATTCTTCTAAAAAGCAGAAAAAATCCGAGATGCATTGGACTTATACTTTTATTCCCCGATTTTCAAAAAACGTACAGGTGTGGTTTTCTAAGTCACATGTAATTTACAACTTGGAGGGCGGTTGGATGAGAAAAAGGGTTCAGTAATGATTTTGTCTACTGCCGGTCAATCTTTCCTGCCCCAAATGTCCTTTCTTCAAATCGGAGATCTACAAGAAAGCCCTCTTTTCCCCAACTCCCCAAGTTACCTTAGGGAAAACCAGGACTTAGAGTCTGTGGGAGATCGCTCCAGCCTCTCCCAGCGCATTGGTAGGCCGCCAAGTTCAAAGCCTTTGTAAACATCAAAGCTAGGGGTATTTTGCCTGAGAGCGGCAGGAGTGTGATATGAAGGAGAATAGAGCTACACCATAAAACCCAGGTGTAGATCTTTTTTGAAATGTGCCCATTTCGCCTTGTTTTCTCCCTTTTCATGTTTTCTGTATAATTGTTGCATTCTCCCATTTATCCAGACTCTTAACACAAACTCATTAGGGGTAATGAAATACTTGTCAATTACGCGAGCTGGAGTGGAATCGCGTGCTGGACTTAGCCGCCTGGGAGACACAGAAGGTGGGAGACCCGGAGGTTCCCTTCTCAGGAGGAAGGAAGGGACCTAGCAATTGAAGGACGCCGGCTTTGCTTTTGAGGAGTTTCTGCGGGGATGTGGCTATACTGGCAGGAGATGGGGGCACTGTCTGTCCATCGATGGGGCCAGTTTGCGGGCAGAGGAGCTAACTTGACCCAGGAAAGCATAGGTAGAGGAAGCGCAGCCCAGGATCCCTGCAAGGGAAGGAAAGTCCCTGCTTCCTTTGCCCAAGTCCACCCGGCCCCTCCTTGTCTTCTGCCCTGGCGCCCAAGCCCAGCGTACCTGCACTCGGGACTCCGTCAGCCCGATACGCAGCGCCAGCTCCTCGCGCATGAAGATGTCGGGGTAGTGAGTCTTGGCGAAGCTCCTCTCCAACTCGTTGAGCTGCGCCGGGGTGAAGCGCGTCCGGTGGCGCTTCTGCTTCTGTTGGCCCTGCTGCTGACCTGCTTGGCTGGGGTTCGGGCCACCTTGGGGCCCCGGCTGCTTGTCCGGGTCCTTTGAGCTCACCGCCAGAGAGGCCGGCGTAGAGCCCACTGTGGTGATGTCCTCCCCGGGCAGCAGAGTGGCTCCCTCGACTGGGTCGGAGTTGGGCGCTAGGTCCCCCGGATGGCCCCCGGGGTCGGAGCCCCCCACGCCCAGCCTACACTTCACCGCCTCCCGGTGGCCCAGAAGCTCGGCGGCATCTTTCATACCTGAGGAGGCAAGGGGATGGTGGTCACTACTGTCCTGGCCATGCCAGGAGGGACTGTTCTCCCCGCGCGGTCCTTTTTCAGCCCCATCCTCGGCTCCCTCTGAGCCCGCGGTCGCCCTACGGAGCAATCTCCCGGGATGCTCAGCTGGGTTCCCCAGGATTTGAACAGCCAGGCTGTAATACCGGCTCCCGGCCCTTTCCCCTCTCTCCGCCGCGGGGTCCCGTAGTAAACAGCACATGCTTTCTTCTCTCCCACAATGAAACACTCCCAGTCCCGGCAATGAAACATGCCTCGGAGTCCCTTTCATGAACCGAACCCCTGGTGCCCCAGGAACCCGAGAGCATATCCTTCGACCAGGAGGGAAAAAAGAAAAGAAAAGAAAGAAGAAAAATTAAACGGTTCTTTCGTTGCTGCCCCACCTGCGCTTAGGCAGCCTGACGAACTCTACCTCCGGCCCTCAGCTGATTCCCTCTCACTTCCTCGGAAGATGAATAAGTCTCCAAGCTTTCCACCTCCCGAAAGCAACCCAAATCAGCTCCGCCTCCCCCTCAAATCAGAGAAAGTGTTTGGAAAATGGAGTCACATCCATCACCAAAGATTCCCAAACCGGAAACCCTGAGCCCAGTAACCCAGACAGCATTAAGGAAACTCAAGCAAACTCTCTAGACATAACAGTGAATCAAGCTTTAGAGAATTCAACTTTTCTTTCCGGAGAAATAAAAGGCGCGTTCCTCTCGGCCATTGGCAATGACGAGTCCCTTTGCAGGCCGGATGCCCGTCAGGATGAATCTGGCTTTTCTCCTTTCTCAATGAGCACACTTAGCAAATCCGCTTCTACTGCAGCGGCTTCTCCTTCAAGACCGATTTTTACAAATTCAACCATACTCAGACGAGGAAGAGAGAAAGAGGTAGTGGGGAGAGAGGAAGAGAGGGAAAAAGAGAAAAAAGAAATCTCAAATTAACGCAAATAGGAGGGGAAAAGAGAGAAAGAAAAACGCCTCCAAACAAATTATCACGGGGTAGGTCGTTCCCTTAAAAAAAATAATAAGGGGGAGGGGGAAAGAGAAAATAAGAAAAGAAGTAACAACATTTCCCAACTCCTCTGGATCTACATATTCCATAGATTTTTTAAAAAGACGATGTTAAATCAAATTAAACTTTAATGCAGCACAATTACTTTTAAAGAAATTAGTCCATTTAGGGCACATTAAGGTAAAATAAGGAACAAATTGACAATTTCCTGCCCGGGCTTCTCCTGGCTGCCTGGGCGAGAGACGCGCACTCACCTAGCCTGGCGTCCAGGAGGTCGGCGTGAGACAGCATCGCGCACCGCTCCAGGGTGAAAGATGTTCCCCCCCAAATTTTAGCGGCTTTAAGTTATTTAAAATAGATATAAGCTATAAGCTATACGATATAGATATATATAGATCACCTAAATGAAAGAAAATTCGGTTTGTGGTTAAAAAGGGGGCTTCTTGCATTATAATGTCCTTTAGAGAGATGGGGAGGTGCTTAACAGTTGAATGAACCCGTGAGCAGCTTGGCGAGGGGACCAATCAGGAGGGCAGCCTGCAAATGTCAGCGCCCGGAGAGTCCCCCACTCCGCCCGCCCGCTCGCGCCCGCCCGAGGAGGCGGCGGCGGCGGCAGCCCCGGCGGCTCCAGCCCCGAGCAGCTGCTAAAGCGGCGGCAGCCGCCTTGCCCTCGCCCTGGGCTTCTCTGCCTGACCTCCGATAGTTCTTCCCTGGGATTTCCTCCAGGCACACCTTTCCTTCTCCTTGTCCCGCCCTGCTCGCTCCAAAGGCGCAGCTCTGTCTCGTTGAGCTAGGGTCTTCCTGGTGCAGAGGCAGGGCAGGGGACAGAGCAGGGCATGACCCCCTGGTGACCCGAGAGTAGCCCCCACCAGCGCGCTGGGCAACACTGGCCTGCCTCTGGCGCAGGCCTGCCGAGCCCGAGCACAACAAGGGCACGCCGCGCCCTCTAGACCGCGCCTAGACTTCGCTGCCGCCCAGCAGGCCTGCGCCTAGGGTCCAGACGCCCTGGCTGGGACCCCGGGCCTACAGAGTCCCAGCCCCGCGGCAGGGCCTAGAGAGCAAAACAGGAGTCGACTCCCCCGGCGCTGCCAGGCCCCGACGTCTGCTTCAAGGACCCGTGCGCGGTGCCGATTCTTGCACTTTGCACCTTTCGAGCCCTGCTGCTCCGCCTGGCCGACGCTTGCATCCTGGCCCACAGCCCGCTCCTTTGGTCAAAGTTTCTGAGTTCAGCTCGGCTCCCAACTCCACTTTAGACTGTAAATAAAGTTAAATGCTCTTTATTTTCCTCTCGAATATGTTAAACTACTTGAACAATTTAAAGTGCTTTGCACAAGTGAAGCGAACCATTTCTAATGTTCTGATTTTTCAGAGCCAGCCAACAACAAAGTTTAGATTAGTAATATATTTCTAACCAGAGTAATTTTCAAGATCATTAGGCATTTATGTAATTAGTGCCAAATCTATAAGCTTTTATTACGATTATTAGAGTAAAATCAGTATAAATTTGTACTAATTTACTACTGTTTAGACTTGGCTGTCAAGACCGGAGGTTCTTATTGTAGATGATAACTGAGGAAATTAAGTGCAAAATTCTGTACCATTTCTGATCTGCTCCTAAACAATCCGTTTCAATTGTATTTGTAGCAGAACATAATGCCCTTTTAAAGTTATTTGACTTGTATTTTTATTTGCAACACAAGAAAAATGCCCTCTTCCCAGGCACAATGAAAACTGATGTTTACTACTCTCAGCTTGATTAACATTGATTTTTAATTCGAGAGTGATGCAATTAAGATTATTCATTTAGTGCAAATAAAGCTTCCACAAAAGGGTGGCCCTATGAAGTCTGTTTTAAATAATACCGAGCAAATGGCTTTTTTTGTTCGCCGTCCAATTGACTTACACAAAACATTGGAAATGCTGCCTGAGAGCAGATGCGAGAGGAAGTGTGTGTGTGTGTGTGTGTGTGTGTGTGTGTGTGTGTGTCCTTAGCTATGTGTATGTGACAGGGACCGAGCAAGGAGACAAAGGAGGTGGCAAGGCGAACTCTGGGGCAGTTTTCCTTCCTCTTCTCTCCTGCAGCCCACTCCCCTCCTCCCATGCACACACACACGTGCGCGCGCGCGCACATCCACACACACGTGTGAGTGTCGGGAATCAGCCACAGCGGTTCCTTCCGAGCAGCGGAGACCGCTTCCGCGGAAGCTGCGCGCTTGGCCGAGCTTCAGCGGCCGCCGAAGCTGCTGCAAAAGCGGTCTAAGTAGGACTGGGGCTCCAGGACCACCAGCTGCGGCTCGGCGGAGTCCGAGGGGCGGCGGCGGCTAATTTGGGAGCCTTGAGGGTGTTCGGCAAGCTCCTAGTGTCCTAGCGAGAAAGGCTTTGCTTGGCAGGAGAATACCTAGACCTAAAGCAGATAGAGTTCCTCCAATAAAAGCTTTCCCTTTCCCAAACAAAGCCCCAAATCTAGAAGCTACGGCTCGCGGTGAGCGCGGCACGAGGCAGGATAGCGGCCCTGGGCGGGGCGGCGTGCTCCCTGGATGTGGTTCCCGAACGCGCACCTGGCTGCAGGTTCCCGGGGACTCGCAGGGGGTTTGTGCCCACCGGGGTGGGGCTTGGGGGTATCTAAGACCAGAACGCAGGGGCAGAGGTGGGGAGAAGTGTCAGAGTTAGAGACTGGAGGCCTGGCGGCAACACCCCGCTCCTTCAAACCGGCAGGTCCGCGGAAGGCGGCGCAGCCTTGGCTCGGCACCCCGTCTGGAGGGAGGCAGGAGAAGCCGCCACCTGGAGAGAGAAGGAGACGGGTGCGGGGCCTACACGTGTGTGCACACAAGCGCTCGTGTCCTCATCTCACAGCCGCCCCAGAACAGCCGCGGACCGTGCAGCATTCTCCCACACGCACACGCTCGTATATTCTGTTCTGTTGCATCTTTCAAGTCGATAAATAAATGTGTAATAGTTAATGTGAAGACACATCAGAGTAATAACAATGGGACGAAATCAAAGGATTATCCATCTCTGTTAGTAACCGCTGAATAACAATGTTGCGGCGTGATTGATAGCTCGCTTCATTTTATGACTTTTCTATTGGTCTTGATTTTTATAGCAGTATAAACAAACTAAATCATTTCTTCCAAGACTTCAGAACATAAGCATCTGGGGGTAGGGGTGGGGGGAGAGGGGAAAAGGAAAGGAAAAAAAAAGAGGGAAATCTGAGAGTGGGAGGGGGTGACGGGGGTGGTATGGGGGCGTCGAGCGCAAGCTGGAGCTGGACCGCGAGTCAGGAGCCGGCCGCCAGCAGGCGTGGCGAGGAAAATGACAATAGTCTGGACGTTAAAATGCTCGCCCCCGCTCCCGGTTCCCTCTCTGCAGCTCATTTTGGCCAATGTCTGAATCCACCTGGGCAGCGCCTGAGATGTATTTAACAGAGTTTTATTCCTCGTCATCTTCCCACGTTCCTCGGGCAGCCGGGAAAGTGCCGGTCAGGCCCATTGCTGTTGATAATTTAAGGCATTTCCCACACGATCATGGGAACTGGAGTCCCTAACAAGGCGAGGCTTCAGCGCTATGGCCCCCAAATCTTCGGAATGACAAGAATGTCTTCAGAAATCACTTCAAAGCAAAGTAGAAGGATTTTCTATGACGGATCCAGTGATTTTTCCTCAATAAATAGGTTTTAGATTGTTACACACACGTAGAAGCGGAACAAAGGGAACTACTAGAAAATATATTGGTTGCCCCTAATAAAATTTATTTAGACAGTTTACTTCTCATAAAAAATAGAGATTGAATTTTGTACAAGAGCCTGCCAAGGGGCAATGCACAGGGAAATCATTTTTTTCTTTCTCTTTTTTCCCCCTTCTACTTTTTAACGAAGCACAAAGAGCATTTAAAGGCCAGGCAATCCGCTCCCACTCCCGCCGGGCCGCGCGTCCAGACGGAGCCAGAGAACTTTGTAGTTTTGAAAGAAGGCGGCTTTCTGGGACATATATATTTCTAAAACAAAACAAAACAAAACCTTGAAGGCTGATTATGTAAACTAC
Source organism: Eschrichtius robustus (assembly GCF_028021215.1). Classification (NCBI taxonomy): domain Eukaryota; kingdom Metazoa; phylum Chordata; class Mammalia; order Artiodactyla; family Eschrichtiidae; genus Eschrichtius; species Eschrichtius robustus. The sequence goes on from NC_090825.1 coordinate 61,020,647, forward strand.
AAACACAGCAACTACAAAATCGGTTCCTTTCCTCCTGCTTTGCCATCCTGGTCCAGAGCAAGATTTAGACACATAGCGGTGGCTGGATCGAGAGGTGGGATGCTATGGGAGATCCATGCAGCAAGTGCTTTAATGATGGGTTTATGCTGATTAGGTTTGTAATTCTGATTTTTCTCTCTACTTGTATTTCTGCGTTCATTGCGAATCCTTTGTAGAGACAAAGAGAGAATAAAAATATATACCAGATGCTCCAGAAGAATTGGGTAGTGTGCCCAGTGCCCTAATTGCTTTTTCCACTTACAGAAGCCTTGGGTGTTTATTAAACGTAACTTTTGGCTGCTTGAGTTGTTTGTAAACTGCGCTCTCTCTCTCTTTTTTTTTTTTTTTTTTGCAGACAGTGGGATGAAATATGGCGCGTTATTATTCACATTCCTGCTATTAAATGCTGAATTGTAACATTGTTCCATTTAATGAGGAGCGCCTCCCTCAATAATTAACGATCTCACATTTTCCTATTTTCTTGCCTGATGAAAAGAATCAATTTTAATTCGTGGTAAATTACAGCCATGCTTTTGGGTATTATTTGCTTACAGAAAACAAATCAAGTGACTTGAACACTCCTGTTTACTTTTCTAGATATGCAATAACCCAAACACAATGGCAAATCAGATCGTGTTCCTCAGGCCTACCTTAAAATCTCAAACAGAATAAAGAGTAGGGGCAAATACTCGAGGAAAAAACACCAGGAAGCTCTCAAGTCCACTGTGCTTGAAACAATGGTGACCACTTTCTCCCACAGCTTTCACATCCCCGGGTGCCTGGAACCGTTGCTCTGCCAGCCCTCACCCTCACCGCACCACCCCCTTCCCGGAAAGGGGTCGGTGGTCCACTTCTGTTCACACTGAAGTTTGGGACGGCTGGATGTCTCATCTGGGGGGAGTCGATGTGAGGATGGGGTGAGTGGAAGGAAAAGGATCTGGGAGGGCAGTCAAGTCTCTGGGAAGAGGTGCCAGGCGCTTCCACACTTCTCTGCCTAAAAGAACACTCTCGAGGTCCCCAGCAAAAGAGACCACAGCCACAGAGGCTTTGGCTGAGGACTCCGGCCCGGCCACTGCGAAAGCACCCTCGGCTCGCCTTCGGGCCTCGGCTCCCGAGGGGCCGAGTGAGCGCCTCTAACCCTTAGCCGAACAGGCCTGGGCCCAGCCCCCACGTGCACTCTCCAGTCCTCTCCGGGCCGGGAGTGCCGGGACTCCGGGCCGCTCCAGCCAGGGTTGTCCCACTGATGTCACCGCGGAGCCTGTGGCCGAAAAAACTCCTTGCTTACGGGACCCTGGCTCCCCAGCCTGGGAGGTAAAAGCCAAGGACCCACACTCCAGGCTTCATTTTTTTTTTGGCATAGGGAGCGGGGGCTGCGTGTGTTTGACACGTGCACTTGTGTGCGCGTTTGTGTGGGCAGTGTGTGTCCACTGCCTGCTCACGCGAACCGCGGGGTTGTACCGGCGCTGGCGGAGGGGCCGAAAACTCGCCCCCAAAGAGTCTGATTTCCTACCCTTCCCAGAAGCCTGTGGCGATACACGAGTCAACATAATTTTTTTTTTCCGCTGCAGTAAACAGTTTCCCATACATTCGAGTTTGCAAACTACAACCATGAGTCCACCTGATGACTCTTCGTGGGCGCTGGAACCGGCCCCTTGCTTATTTTTTTCAATCTTTGCCTTCTAACAACTAGCATCCGCGGCCCTCAACGCGGAAAGCTCGGCACAAAACAATGACGGATCAGTACCCGCCCCCTGACTCCGTATCTCCTCTTTTTTGCCTTTAGCCCTGTAATTTTAATGGCCCCAATCAGCCACACGGCATATAATAAGTGACATAGAGATTTTGTTTGTATGTGTTAAGTTCTCTGCTTTTCTGATTTCTATTTACTCAGGATAAATAATCATATATCAGTTATTCAGTTAGGTGACAAGGCTAGTAATTGGAATAAAAAGAAAAACATCTCATCCTTATCTCTTTCTATAACTAGATATAGCTCTAATAAGACTGCATCAATCTTATCTAGCAAATAAATAAAATAGACAAACAAACAAATTCGCCTCCAACAAGTTAATGCGGTGTATCTGAGTGGAAAGTAGATATTTTCACGCATTCTGGAGATGAGGAGTGACTTTTAATAAAATCACAAGAAAAACAAATGTAATTCTGTGAGCCATTTCTTGGAGCCGCCGGGGCCCGCCCCCTCCCCACTCTCTCCCCGCCCTGCTCCACCGTCCCAACCTTTTTCTTTTCACAAGCAGCTAGTCCCAACCTAAGACGGACACGGCGAAAGCCTTCACTAGCTATTTTACACTTTGGTGGGGGGAGGTTTGGGGGAGGGAGATATAATTCTACGGGGAGTGAGCCTTCTTCAAGTAGAATTTTCTCTTCCCCTGTCTTCTCCCTCCTTTACCGTCCTGCCCTTGCTCTTCCTTTTGCTTCCTTTTTCCTCTTTCCTTGTATTCCCCCTTTTCTCTTCCCTTTATTCTATCTTCCTCCTTTCTCTTTTTTTTACCTTTTCGTCTTCCCATTCCTTCCTCTCTTTCTCTTTCCCTTTGCCTCCATCCTTCAGTCTCCTCTTGCACTTTTTCTCCCCCTTTCTCTTTCTCCCCTTTTCTCTGTTCCCCTTCCTCTCTTCTTTCTTCTCCCTCCCTCCCTTCCCCCCCCCCATTTCTCTCTACCCCTCCCTTCCCTTGCCCCCTCCCTGCGGCCCGAGTGCGGCTAATTCCGGGCGTCTATATTCACTCAATTAGAGAAATCTACAGAGAAGATCGATCTTCCATCTGCAGACATGCCAGCTTAACAAATTAGATTCTTGTTTCGTGCAGGTGATTTGGTGACAGTTGGGGAATTAGAAGTAATAAGTTGTTGTGTTTGAGCCCGGGCCCCCGCCCCTCGCCCGCGCCCCTCCCCTCCCGCAGACCCCCGGCCGCGCCCGCAGCCCGGGCACCCCCTACCCGCTCCCACAAGCAGGCCGGCGCCCGCCACCGCCGCCGCCGCCGCATCCCCCGCCGTAATTAGTGCTGCTGCCCTCCATGTGGGCTCGATTAAACCGTGATTTAGCTGAAAGAAATATAATTATGGCTGCAAATAAAATAATCAGCATTGAAGAGCGATTTCCTTAATGAGATGGAGCGGTTGCACGTCACGGAGTAAAGGGGTCTCATTAAGAGGTGGTAATGAGGCTTGGGTGGATGGTGCAGTTACAAAATAGCCCAACTCCTCTGCAGGCCCGGCCCGCTCGCCCGAGGTGGCCGCCGCCAAGCCCGGCCTCCGTCCCGCGGTCCCGCAGTCCCGGAGGGGCACCCGGGCCGGTCCCGCCCGGCCCCCAGGGGGCGCAGCGCCGGCCGCGCGGCCTCTTCTCTCGGACCCGCCGCGCCGTCGGGCCGGCCGGGACGGACAGAGGCGGCCGTGCGAGGTGAGGGGGCGGCCGGCTGCTCCGAGGCCCCGGCTGTCCGGCCCGATCGGCGTCGGGAGCCGGGTTTGCGCCAACTGCTCCGAGGACAACGGTCGCTGGAGGAGCCGGTCGGAGCGAGGAGCCCCTGGCTGCAGCGGAGGCCGAGGGGCCGTCCAGGGAACCTGTGGGCGCAGGTAGAAGCCTCTCGGGTGGACGTGACTTGGTGTGTGCCGGGGCAGGAGGGCATCACTGTGGGCGCGTCTGCACGAGGCAAACGCTGCCTCTTCACTGACTTTAGAGTTCTGGCGAGGAAGGGCCTTGGGGTTCTCAGTCTCTCCATATTGTTTCCAAACTTTATAAAAGTACTGAAAAGGCACCAACTCTGTTTTAAGAGCCTCATAGGAAAAAAAAAAAAAGATTTGAATAAGTTATTCCAAAGATTTCTTAAAAGGGTAGCTCTGACCTTTCTGGTTTATTAGGTTTAGGACAGCCTCTGAATTCCTTCTTTACATCAAGGTGTGTACACATGCATGTTCCCAATGTCCAGATGCGGTGATACTTCAGTACTTATTTCTAATTAGATTGTTAACCTTCTTGATTCAGTTTTATCATTTAGAACCATTCTCAGTTGGACAAGGAAACACATTATCCACACAAAGCGACTAATGAGGCAGCTGAGGCACTTTTCCTTATTCATCTAACCAATATTTGCTGAGCGCCTGCTACGAGCTAGGCATGGTGATGGGCCTCGGGGAGTGAGAGGCGAACAGAGAGATGCATCCTTGGCCTGGTGGAGCTTACAGTCCAGCATTCCCTGCAATGAGTTTTTCAGCCCTGAAATGTTGTGGCCATCAGGCATTTACACCCTGTGAGAGGCAGAGGTAAACCCGAGAAGTAGCTTGTTTTAATGTGCTCTGACCCTCCCACCTTCTCAATCAATATTCTTTTTCTACCCAGGAACCTGGGATTCTGAGGAAGAAAGTAATTTGATAAATTAACTTTCTTAGGTGTTAGGAGTTAATGTAATACCCTTTATAGAATGTTCCCATTTTAAAAGAGGAATGCAAGGCAAGGCAAATTGCCTAGACAAACGACTTCCATATCTGTCTGGTGGTAGTGGGAAGCTTGAGAGAGGAGGATTTGGGGGTGTCCAAAATTACTACTTTCCTAATCAGCTCACTAGCTCTGATGGTAACTCTTGCATTTTAAAGAAAAATTTTTCTTGGGTCACAGATCCCTTTGAGAATCTGATTAAAGCTATGCACCTCCTCCCATTAAAAGGCATATATTTGCAAACAACTTGGGGGGTTCAGGCCCCCCAATTGCCCCAGCTTGTGAAAGAGTGGTATGCAGGTGAATCCTTAATATTTGTGATTAAGACTTTTGGATAAGAAATAATACAAGTATCCAGAGGAGTTCTATCAATAAATCTGAACCTAGGGAGAAGCTGAGTCAAGAATCAAAAATGAATTGCCAGACCAGTAAGTTCCAAGAAAACAACTGGTTAGCAGATGCGTGCAGTTTAACAAATTTATAACAAATTCACTCTTCCGTCTGACTCAAATATAGGTTGATATTAAACCAAACTTATACACAATGTTTTCATGTTGTAGAGGATTGTCAGGAAAACTACCTTGTCGGTGGGCAGCTCTTGTGGGCAGCATCTTGCCTTCCCAGATGCAGGTCCTGGGCAGCTGGCACTCTGGCTGGGGAGGGCAGCAGCCTCACACAATGGTGGGTCATAAATACACAGACCTTGTCCTGGGTGGTGATGCAAGTGAATGTGATTAAAATTCACACACTGGGACCACAGAGAGTGATGGGTGATTAAAACTCTGTCTTAAGCCCACTAAAGCCCCAGAATCCAGAGCTTAAGCTAATTCTCTTATTCACTGCCCAAAGGCATTTTATTTTACACATTAGGGCCTGAAACCAAGCAGCAGAGCTGCCTTCTCCGCCCTCCCACACTTTCCCAAGATGCTAACATATGGAACCAGAGAGTCTTTTCTGGGCAGAAGATAGTTCTCATCTGGCTGCTTTAGAGCAAGGGTTTATTCCCCACCTCTCCCTTAATTTTCAAGAGGTCCCCAAGTTACCCATTAGAAGGGATATTGACTTTTCCATATACACTTTCCTAACAATCTTTTTTTCACTCTCATGAAGCAGCTGCATTAGGGAAAGGAAGATGTATTAGTTAGGATACATATTAGGCTGCTGTAACAGCCATCCCAAATTACAGTAGCTTAGACAAGATGGAATTTTATTTCTCTCTCACATTCCAAGGCTGATATAGCAGCTCCAAAAGACTGAGAACTCAGCCTTCTTTATTGCTGTCCTGTCTTCCTCAGCATTTGGCTCTCATCTTGTGGTCTATGATGGCTGCTCCAGCTCCTGCCATCACCTCTGTATTTCAGGCAGCTGGAAAGGGAGATGAAGAGGAAGGTTCATACCCTTACAAAGGGTATGGCTCAAAAATGTATCTATCACTTCTTCTTACAATGCATTGACCAAAATCTATCTCAATGGAGACCGAGAACTGTAGTCTTTACCTGAAGTAGTTAAAACATTAAAAAGGTGGCTCTATGGGTTTCCTGCTCTAGGAGGCACATAACTGCTGTCTTCAACATGGCCTTCACTTATGACCTGCCCCTCATCCTCACACTTCCTCTGAATTTGTACTGAAAGATTGGTGTGTGTTTTGGAGGGGAGGAGAGAAGGGAAGTGGAAGTAGAGAGTCCAGTTAGGAGCCTAATGCAATAATCCAAGGGAGAAATGATGGTTGCTTGGACCAGAATGAGAGCAGTAGAGAAAGTGGTAAGTGGTTGGAATCTAAACGTTTTTCTTAGGAAGAGCCTAGGATTTGCTTCTAGATATGGGGTATGAGAGAGGAGTCAGGATAATGCTATTCATCGCTCATCTATTCACTCATTGGCTGTTCATTCAGTCATTCACTTACCAAATTGTTATTGAGCACTGACTAGGAGCCAAGCACTGGGCTGGGACCTATGGACACAATGGGTGTAGTCATGCCTTTACAGTTGACCAAAAATGATAGCCAGCAGAGGAATAAATACAAACATGATCTATATAATAAAGAGCAAGTATCAGAGGCTATGAGATACTAATACAGAGGAAAGCAACCTGGTCTAGAAGCCTGGGAAGTGCTATTTAAGCTGAGACATGAAAGGTATATAGCAATTAGCCAGGAAATGGAGGTGGGATGGGGGCAGAAGATGAAGAGTGTTCCTGTAAAGGAATTTTCTCCATGTCTTAATTCCTTCCATGGCCTCATGTTGTCTACTTGAGATAGCATATGAAAACCTGGGCTATGCAGTCTGGAAACTTGAACTTAGTTCATTTTGTTTCTTTAAAGAGAAACTGCTTTTTGAAGTTCAATTCAACTTAATTCAATTCAATAATCATTTGTCGATTCTGGGCCAGATTCCCAGCCCAAAGACAATAGCCCATGGTACCATTTTACTGAAAGCAGATAATAAAATGGAAGTCATCGAATTTTAGGAAATGCAGAGGCATTCTCCGTGAGGTCAGACTAAAACTCAAAGAATGTCAACTAGAAAGACATGTGCTGAGGGGTGATGTGATCAAAGTCTATATAATTCAGGAAGAATTACAAGAGAATAAACATGAATTAAGAGACAACCCACAGCCTTCAAGACAAATAAAAGGAAGTCCTGTATACAGGGGAAATTAAACTTGTGAAATTTGTTTCCTCCCAAAGGTGGTAAAAGTACTTTTTTTTTTTTTTTTAATGAATTTATTTATTTATTTTTGGCTGCATTGGATCTTTGCTGCTGTGTGCGGGCTTTTCTCTAGTTGCGTCGAGAGGGGGCTACTTTTTGTTGCGGTGCGCGGGCTTCTCATTGTGGTGGCTTCTCTTGTTGTGGAGCACAGGCTCTAGGCACATGGTCGTCAGTAGTTGTGGCACGGGGCTCCCCCTCGCGGGCTCTAGAGCGCAGGCTCAGTAGTTATGGCACACGGGCTTAGTTGCTCCATAGCATGTAGGATCTTCCCAGACCAGGGCTCGAACCCATGTCCCCAGCGTTGGCGGGCGGATTCTTAACCACTGCGCCACCAGGGAAGTCCAAAAGTACTACCTTTGTTGGGATAAAGATTCAGCGACTATAAAAGAGACAACAACAGCAAAACCAACAGTATCTTAAATAAGATAGAAGTTTATTTCTCTCTCATTTAATAGTCCAGATGTAAGAAAGCCAAGACTGCTCTGGTAGGTCTATGGTGTCAGAGACCCAGTTCCTTCTTTCTTATTCTGACTGCTAGGGTGTCCCCTTGTCGATGTTGTTCAGGATGGCCCACCACCCTGTCGCATTCCAGCCAGCAAGAAGGGAGAAGGAAGAAGAGGAGAGGAACCTCTTTCCTTTAAAAGAACAAGTTGAAGTGTTGTGCACATCACTTCTACCCAATCCCATTGACTAGAACTTGGTCAAATGATCAGACCTCGCTACAAGGAAGGGTGGGAAACAGAGTCCTTATACTGGACACTTGTGTTCCAGGTAACACTGGGGTTCTGTTACTGAGAGAGAGAAAGGAAGAGCAGATGCTGGGAGCCTCTAGTAGTCTCATTGCACTAAAGGGTCCCTTTTCTTAGCATCTCCAAGGTAAGCGCTGGAAAGAACATTTTCAGGAGTGTGTGTGGAGGTGAGGGGTTGGGAGACACACACAAGCTTCACCTTCTTCTTTAGGGTCTTCCACTTGAGTTCCTGTCATCCCCCCAGGTGGTGCTGCTCCCTTAAATATTCTGGCTCAAGCAAAGATGGAAACCTTTCCCTGGGTTCCCTTAACCAAGACTGAATAGAACTTTCAAAGAGTTTACTATAGGTGTCAAGAGAACAAAGAAGAAATAAACACAGAGAATATAAGAAACTTGCAAACTTCTCAGGTTAAAAAGTCCACGATATCTATCAACTCTTCCTCACTCTTGTCCCAAAGGTTTAGCCTTCTCTGACACCTTGACCACATCCCTCATTCCCTGGTTCCCAGCTTGATTCTGCATGAAGGATGCCTTTTTAAAAAAAACAATAATCATTCAGGAACTACCTACAGTATCACCCTTATACCTGGCCAAGAAGATGTCCCCTGCCTTGGACCTTGGCTTTAAATGGCCCCCTTGGACCCTCTCCAGCCGCAGCCCATGCAGAGCCTGCTCTACTCCGTCTAGACCACCTGAAGCTAAAGAATTCCTTGCCCAACAGTCCTGCTCCTGCTTCCAGGTCTTGTGTGAGCCTCTTCCTATGCCAGTGCATCTGCAGTATGCTCACCCCTGGGCCTGAGGGGCAGCTGTTTGTGGTGGGATGCTGTCGGAGCTTGGACAATGGGGCGAGGGTGACCACGTGTGCATGTGGGAGGCCCCTTGCTGCACTGGATGCAGCTGGTGAGTAGGAAGGGAGGACAGGGCAAGCCCAGAGCTTGGGGGCTAGGACTCCAAAAATTATAAATTTGAACTTGAACTCATAGGTTGTTATGAAGATATATTTGTCAAGATAAGAAGATAGAACATATTTCATGTAACAGTTTGTTAGCTTGATTGATAATTTTAAAATACTTAGACATATAGTATTTGGTCTCCTATTTGGGCTCTTGCTCCAGATCCTGCAAATGTTAGGGGTAAGCCTGTCTTTTTAAAGCCACACTGTATGAGATTCCTTCCCTGCAGCTCATACTTGTAATTTGCAACCTCTGACCCGTCCGATTAGGAAGGCAGGCCCCCCACCCCCAGAGGGAAGGTCACTACCCAGAGGCACACATATTAGCCTCTGGTTCCTCAGGTTTACCATCCTTGTTCCCACCTCAGGGCCATCGTACCTTATTTGTTCCATCTTCCTGAACCCTTCACCTGGTTAGATCTCTCTCTTCATTCAAGTCTCTGCTCAAATGTTACCTCTGTAGAGAAGTCTTCCCCGAATCCCCTCTCCAAACCTGAAGAAGTTCCCCCAAAGAGTCAAAATATCCATCGTTCTTTATCCTTCATACCTTACCCTGCTTTATTTTTTCAGCCTAGCACTTATCACTACCTGAAATGGTGCTACATGCTTATTTGGTTATTGCCTCTTTCCTGAGTAGAATTCCACCACCATGAGGGCTGAAACTTTGTCCTCTTCCCTCAGTATCCCTGGAGCCCTGTATAGTGCCTGATGCTACATAATAATGTTGAAAAAAATGTTGAATGAATGAATAAATGAATGAAAAGAAGAAAGAATGAATGGCCTAGATGGTCAATAGCAGTTGAGGGTCAGATTTCCTGAATCAAATTACCCTTATGAAGCAATCTGGATTATGAAGGAGAGTTCATGACTATTGGAATTCATGCCCCCCATTCAGGGTGGGGTTAAGCTGGCCAGCTTTGCGTAGAGCAGTCCAGAATGAGGCTGATGGTGAGGTGTCGCGACGGCCCTGTGGTTGATGAGCCCAGCACAGCTGTTGCGAATGAAGTCGGGCTGTCCCTCTCCAGCTCCACGCTCAGGTTAAAGTCGTGGAAAGTGGGCCCATGTGATTCATCAGTGGTGAGGGACTCAGTGTTTGGACAGGGCACTGGAATTTGATGTAGACAAAATAGAGGATGCTGTAAGAAGGGTCCTACACTGTCAGAACCACAAGAGTCCTTAGGGATTAGTGCCTAACATTTCTATCTTTAAAGATGAAAAACTGAGGCCCAGATGAGCCAAGGTCTCACAGCGGCTAGTGGAGAATTAGGGCTGGGGGTCCAGTTTCAAACCCCCAGGTCCGTTTCCACTCTCCTGTATTAACCCCAATTTATTTCATAGAAACCTCTAGGATCAGGGAGAAATTTCCATCAAGCATTAAATGTAGACTCATTAAAAGAATCTCTACTTGCAGAGCTTCCCTAAATGATCTGTAAAATGGGGGTAGTCATAGTACTCATCTCATGACACTGAGACTTAAGGGGCTTAATGTAGAACACCTTTTATTTCTGTGACAGCTATTGCTATGTTTGTCATTTACCGTTTTTTTGTTTTTGTTTTTGTTTTTGTTTTTGCCGCGTGGACTTGTGCGATCTTAGTTCCCCAACCAGGGATTGAACACAGGCTCCCTGCTGTGGAAGGAGTCCTAACCACTGGTCATTTACCCTTTTAATTCCCATCCATTCGTGTTCAAATCTCCCATATTCTTGCTGAGAAGTTGTATTACTGACCACAGTGATTCTGGAAACAACAGGATTGGGCCTAATCCAGGGTAGAGGTTTGGGGGTGTCCACGAGGGCTAAAATTCTAACCAGGCCCAATGCCTGTGGCGCCTGAAGGAGCTGTGGACAGGTCTGTAAGCGCCCAAGCAGCGGGAGCGCCTGGGCGGGTGCCCCAAACCTCCTTGTCAAGAAGCCGCTGCTCCGCAGGGGCAGGGATGTGCCCCAAGGCGGCCCTGGGAGATTCTCTCAGTCCCATTTTCAATGTGGGCCCTGGAGCTAAAGAGGTAAGTTGAGAATATTGATCAGCTCATCAGCGCACCATTAAGTCGTTCTTCCCCTTCTGAAATTTGGTGACGTGATAGACGGAGGGGGCCGCCCCACACAGCACTGCGCCCGGGCACTCAGGCCACTTCCTGTCACCACACGGTCAGCCTGAGGCTGGGAACTCTTGATTTTAATATTTTGTTTTCCCTGTTCTTTCTCCCCTATGCACGGCCGCCAAATTTCGCTCCTTCTCAAGAGGGCATGGTGAAAAGTGGGCTGACCTGCAGCTGAGAAAAGTTGCCATGAAAGGGGGTCCCAGGACACCAGCTGATCTGGGCTATCAAAGAACTGCAGGTTCTCTGTCTTCCTGGGGCACCAGAGGATCTGGAGATAGGGAAAGTTGTTTATCTCAAGAAAAGACTGGGATACAGAGTGAAGTAAGTCAGAAAGAGAAAAACAAATACCGAATGCTAACACGTATATATGGAATCTAAAAAAAAAAATGGTCATGAAGAACCTAGGGGCAGGACAGGAATAAAGATGCAGACGTAGAGAACAGACTTGAGGACACGGGGAGGGGGAAGGGTAAGCTGGGACAAAGTGAGAGAGTGGCATGGACATATATACACTACCAAATGTAAAATAGATAGCTAGTGGGAAGCAGCTGCATAGCACAGGGAGATCAACTCGGTGCTTTGTGACCACCTAGAGGGGTGGGATAGAGAGGGTGGGAGGGAGACACAAGAGGGAGGAGATATGGGGATATATGTATATGTATAGCTGATTCACTTTGTTATACAGCAGAAACTAACACACCACTGTAAAGCAATTATACTCCAATAAAGATGTTAAAAAAAAATTTATCTGAAAACCAAAAAAAAGAAAAAAGAAAAAAGAAAAGACTGGGGACCCAATTTTAGAAGGAAAGAAAGGAGCGTGCTGGTGGAATAATGCAGTAACCAGCACCAAACCTGTTTAGGCCACATCTTGGCAGGAAACCATGTCTGCCTCCTTTGTTTCCAGAATTCTGAGGCCAGGTGTATCAAGTCACAAAACTTTAATCCCCATTGCTTTTCAGAAATAAACACACACACACTAAAACTCCTCCCTATCCTAGGCAGTAAGCGTCATCACCCATCTCCCTACTTCCCCTTGGTACACACACCAGCCCTGTTGGCCTTGTGAAAATTTATAAAACAATTTTCCCTCTAGTTCAAGGCCTTTCCACCTGCTGCTCCCTTTGCCCTGAATGTTCCTCCCCCATCCTTCACATAGCTGCTTCTCAGATTTCAGATCTCAGTTAAAATCTCACCTCCTAGGCAAGGTCTTCCTTAACCCTCTAAATTGGCCCTTTCCTGGGGGAAGGATGGAGTGGGAAGTTGGGGTTAGCAGATGTAAGCTATTATATATGGAATGGATAAACAACAAGGTCCTGCTGTATAGCACAGAGAACTATATTCAATATCCTATGATAAACCATAATGGAAAAGGATATGAAAAAGAATGTATATATATGTATAACTGAATCACTTTGCTGTACAGCAGAAATTAACACATCATAAATCAACTATACTTCAATTTAAAAAAATAAATAAAAATAAAATAAAATAAATTCACCCTTTCCTCTCTGCGGTTACCTTCCATCTCAGCACCCTGTTAAAGCCTTGACACTCTCTCCCAGTGTCATTATTGAGTTTTCTAAGTACATGCTGGTTTATTGTCTGTCTCTCCCATTGCACTCCATGAGGGCAGGGCCATGACTGTTTCGTGCTCAGAATTCAGTAGGTACTCACTAAGTATTCACCCAGATGCTCAAGCCAAAAGAATTGAAGTCATTCTCCAATCATCCAATGCAGCGCAAATCTCGGCTCTACTTTCAAAATATATCCCCAAATCTGCCCATTTCTCACCACCCTCACCACCATAAGTCCAAGCCAGCACCATACACCTTGAGTAGCCTCCTTCCTCCTCTCCCCACCTCTGCCCTTGCCTCCCTTCAGGCTACTCCTGGCCTAGAGGGGGATGGAAGGCTGACTAGGTCACCCTTCTGGTCAAAACCTCTAATGTCTTCCCATCACACACAATCAACTCCAACCCCCTGCCATAACTTACAAGGACCGTGTGCCAGAGCTGTGGCCCCTTTCAGACCACATCTCCAAACACTCTCCCCTCTCACTTCACTCTAGACACACCGGCCTCTCCTCTGCTGCTCCGAATCCCAGGCGTCCCCCTCGGGGCCTCTGCATTGGCTTTTTTTCTGCCTGAAATGCTTTTTCCCCCCCACCCCCCCAAGCAGTCCCAGAGCTCACTCCCTCACTTCATTCAGCTCTTTACCAAATGTCACCCCTGCAGCAAGTCCTTCCCTGAAAAGCCTGTCTCCTCAGTCCTGTATACTCTGCACAGTCTGTCCTCTAAACATTTTCTTTTAAATTTTAAATGTATTTAATTACAAACACATTTATACTGCATTTTTGGTACTTAAAAAATTTAATTGTGTAGATAAATATATGGTTTAGAATTCTAAAATTAGAGAAAGGCAAACAGTGAAAAGTCTCTTTTTTGCTCATGTCCCAAAGCTACCCAGTTCCTCTTCCCACAGGCAACAAAAATTACTTGTCTTTTGTGTATGCTCCCTAACATAGTTTAAGCATATACAAGTATTTGTATGTATGTCTCTATATTCCTTTAAACTTTTTTCACTCACTGTCTATTTATGTATGTATGTATCTATCATGTATTTATCTTTTTATGTGCTTTTTTATCAAATGGTAGCATACTTATATACGCTATTTCACACCTTGTATTTTATTTTTACTTAACAGCATAATTTAGATGTCATTCCATATCAGTATATAAAGAGTCTTCTCATTCTTTTCTGCAGCTACATAGTATTCCCTTGCATGGATGTGCCATAATTCATTTAACCCATCCCCTATTGATGAACATTTAGGTTATTTCCAATCTTTTGCCATTAAAAATGCCACATCATTTCATACATATGCAAATGTATCTGTAGAATAAATTCCTAGAAGTGGAAGGAAGCACAGGGACAAAGTGTTTATAGCAAACTGCCATCCATAGAAGTTGGGCCAATTTATACTTCTACCAGCAATATATGACAATGCCTATTTTCCCACACCCTGGCCAACCAGCATGTTATCAAATTCCTGGATCTTTGCCAATCTGATGAGTGAATAATGGTATCTCAGTGCAGTTTTAGTATGCATTTCTATTATTACATGTGGAGTGTTTTTTCTTATATTTAAGAACCATCACATGCACACTACTATATATAAAACAGATAAACAACAAGGACCTACTGTATAGCACAGGGAACTATACTCAGTATCCTGTAATAACTTATATGGGAAAAGAATCTGAAAAATATATATATATCTGAAATATATATATATATATCTGAATCACTTTGCTGTACACCTGAAACTAACACAACATTGTGAATCAACTATACTTGTTTCTATCAATAGTATTATGTAGTCTGGTTTATCAATCTTTTCTTCTTTGGCTTCTGGGTCTCCCATGGTTTCTTCATTTTTAAAATTGAAGTCTTTAATCTATTTGGAATTTATCCTGAGTAAGGTATGGGGTATGGATATACTTTGTTTTTCTTGATCTCACATTGCTATGGAAGTATTTGTCACCACAGCTCTAACTGATACCTGAAATGATATTATATAGTTCTGTGTTTGATCACTTGTTTTTTGTTTAGCACAAGATCATAAACTGCACTAGGGCAAGGATCTTGGCCATTCTTGTTTTCCACTGTATCCCTAGTACTAGCAAGCCCCTGGGACATAGTAGGTGCTCAATCAGTATTTCAAGAATAAAGGAACAAATGAGTGGGTGTATCAGAGAGCTGCAATCACAATAATGTTTCATAACGAACCACCTCAAAACTCAGAGGCATATAACAAGAAGCTTTTATTGCTCAGTCACACAAGAAATAATCTTGTTACCTGGGTCCTTCCTCCCAGAGATTCTGATTTAATTGGTCTGGGAGGCAGCTTGAGCATATGGATGTTTTTCCCCCGAACTTCGCAGGAAATTTTTATGTGCAGCAATGTTTGAGAACCTCTATTTTAAATAATGTTTGCTATTATTCTAACCAATTGTGTCAAAGTCTTGAGATGCTTAATTATGATGCAATTATCTGAAGCATAGTAATGAGGAAACTGAGGTAGGCGGAAAGAGAAGTGGAACTTGGGTTATGTTTACACAGAACAGAAAGGTGAAATTTTAGGAGCTACACATTTAATCAACATAAGCAGTCAAGCTATAGACTTTAGGTCCCAACACGAATAATACAACATCTTATCTCATGGAGAGGGGAAGATTCCTTATCAAATGACTCAAAGCCCCCAAATACTAAGGACTTAATAGAGTTCATCTCACAATGACATACCATGTGAAATATACTGAGAAAAATATTGGCATTTGCTCTTGTTATGAGATGCACTCAGGATAACTCTGTAGATTTAGGCCAAGATCATCTGACGCCATGACAATTTTTCCTTCCTGGGAGAAGCAGATGAAATTTTAAAAGGGTGATGACGTATCTATTGTTCTTTGGCAAGGTGCTGCCAAGGTCCCTAGACTTCTCCCCCCCCAAAACAGATCTGTATTAACAGATCTATTGTCTGTAGCATCTTTGTTTAGAAGCCCTGCTGGATTAATTTTTTTTTAATATAAATTTATTTATTTTATTTATTTGTTTGTTTTTGGCTGTGTTTGGTCTTCGTTGCCACGCGAGGGCTTTCTCCAGTTGTGGCGAGCGGGGGCTACTCTGTGTTGCGGTGCGTGGGCTTCTCATTGCGGTGGCTTCTCTTGTTGTGGAGCATGGGCTCTAGGCACGTGGGCTTCAATAGTTGTGGCACACGGGCTCAGTAGTTGTGGCTCACAGGCTCTAGAGCACAGGCTCAGTAGTTGTGGCGCATGGGCTTATTTGCTCTGCGGCACGTGGGATCTTCCCGGACCAGGGCTCGAACCCGTGTCCCCTGCATTGGCAGGCAGATTCTCAACCACCATGCCACCAGGAAAGTCCCCTGCAGGAGTAATTTTCTGATATATTGCTTCCATACAGAAATTGGGGAGAAACTTCTTCCTTTGTAACTCAGGTAAAAGGAAAGAAGTTTACAAATGGCTATCACCTCAGGGCCATGCTTTCTGCACCATGGAGAGAAGAACTCTCCTATCCATCTCACCATTGGACCAGCTGCCTGGCTGCCACCCAGGGGCCTGCTCAAGCTCTGGAGTCCAGCACTGTTTATACTGAAGAGTAGATGATAGAGGACATTTCTTGGCATTGTGAATTGTGAGTAAAGGGAGAGAGAAACCCTTTGGCCAGTATCTTTCTTTTGGGTCCTGCAGCCATCTCACTGTGATCAGAAGAATCAAAGTGCTGTCTAGCCCAGAGAGAGGAGTCATTGCTAACCATGGCAAGCTCTAAAATAACTGTGTGTTTTGAGTGGCATCTAGCACTCAATAGGCACTTAATAAATATTCACTAATAACATTAGGCCACTCAACACCAAGCAGGAAGATAAGGCCATCTTTTTTGGTTGTTTTATACTTGGGTAATTGATAAAAAATAATTGCAAAGCTTTAAATGTTTAGCAGTGATTAGCTAAAACCATCACCTCGAAGCCCTTCCCACTTTGATAAATACATTCCCATGAAAATTCTCAGAACCTGAGGAACAGCAGGGAAAGAAGCCAATAAAAGCATCTCAAAGAGTTTTACATTATCTCCATAAGCTATCTAATCTAGCCATTTTGAATGATCTATGTAAATTAATTACACTTTTTAATTAGGTGGTCTTTTAGCTTGCATATTGAAGTTTACCACTAATTACAGCGAGGCAGGAGGTCACTTGATTGGTATGGGAAACAAGAGGCCTTTATTTCATTGAACTGAAACACCGAACAGTTAATGCTTAGGAAAAAAAAAACCTGTAAAATTTATGCCAGTTTTCAAAATTCAAACTGCGCAGATCTTGTCCTTTTTTTTTTTCCCTTCTATGGCTCACTGGGGGTTTTTCTTCATAAATATCAGAATGACTTCTAAACACCCACTGACTCAAAACTATTATAATAGACCAGCTCAGAAGCTTGAATTTTGCATCCCTAATGCTAAGGGGGAGAAAAACCTACTCTTTTGATATTAGTCACATTAAATGCCATTTAATCACTAGTGCAGTTGTTTCCAGATGTGACTTTATTTTGTTTCTGCAGGCAGACAGTCTGTGATTTTCATTAACTTCATCATTTAAACAACAACAACCAAAAAAAAACCCCTGCAAAAGCTAGTGCTATACTTTATGCCAAGCAGGACAAAGTATTCTTTAATTAAACAAATATAGTGGTCATTGTAGCGAACAGAGTGCATTTAACATCTTTAAAATATTTGTGAATGACATTTCATGGCTCTTTCCCTCATCTAATCTTGCATCAAGCACCAGGATACCAAATTTCCCTTCTTTTTCTACATTTTTATGACCTGGGCTGTCCAATAGTAGATCAGTGGGTAGAGAGTTGTGCAAGAAGCATTTCCTTGGGAAAATCAGGATTGCTAATTAAAAACCACAGAGTGAATAAAAGTCTTGACCCAGAGGAATTCTCCTATCTGCAGCTCAGAGGGGCCTTCATTTTCATGCCAGCACACACATCATCACAATCCTGGGAGTTCGGTTAATTTCCTGCTGGTCATGCTTCCTCCTGGGCCAAGGGCTACGCTTCTGTGAGATGGCATGGCCATCCCCCCGGCCCTCCCCCACAAAAGGTCAAGGGCAGGTTATTCTAGTCTCTTTATCCAGCTTTGCATTTTCAAATCACTTCCAACAGGGCAGTGTAATAGAAGGGGCACCAGCTTGGGCATCAGGAGGCTTGGGTTCAGGCCTGATTATCTGTGCAGAGAGCAGGGTGACTGCAGTCAGCCCATCACGTCCCTGGGGGCTCCCACTTTCCTCATCTGTGATAGGAGGGATTCATGTGGACCCACGTGATCGCAAGTTCCATCCACTTCCAATAACTTCCAAGGCTGTCTCTGCTGAAGCTTTTCTTTTTCTCCCAGTTTATCGTGCATTTAGCTATACAGATGTAAGCTCTTAGAAGGCAGGAATCAGATTTTATTCCCTTTCTCGACCCCCAGCTCCTAAAGACTGAACGTTGTAAAAGTCCAATAAACATTTGTTGAATGAATGGGACTGAAAAATCAAGATGATGAGGTAATACGTTTTATTAACGTTAGTAGTAGGAGTAGCAGCAAACTTTTTTTTTTTGAGCACATACTCTAAGCTAAGCATTGTGCTAAATCCTTTACATGGTTTGTCTCAACTAGTAGAGGGAGACAAGCTCATATTTTCTTTTTCCCTCTCTGGTGGACACTGCTAAATAGAATTCATTCACATATGAGTTCGTCCTTACCAGTAGAACCTCAGTGTTGCTTGAGGCAGCAATGTAAATGCTAGAACAATGACCTCTCCCAGAACTCTTGCTTCTTGCGGTAAACCCAAGTGGCCCAGTTCTGGTCAATGAAATGTAAGCAGAAATCTATAAGGTAGGACTTCCAGGAAAGCTACTGTCTCCCAGATAAAAAGGGGAAATGTCAGCTGGAATTTGCCTTCTGTCATTTCACCTTCTCTTTCTTCCTGCTTGGGACTTGGACTCGGTGCCTGTAGGCAGGTAGATCTTGTTACCATGTGAACAAAAGCCACAGGTAAAGGCTGGTGGAACAGGAAGTGACAGGGAGCCTGGACCCTGGGTGGCTTCCTTGAGTGGCTGTCTCAGCCCCTCACTGTACCTCCAGACTCCTGGCTGTATGAGAAAGCTACCTCTAACCAATACATTCTACCTTGCCTACATCCATCCAGGATGATACTACAATGAGTGTTTTTGCAAACGCAGAGCGTTTCTAACCTTTGTTTTTATAAGCTCTGGCCTACTCCTACTAAGAGCCATGTCACTTCTGCCTCATTGCCTGCTTCTTCATGACTTTCTATCTCTCTAGCTCAGCCTTCGACCATTTTTTTATTAACTGGGCAGAAGACCTTAATAGACATTTCTCCAAAGGCATACAGATGGCCAAAAAGCACAATGAAAAGATGCTCAACATCACTAATTATGAGAGAAATGCAAATCAAAACTACAATGAGGTATCACCTCACACCAGTTAGGATGGCCATCATCAAAAAATCTACAAACAATAAGTGCTGGAGAGGGTGTGGAGAAAAGGGAACCTTCCTACACTGTTGGTGGGAATGCAAACTGGTACAGCCACTATGGAGAACAGTATGGAGTTTCCTTAAAAAACTAAAAATAGAACTACCCTATGACCCAGCAATCCCACTTTTAGGCATATACCCAGAGAAAACTGTAATTCTAAAAGATACACGCACCCCAATGTTCATTGCAACACTATTTTTTTTTAATTTATTTATTTTAGGCTGCATTGGGTCTTAGTTGCTGCGTGCGGGCTTTCTCTAGTTGCGGCGAGCGGGGGCTACTCTTTGTTGCGGTGCGTGAGCTTCTCATTGCGGTGGCTTCTCTTGTTGCAGAGCATGGGCTCTAGGCACGCAGGCTTCAGTAGTTGTGGCACGTGGGCTCAGTAGTTGTGGCTCGTAGGCTCTAGAGCACAGGCTCAGTAGTTGTGGTGCGTGGGCTTTGTTGCTCCACAGCATGTGGGATCTTCCCGGACCAGGGCTTGAACCCACGTCCTCTGCATTGGCAGGCGGATTCTTAACCACTGCACCACCAGGGAAGCCCTGCAGCACTATTTACAATAGCCAAGACATGGAAGCAACCTAAATGTCCATTGAAAGATGAATGGATAAAGATGATGTGGTATATATACACAATGGAATATTCCTCAGCCGTAAAGAAGAATGAAATAATGCCATTTGCAGCAACATGGATGGACCTAGAGATTATCATACTAAGTGAAGTAAGTCAGAAAGAGAAAGACAAATATCATATGATATCACTTATATGTGGAATCTAAAAAAAAATGATACAAATGAACTTATTTACAAAACAGAAACAGACTCAGACACAGAAACAAACGTATGTTACCAAAGGGGAAATGTGGGGGGAGGGATAAATTAGGAGTTTGGGATTAACATATACACACTACTATATATAAAATACATAACCAACAAACAAGGACTTACTGTATAGCACAGGGAACTCTACTCAATATTCTGTAATAACATACATGGGAAAAGAATCTGAAAAAGAATGGATATATGTATATAAATAAGTGAATCAGCTGTACACCTGAAACTAACACAACATTGTAAATTAACTATACTCCAATATAAAATAAAAATTAAATTAAAAAAGTTAACAGCCAAGAAAAAAAAGAGAAGGGCACCTTACTCATCATCTAATCACATCTCTCATTTTGACAGAGGAGAAATGGAGACCCAGCAAATTTATAATTTTTTTAAAAATTTAATTAATTAATTAATTTATATATTTTTATTTTTGGCTGTGTTGGGTCTTCGTTTTTGTGCGAGGGCTTTCTCTAGTTGCGGCAAGCGGGGGCCACTCTTCACCGCGGTGCACGGGCCTCTCACTGTCGCGGCCTCTCTTGTTGCGGAGCACAAGCTCCAGACGCGCAGGCTCAGTAGTTGTGGCTCACGGGCCTAGTTGCTCCGCGGCATGTGGGATCTTCCCAGACCAGGGCTCGAACCCGTGTCCCTTGCATTGGCAGGCAGATTCTCAACCACTGCGCCACCAGGGAAGCCCCCAGGAAACTTAAATGACTTGCTTACCAGGGTGACAGCACCCATCCTGGTACCAGAGGGAAGACAGTACCTACCAAATGAAAATGATAAAGCCAAAAAGACCGAGACGGCCTGAGCCCTAAATTACATCACTGAGCTGCTGTTCTGAGCCCAGAACCGTCTACTCCCGGACTTCTAGTTGTGTGGGACTCTTGATCACCTTTATTGCTTCAATCAGTATTGGTCAGGTGTTCTGTTACTGGCAGCTGAACACATGCTATGTAATCCAGGGCTCTTCTGAAAACTCTCTGCGGTTTTTTCATTTTATTTCCTGCTTGAGATGACTTGGGTAGTTGTGGTGTATTAAACAAAACCCAAACTGAAAGGTTTCTGTTTGTCCCTTCCTCTGGGCTCCAATAAGACCTTCTATGACTCCGATTCTGACACCAGTTTCTATGTGTGGGTTCCCCCGCACACACCACCAAGAAGTTCTCTGATACCAGCTGGGTGTCCTACAATTCAACTCAATTCTGTTACTATCTACCTGGAGATAACATTATATCCCACAGGTTACGGGTTCAGTCTTATAAGACTGCCCTCACCCCAGAACTTCAGAGGTCAACTGCAAGCCCAGGTTATTACCAATCGACTGTAGATTGGAGGTTCCAATAACCCGTTCCTTGGGTTTGATTAATTTGCTAGAGTGGCTCACAAAACTAAGAGAAATATTTTACTTACCACATTACTGGTTTATTGTAAAACGATCTAACTCAAGAACAGCCAGATGGAAGAGATGCATAGGGCAAGGTATGGGAAAAGTGCTCGGAGCTTCCATGCCTTCTCCCCAACCTCCAAGAACTCACCAACCTGGAAACTCTCAGAATGCTCTCCTATCAAGTTTTTATGGAGGCTTCCTTACACAGGCATCACTGATTAAATCATTCAGCCCCTCACCACCCTGGAAGTCAGGGGGTGGGACTAAATTTCCAACCCTCCAATCACACAGTTGGCTCCCCTGGCAACCAGCCCCATCCGTCTGTGCTTTCCAAAAATCACTGCAGTAACACAAACTCAGGTGTGATTGAAAGGGGCTTGTTATGAATATTATCGCTCTTATCACTTAGGAAATTTCAAGGGTTTCAGGAGCTCTGTGCCAGAAACAGGAGGAAGACCAAACAAATCTGTCTTTTTCTTTCTTCCTCCCCTCCTTTCTTCCTCCCTCCCTCCCTTCTTTTTCTTTCTTTTTCTTTCTTTCTCTCTTTCTTTCTTTCCCTCCCTCCCTCCCTCCCTCCCTTCTCTCTCTCTCCCTTCCCTCCTACCTTTTTTTTTTTGGTAGAACAATGATTGTTTTTTTTTCCCTTCCAGTTTTATTGAGATATAACTGACACATAACACTGTATATGTTTATGATATACAGCATGAGATTTACATACTTCATGAAGTGACCATCACACTAAATCCAGTAAATATCCATCATCTCATACAAGTACAAAATTAAAGAAATAGAAAAATCTTTTTTTCTTGTGATGTGAACTCTCAGGATATACTCTCAACTTTCATATATGACATACAGCAATGTTAGTTATATTAATGATGTTGTACATTACATCACCAGCACTCATTTATCTTATAAACTAGAAGCTTGTACCTTTGACTGTTCTTATCCAATTCTCCCTTCCCCCACCCCTACCTCCCACCCTCCTTCATCTCTGGTAACCACAAATCTGATCTCTTTTTCTATGACTTTGTTTTTGAATATGTATTTCTTATTATAAATCTCAGTACCACATGGATCTTTATAACAGCACTTGGCCCCCTACACTGTAAGGATTAGTCATCGGATTATGAGCTTCTTAACTTTGCATTCCCAGAGCCTAGCATGGTGCCTGGCACCCAGCGGGTGCTGAGTGCATAGTTGTGTCATGAATGGATGAAGAATAGGTTCTAATTCTGTGCCCGTGTTACAAATCAGCGTGCGGCTACTGCTCTTATTTTGTCTAGAGGCCCAGCTATTTCCTCTCCGCACAGTTTTCTAAATTCCCTATTTATAAACAATGCAATACTTTCATTTTCAATGTAGCCTTTCCCCTGACAGAAGCATGCAGCTTTGGCTCTAAATCATAATTTTCCCACCACCCCTGGGATGTCCACATCTCTGTCTTTGGTGAAAGTGGATGTGAAAGGTGGATATTCAGAAGAGAGCAACCCCTAACTGGAATTAACCTGCACACTAAACTATGTTCTGCCAAGGGTCTGGAGGAAGGGGAGGGTGGAGGAATCGGGGCAGTAGTGTCAGCTGCCCTGCGAGGCTGAGCTAAGTCTCTGGAAAGTAGGCTACAGACATCCCAAGGCCAACCCAAGGCTGAGTGACCACGTCTAGGATACTCACACCTTAAATCTTTAAAAAGGAGGCCACCCATGAGAGCACCTAGCAAGGCCCTGCTTTACATCTCCTCGGGGCTTTCTGATGGGGAAGGGAGGCTGTGGGGCTGACAGCCACATCCCTCAGTGGGGAGGAGAAGACGCCAGCTGTGTTCTTCTCACTGGAATCTGCCCAGCTGGGGGCGCTGTCAGCAGCCTGCTGGGAGATCTGCACACTTGGGAAGTCCGGGGAGGAGAAGCTCGTTTGCTTCTTATGACTCAGTCTCTACAGAACAACAAGATCTTTAAACAATACTAATTAAAACATGTCACTCCCTGGGTTAAAATCTTGGTGGACTCTCGTTAGAATAAAACCTTAATTTCTTTCCTTAGCTTACAAAGCCCCACAAATTCTTCTACTACTTTCCCCATCACTCACTTGGCTCCTGCCCCACTAGTTCTTTTCTTAGAATACACCTAGCACCTTTTTGTCTTGGGTTTCACGCTAGTTGTTCCTTTTTCCTTGGAATATGATTTTCTGATACAGAGCTCAGCTCAAATGTCACCTCTCAGGAAGCCCTCCCTGATCACCCAACTGTTCTCTAGCGCATCATTTTAATGTTAATTCTATGCACAGAACACATTCCTGCTATTTTCTTGTTTACTTATTGTCAGTATCCATGAGTTGTATGCTCCTCAAGAGCAGAGATCTTTGTCTGTCTTGCTCACCATGGCATCCTAGCTTCAAAATAGTGCCTAATAGTACAGGCTCAAGAAATGCTTGTTGCGTAAGTTTAATTCTTTAATCTATTCAAGCTGTATTTTGTTGTGTGGAATGAGATAGAAATCAATTTTTATTTTTCTCATACTTTCCTAATTCCATTTATATATTATCCATCCTTTTACCACTAACTCGAAATGCCACCTCTATCAGGTACTTATGTATTGATACACATACTTAGGGTGGGTTTGGGTTTTCTAGTCTATTCTACTGACAGTTTAATGTGCTGGTTTCACTGTTTTAAATGCAGTAATTTTAAGTTTCAATATCCAACTGCACTACCTGCTACACTTATCCCCTCTACCCCTTAGCAATTCTCAATTTTCAAGATTTTCTTGTATAGTCTCATTTATTTTTCTCTATTTTGATAATTGTGACATTACATTTATATATTAATTTGTGGAGAATCGCCATCTTTAAAATGTTCTCACCAACAGCGTTATTAGATTTTCTATTTCCCTATACTCTTACTGCATAGTATCAATTAAAAATTCTGTTAATCTGTTTCACCAATTTTTTTTCTTTTTATATTAAAATTTTTGACTCTGTTGAAATTTACTTTGGTGTGAGAGGTGAAATAGAAATCCAGCTTTACTTTTCCTTCAAATGATTAGCTGGTTATCCCAATACGATTTATTGAATAATCTATCTTTCTGATAAGTCTGAAATATCCCTTATCATATACTAAATTTATATATATATATATTTGGGTTTGCTTCTGGACTCTATTCTCTTTGATTTTCTATTTTTTACCATACATTTAATTATCACAACTTGATATATTTTAATATTGGGCAGAGCTAGTTTCCCCTCATTACTATTTTTTCATATCCCCCTCCCAGATATTCTTTCCTGTTAAAATTTTTTTTAATTGCATTTTAGAATCATTTCCTAACATTCCCCTCCTCTCTCCAAACCATGTTGTATTTTATTTCATTGAATTTACAGATGGACATAGGGAGAAACCTCATTTTGACAATATCAACTTTCCATATGTAGTACAAGTCATTTTTTAAAATGTCATCTTCTATGACTCTTCTTAGGGATTTATTTTTCCATTATGTTTGGTTATTGCTGGCATATAGAAAAGCTTTTGGGTTCTATGTATTCATTTTTTAAGACTGCTGTAATAAGGTACCACAAACTAAGTGCCTTAAAACAACGGAATTTATTATCTCATAGTTCTGGAGGCTAGAAGTCTGAATCAAGGTGTTGGTAGAGCCATACTCTCTCCAGGAATCTAAGAGAGAATCTATTCCATGCCTTTCTCATATCTTCTGGTGCCACCTTGCTATTCCTTGGCTTGCAGCTGCATAACTCCACCCTCTGCCTATGTTGTCATGTGGCCTTCTCGCTGTTTCTTCAAGTTGTCTTATTAGCACATCGGTCATACTAGATTAAGGGCCTACCCTACTCACTAGTGTGACCTCATCTTAACTGATGAAATCTGCAAGGACCCTATTTCCAAATAAGGTCATATTCTGAGGTACCGGGGGTTAGGATTTCAGCTTATCTTTTTGGAGCACATAATTCAACCCATTACAGTTTTATATATTCATTTTGCAGCTACCCACTTTAATTTCCTCAATGCTTCTAATTATTTTACAGATCACGTCCTTGTGTTTTCCTGGTATCAATACATATCTTATCAACTGCATATCATGTAAATAATGCCTCTTTTCCAATTTATTTATTTCATCCTTTTATCTAAGCTCATTGGCTAGTAGTTTATCATACCTAGTCAACAGGTATTCATCTTTATAAAACCCCCATTCATTCGCACTTATTCTTTCGTGAACTCTTGTGTTTTCATCCTTTATCTTTTGTACTAGGAATTTTTTCTTATTAATTTGAAAAGTCTTTTTGAGCATTAAAAATATTAACCTTTGGTGACATATATTGCCCCCAAGACTTTGAAAGCACCTTGTCACCTATCCAACAGTCAACAGAAAGCACAAAAAATATAAGAAGGGTGTAGATCTACTGTAACATAAATTAATCATAGCTTTCTGTGCAACAGTCTAATATATGAACAAATACCTCTCATAAGAGCAATAAGACTAATAGTGAAGTGCAATGTAGAAGCACTCTTGAAAATTTCAAGTACTCTAATACTTAAAACTTGTTTCATCCTGCACCATTTCTAAACCATTCAATTTCTTTCCAGCTAAAGCACTCAAACGAGTCTCAAGGACTAAATTAACTGATTAACCCTTTAATGTCAAATGCTTCACAGCTCTTGCTCACATACTATCAAGTTTACACTGACATTTAAAGGCCCTAACTCACCATCAAGGAAAGGATTAATCTGTCCTTGGTTTATTTAAATGACCAAATAATAAGATTAAAGTGATAACCAGCTGTAGGATATGTCCTTATTAAATTTGATAGGATTTTTAAAAAGCCAAGTAATGTAATGAAGTTTGCAAAGTAATTTAAATTAACCAGGTTTGACTGCTCAATTTGGAAGTGATTCAGTGCACAGGTATAGGCATAGAGACAATTTTTAAATATTAGGATTTGATTGTTCCTCACCAGAAATTCAAGAAAAGTGAAATGAACATTTCAATATATTGCTATAAACAGCTTTCATTACCCATAAACACGTGCTTATCACTTTTTTTTTTTTTAATCCTCCCAAGTAGCTGTTTACATGACTTATCCAGATGGTACAAAATAGGATAAAGGAAGGTCAATCTAGTTCTTGAGATGTTAATACTCATCCAAAATGTAAATGTCCCAAAAACCCAGCCAGAAAGCTCCAGGACTTTGGGGGAGTACTATGATTTACTAGGACTGAATCCCTATTAGACATGCCCAAGTGAAAATGCTGAAACTTGGGAATCCTCTCAATGGCATTAAAATCAGCCTGGATGTGGTCACTTTACTCATTCCATATGTTATGTCTGTTTATCCTATGTACATTCTTACTTAGAAATGATGTGGCCTTTGCTATACAGAAAAACACAGAAAAATTAGGTTTACTACTTGATTCTGCCACTTGTCTTTGTTTTGCCTGTCTAATCTATGGATGCCATTGTATTGGTCTGTGCAAGGACTAGGGGCACCTAACAAATGTTAAACGATTACACATTACCATGACACTTCATGCCTGCAATGTGTGTAAATTTGCACACATTCACTGAGACAACTGCTCTGAGACCTAAGAAGTTGATAGCTATATATCAAAGAAGTTTATATATATCTATATGGTATATATATCTATATAAAATGAGTTTATATATGAGAATTTTATATAAATTTTATAAATATTACTTTAATTATTATATTAAGGTAGTGTTTTTCACAACCCAATAGCAGGTGGTCATGATCAGATGAAAGAGAATAGAAAATATCTGAAGAATTGTACATATTGAGGATGCCTATTATTTTATGTATATATGGACCCCCATATATATGCATTGGGTCACAATCAAAAATGTGTTTCTTATCGTGCTTTGTGGTCCAAACAGTTTGAAAAGCATTGTATTAAATGTATTTTGTTTGTGATGAAATGGAATCCTTCACAGCATTCTTTGTCTCACTCTAGAAGTTAGACATGTTTTTGCTTTTCACTTATCCTACAAATGTTTATTGAGCAACTGCTGTATGTTAATGGGGGTCAGGTATTGGTACAGGGAGAAAAAGGGCAACATTACTTTAGGGAATTTCTACTTATTGTTACACAATGTAAGGTTCTAAATAAAAGCTTAAAAACAAATTAATGCTACATCGATTAGAACTGTTCTTAATGTGCCTCTTGACCACAAAAATAAGCAGAATGTGTCAAAATTCTCAGGAATAAGCCTTCCCAGAATGTTAAGCTTCTTGCTGCTTCTCATCAATACCTGGAGAGAGCCAGTATAAAATCTATAGTAGTTGAGATAGGAATTCTCTAACGATATATTTCTTTTCATCTACCTTGTTGACTTCTTCTTTCTTAGGCTTTTTGGCAAGACAATTTTTTCAGTAACCAAGATCTGGGTCATGGCTGCAAAACTTACCCTTCAGTATTACTTTTCTCAGGAGGGAGATATGTTCTCTTCAAGTTTTAACTGATAAGGAAACCATTTGCTATGAATATATATGATATTTGTGTATTTGGCAGAAGGATGAAATGAGATATTTTACATTAAAATAATAAAATATTTAAAAACTCAATATGCCAGAAACAACAAAATAAGCCCCAAACCAGAAAAGGCCCACCTGTTCTGTTCTTAATACCAACCACAAAATAATCTAAATC
The DNA here is from genome assembly GCF_028021215.1 of Eschrichtius robustus. NCBI lineage: Eukaryota > Metazoa > Chordata > Mammalia > Artiodactyla > Eschrichtiidae > Eschrichtius > Eschrichtius robustus. The sequence continues at coordinate 61,048,654 of NC_090825.1, forward strand.
TGAAGAGTTCAATTCTCCTGGTACTCAAATCTCTAATAGTGAACCTTAGTATAAAATTTTACATTGCAATTATAATTTTTATTTCCTCACTTGTCCCCTCTTCTACCTCAAATACTTTAAAAATTGCATGTAATACGTTTTATTTTTTTTAACATCTTTTTATTGGAGTATAATTGCTTTACAATGGTGTGTTAGTTTCTGCTCTATAACAAACTGAATCAGCTATACATATACATATATCCCCATATCTCCTCCTTCTTGCGTCTCCCCCTCCCACCCTCTCTATCCCTGTAATATGTTTTTAAATGATGACATTTCAATTTAGAAATGCTTCAGATATGTTATTCTCTGATGAAGTAATTTTCTGAATGTGTAAAAGTTTTATTTTATAAATGATACATTCTGTGCTTTAGAACAGAGTAGCCTTCAGAAATAACATTAGGAAAGAATAGTATTATTTTTCTCTTTGATCTTTTTGACAGATTCAAGAAATGTTATGGTTTCTAGTGATCATTTGCAATTTCCAAAATCAGACCCACCATACTACAAGTATGTATTTTATAGCAGCAAAAATTCAAGTTCTCTTATTTTTTCAATTATGAGCTTTAAAGTTTAAATGTTATTATTACTAGTTTGCTTCATTAGATCATGGCTCATGTTAGGTTGGTGACATAAGGCTCATATACATTTTCTAGAAATATAAGAAAACTAAAGTTGTCATTTATTTTTGGGAAATAAACTCAAATGATTAGGTTATGGATTTACAGTAGTACTGGGAAAAAGCTTTGTGATGCAACAATACCCTTTTCTTGTCAATCAAGACAATCCAGGTTTGGCTATGGCCAGCGCATGCTATAGCTGACTTGTATCTTCCCAGCTCTGTTTGGCTGATGTCACGTTAGTCGCTTGAAATCAGTCACAGTGGGAGTATTTACACTACAGAAATCAGCAAAAGCTACAAACCAGAGGTTCCCTTCCCATTTTGAAAAGCCATTAAACATTTCCCAGCACACCACTGGCAACAGCCATTATTCCTTTAAAATACAATTCAATTCTTTATTGTTCATAAGAATCTTATTCTTGAAGATCTAAATGGTTGGTGTTTTCTGTATAAATCTGACTTTCTGGAAAAAGATTTATATGTTTCTCATTAGTTCATAGTGATGGAAATGTTGGACTTTCACTGTGAAGAAATAAATATGTAAGGCTGTATCCACAGAGAGGTTCTTACTTTCTTACCTGGGAGTTGTATCCTACTCAGAATAAAATATTCAAAATTTGGATTTTTATCTTAAAAAAAAAAAAAAAGGGAATCTATTTTTAACTTAATCCATGCTTAAGCAGCAAAATATCTAGACTTTAAATAGGACTTAACAGATTTTAATTCTCTGTCAAAAATGGCTATGACTTAATGATAAAAGGTTAATTAAAATACGCTGTAAAGTATGAAAGAAGCAATTTTATTAGATGAACTAATTTATTTGACACATTAAATCAGGCAAAGAAAAACATATGCACTGCGTAAAAAGAATCACGTTCTCATACTACTTGAACACATAGCAGTGGTCAAAAATAATGAATTGTGGAATGGATCTCAGGACTTAATGCAAAAAAACACCCTGTATAGAAAACCTTCAGGCTTCTAACTTCACTGAATCCAGTACTAAACGTGCCTCCTTATATTCCTCAGCTTCTTCCAAGTCTTTTTCACTCTCCTGAAATTAAATATAATAAAAATTAGGTTTATCCTTCTCGAACGTCAGTACTTTAATTACTCAAATATTACAAACCATCAACATAAGCAGTTCAAAAATTAAAACAAAAAGGATCCCAAGCCTCACCTAAATATAGTATAATTCCACAGATTTCTGAAGAACAATTCTGTTCTTTCATTACAGGTAAGGGAAGAAATAACAGGTTTGGTTTCGTTTCATTGTATATACTCATACAATAAGTGAAAAACATGGTCATCTAAAGCTACTGGCATTAAGTAATTAAATTGAAACCTCAGAAAAAATTGTAAAACATTGTATTCTCACTTTGTCAACACATCACCATACAAATGGAGTTATTATTAGTAATGCACTAAAAGTAAAAAATTATTTACTAGTGTGTTGCATATATGATGACATTCAGACCAAAATAATCCTCCCAACTACTCACAATGACAAAGAAGGCTACTGGTGTCACACCAGAGTTAAGTACAATCTTTGAATCAGAAAAGTGAACTGTCTGCTTGGTACTGAGTATTATATACGCTACTACAAGGAAACAGTCTGACAGCTTTCATTTTCTGATTAAAGACAATTAAAGATTGAGTCTTTCCTTGGTATTTTACACAGAAAACTTTTACTAACATATTGTAACAGTAACAGAGAAATGAAATAATATCATCTAAGTTACTGTGCATAGCAAATTTTGATTTTTTAATAAATAAATAAAGCAATAGCAATTCAAGTCAAGGCAATAAAAGATGGATATATACAAACAGTTACAGGGCAGAGGGAATAAAGTGTGTGTATATGTATTTAATATGAAACTTTAAAGCAAAAAAGACTGAGGATTTGCTTAATTCAGACTACAAGTAAGAATTTCTTAAACTTCTGTATTACACCTAAACTATGTCTTTGTTCTCTGTCAGAAAATATAAGCTCTTCGAGGGTACAGACGTTGCTGAATATATCCTCACACACAAAATATATCATCCAAAGACAATATTGTTTTTTTCAAGCAGTTTCTATTACTTTCTCAGCTACTACATTCATGAGAGAAAAAAAGCATTTCAATTTTCAGGAAATACAAATGATGCTTTTGTTTTGGGTAATATTTTAATAGAGTAATTATTTCCTGCTTTCATCTATCTTTTATTTCATCTGTCTTTTAACCATAGCTTCATTTTTGGCTTTAAAGAGAGTTTTCCTGCCTTTAAAAGGTTCCTATAGTAAATATGAGTTCTGTGTCAAAAGTAAAGTAAAATGTAAGTATTTCTCTCTTTTTTTCTACAGATTTAGTCCTAATATTATTTTGGTGGGAAAACAAATCTCATTCTCTTTCCAAGGAAACATATACATGATCATACTGAAAAAGCCTCACACTATTTTTGTTATATAGGGAACAACTATGAATCAGGAGACAGCTATGTAGCTGGTAATTAATATTAGCTCAAGAACTAGAAACATAAAATGAGGTTAATAAAGGAAATGATAGAATTCATCAAATTATCATCAAACAGCAATAATAATCGGCTGGTATATAGTGTTATGCTTTTATCTCTATTAAGAAATAAAAAAGAAGATGACTTTGCATTTTTCTTAGAAATGATTCTGCCACTGTATCACAAGACTTTTATACCAGCAAGTATGATAAGAGTGTTATACAGCTCCAAGTTAATATGAGAGGACTGCCTAAATATTACTGTACAGGGTTTTCTTTACTCTCTCAAATCGATTTATGTTTGAATTGGAAAGAATTCCAAATCCTTTTTAAAACAGCCCAAATTCATTTGAAACATTTGGATCTTTTAAAATTTCAAACAGACTACTCACCTTTAATGTGTCAAAAAAGATCTTTATGTGTGAAAACCAAATCATTCAAGATATTGCTGGACAGTATTAGTAGTATGAATACCTACCATGATAACTCAAATATATTTAATTAACTAAGTTTAAATAAATAAACATGTTAGACACAGTACTTTTACTGGAGGTATAACTTAAAACACCACTTAAACTCCATTAATTATTTAAAAATAAACTGGTACACTGAGCAAGTAAACAAAATGTCACCAACTAGCTTTCAGTGTTAAACATTTAAAATTTTGGCCTTTCATGTATTAGACTGAAGAAAAATTGAAACATAAGACGGATAAGTATTACTTACTAATAACTGCAGAAGATCAGTATATGCAGCTTCCAACCTGCGCTGGCAATCTGGGATCATCATCCGGGACTCTTGCAGGATCTCCGCCTATAATGAGAATCTCTGTGAGACATGCAGAAATGGTAGAACTTACGCATTTAGCTCATACCTCTGAAAATATATAAAATGATTTAGAGGAATCAGAAAAAAGTTACTGTTATGTTAAACTGTTCAATATTTTAATTTTAATTGTGCTTACTGTAAGTTAGAAAGAATGACTATCATAATGTAAAATACACAAAGTACAAGTTTTACATCTAAACCTTTTTGGTAATCACCTTCTCATGCTAAGCAAAAATTAACTCGAAAAGCTTTTCATAGAGCATTTATTTAAAAAGGCTATTTAAAATAAACGATTTCTCCTGCTGTCACAAAGCACCTTTATCCAAAATGGGATCAGCTGGTTATATAAATATCTCCTGCATCTTTTGAGTAATAAAGAAAAACAGTGTTCAGATAATATCACACGGAGATAATTACTGCATGAAAAAAGTTATTGAGTTATTGATCACATCGTGCGCACACTGCAGGAGGTTCTCACTGAAAGACAGAGGTAAAGAAAAATGAAAAGCAAAGACCAGCAGGCTCATATTTTTGATGCTTATCATGCATAAAAAGTTATTACTTATCCCTGTGCTTCATTTTAGGAGAGAGATTATTCTCCCCATGCAGTTTGATCCAAATTACCAACCTGGCACCCCTCTGAATGTGAACTTCTACTTCTGTCTATTCCTCCTGAAGACAGACACTACAGAATTAAAAACAGGAATCTATTTTGGAGGATATTTCTAGACTTAAAAATCCATCGTTTGAAGAAGGACTGTAACATATCAAATCATAGAAAAAGAAAAAAATCAAAGAGATGACTGGGAAACCCAATCAATAAGAGGGTAAATACATTAGTGTCAGATGTCGGACCTCAAATAAGTCTTTTTCCTAAGGAAGTAGGAAGCTTTATTTCCTTAAACTAGTCTCAGAAAGAGACACAGTGATCATTAAAACATTTATTTCCAAAAAGTAATGTTTGGTCAAATACCTTTGGTTAAATGAGTGCAAAATCTAAACTTTAACCTAGAAGCTTTATTACCTAGCTCACATAAAAACAAAAGACATAATTTAATGGTAATCATACTACATTCTAATAGAAACTTTAATAAATCCCATTACCTCTTCCTTTTCCCAAAAGTTTTGTCATAGTTCACAATGTAAATAAAAATCAAAATTATAATATACAAGGATGCTCTCTATCCACATCTCTTTTCTCAGGTGAAATCTACTGCTGAACTTGTAATTCTTTTACTAATAAGGCACATGTTGAAAATTTCAAACACTGGATCATGACTTTATTTTACAGCTATTCATACTATGCCTAAATATTCAATCATTACCACTAATTTATTTTTGTGTAACTGGTTAGTTTGAATACATGTGAAAAATCAGTGACAGGGACGTTTCATTGGGTAAGCGATTCATATTTCCTCCCCTATGGACTCCACTTGAAAATAGCTTATAGGAATTAAACAAGATGAAATGAATATAAAGAATTTGGTCAAACACATGATAAGCCAAAATGTACACTTGTAAAATTTGTTTGGCAAGCTTTAGTGTTGTCACTGAAATGAACTTTAAACAATGCTGTCCAAAATAATTTCTAGTCATTATTGTTCTATCCATTATTATAGAGCAAAACTCAATTAGTCTATCAAAACAGGACTCTGACTTAAGTAGGGCCAAAGCTCAGTCTGTCCCATACACCAGTCTCATTTCATACAATAAGCTTACTATATATTTGCAAGATGCCAGGTATAGGGGATACAAAGACAAAAAAGACAAGGTCTCATCCTCCAATCCATATGGAAGAATAAACATGAAAATAAACACTTAACACTGCTTCAAGAAGATCATGCCACAGGGAGCCAAAGGCATACAGTACAGTGGTAACTATGATTTGGAATCCATAAACCACATCTTAATCAAGGCCATAAATCATATACTTTACCTTCCTACAATGAATTACAACTGTCAGGAATAATTTAAAAAGACAGTATATAAGGTGTGATTATACAGTAAAGACACCCTTCAAAATACCTGAATAAACTAAAAAAGTATTATCATTCAAAGTGTTCCCCTTGGGAAGGAGTCATTCGAATGAATGGGGCCTCTGTTTAAAATATGTGGATAAACTGTCAGTTCATTCTAGTGCTTACTATGACAGGACTGAAGTTAAGTAAGAATCTTGGCACAGACATGCAGGTACAAGGAACTCAGGAGAACACAACAGGATGCAGTCCTACTGATATCTTACTGTTTTTAAAACAAGTTATGATTTTTTGGGGGCAAGTTATTCAGGTAAAGCTGACGTTGGGGGAGGCTTAGCAAGGCTCATTATAGCAATGAATAAACTACTGACCTAAAATATGATTAATTTTTTTTATAATCAAAACATATATACATTGGAAAGGAAAAGCCTTATTGGCAGATCTTTATTTTTTCAGAAAGAAGAGAGTGTGAAATAATCTAGCCGATGTCAAGTCTTTTTGGTACTCATCAACTGGGATAAGGTTTCTAGCTTCTTTAGTGATCCAGATCATTCACCCAGGCCTGGCTATACCTATAATAATCTATAGACACTCTAATATTAGATACTGGCTGCTTCTGGAACCAATGGTAACTGCATTAGTTTGTCAAACTGAGATCTAGAGTAGTTCAGAGATTACTGGAACAATGGTTAAGTCTTTCCTTTTACATGGTAGCGAAATGGTAATGTGATAATAAACAAGTTAAGAAATCCATTTGCTGAAAGAAAGAAAGAAAACAGTAACTATGTGAGGTGATGGATATGTTAAGTAGCTTGAACGTGGTGAATATTTATTTCACAATGTATATGTATATCAAACCATCAAGCTACATACCTTAAATATATACAATTTTAATTATACCTCAATAAAGCTGGGGAATAAAGATATAAAGATACTCTGAGGAATAGAGAATCATACAGTCAGAAGGGACGTAAGTGGTCATCTAGTCCAGCCTCCTCAGTCTACAAATGATAAAGTTGAGTCCCAAAGTGATTAGCTAGTTAACAGATGAGTTATAGCCCATGATTCTGATTTCAACTCCAGCATGTGAATTAGTGGTAGTGGCAGTCAGTATCCAAGACAGCTTCCAATGATCCTCACTGCCTTGTATTCCTACCCTTGTGCAGTCACCTCCCACACTGAATTTGGTCTGGCACTGTGTGACCAACAGAATGTGGCAGAAATGGCATTCTGGGACTGAAGACCTGAAGCTGGGTCTTAAGAAGCCTTGTAGCTTCCGCATGGGCCTCTTGGATTCATCACTTTTGGAAAACACTTCTCTTAGGACCCAGTCACCGTGCCGTGAAGAAAAAAAGAAAAAGAAAGAAAGAAATTCATTTGACTTGTGTTTTGTGGTTATTGATGAATGGTTAAGGATGTAAGAAGAATTCTATGAGTCAAAAATAATCTGGGCTCTAAGCCCTGACACATCAATAATTACTTAAATATGAATGGTCTAAATTTGCCAGCTAAAAACCAGTCTACAAGAAACTCATTTCAAACATAATGAAATACAGGTTAAAAAAAAAAGGATGGAAAAACAATACATCATGCAAACATTAAAAAAAGAGCAGTACTGGCTATATTAATATTGGATAAAATAGACTTAAGAGCAAAAAAATTATGAGGGGCACAAAGGGATATTAAAATGATCAATCCACCAAGAAAACAGTGATCCTAAATGTGTATACACTAAACAAAAGAGCTTCAAAATACATAAAACAAGAAATGGTAAAGCTAAAAGGAGAGACAAACAAATCCACAAATACAGTTGAGGATTTCAATACCCCACTCTTAGCAACTGACAGAGGTACTAGAGGAAAAAAATCAGCAAAGATATAAAAGAACTGAGTGACACCATCAACCAGAAGATCTAACTGACATTTATGGAACACTCTACCTATGAAAGATTAATACAAACACTTTTCAAGTACTCATGAAACATTCTCTGCAGTACACTATATCCTGGATCAAAACCCAACAAACACAAAACAAACAAAAACCTCAACAAATTTAAAAGTACTGAAATAACACACAGAACATGTCTGACTATAATGGAATAAAATTAGAAATCAATAATAAAAAGAGAGCAGGAGAACCTTTAAACACTTAGAAATTAAACATACTTCTAAATAACTGATGGGTTAACAAGGAAGTCTCAAAGGGAACAGAGAAATACATAGATAAATGAAAATGAAAATACAACATGCCAACTTTTGTGAGATTCAGCTAAAGCAGTGCTGAGAGGGAAATTTAGAGCACTAACTGCTGAGATTAGGAAAGAGGAAAGATCTCAAATTAAAAATCTAAGTTTTTACTTCAGGAACCTAGAAAAAGAAGAGCAAAAGAAACCTAAAACAAGCAGAAGAAAGGAAAGAATAAATACACAATCAGAAATCAATGAAATTAAAACCAGGAAAAGAACAGAGGAAAAAAAAGCAGTGAAACAAAGAGCTTTATTTTGGAAAAACAATTGATAAACCTCTAGTTAAGACTGAAAAATACAGAGTAAGAAGGCACAAATCACCAATATCAGTACCAAAATACAGAATGTCAATACAGACCCCACAACCAACAAAAGGAGAAAAAATACTAAAAGTAATTTTATAATATTGTTCATAATGCTCATAAATTCAACCACTTAGAAGAAATGGGCCAATTCCTTGAAAACTACAAACCACCAAAACTCAACTGATAAACTGAACAGTTCTAAAATTATTAAAGAAATTGGATCTGTAATTAAAAAGTTCTTGAAAAAGAACTCTCCAAGCCCAGATGCTTCCACTGGACAATCTTTATTTAAACACTTAACACCAATTTTACACAAATCTTTCAAGAAAAAAAAAAGAGAGAACACTTCCCAACCTAACAAATACAGTATAAAAAAAAGTAAACTGCAGACCATTATCTCCCATAAACTTAGATGCAAAAGTCCTCAACAAAATATTAGCAAATCTAATTCAGCAATTAAGAGAATTATACAAATAAAGTCGAAATGGATTAAAGACCTAAATGTAACACCAGACACTATAAAACTCTTACAGGAAAACATAGGCAGAACACTCTATGACATAAATCACAGCAAGATCCTTTTTGACCCACCTCCTAGAGAAATGGAAATAAAAACAAAAATAAACAAATGGGACCTAATGAAACTAAAAGCTTTTGCACAGCAAAGGAGACCATAAACAAGACAAAAAGACAACCCTCAGGATGGGAGAAAATATATGCAAATGAAGCAACTGACAAAAGATTAATCTCCAAAATTTACAAGCAGTTCATGCAGCTCAATATCAAAAACACAAACAACCCAATCAAAAAATGGGCAGAAGACCTAAACAGACATTTCTCCGAAGAAGATATACAGATTGCCAACAAACATATGAAAGGATGCTCAACATCACTAATCATTAGAGAAATGCAAATCAAAACTACAATGAGATATCATCTCACACCAGTCAGAATGGCCATCATCAAAAAATCTACAAACAATAAATGCTGGAGAGGGTGTGGAGAAAAGGGAACCCTCTTGCACTGTTGGTGGGAATGTAAATTGATACGGCCACTATGGAGAACAGTATGGAGTTTCCTTAAAAAACTAAAAATAGAACTGCCATACGACCCAGCAATCCCTCTACTGGGCATATTCCCTGAGAAAACCACAATTCAAAAAGAGTCATGTACCACAATGTTCATTGCAGCTCTATTTACAATAGCCAGGACATGGAAGCAACCTAAATGTCCATCGACAGATGAATGGATAAAGAAGATGTGGCACATATATACAATGGAATATTACTCAGCCATAAAAAGAAACGAAACTGAGTTATTTGTAGCGAGGTGGATGGACCTAGAGTCTGTCATACAGAGTGAAGTAAGTCAGAAAGGGAAAAACAAATATTGTATGCTAATACATATATATATATGGAATCTAAAGAAAAAAAATGGTTCTGAAGAACCTAAGGGCAGGACAGGAATAAAGACACAGATGTAGGGCTTCCCTGGTGGCACAGTGGTTGAGAATCTGCCTGCCAATGCAGGGGACACAGGTTCGAGCCCTGGTCTGGGGAGATCCCACATGCCGCGGAGCGACTGGGCCCGTGAGCCACAATTGCTGAGCCTGCGCGTCTGGAGCCTGTGCTCCACAACAAGAGAGGCCGCGATAGTGAGAGGCCCATGCACCGCGATGAAGAGTGGCCCCCACTTGCCGCAACTAGAGAAAGCCCTCGCACAGAATCGAAGACCCAACACAGCCAAAAATAAATAAATAAATAAATAAAATTAAAAAAAAAAAGAAAAAGACAGAGACGTAGAGAATGGACTTGTGAATACGGGGAGGGGGAAGGGTAAGCTGGGACGAAGTGAGAGAGTGACACGGAACATATATACATTACCAAATGTAAAATAGATAGCTAGTGGGAAGAAGGTGCATAGCACAGGGAGATCAACTGGTGCTTTGTGACCACCTAGAGGGTTGGAATAGGGAGAGTGGGAGGGAGACGCAAGAGGGAGGGGATATGCGGATATATGTATATATATAGCTGATTCACTTTGTTATAAAGCAGAAACTAACACACCATTGTAAAGCAATTATACTCCAATAAAAATGTTAAATAAAAAAAGAGAGAATTATATAACACAATCAAGGTTGGTTCAATATTTGAAAACTAATCCATGTAATTCACAGTATCAACAGGCCAAAGAAGAAAAATCATGTGATCTTACCAAATGACACACAAGAAGCATTTGACAAAATCCAACACCCATTCATGACAAAAATACTCAGCAAAACTGTGAATAGAGGAGAATTTCCTCAACTTGAAAAAGACCATCTACAAAACCCCTACAGCTAATATTTATGTAATGATAAAAAACTATCTCCCTAAGACTGGGAACAAGGTAAGAGTGTCCACTCTGACCATTCCTATTCAACATAGCACTGTAAGTTCCAGCCAGTGCAACAAAGCAAGAAAAGAAATAAAAGACATACAGATTTAAAAGAAATAAAACTGTTCTTATTTGCAAATGACATGATTGTCTACATAGAAAATCAGAAGGAATCTACCAAAAACTCCCAGAACTCATATGTGAGGTCAGCAAGGTCACAGGTTATAAGATCCACACACAAAAAATTGACTGCACTTTTATACCTAACAACAAATACAGCATTGGAAACTGAAACTAAAAACAATACCATTTACAATAGCGTCAAAGAAAAGGAAACACTTAGGTTTAAATCTAACAAAACATGTACAGGATCTGTATGCTGAAAATTACAAAATACTTATGAAAGTTAGACCTAAATAAACTGGAGAGACTTACCATGTTCACTGACTGGAATACTCAACATGGTAAAGATATCAAATCTCCCCAAGTTGATCTATATAGGTTTAATGCAATTTCTATCAAAATCTTAGCAAAGTGTTTTACAGATACAGACAAGCTTATTTTAAAATTTTTATGGAAAAGCCAAGAAACTAGAATAGGTAAAACAATTTTGAAAGACAAGAAAAGCAACTGAGAGGGCTCAGTCTTCCCTGTGTTAAGGTTCACTATACAGCTATAGTAATCAAGATAGTGTGGTACTGGTAAAGGGTTAGACACAGATTAATGGACCAGAACAGAACCCCAAAATAGACCCACACAAATAAGTCCAACAGGTTTCTGACAAAGGTACAAAAGCATTTCAATGGAGGAAGGATAACCTTTTCAATGAATGCTGCTGGAACAACTGGGCACTCATTGGCAAAAACATGAACCTTTAATTAAACCTCATACCTTACATAAAAATTAACTCAAAATCAATCAAAGCCTTGAATGTAAGACATAAAACCACACAACTTTTAGAAAAAAAGAGAAAATCTTCAGGACCTAGGTCTAGGCAAGGAGGCCTTAGACTTGAGATCAAAAGTATGATTCACAAAAGGAAGCATTGGATGTAAATGAGGTGTTCTCAAAGTTAAAAACTGTTGCTCAGTAAAAGATTGTGTTAAGAGGGTAAAAAGACAAATTAGAGACTAAAAGAAAATATTTGCAAACCACATATCCAACAAAGGGCATTTATCTAGAAAATATTAAAAATTCTCAAAATTAAAAAAGTAAAAAAATAAAGTATCTATTTAGAAACTGGGCAGAAGACATGAACAGACATTTCACTGAAGAGGATATACAGACGGGCAATAAGCAAATGAGATGTTCAACATTATTAGCTATTAGGGAAATCCAAATTAAAAGCACAATCAGCTATCACTACACACTTATCATGTAGGTGATGGCTAAATGCTAAAATTAAAAACAGTGATAACACCAAATGCTGGTGAGGATGTGGAGAAGTCAAACCATGCAAACATCATTGGTAGGAACGTAAAATGGTACAGCCACTCGAAAAGAGTTTGGTAGTTTCTTTTAAAACAAAAAATGTACTAATATGACCCAGCAATTGCTTGGGCATTTATCCCAGAAAATGAAAACTTATGTTCACATAAAAATTGAATATGAACGTTCACAACAGCTTTTTTTGTATCAGCCAAAACCTGGAAACAATCCAAGTGTCCTTCGATGGTTAAAATGTGGTACATTCATTCCATGGAACACTACTCAGCAACAGTAAGGAACAAATTATTGATACACTCAATGACCTTGATGGACCTCAAGAAATTATTAAGTGGAAAAAGTCAATTTCAAAAGGTTACATACTGTGTGAGTCCATTCCACGTTATATAACATTCTTTAAAGAGTGTTAATTATTTAGGATTTAAGGGGTGGAGAGGACAGGGGCTATAAAGAGATAGCAAAAGGCAGTCTTGTGATGGAATGGTTCTCCATCATGATCGTGTAGCAGTTACACACGCTACACATGCGATGGAATTGCATAGAATTATACGCACATACAATGAGCACATGTATAACTAGCGAAATGTAAATAAGCTCTGTGGTGTACCAATGTCAGTTTCATGGTTTGGATACTGTAATTATGCAAGATGCTACATTGTAAAAGGAATGGTAAAGGGTATATAAGACTTTCCTGAAAATTTTTTGCAACTCCCTGTGAGTCTGTAACAAAAAACAAAAAAAGCAAGTGTATAAATAGAACACCATTTATAAACCTGATTATATGTACCAAGAGACAATAAAATTTTAATTATTGATAAAAAAAATCTGGTGTTTCTTGCAGCCATGTAAGAGACCCTTGGTCAAATTCCTCTTTGTAGACTGAAACCTCCTATTATTTTCCATATATTTAATGAAAAAATTTCCCCTTCAGTTTTAGGAAAAAGAAATATCAAATTGTGAACGTTAATTCATGTTTCAAGTAAATCACAAAAAATGTGGTGCAAAATTTCACAATACTGCAATTATATGTAATAAATGTAAGGCTTTTGTGAGAAATCTTTGTTGAAAATTGTACCAGTTTGTCCTTTAATATTAATTCTGGAAGGTAAGAAATGCATCATGCCTTAGGTAAAATAACTGAGATATGTTTGATTGTCATTATTACCAATCATTTCTGTTCCAGAATAGGCTTAAAAAAAAAACCCAAAAAAAGATGAGACTACCTTCACCAGTTGAGGGCAAAATCCTCTGTAACCATCCCTAATCGGGGGATGAGGATATTGGAGAAAAAGAGGAATATCATAAGCAAAAGGCTAAAATCAATATTTAGTCAACATTTGAATGTTGTGTTATAGAATAACTCTTTGACTGGTATTTTGGCTTATTACGGTCCTGAAACTTCTGCCTAGTTATTTATTTTAAAACAACTAAAATTAAGCCCAGTGCAAGAGAGAACAATTTTGGCAATCAATTTCAGGTAAGAAGTTTGACAGGGACCAAGAGACAGCATTGTATGTGTATGTTATAAAATATTAGGGCTGGTTCAGAAGATCTAGGAAAGCCAGAGCAAAATGGAACCAAGTGAGAGAAAAGCCAAGGTAGTGCGCAGTGACTGGGGATGGCATTTAGCTCAGAAGAGGAGGAAATACAGGGAGAAGAGTAGAGAACCCACAAAATCTGGCACTTGGCTTCCATATTTTTTATGAGGGGCATCAGCAAATGTCACGAAACAATTCCTGACCTTAAAGTAGTAGGCAATTAGGAAAAGAGCAGTGCTTCTGGCAACGCAACTCCCCTTGCATATAAGAAAAAACATGTATGGCTGGCCACCGCAAAGCTAAGCTAGGAAAAGGAACTGAGAAAAGCATGTAGGCTGGGCTAAAGACAAGGTTTCATGAGACCCTGAAACAAAACTGCAACTGACAACTGTATACACTGCAGGTTGAGAATATCAGAAAACAAAAAAACTTATTGCTCTGTAATTAGATATGGGTTGGTATTCTTGAATTTAAGTACTAGGCTGATTATGAATCTAGGAAATCATGTTATAAACCATGACCACTGTGACAAAAGAATTTTAACATGGTTGAGTTTAGAAAGGGTTTTTGAACAAATTTTTTCCCCTTTTACATCTGCATATGTAGTCAATGATATAACCAGTAAGTGGCTAATATCTTTTTTTAAATTTTTTTATTTTTTAACATCTTTATTGGAGTATAATTGCTTTACAATGGTGTGTTAGTTTCTGCTGTACAACAAAATGAATCAGCTATACATATACATATATCCCCATATCCCCTCCCTCTTGCGTCTCCCTCCCTCCTACCCTCCCTATCCCACCCCTCTAGGTGGTCACAAAGCACTGAGCTGATCTCCCTGTGCTATGCAGCTGCTTCCCACTAGCTATCTATTTTACATTTGGTAGTGTATATATGTCCATGCCACTCTCTCACTTCGCCCCTGCTTACCCTTCCCCCTCCCAGTGTCCTTAAGTCCATTCTCTACATCTGCGTCTTTATTCCTGTCCTGCCCCTAGGTTCTTCAGAACCATTTTTTTTTTTTTTTTTTTAGATTCCATATATATGTGAGTGGCTAATATCTTTAAGTTAACAATTAGAACACAGGATTCAATAAAGAGTTAATCCTTACCTATCAAGTAGTAATTTTACTGAAAGATAATCAATATATAAATACAAATGAAATAAAACAGATTCTGTGATAATCTGTGACATTATTTGTAGAATTTTATTTAGAAAGGAAACACATTCCCCATTCCAAGTAACTTACAACTCATATTCTAGCTATAGGACTATTTTAAAATACATTATTGGTGATGAAACGAACAGGGCAAAGAAAAAACTAAACAAGGTCACTAACTACACAAGTGGGAAAATAAACCAGATGGGGTCTAAGAAGGACCTGGGTGAAATAAGTGATACACTATGTTATAATGTTTCTCACTAGATGTGGGAAAACAATACAGTACCTTAAAGTGAGAGAGATACAAAAGTGATATGAATATTTATGGAAGTATATATTAAAAAAGCATTTAACATAATGTTAAGAATCAAAAAGTTACATTCCATATGTAAATCCTTATGAAGGGCAGTTAGTTTACAAAAGTCAACATTTTGGGGGACATACTATATCTGCACAACTGTTTACAAATCCTCTCTCAATTTAAGAATATCTGACACACGAATGTCCTTTGCTAGATCATACATAGAGGAAGGGAGGCTCTCCTGGAAGCTCAAGAAAATAAGAAAGTTCTCTTCTTGTATAACCTGAAGAAGGAGACATTTCAAGTGCCACTGCATTCCTTGTGCACAACAGAAAGCAACTACCTACAGAAAAATCCACTTTAAGTGATTAATTTTGCTTAATTAAGTCTGGGTTAAGTGTGCATTACCATCTGTAACATAATTTATATGATGAAAACCACTGTGAGTTCATAAAGCTGATTTAAAAAATAAGTCTTGAGATATAATCTGTATAAGCTCTTTTATATTCTCCTTTTACCTAGTGTCATCTGGATTTTATTCCAAATGCACTGGACACTGGATTTTAAGTAAAGGGGTAAGTAACCTGATGTACCTTTTAAAGAGATCAACCTGGCTGCTGTGGTATGAAAGGAATGGAGAGTTATCAAGAGACAAAGAGGATATCAACCAGGAGGCTTTTGCAGTAGTACAGGCATGAAGTGATAGTGGACTGGACTAGGATAGTGGCAGTAGAGAAAGAAATGGAAGGAAAAAGAAACAGGACTTGGTGATCAAGAGAAGACCCGTAAGTTTTGGTTTGGGTATCTGAATAAGTAGATGTACCATTTATTGAGAGGGGGGAAACAAGAGAAAGACTAGCTTCTTGTTTCAGGGAGGTGAGCTGGGTTGAGGGAAGACCAAGATTCTTATCTTGAACACACAAGGGATATGTCAAATTGGTGATCAGTTGAATATACTGATATATATTAGAGTGATTGGGCCCAGAGATAGAAATTTGGGAGATACTGGCACCAGAATGAATGTCAAGTAAGCAGGAATCCTGGGTTTTTCTGTTTTGTTGTTGCTTTTAATGCCATGTCTAAAAGAGTGCCTGGAACAGTATTTGGCAAGTAGCAGGGGTTCAATAAATATCTGCTGTGCAAACAAATGAATGGGCATAAAGATGGTACTTAAAGTTAAAGGATGGTATGAGATTACCTAGAGAGGAATTGTAGCTAGAACTCTTAAGGTTAAAAAAATTTTTTTTAAAGATAGAGAAAGAGACACATAGAGAGAGATGGGAGAGAGAGAGCGAGCTGGGAGAGGGAGAGTTTCAGCAAAGGAGACTGAGAAACAATGGCAGTGAAACCTGGAGACCATTCTATCAAAGATGCCAATATAAAAGAGCATTCCAAGGAGAGAGTGTCAAATGCTGTAGAGGTTATGTAAGAAAGAAGTGATAACAATGTCACTGACGGTTGTAACAAGGGCTGAGGCACACAATCCACTCTAACAGGAAGGAAGGTGGGTAGTATGGGTACAGGTGCAGGTAGATTGATAGATTTTGTGGTGGGAATATAAGTTCCCTTGACAGCCTCTATTTTCTCAAGCAATTACAAAACAAGTGTCAACCAGGAGTGAATATAAATTAAATATTATGATGAGAATAAATAAAGTGTTATGAAACCACAGAGGAGGGGCACCTAACTCAGTGTTAGGGTGGAGTGTAGAGGAGGTTTAAAGAATAAGTAGGAATTAATAAGGAGAGGGTAGGCAGGACCAGTATGAAGAACTTCCCAGACATATGCAATATCTCAGAGGTAAAGGAGAAAGGGCTTGTTCAGGAAACTAAAAGGCAGGACCTAAGAGGTCCAGATAGGGACTGGCAAAAGATGAGGCTGGAATGCTAAGGAGGTACCACAATTAAGAAGAGCTGTGTATACAATGCTAAGGAGACTGAAACTTGTCATGAGGATAATCAGAAGTAGCCACTGAAATGCAAAATGTGTATATGTGTGTGTGCGTGTGTGTGTATAATTTTGGTGGTCTTCATATCAGTTTGGGAAAAAATATCTGTAAATATAAGTATATTTAATTATAAGACTAGGCCATTTTATATTTAATACTTAAAACTGGAGAGGCAGTACTGCTTAATGGCTGAGTACAAATTCCAGAGCCAGAATGCCTGTGTTCAAATCCCAGGTATGCCACTTAGCAGTTGGATGACCATGGGCAAGTTATTTAACCTGTGTTTCAGTTTCCTTATTTTTAGATGGTAACTTTCCTTATTTTTAAATGGAGATTTTAATAGGGCCTTTAGTTGGACCTTCTCAGAGGGCTGTTAATCCATTGTTAATATGGTATTCTGTAAATGTTAGCTGTTATTATTTAAGATATAATTTTACCTGCTTTTTAATAGCATAATTTTCACCATCTTCGGCTTTCATTTTTTCAATCTTTTCTTCTTGTTGTTTTGCTTCTTTCTCATACATCATTTTTTCTTTGACCAATCTATAAATAAACCAAAAACTGTTTCAGAGAATTAACTTTCTCTCTAGCAACAGACCAGAAAAAACAAAGAAACTCTGTAAATATAAAGTATACTTTAAAAAGCATACGTACTAGATGGGGAGGAGAAGGGAAGGGAAGAAAAATATGTTAGCCACAGATGTATGAACCTCATCATGACCTTAAGTTTTATACCTGCCTAAAGCAAGTCAATCTATCAAAGCATAGAATTCTTAAATTTTTAATTAAAAACATTCCATTATAGTAACTGTATTTACAATGTAAAAATAACATTCAAAATTATTATATACTAACATTTCTATATTGTTTGCTTTACTTATTTACTTAAAATTGCATTAATAATATATTTGTTTCAGGTGTACAATATAGTGATTTGATATTTTTATACATTATGAAATTATCACCGCAATAACCATATGTCATCTGTAACCATACAAAGTTGTATCTCTTAATCTTCTTCACCTATTTTGTCTGTGTCCCCAACCCGTCTTCCCTCTGGCAACCACCAGTTTGTTCTCTGTATCAAATGAGTCTGTTTCTGTTTTGTTTTGTTTTTTAGACTCCATATGTAAGTGAAATCATTCGGTATTTTCTCAGTTTGACTTATTTCACTTAGCATTAACACCTTCCAGGTCCATCCACATTGCTGAGGAGGAGTAACCAAAAAAAAAAATTGCTAAGACCAATGTCAAAGAGGTTACTGCCTATATTTTCTTCTAGGAGTTTTATGATTTCAGGTCTTGCATTAAAGTCTTTAACACATTTTGAGTTTATTTTTGAATATGGTGTAACAAAGTGGTCCAGTTTCATTCTTTTGCATGTAGCTGTCCAGTTTTCCCAATATCATTTATTGAGGAGACTGTCTTTTCCTCATTGTATATTCTTGTCTCCTTTATCATAGATTAATTGACCATATGAGTGTGGGTTTATTTCTGGACTCTCTATTCTGTTCCATTCATCTGTGTGTCTGTTTTAGGGCCAGTACCATATTGTTGGCTATTCGGGGCCTTTCGTGGCTCTAATGTCTTTTTTTAACTGATATATGTTATCCAAATTTTTATACATGTACCTGAAACAACATAATGGTAAAAGCTCAGCTTACTGAGAAAAAAGTCAGTATATTGCATGCCAAATCCAAAACAAAGAAAGACTAGGTTATTTTCAACAACCAAAGTGTTTAAAAAGTATTTACTATGCACTTAATTTTGTGTCTGACCTTCCTGTGCGAGGGACTGGGATATATAATTTAGACATGGTTCTCTCACAGACAAATAGTGGAAACAAACAAGTATTTAATTGCTAAAGCAAGAACGGGTATTGACAGAGATCAGGAAGATTTTCAACAACAAGGAACAGAGCAATACGAAGTTCTACTAATTATTCCTCAGATAACCAAACTTCAATTAACCATAACAGTGCAATCTCCCCTAATTCTCATTAATCAAAGTTTTAATGTAAAAGAAAAGTGCAGTCCAAGAAAACACTAATGTTCCTATATACATATTTCCTAAGGAACAGAAGAAAAAACTTTCACAGTCCCATAGTTATTAAAAGCAGCTTTTTCCATCTGGCTTGCTGACTTACTTCTAGACCTATGTTACTGGGATGGAATTAAAAATCATATTAGAGCATGGCTTTTTGTCTAATCATTTGCAATGAAGATTTTTAAGTGTATTTCAAAAGACAATTTAATTTTCATATTCTAATAGGACTTAACATAAGTTCACAAATCTAAAAAATCTTTTGTCATACTACTTGGAAGTCTTTTAAGTCAGCTTTAGTTTGGATTTAAATCACCACATAAACTGCATACTAAATATTAAAATACTAAAATGTTCCAGTTTGGAATTTTGAGTTGTGCAAGCAAGGCTCATCCTGTCCTTCATGATCCTGCACTAGTGACATAGATGGAAAGAAACATAACAAAAAGTTAACAGTATTTACAGTAGAATATAATATGTGACCTTCAAATTCTCATCCTAAAATATCTCAAAGTGAAAAACAAAACAAAATAGGTATAAATTCTATGTTGCCATGAATATAAACAAACAACAAAGGATATTCAAGAAACAAATAACAAAGGATACCTGGGAAACTACTATTTGTGGTTACCTGAGGAGAAAAGCCCTAATGATTTGGGGTAGGGATGGTCAGCTGGGAGGTAAATAGAGAGGCTTTCATTTTATGCCTCTCAATAAAGTTCCAGGGTTTTTTTTCCCCATGTATAAGTATTACTTTTATCAAAAAAATTTAGATGCTTATAATTATCTCTGAGTGGCACAATTCTGAATGATTTTAAAGTCTGCTAGTTACTCCTTTGGCTATATTTTCTATATGTTCTGGAATAAAGCAAAATTCAATTAGAAAGATACCAAAATACACCTAATAGTTGTAATTCTCTAAACATTGCTATCTTTTGCTAGTTTTTCAAATGCTATTAAAATAACAAGTACAAATAAATATAAAGTCATAACTTATTATATTTTAAAGGCATAATTAACTGAAAATATTTTTTTTCAAAAAGGAATTCCTTTATTTTTATTTATTTATTTATTTTTGGCTGTGTTGGGTCTTTGTTCCTGTGCAAGGGCTTTCTCTAGTTGCGGCAAGCGGGGGCCACTCTTCATCGCGGTGCACGGGCCTCTCACTATCGCGGCCTCTCTTGTTGTGGAGCACAAGCTCCAGACGCGCAGGCTCAGTAGTTGTGGCTCACGGGCCTAGTTGCTCCGTGGCATGTGGGATCTTCCCAGACCAGGGCCCGAACCCGTGTCCCCTGCATTGGCAGGCAGATTCTCAACCACTGTGCCACCAGGGAAGCCCTGAAAATATTTTTTAGTCTTACAAACCCCACACCTACAGAGAAACATAGCAAGTTCAAAATTTGGTCACTTTTAGTAGTTAGACAAATATATAAGAGTAAAATAAAGAAACAAGAAAAAGCAACAGAAAAGGATAGACATAAGGAGAAATTTTAAGAAATGACAGCCATCTAGGTAATGATAATCAAATGATAACAAACTACTTAACTGTCTATGTACGGACATAACGTGATTTTAAATATGCAGGCCAGTGTTTTACAAACTATTCCATAGCACATGAGTAGTCAAATAAGCTTAAAAAACACTGCTTGCCAAATCTTAAAAATTTATGATACGTATTTGCACATTAAAGGGTCCTGAGAAATCTTGTAGTAAGAAAATCAGTTTAATTTTGTTCAACTGCAAGCTTACTTGAGGCAAAAAAGAACTTTCCCCCACTCAGCATTCTCCAGAACAGCTGCCTCTCAACACAAGTTTGAGAAGTACACTGTAGTAATCTATAAACTTTACACAAATCTGCATACAACACATTTAAATATACTGTTCATAAAATTCTAAATAGAATAAAATTTGGGGGTAAATCAAGAATTAAGAAACCTTGGGATAAAAAGTTTTAGCTTAATTTGATATCTTGATTTTACAGTTTCTCATATGGTAAATAAGATTTTCATAGTTATAACCGAATTTGTACTTATGGCCATCTAGTAACTAACAGCCCAACACCAAGCCATGCTAAAGATACAAATGACAAGCCTGCAATTGATAGTAAGAAACTGTAATAAATTGATCTAAAAAAATTTGATATTTAGAAGAACATTTTATATGAATATTTTCAAACAAAAAATGTAGAGAAAATAGCATAATAAACCCCAGGTACTCATCACTCAGTCAACAATTATTAATATTTTGGCAATCTTGTTTCATGTCTCCCTTGCCACTTATTTGTGTATTTATTTATTAGTATTTTCAGATATTTTACCTTTGGTTTGATTTTTGAAGTTAAAAGCCTATGACTTCCACCACCCCCCCCTACCTTGCACCATATACAAAAATTAACTCAAAATGGATCAAAGATCTAAAAAGCTAAAATTATAAAACTTTTGGAAGAAAACATAGAGGTAAATATTGGTGACCTTGGACTTGGCAATGACTTTTTAGATATGACACCAAAAGCACAAGAAAAAGAAAAAAAAAAATTGGCCTTCATCAAAATTTTAAAAACTCTGTGCTTCAAAAGACACTATCAGAGAATTCCCTGGTGGCCCAGGGGTTAGGACTCTGTACTTTCACTGCTGAGGGTCCAGGTGGCCAAAAAAAGACACTATCAGGCAAGTGAAAAGAGAACTGCAGAATGAGAGAAAATATTTGCAAATCATATACTGGATAAGGAACTTGTATCTAGAATATATAAAGAACAATTCAATAATATTAATAAAATAAGTTTAAAAAATCCAATTAAAAATGGGCAAGCTGAATAGACATTTCTCTAAAGAAGATATACATATGCCCAATAAGTACATGGAAAGATGCTCAACATCATTAGTCATCAGGGAAATGCAAATCAAAACCATAGCAAGATAGCACTTCACACTCATGAAGATGTTTATAATCAAAAAGTCAGATAATAACAAGTGTTGCTGACAAGAATGTGGAAAACCTGAAACCACCAAACACTGCTAGTGGAAATGTAAATTGTTGCAACTGCTTTGGAAACTTGGCCATTCCTCAAAAGCTTAAACAGAGTTACCATATATCTCGGTAATTCCATTCCTAAGTATATACCCAAGAGAAATGAAAACATATGTCTACATGAAAACTTGTACATGAATGTTCATAGCAGCATTATGCATACATAATAGGCAAAATGTGGAAACAAGTTAAAAGTCCATCAACTGATGAATGGACAAACAATATATGGTATATCATACAATGGAATAATATTCAGCATACAAAGAAATGAAGTACTGAATCATGCTACAATCTAGATGAACCTTAAAAACATTATGCTAAGTGAAATAAGTCAGACATAAAGGCCACATATTGTATGATTCTATTTATAGGATATATCCAGTATAGGTAAATCTATAGAGACAGAAGGTAAATTAGAGGTTGCCTAGGATGGGGGAATTTGGAGGGTAATAGCTAAAGGGTTTGGGGTAATAAAAATGTTCTAAAAATGACTGTGGTGACAGCTGCACAATTCTGGGAATATACTAAAAACAAACTAATTGTAGACTTTAAGTGGGTGATTTATAGGGTATCTGAATTACATCACAATAAAGTTGTTAACAAAAAGAAAAAGAAAAAAAGCTTGTGACCATAAATTCAGCTATAGGGGAAAGCTGTAAGTAGTACTGGATACATTCAAACCTGGACTTACTGAGAGTTGAACATGTGAACATCATGTATAGAAATTTGCATTTGACTTATAGTTTAAAACTGCTTTAACAATAATTTTCAGTATTAAGATAAAAATATCCTCTGAGGTTTAAAATTTCAAAATAAAATCATTAATGCATATCACTATAGATATTTCTGTAAAAGTTCCTTTGACATAGAAAATGCTAGGACAGAGATGGCAAGTTGCCAGCCTGCTTAAATGGGACCTAAAGATGGTTTTATTTTATTCACAGAAAGAATTAAAAAAAAAACCAAACATATTTGTTACCAAATTAAACAACTGGGAGATTTAAGTCTGGATTTCTGGCTTCTCTTAAGACGTTTTTTATAAGGGAATATTAGGCCTGCATCCTACTACTGGATGGAACTAAGTAGTGGCTGTTGACTGTTTTAGATGAGGCATGTGTTGCTGTTCACTGTGCCCCAACTCATACGACTCCCTGTTTCTCAAACACTCAAGCCTTTTACTCGACCCTGTAAGCAACTGAGTTTAGAACCTGTGGGCTGGGAAACTTGCTATCATTAATGCAGTAGAGCTATTATTGTTGTTTTTATTATCTTAATAGAATCACAATTAGCATTCAGAATATCAGGGATAACCAGAAACCACTGGGATTAGCAATGGGACTTTCAATATTTCTAAAGATGACAGGTTACTAAACTCCTCTAGTAAATGAAAGTAGCTGGGACTGGATAAGCTATCAGAAAGAAGCACATTTAACAATATCCTGTAATTCAAAAACCTAGAACAAGGGTTGGCAAGCTATGGCCAGTGAGCTGAATTTGGCCTGCCATCTGTCTTTGTATGGTCTGAGAACTGTAAATAGTTTTCACATTTTTAAATGGTTAAAGATATTTTAAAAATATTTTGTGACATGTGAAAATCATAGGGAATTCAAATTTCAGTGTCCATAAATAAAGTTTTATTGGAACACAGCCACACTCATTCATTTATGTATCCTCTATAGCTACTTTCACGTAATGACAGCAGAGATGAGTAGTTGTGACAATATGGCTCACAAAGTCTAAAATATACACTACCTGGCCCTTTACAAAAAAGGGTTGCTGACCCCTGACTTGGAAGACCTTGACTTAACTCTATCCAACCCCTACTTAACCATCTTAGCATTTACCACACTACACTGAAACCAAGTCTTATTTGCTAGGTCTTAAGTTCCTTGAAGATGGGATTAGGTTGTATTCATACTGTATTCCTGATCTGTGATTGACACATGGTAGACACTCAATGTTTGCTGAATGAAAAGTTGAGTCTAAAAATCTCACTATTGCCTTTTAACATTTTCAGTTTAAAGAGATACATAAGACAATTCTGAAGTGGAACAAAAGTGATTCACAAAATTTGAGAAATAAAAAAAATACAGTGATTTCTGAGAAAGCATACAATGAAAGAGATAAATTCTATGCCTAGATCCACTGACAGCTCTGGTTGGTAATCCTAGTCATCCTACTCCATGTACTTCTCCATGGAAAATAGCAGTCATCGCCTCAGCAAAATTGACAAGACAGTCAACTATGTATCATAGTTGACAAGTAAAGGTGCTGAATATTTACATGACTATTAGAATATCAAAACTAGCATAAGTAAAGTTTTTGTTAAAAAAAAAAAGCCATACTGTGAAAAGGCTCAGGAAGTTACTGAATAGCAAATGTACTGCCCCCCAAAAGAAAAAAAATCACAGTTAGTGAGAACCCAGTAATACCAGCGTGTAAAATTACAATAAATAAAATGCTAAGGCAAGATGCAAGAGAGACTGAAAAAGTTCCACCTTCAAACAGTTTAAATCAATGTACCGAGACAAGTCACACGACATGGAAGAGGTTTTACAGAGTATATACACAACTTCAGCTTTACTATACATTATCAAATTGCTTTCCAAAATGGTTGTATCAATTGATACCCAACCTGCAGTATATGAAATTTCCTGCTTCTCTTTGGCATCCTGGTGAACAACTGGAATTGTATGAGTTACTAAATTTCTGACAATAAGAAGAGTGTGAAATGGTATTATATTATGTTTGAAATATTAACTTCCCTGAAAACTTATAAGGTTATCTATGTTTATTAAAATAGTATAGTTGCTGGATAAGCATTTGTTAAATCTATGAATGAATAGCTTCTGGTGAATTGGACTCTTCTTCCTTTCTCTAGGAAAGGCTAAGATTTAATAAGAAAACTTAACTCAAGTATATATAGTCATAGTTCTTAAATTTGTTACTAAAATATTTTTCTGTAACATACATATGCATATGCTCCTATAAGTACAGGAACATTTGAAAAATTATAAAGAATAAAATTTTAATATCAGTCATAATCTCATTGCCCAAGCTAACTACTACTGATCCAAAATGGACATAATTCTAAAATTCCAAAAACATTAAAAAAAATTGGAATTAAAAAATTAAGTTTGGCATAAACTCATTTACCAGCAAAATGTGACCTCAACTGACATGAAAATATTTTTAGACTTTATGTATTCTACTTAATGTGAACAATCACGTTTCACTGCAGAAATATGAATGTGTTTGATTATAGAGTGCTTCTCTAGACACTATCATGTAAATGCATTTATTAGTGTTCCAAAATCTAAAACACCTGGAATTCAGAAATACATATGGGCCCAACAGTTTCATATAAGGGATTATGAAACCTGTATTAACATTTTGAATATTTTTCACTAGTTTTTTTTAAACATGTGCGAAAATTTATATTATATACACACACAACTGATCCTTGAACAACTCAGGGGTTAGGGATGCTGATCCTCCTCACAGTCAAAAATCCATGTATATCTTTATAGTTGACCCTTTGTATCTGATTCTGCGTCCTTGAACCATGGATCAAAAATAGTAATGTAGTACATCTTTATGGAAAAAAATCCATGTATAAGTGGACCTATGCAGTTCAAACCCATGTTGTTCAACTGTATATAAATAAATAAGTAAATAAATAAATAAATAAATGGGATAGTGTACCATTTCCAATCTCATTAAATATTCTTTGAAAATATAGCTGTTAGCGGCTGCAAAGCATTTCATAATACCAGTATGACAGCTTATTAAATGCTGTTAGACATCTAGGTCATCCCCATATAAATAATATTGTGATGAACATCCCTACTCATAAATTTTATAGATGTATATTATTTTCTTATTACATAATATTTAAAATATATAGTGTCTGAGGAGAAATTAGACTAAATCCTTTTCCAGTAAACTAGTGATCATTTATTGATGAATACTTCCTTTTTCTACTGATATGATAACCTACCTTAGTCATTCATTATTAGTAGTCATAAACAAAATGCAAATATTAATTCAATCTATCCTATTTTAGCCTACTATTTAGTATTTCATCTTAGTCAAAGAAAACAGTATGCCAGATTTCACTGCTGAAATATTAATAAGCATATCAAAGCCTACATTAAAGAGATGTAAAATTATAAAGAGAAAATTAAGGGAAATGAACATCAAGGGAAAAGAAGATAAACCTGATAACCAACAGGAGTTTTAGATAGTGATAAAGTAAAAAATCAGGGGAAGAATTTTTTCTTTAAAAACTAAACTTTCCCTTGGGGGCAGAGATAAATTAGGAGTGTGGGATTAACAGATACACACTACCATATATAAAATAGATAAGCGAGGATTTACTGTATAGTACAGGGAACTATATTCAATATCTTGTAACACACTACAATGGAAAAGAATTGAAAAAAAGAATATACATAACCAAATCACTTTGCTGCACACCTGAAACTAACACAGTATTGTAAATCAACTATACTTCAATAAAAAAATAAATAAATTTTCCCAGAGATGGAAAAAAAACCCCAATCTTAACTGAAAGGGATTTCTAAGTGCCAACTGGAATCAGTGAAAAAACCTCACGTCTATGTACATTGTTGAGAATTTCCAGAGACCCAAAAAAACTAAAGCTTTCAAACAGAGAAGAAATAGGTCACCTATAAAAGTTTTATCTTTCACATTAATAATGCTAGATACCACAAGACATGGGAGCAATCCCTTCAAAGTTCTGAGAGAAAACAATTTAAAACCTGGATTTATAACTATAATAGTGAGAGGAAAATTCACTAATTCATTCAGCAATTATTTACTGAGGGGCTATTATGTGCCAGACATTTTATGTACCAAGGATATACCAGTGAACAAAACCACAAAAATCTCTGCCCTATGGCATTTTTAGTGGGAAAATAAAGACAATAAGCAAAATATATTATAGCATGTTAGATTGTGAGAATTTCTCTTAGATTCTAAGAGAAAAAGCAGTGAAGAAGGGCTGGTAATACAGGGGATTCACAATTTAAAACAAGATGGTCAGGGAAGGCCTCTTTGAGAATGGGATATGTGTTAAGATCTGAAAGAGACAGTAAGTCATGTGGAAAAGTGATGAAAGAAGTCATAGGCCAGGTGAACTTTTTTTTGTTGTATAAAAATTCAAAAAGTTCATCTACTCTGCCTCCTTTCTGACAAATTTACTTAAGAATGTATTCCAGCAAAATGAAGACGAATATCAAGAAAAGAAACCATGGTCAATGTAATGCAACAGTCTAATGAAGGAGAAAAAAAAAAATCCCAGTATTGACTGTGTTGTAGGCCTGGAAGACAATCAATCTAAATGAGAATCTTAGTATGGAGTCTTACAGACACATCTTTAAGAAGAAGAATGAGTAAGAAGGCAGAAATCATTTATGTGTTTTTTCTCCCAATAATGAAAAAATGAAAGACAATTAGAAACTCCAGGAAAAGTACCCCCCTCCACAGTCCACCCCCCAACATAGTTATGGTTGTAATATGAAGTAACTGATGAAAAACAAAACTAATTTAACCTGGATTTATAAGAATAGTATCCTTTGAGCAGCATGGGATCCACTGAGAAAGAAATGTAATCCTATATATACCATATTTTAAATGATATATATTTATAATCTATTTATTCATTTTCAAGTTTTATAATAGACCTATGAGCACACTATGTCTTCCCCACTTGTTTGAAATATTCAATTTGCATTTTTAAAGTAGCTTTTGCTGGGGGCTTCTGAAAAGTTTGTCATTCTTCCTAAATGTGACATAGCAAGTACAATTCTCTTTTCTCCCCTAGACATCATCACCTGTGACACCTGCCACCTTGGGATCATGAGGAGATCCAGCCTAAAAGGACAGGTCACTCTGGGAAGTCAGAGAACTTGAATCTTTGATGACGTTATTAAACTACTGATTTAACCAACTCTGAATGCACCCTACCTCCAGATTTCCTATTGTATAAGATAATAAACATCCTTATAGTTTAAGTCACATATAGTTTGATTTTCTATTATTATTTTCTTCGAACCTAAAAGCATCTGAAATGATAGAGTCATTAACAACAGAAGAATGTTCTGCAGGTATAGAAATAATGCTTTCTTACTTTGGACTAACTTCTTCTAAACAGATAAATCACTTAGAAATTGAGATACCTCATTTTTTTTTCTTCCCACATACAAATAAATACAATGTAAAGAGGAAATTACCTATACAATACCCAATTTTATGTTTTCCACTGTATTAAGAAATATCTCACATGAATTTTTGCAAAATCCCTGACACCTGGTGTCCTAGTGGTTAGGATTCCAGGCTTTCACTGCCATGGCCTGGGTTCAATTCCTGGTTGTTCAACTGAGATCCCACAAGCTGCACGGCACGGCCCAAGGAAAAAAATAAAAAACAACAAACCACACATAAACAACAACAACAACAAAAACTAAACTGGCATAAAACTTCTAAAATCTGTGTTTATTTTTAATAATCATGGTGTTTACTGGAGGCTAATATCAATAATAAATAATACTATCTTCTATCTATATTGTATTTTCAATTTACAAAGTACTTCTGTAACTTACAGGATACTGGATGTTAAATATTAAATAGTAAAATATCAATGCCCCTAAACTGTGACTTACAGGAGAGTGAGCATTAAGTAGTTAAATATTAATGTCTATAAACTATTATGGAGTTCAGATGTTTAATGGCTCTATAAAGTAAACAATATGGCACCAGGAAAAGTATATCTACTCACAGCTTGGAACTCCATAACTTGTCAAATCAATTTAAAATTCCTATCTTCCCCAGCGAAGATGAAAAAAGTATTCAAGATTAGGGAAAGAAGCTATTTGAATTAACAAGTAAAGCAGGTACAAGCTTTTCTGCTAAACATATTGGAAGAAAGCAGTTTACAGAAATCAGAGTGAAACATTGTATTTAGAGTAAATTTTAGGCTTTTGAAGACTAAGGGTTTAGTGATGAGACCCCAGACACACAGAAGAAACAATGTCTTTACAAAAGTATGTGGGGACAAAAATACCAAGAAAGATGCAAGAAAAGAAAAATCTACTCATCTGGGAACTCCAAGTGAACTGCAAATTAGAGGCTTATTGCTTTAGTTGCCTTAATTAAGAATTCTCACTAGCTCCTTAGTGAGAAACAATTGGAGGTTGACATCAGAATCCGATGATTTAGTGTTTATGGTCTATAAAAAAATGTGTAAGTTAAAACTCAGTGAGTTTTAGTCATTCTCTACTAATTCTTTTGTGGTCACTATAAAGTCCCAAGTGAAATTTTCCACTATTTCCAAATTTCAACTAATAATCATAGTCAAGATTTTGGAGGTCAGCAAAATTAAGGAAGAACCTGCTACAGCATCCTGTCCTAAAATAAATAAAACAAAAATGTGCTACACACACACATAAAATGAGATGGGTCTGGAAATGCTGCTTGCTCTGGGTGGAATGCCTTCTCCCTCTCTCATCCTCTCCCCCATCCTCCCAACCCATTCTTCAAAACTTAACTCAAATGTCCTTGTCTTCAATAAGGACCACTCTAGCCCCTACTCTGCGACTCCCCAGGCAGCCACTATGGATCTTTCCTATGAATTTTTATAGCATATTTATTTCTATCACAGAAATTATAAGTTAAATATAAGTTATAATTTTGTCTACTTCTACACTTGAAAGTAGATGCCCTGAGGACTGAAAATGTGTCTCCTATGAGCACCTTTCAGTGTGTGCCGCAGAGATATGTTTACTAAATGAACTCACAATGACCCTGAGTGGTAATCAGGGCCCCTATCAGCATCCCCATTTTCAAAGAGGTGAAATGATTCATCTAAGGCCAGCTGGCCAGGAAATGGAGAAATTAGGATTTGAAATTATGACTTCTAACTTCAAGTGTCAATACTTTTTAAACATCATACTATCTCATGTTTAAAGTAAATGAGTTTCAAAATTGAAATTTCTTTACTTGTTCCAAATGTAAAATCATCCCATGGTTCAAAACTTGAATCGCACACAAGAGCACAAAGTGAAAAGGCAACCCAACACCCACAATCCCTGCCCTGAGCCACTCAGTCCCAACACTGGAAGCAACAAGTTATCAATTTCTTGTGTATCCTAAATGAAAAGTTAAATGTTTAGTTTGATGGTATTTGTTACCTTATCATCTTCCTGTACCCATTAATTAATCCATTAAATTGAAGATGGTTCAAGTTATAGTCACTACTCAAGTAAAACATATGCATTATTACTTTTAATAAATAAGACGTTTTGTAAACAGCTAAACTGATGCATGCCAAATACAATATCACTATTTTTTGTGCAATTTTGTGAATCTTGGAGATTAATAAATTAATAAGTCTTAGGAATTAATAATTCAAAAACACAAATGTAAAACTAATTATTTCACTAATCCTCTAAACTAGTCCCTTAAAAGTCAGTGAGATTGAAAAGTGTGTACTAATAATAAAAGGGCTACAAAGACACTATTGTGGATAGCTTCTGCTTGAGTCTGTATGAGAAAGCAATAGCACCTCCCACAGCTGCTTCATCTCCATACAAAAACACTCTGACAATTTTAATTACTACCTAAAATCACAAATCTCTCTGTACACTTGACTTTTTATCCTCTGCCCAAACCCATATCTCTGTCTTTGTAACATCTCTATTTAGACATCCCACCGGCAACTAACTGAAGCAGGTTGAAAACTAAGCTCATCACCATCCCACTCTAAAATAATACCGTTTCTCCCAATTTGAGATGTCAACGTCAGAATCACACAAATACTGGATGAAGTAGGCCTAGCCTGGGAGCAGTTCAGGGAAAAAGAGCTAAGGTGTCTGCAAGCTCAATATGAGCCAAGAATGTGATGCAGTTACTAAAAATCCAAAACCAGCCAATTCAATCTCAGATGCATTAGAAGAAGAAGAGAACCTAAAACGTGGTAGGTACACATTACTACATTGGATGAACTGTATCTGTGCTATTATTATTAACAATTTACTTCCAAAATTGTTATACACAACTTAGATCCAAAAGGGATTTAAGGCAGCATCTGAAGAAGGATGCTGACAAACCAGAGTTATTAGCAAAAGAATATCCAACATCATCACTCTATTCTGTGAAATAGCTCAGTCTGTCTAAAACATTCAGATATATTATGGACTATATAGTTATTCCAAACTAATATAGGTTATCATAACTAAATGGGCAAAGAAAATATCATTTGATGCAAATGACTTAGCTGACTGATGACTGTCACCTCTCATAGATAATAAAAGTTAACATCAGTTAGGATACCTGAATTTTATCAAATTATAAAATAAGCCCAATTTAATGATATTTTACTATAGTAATTATTCTTGGTGATTCAGTAACTCAGGTTATTCTTGGAACTACTGATGAGAAAATTTGGGAGCCAAATCTGAGATTTTTCAGTTGTACAGCTCTAGGGTCCAGAGAACAACTCATGATTTGGGGATTATTAGCATTATACAAAGGTACTTTGGTATGTAATGTGTTTATTCAGTTTGTTGTACTAAGATTTGTTCATTAGGTCACAATGGTTCAAGAAGAAACATGTATGAAGATTTCTGTTATTTTTATATTACTGATAACTGAGGTCTTGTTTAAGTCCTTTGTACAGAAGAATGACAAAATAATCATTAACTGTTAATAATTTCCATTCAGAAAAACCTAACAGTTGAAAATAATTTTCATACTATATTCCTATCTAAAGGTATACATATAGTAAATAATCTGGTATATGTTAAAGTATTGAAATACACTTTCAATGTATATTTATTTTGTACTTTACCACATATGAAGCATTTTAAAAAATTAAGTCAAATTTCTAAGTCTTTTCACTGCTTAAACATTACTTCTAAGTAATATTTGGTAATGGTACTTGATATAGAGCTGTATTTGACACAATTTTAACAGCTAGCAAATCTGTGTGAATATTCAATAGTAAAATTTTCTTAATTATTATAAGGTTAGTTTAGTGATTCCCAATGACTCCTCTAATCTTTCTTCTCTGCATCATATTAATTATAGTCTGCAGTTTTTAAAAAAGTTTGTATTATCTCTAATACTCCACCCTTTTATTCTTCATTTCTTTACTCAGAGTAAAATAGTCATTTTTGCAGCCTGACTCTCTGAATTTGTCAGTAAACACTGTTTTAAAATGTTGCATTTTCACAACTGGAGGCATTCCACCTTTAGCTCTTGTCCCACGAATATGTGTTAGCATGTAAAAATATGAAAAACCTCTAACTTTATCTCACAAAAACAGAAGAATATATAAATAATATATTTTATAGCATTTTAAGAACGTCACAGCTTTTTCCAAGTTGTTCTACACAGTCTTCCTGGACTATTTCAGATGAGTTATTTGATAGAATCTTTCAGGATCCTGATTCTGTGGATAGACTACCATGATAACATATGAATATATCTATAACAAACATCCTTTTGTCTGGTCAACCTAAAAAACCCAAGTAATAACTATAGTATTGGGGGTTAAAGAAAGACACAGCAGCAGGCTCAAGTAGGGGAGAAAATCTATCCTTTAACTGATCATGTAAATGTAACCAAATTGCCATTTTTCAGGCTTCCCTGGTGGCGCAGTGGTTGGGAGTCCGCCTGCCAGTGCAGGGGACGCGGGTTCGTGCCCCGGTCCGGGAGGATCCCACATGCCGCGGAGCAACTAGGCCTGTGAGCCACAACTGCTGAGCCTGTGCGTCTGGAGCCTGTGCTCCGCAGCAGGAGAGGCCGCGACGGTGGGAGGCCCGCGCACCGCGATGAGGAGTGGCCCCCGCTCGCTGCAACTGGAGAGAGCCCTTACACAGAAGTGAAGACCCAACACAGCCAAAAATTTAAAAAAAAAAAAAAAAAAAAATTGCCATTTTTCAAATGTGGCAACAATTGTTTCTTTTCACATTAGAAAAAGGAACGCTCTTCCAAGAGATGTTAATAGATAGTTGAAAAAAAAAAAGGTTTTTATGAACAGATAGCTTGAGAAATATTGCATACTCTATTCCCCTCTTAAAGATTCACATAGTGAAAGCTTTTGAGTAATCTTACAATAAAGAAACATGTTAACTTTTAACTCCGCCCTTCTCAAATTAATTTGAGCAGAACACTTTTTCAACTTACCTATTAAAATCCAGTTAAACATATTCCAGAGAACACCAGCTTGGAATCCAAAATGAAAGACAGGTAATACTCAAAATTCTGACTACAGTATTTGGTAAATTCCTATTTCTAAATTTCTAACGTGTATTTTTACCCTATAATAAATACAAAAATATTCTATTCAAAATTGCCAGTTTATAGATGTTAATAAAATGTCATATTAATTATTAATTTAAATAATATAATTAATTTTTAAAATAAATCAATGTGGCAACAATAGCTTAATTAATATTAGTATATATTACTAGTA